>NC_092129.1:62248833-62859343 GCF_043159975.1 Macaca nemestrina | reverse complement strand
TGTAACTCTGTGAGATGAATTAACAGAACACTAAGCAGTTTCTCAGAAAGCTTCTTTCCAGATTTCGTCTGAGGATATTTCCTTTTTCACCATAGCCCTCTATGGGCTTCCAAATATCACTTTGCCAATTCCACAAGAACTGTCTTAGCGAAAGGCTTCTTGAGGGGAAAGCTGTAACTCTGTGAGATGATTTCACAGAACACAAAGAAGTTTCTCAGAAAGCTTCTTTCTCTTTGTTATCGGAGGATATTTCCTTTGGCCGTATAGTCTTCAAAGGGATCCGAAATATCTGTTCTCAGATTCCACAGAAATAAGGCTAGCAAAGAGATCCACGAAATACAGATGTAACTCCGTGAGATGAATTAACAGAACACTAAGCAGTTTCTCAGAAAGCTTCTTTCCAGATTTCATCTGAGGATATTTCCTTTCTCACCATAGCCCTCTATGGGCTTCCAAATATCACTTTGCCAATTCCACAAGAACTGTCTTAGCGAAAGGCTTCTTGAGGGGAAAGCTGTAACTCTGTGAGATGATTTCACAGAACACAAAGGAATTTCTCAGAAGGCATCGTTCTCTTTGTTATCGGAGGATATTTCCTTTGGCCCTATAGTCTTCAAAGGGATCGAAATATCTGTTCTCAGATTCCACAGAAATAAGGATAGCAAAGAGATCCACGAAATACAGATGTAACTCGGTGAGTGGAAGTCACACATCACAGAGCAGTTTCTCAGAAAGCTTCTTTCCAGATTTAATCGGAGGATATTTCCTTTTTCACCATAGCCCTCTATGGGCTTTCAAATATCACTTTGCCAATTCCACAAGAACTGTCTTAGCGAAAGGCTTCTTGAGGGGAAAGCTGTAACTCTGTGAGATGATTTCACAGAACACAAAGAAGTTTCTCAGAAAGCTTCTTTCTCTTTGTTATCGGAGGATATTTCCTTTGGCCCTATAGTCTTCAAAGGGATCCGAAATATCTGTTCTCAGATTCCACAGAAATAAGGCTAGCAAAGAGATCCACGAAATACAGATGAAACTCTGTGAGATGAATTAACAGAACACTAAGCAGTTTCTCAGAAAGCTTCTTTCCAGATTTCATCTGAGGATATTTCCTTTTTCACCATAGCCCTCTATGGCCTTCCAAATATCACTTTGCCAATTCCACAAGAACTGTGTTAGCGAAAGGCTTCTTGAGGGGAAAGATGTAACTCTGTGAGATGATTTCACAGAACACAAAGAAGTTTCTCAGAAAGCTTCTTTCTCTTTGTTATCGGAGGATATTTCCTTTGGCCCTATAGTCTTCAAAGGGATCCGAAATATCTGTTCTCAGATTCCACAGAAATAAGGCTAGCAAAGAGATCCACGAAATACAGGTGTAACTCTGTGAGATGAATTAACAGAACACTAAGCAGTTTCTCAGAAAGCTTCTTTCCAGATTTCATCTGAGGATATTTCCTTTTTCACCATAGCCCTGTAGGGGTTCCAAATATCACTTTGCCAATTACACAAGAACTGTCTTAGCGAAAGGCTTCTTGAGGGGAAACCTGTAACTCTGTGAGATGATTTCAAAGAACACAAAGAAGTTTCTCAGAAAGCTTCTTTCTCTTTGTTATCGGAGGATATTTCCTTTGGCCCTATAGTCTTCAAAGGGATCCGAAATATCTGTTCTCAGATTCCATAGAAATAAGGCTAGCAAAGAGATCCAAGAAATACAGATGTAACTCTGTGAGATGAATTAACAGAACACTAAGCAGTTTCTCAGAAAGCTTCTTTACAGATTTCACTTGAGGATATTTCCTTTTTCACCATAGCCCTCTATGGGCTTCCAAATATCACTTTGCCAGTTACACGAGAACTGTATTAGCGAAAGGCTTCTTGAGGGGAAAGCTGTAACTCTGTGAGATGATTTCACAGAACACAAAGAAGTTTCTCAGAAAGCTTCTTTCTCTTTGTTATCGGAGGATATTTCCTTTGTCCCTTTAGTCTTCAAAGGGATCCGAAATATCTGTTCTCAGATTCCACAGAAATAAGGCTAGGAAAGAGATCCACGAAATACAGATGTAACTCGGTGAGTGGAAGTCACACATCACAGAGCAGTTTCTCAGATAGCTCATTTCCAGATTTCATCTGAGGATATTTCCTTTTTCACCATAGCCCTCTATGGGCTTCAAAATATCATTTTGCCAATTCCACAAGAACTGTCTTAGCGAAAGACTTCTTGAGGGGAAAACTGTAACTCTGTGAGATGATTTCACAGAACACAAAGAAGTTTCTCAGAAAGCTTCCTTCTCTTTGTTATCGGAGGATATTTCCTTTGGCCCTATAATCTTCAAAGGGTTCCGAAATATCTGTTCTCAGATTCCACAGAAATGAGGCTAGCAAAGAGATCCACGATATACCGATGTAACTCTGTGAGATGAATTAACAGAACACTAAGCAGTTTATCAGAAATCTTCTTTCAAGATTTCATCTGAGGATATTTCCTTTTTCACCATAGCCCTTTATGGGCTTCCAAATACCACTTTTCGAATTCCACAAGAACTGTCTTAGCTAAAGGCTTCTTGAGGGGAAAGCTGTAACTCTGTGAGATGATTTCACAGAACAAAGAAGTTTCTCAGAAAGCTTCTTTCTCTTTGTTATCGGAGGATATTTCCTTTGGCCCTATAGTCTTCAAACGGATCCGAAATATCTGTTCTCAGATTCCACAGATATAAGGCTAGCAAAGAGATCCACGAAATACAGATGTAACTCTGTGAGTGGAAGTCACAAATCACAGAGCAGTTTCTCAGAAAGCTTCTTTCCAGATTTCATCTGAGGATATTTCCTTTTTCACCATAGCCCTCTATGGGCTTCCAAATATCACTTTTACAATTCCACAAGAACTGTCTTAGCGAAAGACTTCTTGAGGGGAAAGCTGTAACTCTGTGAGATGATTTCACAGAACACAAAGAAGTTTCTCAGAAAGCTTCTTTCTCTTTGTTATCGGAGGATATTTCCTTTGGCCCTATAGTCTTCACTGGGATCCGAAATATTTGTTCTCAGGTTCCACAGAAATAAGGCTAGCAAAGAGTTCCACGAAATACAGATGTAACTCTGTGAGATGAATTAACAGAACACTAAGCAGTTTCTCAGAAAGCTTCTTTCCAGATTTCGTCTGAGGATATTTCCTTTTTCACCATAGCCCTCTATGGGCTTCCAAATATCACTTTGCCAATTCCACAAGAACTGTCTTAGCGAAAGGCTTCTTGAGGGGAAAGCTGTAACTCTGTGAGATGATTTCACAGAACACAAAGAAGTTTCTCAGAAAGCTTCTTTCTCTTTGTTATCGGAGGATATTTCCTTTGGCCGTATAGTCTTCAAAGGGATCCGAAATATCTGTTCTCAGATTCCACAGAAATAAGGCTAGCAAAGAGATCCACGAAATACAGATGTAACTCCGTGAGATGAATTAACAGAACACTAAGCAGTTTCTCAGAAAGCTTCTTTCCAGATTTCATCTGAGGATATTTCCTTTCTCACCATAGCCCTCTATGGGCTTCCAAATATCACTTTGCCAATTCCACAAGAACTGTCTTAGCGAAAGGCTTCTTGAGGGGAAAGCTGTAACTCTGTGAGATGATTTCACAGAACACAAAGGAATTTCTCAGAAGGCATCGTTCTCTTTGTTATCGGAGGATATTTCCTTTGGCCCTATAGTCTTCAAAGGGATCGAAATATCTGTTCTCAGATTCCACAGAAATAAGGATAGCAAAGAGATCCACGAAATACAGATGTAACTCGGTGAGTGGAAGTCACACATCACAGAGCAGTTTCTCAGAAAGCTTCTTTCCAGATTTAATCGGAGGATATTTCCTTTTTCACCATAGCCCTCTATGGGCTTTCAAATATCACTTTGCCAATTACACAAGAACTCTCTTAGCGAAAGGCTTCTTGAGGGGAAAGCTGTAACTCTGTGAGATGATTTCACAGAACACAAAGAAGTTTCTCAGAAAGCTTCTTTCTCTTTGTTATCGGAGGATATTTCCTTTGGCCCTATAGTCTTCAAAGGGATCCGAAATATCTGTTCTCAGATTCCACAGAAATAAGGCTAGCAAAGAGATCCACGAAATACAGATGAAACTCTGTGAGATGAATTAACAGAACACTAAGCAGTTTCTCAGAAAGCTTCTTTCCAGATTTCATCTGAGGATATTTCCTTTTTCACCATAGCCCTCTATGGCCTTCCAAATATCACTTTGCCAATTCCACAAGAACTGTGTTAGCGAAAGGCTTCTTGAGGGGAAAGATGTAACTCTGTGAGATGATTTCACAGAACACAAAGAAGTTTCTCAGAAAGCTTCTTTCTCTTTGTTATCGGAGGATATTTCCTTTGGCCCTATAGTCTTCAAAGGGATCCGAAATATCTGTTCTCAGATTCCACAGAAATAAGGCTAGCAAAGAGATCCACGAAATACAGGTGTAACTCTGTGAGATGAATTAACAGAACACTAAGCAGTTTCTCAGAAAGCTTCTTTCCAGATTTCATCTGAGGATATTTCCTTTTTCACCATAGCCCTGTAGGGGTTCCAAATATCACTTTGCCAATTACACAAGAACTGTCTTAGCGAAAGGCTTCTTGAGGGGAAACCTGTAACTCTGTGAGATGATTTCAAAGAACACAAAGAAGTTTCTCAGAAAGCTTCTTTCTCTTTGTTATCGGAGGATATTTCCTTTGGCCCTATAGTCTTCAAAGGGATCCGAAATATCTGTTCTCAGATTCCATAGAAATAAGGCTAGCAAAGAGATCCAAGAAATACAGATGTAACTCTGTGAGATGAATTAACAGAACACTAAGCAGTTTCTCAGAAAGCTTCTTTACAGATTTCACTTGAGGATATTTCCTTTTTCACCATAGCCCTCTATGGGCTTCCAAATATCACTTTGCCAGTTACACGAGAACTGTATTAGCGAAAGGCTTCTTGAGGGGAAAGCTGTAACTCTGTGAGATGATTTCACAGAACACAAAGAAGTTTCTCAGAAAGCTTCTTTCTCTTTGTTATCGGAGGATATTTCCTTTGTCCCTTTAGTCTTCAAAGGGATCCGAAATATCTGTTCTCAGATTCCACAGAAATAAGGCTAGGAAAGAGATCCACGAAATACAGATGTAACTCGGTGAGTGGAAGTCACACATCACAGAGCAGTTTCTCAGATAGCTCATTTCCAGATTTCATCTGAGGATATTTCCTTTTTCAACATAGCCCTCTATGGGCTTCAAAATATCATTTTGCCAATTCCACAAGAACTGTCTTAGCGAAAGACTTCTTGAGGGGAAAACTGTAACTCTGTGAGATGATTTCACAGAACACAAAGAAGTTTCTCAGAAAGCTTCCTTCTCTTTGTTATCGGAGGATATTTCCTTTGGCCCTATAATCTTCAAAGGGTTCCGAAATATCTGTTCTCAGATTCCACAGAAATGAGGCTAGCAAAGAGATCCACGATATACCGATGTAACTCTGTGAGATGAATTAACAGAACACTAAGCAGTTTATCAGAAATCTTCTTTCAAGATTTCATCTGAGGATATTTCCTTTTTCACCATAGCCCTTTATGGGCTTCCAAATACCACTTTTCCAATTCCACAAGAACTGTCTTAGCTAAAGGCTTCTTGAGGGGAAAGCTGTAACTCTGTGAGATGATTTCACAGAACAAAGAAGTTTCTCAGAAAGCTTCTTTCTCTTTGTTATCGGAGGATATTTCCTTTGGCCCTATAGTCTTCAAACGGATCCGAAATATCTGTTCCTAGATTCCACAGATATAAGGCTAGCAAAGAGATCCACGAAATACAGATGTAACTCTGTGAGTGGAAGTCACAAATCACAGAGCAGTTTCTCAGAAAGCTTCTTTCCAGATTTCATCTGAGGATATTTCCTTTTTCACCATAGCCCTCTATGGGCTTCCAAATATCACTTTTACAATTCCACAAGAACTGTCTTAGCGAAAGACTTCTTGAGGGGAAAGCTGTAACTCTGTGAGATGATTTCACAGAACACAAAGAAGTTTCTCAGAAAGCTTCTTTCTCTTTGTTATCGGAGGATATTTCCTTTGGCCCTATAGTCTTCACTGGGATCCGAAATATTTGTTCTCAGGTTCCACAGAAATAAGGCTAGCAAAGAGTTCCACGAAATACAGATGTAACTCTGTGAGATGAATTAACAGAACACTAAGCAGTTTCTCAGAAAGCTTCTTTCCAGATTTCGTCTGAGGATATTTCCTTTTTCACCATAGCCCTCTATGGGCTTCCAAATATCACTTTGCCAATTCCACAAGAACTGTCTTAGCGAAAGGCTTCTTGAGGGGAAAGCTGTAACTCTGTGAGATGATTTCACAGAACACAAAGAAGTTTCTCAGAAAGCTTCTTTCTCTTTGTTATCGGAGGATATTTCCTTTGGCCGTATAGTCTTCAAAGGGATCCGAAATATCTGTTCTCAGATTCCACAGAAATAAGGCTAGCAAAGAGATCCACGAAATACAGATGTAACTCCGTGAGATGAATTAACAGAACACTAAGCAGTTTCTCAGAAAGCTTCTTTCCAGATTTCATCTGAGGATATTTCCTTTCTCACCATAGCCCTCTATGGGCTTCCAAATATCACTTTGCCAATTCCACAAGAACTGTCTTAGCGAAAGGCTTCTTGAGGGGAAAGCTGTAACTCTGTGCGATGATTTCACAGAACACAAAGAAATTTCTCAGAAGGCATCGTTCTCTTTGTTATCGGAGGATATTTCCTTTGGCCCTATAGTCTTCAAAGGGATCGAAATATCTGTTCTCAGATTCCACAGAAATAAGGATAGCAAAGAGATCCACGAAATACAGATGTAACTCTGTGAGTGGAAGACACACATCACAGAGCAGTTTCTCAGAAAGCTTCTTGCCAGATTTCATCTGAGGATATTTCCTTTTTCACCATTGCCCTCTATGGGCTTCCAAATATCACTTTGCCAATTCCACAAGAACTGTCTTAGCGAAAGGCTTCTTGAGGGGAAAGCTGTAACTCTGTGAGATGATTTCACAGAACACAAAGAAGTTTCTCAGAAAGCTTCTTTCTCTTTGTTATCGGAGGATATTTCCTTTCGCCCTATAGTCTTCAAAGGGATCCGAAATATCTGTTCTCAGATTCCACAGAAATAAGGCTAGCAAAGAGATACACGAAATATAGATGTATCTCTGTGAGATGAATTAACAGAACACTAAGCAGTTTCTCAGAAAGCTTCTTTCCAGATTTCATCGGAGGATATTTCCTTTTTCACCATAGCCCTCTATGGGCTTTCAAATATCACTTTGCCAATTACACAAGAACTGTGTTAGCGAAAGGCTTCTTGAGGGGAAAGATGTAACTCTCTGAGATGATTTCACAGAACACAAAGAAGTTTCTCAGAAAGCTTCTTTCTCTTTGTTATCGGAGGATATTTCCTTTGGCCCTATAGTCTTCAAAGGGATCCGAAATATCTGTTCTCAGATTCCACAGAAATAAGGCTAGCAAAGAGATCCACGAAATACAGGTGTAACTCTGTGAGATGAATTAACAGAACACTAAGCAGTTTCTCAGAAAGCTTCTTTCCAGATTTCATCTGAGGATATTTCCTTTTTCACCATAGCCCTGTAGGGGTTCCAAATATCACTTTGCCAATTACACAAGAACTGTCTTAGCGAAAGGCTTCTTGAGGGGAAACCTGTAACTCTGTGAGATGATTTCAAAGAACACAAAGAAGTTTCTCAGAAAGCTTCTTTCTCTTTATTATCGGAGGATATTTCCTTTGGACCTATAGACTTTAAAGGGATCCGAAATATCTGTTCTCAGATTCCACAGAAATAAGGGTAGCAAAGAGATCCACGAAATATAGATGTAACTCTGTGAGATGAATTAACAGAACACTAAGCAGTTTCTCAGAAAGCTTCTTTCCAGATTTCATCTGAGGATATTTCTTTTCACCATTGCCTTCTAAGGGCTTCCAAATATCACTTTGCCAATTCCACAAGAACTGTCTTAGCGAAAGTCTTCTTGAGAGGAAAGCTGTAACTCTGTGAGATGATTTCACAGAACACAAAGAAGTTTCTCAGAAAGCTTCTTTCTCTTTGTTATCGGAGGATATTTCCTTTGGCCCTATAGTCTTCAAAGGGATCCGAAATATCTGTTCTCAGATTCCACAGAAATAAGGCTAGCAAAGAGATCCACGAAATACAGATGTAACTCTGTGAGATGAATTAACAGAACACTAAGCAGTTTCTCAGAAAGCTTCTTTCCAGATTTCATCGGAGGATATTTCCTTTTTCACCATAGCCCTCTATGGGCTTTCAAATATCACTTTGCCAATTACACAAGAACTGTCTTAGCGAAAGGCTTCTTGAGGGGAAAGCTGTAACTCTGTGAGATGATTTCACAGAACACAAAGAAGTTTCTCAGAAAGCTTCTTTCTCTTTGTTATCGGAGGATATTTCCTTTGGCCCTATAGTCTTCAAAGGGATCCGAAATATCTGTTCTCAGATTCCACAGAAATAAGGCTAGCAAAGAGATCCACGAAATACAGATGAAACTCTGTGAGATGAATTAACAGAACACTAAGCAGTTTCTCAGAAAGCTTCTTTCCAGATTTCATCTGAGGATATTTCCTTTTTCACCATAGCCCTCTATGGCCTTCCAAATATCACTTTGCCAATTCCACAAGAACTGTGTTAGCGAAAGGCTTCTTGAGGGGAAAGATGTAACTCTGTGAGATGATTTCACAGAACACAAAGAAGTTTCTCAGAAAGCTTCTTTCTCTTTGTTATCGGAGGATATTTCCTTTGGCCCTATAGTCTTCAAAGGGATCCGAAATATCTGTTCTCAGATTCCACAGAAATAAGGCTAGCAAAGAGATCCACGAAATACAGGTGTAACTCTGTGAGATGAATTAACAGAACACTAAGCAGTTTCTCAGAAAGCTTCTTTCCAGATTTCATCTGAGGATATTTCCTTTTTCACCATAGCCCTGTAGGGGTTCCAAATATCACTTTGCCAATTACACAAGAACTGTCTTAGCGAAAGGCTTCTTGAGGGGAAACCTGTAACTCTGTGAGATGATTTCAAAGAACACAAAGAAGTTTCTCAGAAAGCTTCTTTCTCTTTGTTATCGGAGGATATTTCCTTTGGCCCTATCGTCTTCAAAGGGATCCGAAATATCTGTTCTCAGATTCCACAGAAATAAGGCTAGCAAAGAGATCCAAGAAATACAGATGTAACTCTGTGAGATGAATTAACAGAACACTAAGCAGTTTCTCAGAAAGCTTCTTTACAGATTTCACTTGAGGATATTTCCTTTTTCACCATAGCCCTCTATGGGCTTCCAAATATCACTTTGCCAGTTACACGAGAACTGTATTAGCGAAAGGCTTCTTGAGGGGAAAGCTGTAACTCTGTGAGATGATTTCACAGAACACAAAGAAGTTTCTCAGAAAGCTTCTTTCTCTTTGTTATCGGAGGATATTTCCTTTGTCCCTTTAGTCTTCAAAGGGATCCGAAATATCTGTTCTCAGATTCCACAGAAATAAGGCTAGCAAAGAGATCCACGAAATACAGATGTAACTCGGTGAGTGGAAGTCACACATCACAGAGCAGTTTCTCAGATAGCTCATTTCCAGATTTCATCTGAGGATATTTCCTTTTTCACCATAGCCCTCTATGGGCTTCAAAATATCATTTTGCCAATTCCACAAGAACTGTCTTAGCGAAAGACTTCTTGAGGGGAAAACTGTAACTCTGTGAGATGATTTCACAGAACACAAAGAAGTTTCTCAGAAAGCTTCTTTCTCTTTGTTATCGGAGGATATTTCCTTTGGCCCTATAATCTTCAAAGGGTTCCGAAATATCTGTTCTCAGATTCCACAGAAATGAGGCTAGCAAAGAGATCCACGATATACCGATGTAACTCTGTGAGATGAATTAACAGAACACTAAGCAGTTTATCAGAAATCTTCTTTCAAGATTTCATCTGAGGATATTTCCTTTTTCACCATAGCCCTTTATGGGCTTCCAAATACCACTTTTCCAATTCCACAAGAACTGTCTTAGCTAAAGGCTTCTTGAGGGGAAAGCTGTAACTCTGTGAGATGATTTCACAGAACAAAGAAGTTTCTCAGAAAGCTTCTTTCTCTTTGTTATCGGAGGATATTTCCTTTGGCCCTATAGTCTTCAAACGGATCCGAAATATCTGTTCTCAGATTCCACAGATATAAGGCTAGCAAAGAGATCCACGAAATACAGATGTAACTCTGTGAGTGGAAGTCACAAATCACAGAGCAGTTTCTCAGAAAGCTTCTTTCCAGATTTCATCTGAGGATATTTCCTTTTTCACCATAGCCCTCTATGGGCTTCCAAATATCACTTTTACAATTCCACAAGAACTGTCTTAGCGAAAGACTTCTTGAGCGGAAAGCTGTAACTCTGTGAGATGATTTCACAGAACACAAAGAAGTTTCTCAGAAAGCTTCTTTCTCTTTGTTATCGGAGGATATTTCCTTTGGCCCTATAGTCTTCACTGGGATCCGAAATATTTGTTCTCAGGTTCCACAGAAATAAGGCTAGCAAAGAGTTCCACGAAATACAGATGTAACTCTGTGAGATGAATTAACAGAACACTAAGCAGTTTCTCAGAAAGCTTCTTTCCAGATTTCGTCTGAGGATATTTCCTTTTTCACCATAGCCCTCTATGGGCTTCCAAATATCACTTTGCCAATTCCACAAGAACTGTCTTAGCGAAAGGCTTCTTGAGGGGAAAGCTGTAACTCTGTGAGATGATTTCACAGAACACAAAGAAGTTTCTCAGAAAGCTTCTTTCTCTTTGTTATCGGAGGATATTTCCTTTGGCCGTATAGTCTTCAAAGGGATCCGAAATATCTGTTCTCAGATTCCACAGAAATAAGGCTAGCAAAGAGATCCACGAAATACAGATGTAACTCCGTGAGATGAATTAACAGAACACTAAGCAGTTTCTCAGAAAGCTTCTTTCCAGATTTCATCTGAGGATATTTCCTTTCTCACCATAGCCCTCTATGGGCTTCCAAATATCACTTTGCCAATTCCACAAGAACTGTCTTAGCGAAAGGCTTCTTGAGGGGAAAGCTGTAACTCTGTGAGATGATTTCACAGAACAGAAAGAAGTTTCTCAGAAGGCTTCTTTCTCTTTGTTATCGGAGGATATTTCCTTTCGCACTATAGTCTTCAAAGGGATCCGAAATATCTGTTCTCAGATTCCACAGAAATAAGGCTAGCAAAGAGATCCACGAAATACAGATGTAACTCTGTGAGATGAATTAACAGAACACTAAGCAGTTTCTCAGAAAGCTTCTTTCCAGATTTCATCTGAGGATATTTCCTTTTTCAACATAGCCCTCTATGGGCTTCCAAATATCACTTTTCCAATTCCACAAGAACTGTCTTAGCGAAAGACTTCTTGAGGGGAAAGCTGTAACTCTGTGACATGATTTCACAGAACACAAAGAAGTTTCTCAGAAAGCTTCTTTCTCTTTGTTATCGGAGGATATTTCCTTTGGCCCTATTGTCTTCAATGGGATCCGAAATATTTGTTCTCAGGTTCCACAGAAATAAGGCTAGCAAAGAGATCCACGAAATACAGATGTAACTCTGTGAGTGGAAGACACACATCACAGAGCAGTTTCTCAGAAAGCTTCTTGCCAGATTTCATCTGAGGATATTTCCTTTTTCACCATTGCCCTCTATGGGCTTCGAAATATCACTTTGCCAATTCCACAAGAACTGTCTTAGCGAAAGGCTTCTTGAGGGGAAAGCTGTAAATCTGTGAGATGATTTCACAGAACACAAAGAAGTTTCTCAGAAAGCTTCTTTCTCTTTGTTATCGGAGGATATTTCCTTTCGCCCTATAGTCTTCAAAGGGATCCGAAATATCTGTTCTCAGATTCCACAGAAATAAGGCTAGCAAAGAGATACACGAAATATAGATGTATCTCTGTGAGATGAATTAACAGAACACTAAGCAGTTTCTCAGAAAGCTTCTTTCCAGATTTCATCGGAGGATATTTCCTTTTTCACCATAGCCCTGTAGGGGTTCCAAATATCACTTTGCCAATTACACAAGAACTGTCTTAGCGAAAGGCTTCTTGAGGGGAAACCTGTAACTCTGTGAGATGATTTCAAAGAACACAAAGAAGTTTCTCAGAAAGCTTCTTTCTCTTTATTATCGGAGGATATTTCCTTTGGACCTATAGACTTTAAAGGGATCCGAAATATCTGTTCTCGGATTCCACATAAATAAGGGTAGCAAAGAGATCCACGAAATATAGATGTAACTCTGTGAGATGAATTAACAGAACACTAAGCAGTTTCTCAGAAAGCTTCTTTCCAGATTTCATCTGAGGATATTTCTTTTCACCATTGCCTTCTAAGGGCTTCCAAATATCACTTTGCCAATTCCTCAAGAACTGTCTTAGCGAAAGTCTTCTTGAGAGGAAAGCTGTAACTCTGTGAGATGATTTCACAGAACACAAAGAAGTTTCTCAGAAAGCTTCTTTCTCTTTGTTATCGGAGGATATTTCCTTTGGCCCTATAGTCTTCAAAGGGATCCGAAATATCGGTTCTCAGATTCCACAGAAATAAGGCTAGCAAAGAGATCCACGAAATACAGGTGTAACTCTGTGAGATGAATTAACAGAACACTAAGCAGTTTCTCAGAAAGCTTCTTTCCAGATTTCATCGGAGGATATTTCCTTTTTCACCATAGCCCTCTATGGGCTTTCAAATATCACTTTGCCAATTACACAAGAACTGTCTTAGCGAAAGGCTTCTTGAGGGGAAAGCTGTAACTCTGTGAGATGATTTCACAGAACACAAAGAAGTTTCTCAGAAAGCTTCTTTCTCTTTGTTATCGGAGGATATTTCCTTTGGCCCTATAGTCTTCAAAGGGATCCGAAATATCTGTTCTCAGATTCCACAGAAATAAGGCTAGCAAAGAGATCCACGAAATACAGATGAAATTCTGTGAGATGAATTAACAGAACACTAAGCAGTTTCTCAGAAAGCTTCTTTCCAGATTTCATCTGAGGATATTTCCTTTTTCACCATAGCCCTCTATGGCCTTCCAAATATCACTTTGCCAATTCCACAAGAACTGTGTTAGCGAAAGGCTTCTTGAGGGGAAAGATGTAACTCTGTGAGATGATTTCACAGAACACAAAGAAGTTTCTCAGAAAGCTTCTTTCTCTTTGTTATCGGAGGATATTTCCTTTGGCCCTATAGTCTTCAAAGGGATCCGAAATATCTGTTCTCAGATTCCACAGAAATAAGGCTAGCAAAGAGATCCACGAAATACAGGTGTACCTCTGTGAGATGAATTAACAGAACACTAAGCAGTTTCTCAGAAAGCTTCTTTCCAGATTTCATCTGAGGATATTTCCTTTTTCACCATAGCCCTGTAGGGGTTCCAAATATCACTTTGCCAATTACACAAGAACTGTCTTAGCGAAAGGCTTCTTGAGGGGAAACCTGTAACTCTGTGAGATGATTTCAAAGAACACAAAGAAGTTTCTCAGAAAGCTTCTTTCTCTTTGTTATCGGAGGATATTTCCTTTGGCCCTATCGTCTTCAAAGGGATCCGAAATATCTGTTCTCAGATTCCACAGAAATAAGGCTAGCAAAGAGATCCAAGAAATACAGATGTAACTCTGTGAGATGAATTAACAGAACACTAAGCAGTTTCTCAGAAAGCTTCTTTACAGATTTCACTTGAGGATATTTCCTTTTTCACCATAGCCCTCTATGGGCTTCCAAATATCACTTTGCCAGTTACACGAGAACTGTATTAGCGAAAGGCTTCTTGAGGGGAAAGCTGTAACTCTGTGAGATGATTTCACAGAACACAAAGAAGTTTCTCAGAAAGCTTCTTTCTCTTTGTTATCGGAGGATATTTCCTTTGTCCCTTTAGTCTTCAAAGGGATCCGAAATATCTGTTCTCAGATTCCACAGAAATAAGGCTAGCAAAGAGATCCACGAAATACAGATGTAACTCGGTGAGTGGAAGTCACACATCACAGAGCAGTTTCTCAGATAGCTCATTTCCAGATTTCATCTGAGGATATTTCCTTTTTCACCATAGCCCTCTATGGGCTTCAAAATATCATTTTGCCAATTCCACAAGAACTGTCTTAGCGAAAGACTTCTTGAGGGGAAAACTGTAACTCTGTGAGATGATTTCACAGAACACAAAGAAGTTTCTCAGAAAGCTTCCTTCTCTTTGTTATCGGAGGATATTTCCTTAGGCCCTATAATCTTCAAAGGGTTCCGAAATATCTGTTCTCAGATTCCACAGAAATGAGGCTAGCAAAGAGATCCACGATATACCGATGTAACTCTGTGAGATGAATTAACAGAACACTAAGCAGTTTATCAGAAATCTTCTTTCAAGATTTCATCTGAGGATATTTCCTTTTTCACCATAGCCCTTTATGGGCTTCCAAATACCACTTTTCCAATTCCACAAGAACTGTCTTAGCTAAAGGCTTCTTGAGGGGAAAGCTGTAACTCTGTGAGATGATTTCACAGAACAAAGAAGTTTCTCAGAAAGCTTCTTTCTCTTTGTTATCGGAGGATATTTCCTTTGGCCCTATAGTCTTCAAACGGATCCGAAATATCTGTTCTCAGATTCCACAGATATAAGGCTAGCAAAGAGATCCACGAAATACAGATGTAACTCTGTGAGTGGAAGTCACAAATCACAGAGCAGTTTCTCAGAAAGCTTCTTTCCAGATTTCATCTGAGGATATTTCCTTTTTCACCATAGCCCTCTATGGGCTTCCAAATATCACTTTTACAATTCCACAAGAACTGTCTTAGCGAAAGACTTCTTGAGGGGAAAGCTGTAACTCTGTGAGATGATTTCACAGAACACAAAGAAGTTTCTCAGAAAGCTTCTTTCTCTTTGTTATCGGAGGATATTTCCTTTGGCCCTATAGTCTTCACTGGGATCCGAAATATTTGTTCTCAGGTTCCACAGAAATAAGGCTAGCAAAGAGTTCCACGAAATACAGATGTAACTCTGTGAGATGAATTAACAGAACACTAAGCAGTTTCTCAGAAAGCTTCTTTCCAGATTTCGTCTGAGGATATTTCCTTTTTCACCATAGCCCTCTATGGGCTTCCAAATATCACTTTGCCAATTCCACAAGAACTGTCTTAGCGAAAGGCTTCTTGAGGGGAAAGCTGTAACTCTGTGAGATGATTTCACAGAACAGAAAGAAGTTTCTCAGAAAGCTTCTTTCTCTTTGTTATCGGAGGATATTTCCTTTGGCCGTATAGTCTTCAAAGGGATCCGAAATATCTGTTCTCAGATTCCACAGAAATAAGGCTAGCAAAGAGATCCACGAAATACAGATGTAACTCCGTGAGATGAATTAACAGAACACTAAGCAGTTTCTCAGAAAGCTTCTTTCCAGATTTCATCTGAGGATATTTCCTTTCTCACCATAGCCCTCTATGGGCTTCCAAATATCACTTTGCCAATTCCACAAGAACTGTCTTAGCGAAAGGCTTCTTGAGGGGAAAGCTGTAACTCTGTGAGATGATTTCACAGAACAGAAAGAAGTTTCTCAGAAGGCTTCTTTCTCTTTGTTATCGGAGGATATTTCCTTTCGCACTATAGTCTTCAAAGGGATCCGAAATATCTGTTCTCAGATTCCACAGAAATAAGGCTAGCAAAGAGATCCACGAAATACAGATGTAACTCTGTGAGATGAATTAACAGAACACTAAGCAGTTTCTCAGAAAGCTTCTTTCCAGATTTCAACTGAGGATATTTCCTTTTTCACCATAGACCTCTATGGGCTTCCAAATATCACTTTTCCAATTCCACAAGAACTGTCTTAGCGAAAGGCTTCTTGAGGGGAAAGCTGTAACTCTGTGAGATGATTTCACAGAACACAAAGAAGTTTCTCAGAAAGCTTCTTTCTCTTTGTTATCGGAGGATATTTCCTTTGGCCCTATAGTCTTCAAACGGATCCGAAATATCTGTTCTCAGATTCCACAGATATAAGGCTAGCAAAGAGATCCACGAAATACAGATGTAACTTTGTGAGTGGAAGTCACAAATCACAGAGCAGTTTCTCAGAAAGCTTCTTTCCAGATTTCATCTGAGGATATTTCCTTTTTCAACATAGCCCTCTATGGGCTTCCAAATATCACTTTTCCAATTCCACAAGAACTGTCTTAGCGAAAGACTTCTTGAGGGGAAAGCTGTAACTCTGTGACATGATTTCACAGAACACAAAGAAGTTTCTCAGAAAGCTTCTTTCTCTTTGTTATCGGAGGATATTTCCTTTGGCCCTATAGTCTTCAATGGGATCCGAAATATTTGTTCTCAGGTTCCACAGAAATAAGGCTAGCAAAGAGATCCACGAAATACAGATGTAACTCTGTGAGTGGAAGACACACATCACAGAGCAGTTTCTCAGAAAGCTTCTTGCCAGATTTCATCTGAGGATATTTCCTTTTTCACCATTGCCCTCTATGGGCTTCCAAATATCACTTTGCCAATTCCACAAGAACTGTCTTAGCGAAAGGCTTCTTGAGGGGAAAGCTGTAAATCTGTGAGATGATTTCACAGAACACAAAGAAGTTTCTCAGAAAGCTTCTTTCTCTTTGTTATCGGAGGATATTTCCTTTCGCCCTATAGTCTTCAAAGGGATCCGAAATATCTGTTCTCAGATTCCACAGAAATAAGGCTAGCAAAGAGATACACGAAATATAGATGTATCTCTGTGAGATGAATTAACAGAACACTAAGCAGTTTCTCAGAAAGCTTCTTTCCAGATTTCATCTGAGGATATTTCCTTTTTCACCATAGCCCTCTATGGCCTTCCAAATATCACTTTGCCAATTCCACAAGAACTGTGTTAGCGAAAGGCTTCTTGAGGGGAAAGATGTAACTCTGTGAGATGATTTCACAGAACACAAAGAAGTTTCTCAGAAAGCTTCTTTCTCTTTGTTATCGGAGGATATTTCCTTTGGCCCTATAGTCTTCAAAGGGATCCGAAATATCTGTTCTCAGATTCCACAGAAATAAGGCTAGCAAAGAGATCCACGAAATACAGGTGTAACTCTGTGAGATGAATTAACAGAACACTAAGCAGTTTCTCAGAAAGCTTCTTTCCAGATTTCATCTGAGGATATTTCCTTTTTCACCATAGCCCTGTAGGGGTTCCAAATATCACTTTGCCAATTACACAAGAACTGTCTTAGCGAAAGGCTTCTTGAGGGGAAACCTGTAACTCTGTGAGATGATTTCAAAGAACACAAAGAAGTTTCTCAGAAAGCTTCTTTCTCTTTGTTATCGGAGGATATTTCCTTTGGCCCTATCGTCTTCAAAGGGATCCGAAATATCTGTTCTCAGATTCCACAGAAATAAGGCTAGCAAAGAGATCCAAGAAATACAGATGTAACTCTGTGAGATGAATTAACAGAACACTAAGCAGTTTCTCAGAAAGCTTCTTTACAGATTTCACTTGAGGATATTTCCTTTTTCACCATAGCCCTCTATGGGCTTCCAAATATCACTTTGCCAGTTACACGAGAACTGTATTAGCGAAAGGCTTCTTGAGGGGAAAGCTGTAACTCTGTGAGATGATTTCACAGAACACAAAGAAGTTTCTCACAAAGCTTCTTTCTCTTTGTTATCGGAGGATATTTCCTTTGTCCCTTTAGTCTTCAAAGGGATCCGAAATATCTGTTCTCAGATTCCACAGAAATAAGGCTAGCAAAGAGATCCACGAAATACAGATGTAACTCGGTGAGTGGAAGTCACACATCACAGAGCAGTTTCTCAGATAGCTCATTTCCAGATTTCATCTGAGGATATTTCCTTTTTCACCATAGCCCTCTATGGGCTTCAAAATATCATTTTGCCAATTCCACAAGAACTGTCTTAGCGAAAGACTTCTTGAGGGGAAAACTGTAACTCTGTGAGATGATTTCACAGAACACAAAGAAGTTTCTCAGAAAGCTTCTTTCTCTTTGTTATCGGAGGATATTTCCTTTGGCCCTATAATCTTCAAAGGGTTCCGAAATATCTGTTCTCAGATTCCACAGAAATGAGGCTAGCAAAGAGATCCACGATATACCGATGTAACTCTGTGAGATGAATTAACAGAACACTAAGCAGTTTATCAGAAATCTTCTTTCAAGATTTCATCTGAGGATATTTCCTTTTTCACCATAGCCCTTTATGGGCTTCCAAATACCACTTTTCCAATTCCCCAAGAACTGTCTTAGCTAAAGGCTTCTTGAGGGGAAAGCTGTAACTCTGTGAGATGATTTCACAGAACAAAGAAGTTTCTCAGAAAGCTTCTTTCTCTTTGTTATCGGAGGATATTTCCTTTGGCCCTATAGTCTTCAAACGGATCCGAAATATCTGTTCTCAGATTCCACAGATATAAGGCTAGCAAAGAGATCCACGAAATACAGATGTAACTCTGTGAGTGGAAGTCACAAATCACAGAGCAGTTTCTCAGAAAGCTTCTTTCCAGATTTCATCTGAGGATATTTCCTTTTTCACCATAGCCCTCTATGGGCTTCCAAATATCACTTTTACAATTCCACAAGAACTGTCTTAGCGAAAGACTTCTTGAGGGGAAAGCTGTAACTCTGTGAGATGATTTCACAGAACACAAAGAAGTTTCTCAGAAAGCTTCTTTCTCTTTGTTATCGGAGGATATTTCCTTTGGCCCTATAGTCTTCACTGGGATCCGAAATATTTGTTCTCAGGTTCCACAGAAATAAGGCTAGCAAAGAGTTCCACGAAATACAGATGTAACTCTGTGAGATGAATTAACAGAACACTAAGCAGTTTCTCAGAAAGCTTCTTTCCAGATTTCGTCTGAGGATATTTCCTTTTTCACCATAGCCCTCTATGGGCTTCCAAATATCACTTTGCCAATTCCACAAGAACTGTCTTAGCGAAAGGCTTCTTGAGGGGAAAGCTGTAACTCTGTGAGATGATTTCACAGAACAGAAAGAAGTTTCTCAGAAAGCTTCTTTCTCTTTGTTATCGGAGGATATTTCCTTTGGCCGTATAGTCTTCAAAGGGATCCGAAATATCTGTTCTCAGATTCCACAGAAATAAGGCTAGCAAAGAGATCCACGAAATACAGATGTAACTCCGTGAGATGAATTAACAGAACACTAAGCAGTTTCTCAGAAAGCTTCTTTCCAGATTTCATCTGAGGATATTTCCTTTCTCACCATAGCCCTCTATGGGCTTCCAAATATCACTTTGCCAATTCCACAAGAACTGTCTTAGCGAAAGGCTTCTTGAGGGGAAAGCTGTAACTCTGTGAGATGATTTCACAGAACAGAAAGAAGTTTCTCAGAAGGCTTCTTTCTCTTTGTTATCGGAGGATATTTCCTTTCGCACTATAGTCTTCAAAGGGATCCGAAATATCTGTTCTCAGATTCCACAGAAATAAGGCTAGCAAAGAGATCCACGAAATACAGATGTAACTCTGTGAGATGAATTAACAGAACACTAAGCAGTTTCTCAGAAAGCTTCTTTCCAGATTTCATCTGAGGATATTTCCTTTTTCACCATAGACCTCTATGGGCTTCCAAATATCACTTTTCCAATTCCACAAGAACTGTCTTAGCGAAAGGCTTCTTGAGGGGAAAGCTGTAACTCTGTGAGATGATTTCACAGAACACAAAGAAGTTTCTCAGAAAGCTTCTTTCTCTTTGTTATCGGAGGATATTTCCTTTGGCCCTATAGTCTTCAAACGGATCCGAAATATCTGTTCTCAGATTCCACAGATATAAGGCTAGCAAAGAGATCCACGAAATACAGATGTAACTCTGTGAGTGGAAGTCACAAATCACAGAGCAGTTTCTCAGAAAGCTTCTTTCCAGATTTCATCTGAGGATATTTCCTTTTTCAACATAGCCCTCTATGGGCTTCCAAATATCACTTTTCCAATTCCACAAGAACTGTCTTAGCGAAAGACTTCTTGAGGGGAAAGCTGTAACTCTGTGACATGATTTCACAGAACACAAAGAAGTTTCTCAGAAAGCTTCTTTCTCTTTGTTATCGGAGGATATTTCCTTTGGCCCTATAGTCTTCAATGGGATCCGAAATATTTGTTCTCAGGTTCCACAGAAATAAGGCTAGCAAAGAGATCCACGAAATACAGATGTAACTCTGTGAGTGGAAGACACACATCACAGAGCAGTTTCTCAGAAAGCTTCTTGCCAGATTTCATCTGAGGATATTTCCTTTTTCACCATTGCCCTCTATGGGCTTCGAAATATCACTTTGCCAATTCCACAAGAACTGTCTTAGCGAAAGGCTTCTTGAGGGGAAAGCTGTAAATCTGTGAGATGATTTCACAGAACACAAAGAAGTTTCTCAGAAAGCTTCTTTCTCTTTGTTATCGGAGGATATTTCCTTTCGCCCTATAGTCTTCAAAGGGATCCGAAATATCTGTTCTCAGATTCCACAGAAATAAGGCTAGCAAAGAGATACACGAAATATAGATGTATCTCTGTGAGATGAATTAACAGAACACTAAGCAGTTTCTCAGAAAGCTTCTTTCCAGATTTCATCGGAGGATATTTCCTTTTTCACCATAGCCCTCTATGGGCTTTCAAATATCACTTTGCCAATTACACAAGAACTGTGTTAGCGAAAGGCTTCTTGAGGGGAAAGATGTAACTCTGTGAGATGATTTCACAGAACACAAAGAAGTTTCTCAGAAAGCTTCTTTCTCTTTGTTATCGGAGGATATTTCCTTTGGCCCTATAGTCTTCAAAGGGATCCGAAATATCTGTTCTCAGATTCCACAGAAATAAGGCTAGCAAAGAGATCCACGAAATACAGGTGTAACTCTGTGAGATGAATTAACAGAACACTAAGCAGTTTCTCAGAAAGCTTCTTTCCAGATTTCATCTGAGGATATTTCCTTTTTCACCATAGCCCTGTAGGGGTTCCAAATATCACTTTGCCAATTACACAAGAACTGTCTTAGCGAAAGGCTTCTTGAGGGGAAACCTGTAACTCTGTGAGATGATTTCAAGGAACACAAAGAAGTTTCTCAGAAAGCTTCTTTCTCTTTGTTATCGGAGGATATTTCCTTTGGCCCTATAGTCTTCAAAGGGATCCGAAATATCTGTTCTCAGATTCCACAGAAATAAGGCTAGCAAAGAGATCCACGAAATACAGATGTAACTCTGTGAGATGAATTAACAGAACACTAAGCAGTTTCTCAGAAAGCTTCTTTCCAGATTTCATCGGAGGATATTTCCTTTTTCACCATAGCCCTCTATGAGCTTTCAAATATCACTTTGCCAATTACACAAGAACTGTCTTAGCGAAAGGCTTCTTGAGGGGAAAGCTGTAACTCTGTGAGATGATTTCACAGAACACAAAGAAGTTTCTCAGAAAGCTTCTTTCTCTTTGTTATCGGAGGATATTTCCTTTGGCCCTATAGTCTTCAAAGGGATCCGAAATATCTGTTCTCAGATTCCACAGAAATAAGGCTAGCAAAGAGATCCACGAAATACAGATGAAACTCTGTGAGATGAATTAACAGAACACTAAGCAGTTTCTCAGAAAGCTTCTTTCCAGATTTCATCTGAGGATATTTCCTTTTTCACCATAGCCCTCTATGGCCTTCCAAATATCACTTTGCCAATTCCACAAGAACTGTGTTAGCGAAAGGCTTCTTGAGGGGAAAGATGTAACTCTGTGAGATGATTTCACAGAACACAAAGAAGTTTCTCAGAAAGCTTCTTTCTCTTTGTTATCGGAGGATATTTCCTTTGGCCCTATAGTCTTCAAAGGGATCCGAAATATCTGTTCTCAGATTCCACAGAAATAAGGCTAGCAAAGAGATCCACGAAATACAGGTGTAACTCTGTGAGATGAATTAACAGAACACTAAGCAGTTTCTCAGAAAGCTTCTTTCCAGATTTCATCTGAGGATATTTCCTTTTTCACCATAGCCCTGTAGGGGTTCCAAATATCACTTTGCCAATTACACAAGAACTGTCTTAGCGAAAGGCTTCTTGAGGGGAAAGCTGTAAATCTGTGAGATGATTTCAAAGAACACAAAGAAGTTTCTCAGAAAGCTTCTTTCTCTTTGTTATCGGAGGATATTTCCTTTGGCCCTATAGTCTTCAAAGGGATCCGAAATATCTGTTCTCAGATTCCACAGAAATAAGGCTAGCAAAGAGATCCAAGAAATACAGATGTAACTCTGTGAGATGAATTAACAGAACACTAAGCAGTTTCTCAGAAAGCTTCTTTACAGATTTCACTTGAGGATATTTCCTTTTTCACCATAGCCCTCTATGGGCTTCCAAATATCACTTTGCCAGTTACACGAGAACTGTATTAGCGAAAGGCTTCTTGAGGGGAAAGCTGTAACTCTGTGAGATGATTTCACAGAACACAAAGAAGTTTCTCAGAAAGCTTCTTTCTCTTTGTTATCGGAGGATATTTCCTTTGTCCCTTTAGTCTTCAAAGGGATCCGAAATATCTGTTCTCAGATTCCACAGAAATAAGGCTAGCAAAGAGATCCACGAAATACAGATGTAACTCGGTGAGTGGAAGACACACATCACAGAGCAGTTTCTCAGATAGCTCATTTCCAGATTTCATCTGAGGATATTTCCTTTTTCACCATAGCCCTCTATGGGCTTCAAAATATCATTTTGCCAATTCCACAAGAACTGTCTTAGCGAAAGACTTCTTGAGGGGAAAACTGTAACTCTGTGAGATGATTTCACAGAACACAAAGAAGTTTCTCAGAAAGCTTCTTTCTCTTTGTTATCGGAGGATATTTCCTTTGGCCCTATAATCTTCAAAGGGTTCCGAAATATCTGTTCTCAGATTCCACAGAAATGAGGCTAGCAAAGAGATCCACGATATACCGATGTAACTCTGTGAGATGAATTAACAGAACACTAAGCAGTTTATCAGAAATCTTCTTTCAATATTTCATCTGAGGATATTTCCTTTTTCACCATAGCCCTTTACGGGCTTCCAAATACCACTTTTCCAATTCCACAAGAACTGTCTTAGCTAAAGGCTTCTTGAGGGGAAAGCTGTAACTCTGTGAGATGATTTCACAGAACAAAGAAATTTCTCAGAAAGCTTCTTTCTCTTTGTTATCGGAGGATATTTCCTTCGGCCCTATAGTCTTCAAACGGATCCGAAATATCTGTTCTCAGATTCCACAGATATAAGGCTAGCAAAGAGATCCACGAAATACAGGTGTAACTCTGTGAGTGGAAGTCACAAATCACAGAGCAGTTTCTCAGAAAACTTCTTTCCAGATTTCATCTGAGGATATTTCCTTTTTCACCATAGCCCTCTATGGGCTTCCAAATATCACTTTTACAATTCCACAAGAACTGTCTTAGCGAAAGACTTCTTGAGGGGAAAGCTGTAACTCTGTGAGATGATTTCACAGAACACAAAAAAGTTTCTCATAAAGCTTCTTTCTCTTTGTTATCGGAGGATATTTCCTTTGGCCGTATAGTCTTCAAAGGGATCCGAAATATCTGTTCTCAGATTCCACAGAAATAAGGCTAGCAAAGAGATCCACGAAATACAGATGTAACTCCGTGAGATGAATTAACAGAACACTAAGCAGTTTCTCAGAAAGCTTCTTTCCAGATTTCATCTGAGGATATTTCCTTTCTCACCATAGCCCTCTATGGGCTTCCAAATATCACTTTGCCAATTCCACAAGAACTGTCTTAGCGAAAGGCTTCTTGAGGGGAAAGCTGTAACTCTGTGAGATGATTTCACAGAACAGAAAGAAGTTTCTCAGAAGGCTTCTTTCTCTTTGTTATCGGAGGATATTTCCTTTCGCACTATAGTCTTCAAAGGGATCCGAAATATCTGTTCTCAGATTCCACAGAAATAAGGCTAGCAAAGAGATCCACGAAATACAGATGTAACTCTGTGAGATGAATTAACAGAACACTAAGCAGTTTCTCAGAAAGCTTCTTTCCAGATTTCATCTGAGGATATTTCCTTTTTCACCATAGACCTCTATGGGCTTCCAAATATCACTTTTCCAATTCCACAAGAACTGTCTTAGCGAAAGGCTTCTTGAGGGGAAAGCTGTAACTCTGTGAGATGATTTCACAGAACACAAAGAAGTTTCTCAGAAAGCTTCTTTCTCTTTGTTATCGGAGGATATTTCCTTTGGCCCTATAGTCTTCAAACGGATCCGAAATATCTGTTCTCAGATTCCACAGATATAAGGCTAGCAAAGAGATCCACGAAATACAGATGTAACTCTGTGAGTGGAAGTCACAAATCACAGAGCAGTTTCTCAGAAAGCTTCTTTCCAGATTTCATCTGAGGATATTTCCTTTTTCAACATAGCCCTCTATGGGCTTCCAAATATCACTTTTCCAATTCCACAAGAACTGTCTTAGCGAAAGACTTCTTGAGGGGAAAGCTGTAACTCTGTGACATGATTTCACAGAACACAAAGAAGTTTCTCAGAAAGCTTCTTTCTCTTTGTTATCGGAGGATATTTCCTTTGGCCCTATAGTCTTCAATGGGATCCGAAATATTTGTTCTCAGGTTCCACAGAAATAAGGCTAGCAAAGAGATCCACGAAATACAGATGTAACTCTGTGAGTGGAAGACACACATCACAGAGCAGTTTCTCAGAAAGCTTCTTGCCAGACTTCATCTGAGGATATTTCCTTTTTCACCATTGCCCTCTATGGGCTTCCAAATATCACTTTGCCAATTCCACAAGAACTGTCTTAGCGAAAGGCTTCTTGAGGGGAAAGCTGTAAATCTGTGAGATGATTTCACAGAACACAAAGAAGTTTCTCAGAAAGCTTCTTTCTCTTTGTTATCGGAGGATATTTCCTTTCGCCCTATAGTCTTCAAAGGGATCCGAAATATCTGTTCTCAGATTCCACAGAAATAAGGCTAGCAAAGAGATACACGAAATATAGATGTATCTCTGTGAGATGAATTAACAGAACACTAAGCAGTTTCTCAGAAAGCTTCTTTCCAGATTTCATCGGAGGATATTTCCTTTTTCACCATAGCCCTCTATGGGCTTTCAAATATCACTTTGCCAATTACACAAGAACTGTGTTAGCGAAAGGCTTCTTGAGGGGAAAGATGTAACTCTGTGAGATGATTTCACAGAACACGAAGAAGTTTCTCAGAAAGCTTCTTTCTCTTTGTTATCGGAGGATATTTCCTTTGGCCCTATAGTCTTCAAAGGGATCCGAAATATCTGATCTCAGATTCCACAGAAATAAGGCTAGCAAAGAGATCCACGAAATACAGGTGTAACTCTGTGAGATGAATTAACAGAACACTAAGCAGTTTCTCAGAAAGCTTCTTTCCAGATTTCATCTGAGGATATTTCCTTTTTCACCATAGCCCTGTAGGGGTTCCAAATATCACTTTGCCAATTACACAAGAACTGTCTTAGCGAAAGGCTTCTTGAGGGGAAACCTGTAACTCTGTGAGATGATTTCAAAGAACACAAAGAAGTTTCTCAGAAAGCTTCTTTCTCTTTATTATCGGAGGATATTTCCTTTGGACCTATAGACTTTAAAGGGATCCGAAATATCTGTTCTCAGATTCCACAGAAATAAGGGTAGCAAAGAGATCCACGAAATATAGATGTAACTCTGTGAGATGAATTAACAGAACACTAAGCAGTTTCTCAGAAAGCTTCTTTCCAGATTTCATCTGAGGATATTTCTTTTCACCATTGCCTTCTAAGGGCTTCCAAATATCACTTTGCCAATTCCACAAGAACTGTCTTAGCGAAAGTCTTCTTGAGAGGAACGCTGTAACTCTGTGAGATGATTTCACAGAACACAAAGAAGTTTCTCAGAAAGCTTCTTTCTCTTTGTTATCGGAGGATATTTCCTTTGGCCCTATAGTCTTCAAAGGGATCCGAAATATCTGTTCTCAGATTCCACAGAAATAAGGCTAGCAAAGAGATCCACGAAATACAGATGTAACTCTGTGAGATGAATTAACAGAACACTAAGCAGTTTCTCAGAAAGCTTCTTTCCAGATTTCATCGGAGGATATTTCCTTTTTCACCATAGCCCTCTATGGGCTTTCAAATATCACTTTGCCAATTACACAAGAACTGTCTTAGCGAAAGGCTTCTTGAGGGGAAAGCTGTAACTCTGTGAGATGATTTCACAGAACACAAAGAAGTTTCTCAGAAAGCTTCTTTCTCTTTGTTATCGGAGGATATTTCCTTTGGCCCTATAGTCTTCAAAGGGATCCGAAATATCTGTTCTCAGATTCCAGAGAAATAAGGCTAGCAAAGAGATCCACGAAATACAGGTGTAACTCTGTGAGATGAATTAACAGAACACTAAGCAGTTTCTCAGAAAGCTTCTTTCCAGATTTCATCTGAGGATATTTCCTTTTTCACCATAGCCCTGTAGGGGTTCCAAATATCACTTTGCCAATTACACAAGAACTGTCTTAGCGAAAGGCTTCTTGAGGGGAAACCTGTAACTCTGTGAGATGATTTCAAAGAACACAAAGAAGTTTCTCAGAAAGCTTCTTTCTCTTTGTTATCGGAGGATATTTCCTTTGGCCCTATAGTCTTCAAAGGGATCCGAAATATCTGTTCTCAGATTCCACAGAAATAAGGCTAGCAAAGAGATCCACGAAATACAGATGTAACTCTGTGAGATGAATTAACAGAACACTAAGCAGTTTCTCAGAAAGCTTCTTTACAGATTTCACTTGAGGATATTTCCTTTTTCACCATAGCCCTCTATGGGCTTCCAAATATCACTTTGCCAGTTACACGAGAACTGTATTAGCGAAAGGCTTCTTGAGGGGAAAGCTGTAACTCTGTGAGATGATTTCACAGAACACAAAGAAGTTTCTCAGAAAGCTTCTTTCTCTTTGTTATCGGAGGATATTTCCTTTGTCCCTTTAGTCTTCAAAGGGATCCGAAATATCTGTTCTCAGATTCCACAGAAATAAGGCTAGCAAAGAGATCCACGAAATACAGATGTAACTCGGTGAGTGGAAGTCACATATCACAGAGCAGTTTCTCAGATAGCTCATTTCCAGATTTCATCTGAGGATATTTCCTTTTTCACCATAGCCCTCTATGGGCTTCAAAATATCATTTTGCCAATTCCACAAGAACTGTCTTAGCGAAAGACTTCTTGAGGGGAAAACTGTAACTCTGTGAGATGATTTCACAGAACACAAAGAAGTTTCTCAGAAAGCTTCTTTCTCTTTGTTATCGGAGGATATTTCCTTTGGCCCTATAATCTTCAAAGGGTTCCGAAATATCTGTTCTCAGATTCCACAGAAATGAGGCTAGCAAAGAGATCCACGATATACCGATGTAACTCTGTGAGATGAATTAACAGAACACTAAGCAGTTTATCAGAAATCTTCTTTCCAGATTTCATCTGAGGATATTTCCTTTTTCACCATAGCCCTTTATGGGCTTCCAAATACCACTTTTCCAATTCCACAAGAACTGTCTTAGCTAAAGGTTTCTTGAGGGGAAAGCTGTAACTCTGTGAGATGATTTCACAGAACAAAGAAGTTTCTCAGAAAGCTTCTTTCTCTTTGTTATCGGAGGATATTTCCTTTGGCCCTATAGTCTTCAAAGGGATCCGAAATATCTGTTCTCAGATTCCACATAAATAAGGCTAGCAAAGAGATCCACGAAATACAGATGTAACTCCGTGAGATGAATTAACAGAACACTAAGCAGTCTCTCAGAAAGCTTCTTTCCAGATTTCATCTGAGGATATTTCCTTTCTCACCATAGCCCTCTATGGGCTTCCAAATATCACTTTGCCAATTCCACAAGAACTGTCTTAGCGAAAGGCTTCTTGAGGGGAAAGCTGTAACTCTGTGAGATGATTTCACAGAACAGAAAGAAGTTTCTCAGAAGGCTTCTTTCTCTTTGTTATCGGAGGATATTTCCTTTCGCACTATAGTCTTCAAAGGGATCCGAAATATCTGTTCTCAGATTCCACAGAAATAAGGCTAGCAAAGAGATCCACGAAATACAGATGTAACTCTGTGAGATGAATTAACAGAACACTAAGCAGTTTCTCAGAAAGCTTCTTTCCAGATTTCATCTGAGGATATTTCCTTTTTCACCATAGACCTCTATGGGCTTCCAAATATCACTTTTCCAATACCACAAGAACTGTCTTAGCGAAAGGCTTCTTGACGGGAAAGCTGTAACTCTGTGAGATGATTTCACAGAACACAAAGAAGTTTCTCATAAAGCTTCTTTCTCTTTGTTATCGGAGGATATTTCCTTTGGCCCTATAGACTTTAAAGGGATCCGAAATATCTGTTCTCAGATTCCACAGAAATAAGGCTAGCAAAGAGATCCACTAAATATAGATGTAACTCTGTGAGATGAATTAACAGAACACTAAGCAGTTTCTCAGAAAGCTTCTTTCCAGATTTCATCTGAGGATATTTCCTTTTTCACCATAGCCCTCTATGGGCTTCGAAATATCACTTTGCCAATTCCACAAAAACTGTCTGAGCGAAAGGCTTCTTGAGGGGAAACCTGTAACTCTGTGAGATGATTTCACAGAACACAAAGAAGTTTCTCAGAAAGCTTCTTTCTCTTTGTTATCGGAGGATATTTCCTTTGGCCCTATAGCCTTCAAAGGAATCCGAAATATCTGTTCTCAGATTCCACAGAAATAAGGCTAGCAAAGAGATCCACGAAATACAGATATAACTCTGTGAGATGAATTAACAGAACACTAAGCAGTTTCTCAGAAAGCTTCTTTCCAGATTTCATCTGAGGATATTTCCTTTTTCACCATAGCCCTCTATGGGCTTCCAAATATCACTTTGCCAATTCCACAAGAACTGTCTTAGCGAAAGGCTTCTTGAGGGGAAAGCTGTAACTCTGTGAGATGATTTCACAGAACACAAAGAAGTTTCTCAGAAAGCTTCTTTCTCTTTGTTATCGGAGGATATTTCCTTTGGCCCTATAGCCTTCAAAGGAATCCGAAATATCTGTTCTCAGATTCCACAGAAAGAAGGCTAGCAAAGAGATCCACGAAATATAGATGTAACTCTGTGAGATGAATTAGCAGAACACTAAGCAGTTTCTCAGAAAGCTTCTTTCCAGATTTCATCTGAGGATATTTCCTTTTTCACCATAGCCCTCTATGGGCTTCCAAATAATACTTTTCCAATTCCACAAGAACTGCCTTAGCGAAAGGCTTCTTGAGGGGAAAGCTGTAACTCTGTGAGATATTTTCACAGAAAGCAAAGAAGTTTTTCAGAAAGCTTCTTTTTCTTTGTTATCGGAGGATATTTCCTTTGGCCGTATAGTCTTCAAAGGGATCCGAAATATCTGTTCTCAGATTCCACAGAAATAAGGCTAGCAAAGAGATCCACGAAATACAGATGTAACTCCGTGAGATGAATTAACAGAACACTAAGCAGTTTCTCAAAAAGCTTCTTTCCAGATTTCATCTGAGGATATTTCCTTTCTCACCATAGCCCTCTATGGGCTTCCAAATATCACTTTGCCAATTCCACAAGAACTGTCTTAGCGAAAGGCTTCTTGAGGGTAAACCTGTAAGTCTGAGAGATGATTTCACAGAACAGAAAGAAGTTTCTCAGAAAGCTTCTTTCTCTTTGTTATCGGAGGATATTTCCTTTCGCACTATAGTCTTCAAAGGGATCCGAAATATCTGTTCTCAGATTCCACAGAAATAAGGCTAGCAAAGAGATCCACGAAATACAGATGTAACTCTGTGAGATGAATTAACAGAACACTAAGCAGTTTCTCAGAAAGCTTCTTTCCAGATTTCATCTGAGGATATTTCCTTTTTCACCATACCCTCTAGGGGCTTCCAAATATCACTTTTCCAATTCCACAAGAACTGTCTTAGCGAAAGGCTTCTTGAGGGGAAAGCTGTAACTCTGTGAGATGATTTCACAGAACACAAAGAAGTTTCTCAGAAAGCTTCTTTCTCTTTGTTATCGGAGGATATTTCCTTTGGCCCTATAGTCTTCAAAGGGATCCGAAGTATCTGTTCTCAGATTCCACAGAAATAAGGCTAGCAAAGAGATCCAAGAAATACAGATGTAACTCTGTGAGATGAATTAACAGAACACTAAGCAGTTTCTCAGAAAGCTTCTTTCCAGATTTCGTCTGAGGATATTTCCTTTTTCACCATAGCCCTCTATGGGCTTCCAAATATCACTTTGCCAATTCCACAAGAACTGTATTAGCGAAAGGATTCTTGAGGGGAAAGCTGTAACTCTGTGAGATGATTTCACAGAACACAAAGAAGTTTCTCAGAAAGCTTCTTTCTCTTTGTTATCGGAGGATATTTCCTTTGGCCCTATAGACTTTAAAGGGATCCGAAATATCTGTTCTCAGATTCCACAGAAATAAGGCTAGCAAAGAGATCCACTAAATATAGATGTAACTCTGTGAGATGAATTAACAGAACACTAAGCAGTTTCTCAGAAAGCTTCTTTCCAGATTTCATCTGAGGATATTTCCTTTTTCACCATAGCCCTCTATGGGCTTCGAAATATCACTTTGCCAATTCCACAAAAACTGTCTGACCGAAAGGCTTCTTGAGGGGAAACCTGTAACTCTGTGAGATGATTTCACAGAACACAAAGAAGTTTCTCAGAAAGCTTCTTTCTCTTTGTTATCGGAGGATATTTCCTTTGGCCCTATAGCCTTCAAAGGAATCCGAAATATCTGTTCTCAGATTCCACAGAAAGAAGGCTAGCAAAGAGATCCACGAAATATAGATGTAACTCTGTGAAATGAATTAACAGAACACTAAGCAGTTTCTCAGAAAGCTTCTTTCCAGATTTCATCTGAGGATATTTCCTTTTTCACCATAGCCCTCTATGGGCTTCCAAATATCACTTTTCCAATTCCACAAGAACTGTCTTAGCGAAAGGCTTCTTGAGGGGAAAGCTGTAACTCTGTGAGATGATTTCACAGAACACAAAGAAGTTTTTCAGAAAGCTTCTTTTTCTTTGTTATCGGAGGATATTTCCTTTGGCCGTATAGTCTTCAAAGGGATCCGAAATATCTGTTCTCAGATTCCACAGAAATAAGGCTAGCAAAGAGATCCACGAAATACAGATGTAACTCTGTGAGTGGAAGACACACATCAAAGAGCAGTTTCTCAGAAAGCTTCTTTCCAGATTTCATCTGAGGATATTTCCTTTTTCACCGTAGCCCTCTATGGGCTTCCAAATATCACTTTGCCAATTCCAGAAGAACTGTCTCAGCGAAAGGCTTCTTGAGGCGAAAGCTGTAACTCTGTGAGATGATTTCACAGAACTCAAAGAAGTTTCTCAGAAAGCTTCTTTCTCTTTGTTATCGGAGGATGTTTCCTTTGGCCCTATAGTCTTCAAAGGGATCCGAAATATCTGTTCTCAGATTCCACAGAAATAAGGCTAGCAAAGAGATCCCCGAAATATAGATGGAACTCTGTGAGATGAATTAACACAACACTAAGCAGTTTCTCAGAAAGCTTCTTTCCAGATTTCATCTGAGGATATTTCCTTTTTCACCATAGCCCTCTATGGGCTTCCAAATATCACTTTGCCAATTCCACAAGAGGTGTCTTAGCGAAAGGCTTCTTGAGGGGAAAGCTGTAACTCTGTGAGATGATTTCACAGAACACAAAGAAGTTTCTCAGAAAGCTTCTTTCTCTTTGTTATCGGAGGATATTTCCTTGGCCCTATAGTCTTCAAAGGGATCCGAAATATCTGTTCCCAGATTCCACAGAAATAAGGCTAGCAAAGAGATCCACGAAATACAGGTGAAACTCTGTGAGATGAATTAAGAGAACACTAAGCAGTTTCTCAGAAAGCTTCTTTCCAGATTTCATCTGAGGATGTTTCCTTTTTCACCATAGCCCTCTATGGGCTTCCAAATATCACTTTGCCAATTCCAGAAGAACTGTCTTAGCGAAAGGCTTCTTGAGGGGAAAGCTGTAACTCTGTGCGATGATTTCACAGAACACAAAGAAGTTTCTCAGAAAGTTTCTTTCTCTTTGTTATCGGAGGATGTTTCCTTTGTCCCTATAGTCTTCAAAGGGATCCGAAATATCTGTTCTCAGATTCCACAGAAATAAGGCTAGCAAAGAGATCCACGAAATACAGATGTAACTCTGTGAGTGGAAGACACATATCACAGAGCAGTTTCTCAGAAAGCTTCTTGCCAGATTTCATCTGAGGATATTTCCTTTTTCACCATTGCCCTCTATGGGCTTCCAAATATCACTTTGCCAATTCCACAAGAACTGTCTTAGCGAAAGGCTTCTTGAGGGGAAAGCTGTAAATCTGTGAGATGATTTCACAGAACACAAAGAAGTTTCTCAGAAAGCTTCTTTCTCTTTGTTATCGGAGGATATTTCCTTTCGCCCTATAGTCTTCAAAGGGATCCGAAATATCTGTTCTCAGATTCCACAGAAATAAGGCTAGCAAAGAGATCCACGAAATATAGATGTATCTCGGTAAGATGAATTAACAGAACACTAAGCAGTTTCTCAGAAAGCTTCTTTCCAGATTTCATCTGAGGATATTTCCTTTTTCACCATAGCCCTCCAGTGGTTCCAAATATCACTTTGCCAATTACACAAGAACTGTCTTAGCGAAAGGCTTCTTGAGGGGAAACCTGTAACTCTGTGAGATGATTTCAAAGAACACAAAGAAGTTTCTCAGAAGGCTTCTTTCTCTTTATTATCGGAGGATATTTCCTTTAGACCTATAGACTTTAAAGGGATCCGAAATATCTGTTCTCAGATTCCACAGAAATAAGGGTAGCAAAGAGATCCACGAAATATAGATGTAACTCTGTGAGATGAATTAACAGAACACTAAGCACTTTCTCAGAAAGCTTCTTTCCAGATTTCACCTGAGGATATTTCCTTTTTCACCATAGCCCTCTATGGGCTTCCAAATATCACTTTGCCCGTTACACGAGAACTGTATTAGCGAAAGGCTTCTTGAGGGGAAAGCTGTAACTCTGTCAGATGATTTCACAGAACACAAAGAAGTTTCTCAGAAAGCTTCTTTCTCTTTGTTATCGGAGGATATTTCCTTTGGCCCTATAGTCTTCAAAGGGATCCGAAATATCTGTTCTCAGAAACAAAGAAATAAGGCTAGCAAAGAGATCCACGAAATACAGATATAACTCTGTGAGATGAATTAACAGAACACTAAGCAGTTTCTCAGAAAGCTTCTTTCCAGATTTCATCTGAGGATATTTCCTTTTTCACCATAGCCCTCTATGGGCTTCCAAATATCACTTTGCCAATTCCACAAGAACTGTCTTAGCGAAAGGCTTCTTGAGTGGAAAACTGTAACTCTGTGAGATGATTTCACAGAACACAAAGAAGTTTCTCAGAAAGCTTCTTTCTCTTTGTTATCGGAGGATATTTCCTTTGGCCCTATAGTCTTCAAAGGGATCCGAAATATCTGTTCTCAGATTCCACAGAAATAAGGCTAGCAAAGAGATCCACGAAATACAGGTGTAACTCTGTGAGATGAATTAACAGAACACTAAGCAGTTTCTCAGAAAGCTTCTTTCCAGATTTCATCTGAGGATATTTCCTTTTTCACCATAGACCTCTATGGGCTTCCAAATATCTCTTTGCCAATTCCACAAGAACTGTCTTAGCGAAAGGCTTCTTGAGGGGAAAGCTGTAACTCTGTGAGATGATTTCACAGAACACAAAGAAGTTTCTCAGAAAGCTTCTTTCTCTTTATTATCGGAAGATACTTCCTTTGGCCCTATACACTTTAAAGGGATCCGAAATATCTGTTCTCAGATTCCACAGAAATAAGGCTAGCAAAGAGATCCACGAAATATAGATGTAACTCTGTGAGATGAACTAACAGAACACTAAGCAGTTTCTCAGAAAGCTTCTTGCCAGATTACATCTGAGGATATTTCCTTTTTCACCATAGCCCTCTATGGGCTTCCAAATATCACTTTGCCAATTCCACAAGAACTGTCTTAGCGAAAGGCTTCTTGAGGGGAAAGCTGTAACTCTGTGAGATGATTTCACAGAACACAAAGAAGTTTCTCAGAAAGCTTCTTTCTCTTTGTTATCGGAGGATATTTCCTTTGGCCCTATAGTCTTCAAAGGGATCTGAAATATCTGTTCTCAGATTCCACAGAAATAAGACTAGCAAAGAGATCCACGAAATACAGATGTAATTCTGTGAGATGAATTCACAGAACACTAAGCAGTTTCTCAGAAAGCTTCTTTCCAGATTTCATCTGAGGATATTTCCTTTTTCACCATAGCCCTCTATGGGCTTCCAAATATCACTTTGCCAGTTCCACGAGAACTGTCTTAGCGAAAGGCTTCTTGAGGGGAAAGCTGTAACTCTGTCAGATGATTTCACAGAACACAAAGAAGTTTCTCAGAAAGCTTCTTTCTCTTTGTTATCGGAGGATATTTCCTTTGGCCCTATAGTCTTCAAAGGGATCCGAAATATCTGTTCTCAGATTCCACAGAAATAAGGCTAGCAAAGAGATCCACGAAATACAGATGTAACTCTGTGAGTGGAAGACACACATCACAGAGCAGTTTCTCAGAAAGCTTCTTTCCAGATATCATCTGAGGATATTTCCTTTTTCACCGTAGCCCTATATGGGCTTCCAAATATCACTTTGCCAATTCCACGAGAACTGTCTTAGCGAAAGGCTTCTTGAGGGGAAAGCTGTAACTCTGTGAGATGATTTCACAGAACTCAAAGAAGTTTCTCAGAAAGCTTCTTTCTCTTTGTTATTGGAGGATATTTCCTTTGGCCCTATAGTCTTCAAAGGAATCCGAAATATCTATTCTCAGATTCCACAGAAATAAGGCTTGCAAAGAGATCCAAGAAATACAGATGTAATTCTGTGAGATGAATTAACAGAACACTAAGCAGTTTCTCAGAAAGCTTCTTTCCAGATTTCATCTGAGGATATTTCCTTTTTCAACATAGCCCTCTATGGGCTTCCAAATATCACTTTGCCAGTTCCACGAGAACTGTTTTTGCGAAAGGCTTCTTAAGGGGAAAGCTGTAACTCTGTCAGATGATTTCACAGAACACAAAGAAGTTTCTCAGAAAGCTTCTTACTCTTTGTTATCGGAGGATATTTCCTTTGGCCCTATAGTCTTCAAAGGGATCCGAAATATCTGTTCTCAGATTCCACAGAAATAAGGCTAGCAAAGAGATCCACGAAATACAGATATAACTCTGTGAGAGGAATTAAGAGAACACTAAGCAGTTTCTCAGAAAGCTTCTTTCCAGATTTCATCTCAGTATATTTCCTTTTTCACCATAGCCCTCTATAGGCTTCGAAATATCACTTTGCCAATTCCACAAGAACTGTCTTAGCGTAAGGCTTCTTGAGGGGAAAGCTGTAACTCTGTGAGATGATTTCACAGAACACAAAGAAGTTTCTCAGAAAGCTTCTTTCTCTTTGTTATCGGAGGATATTTACTTTGGCCCTATAGTCTTCAAAGGGATCCGAAATATCTGTTCTCAGATTCCAGAGAAGTAAGGCTAGCAAAGAGATCCACGAAATACAGGTGTAACTCTGTGAGATGAATTAACAGAACACTAAGCAGTTTCTCAGAAAGCTTCTTTCCAGATTTCATCTGAGGATATTTCCTTTTTCACCATAGCCCTCTATGGGCTTCCAAATATCACTTTGCCAATTCCACAAGAACTGTCTTAGCGAAAGGCTTCTTGAGGGGAAAGCTGTAACTCTGTGAGATGATTTCACAGAACACAAAGAAGTTTCTCACAAAGCTTCTTTCTCTTTATTATCGGAGGATATTTCCTTTGGCCCTATAGACTTTAAAGGGATCCGAAATATCTGTTCTCAGATTCCACAGAAATAAGGCTAGCAAAGTGATCCACGAAATACAGATGTAACTCTGTGAGTGGAAGACACACATCACAGAGCAGTTTCTCAGAAAGCTTCTTTCCAGATTTCATCTGAGGATATTTCCTTTTTTACCATAGCCCTCTATGGGCTTCCAAATATCACTTTGCCAATTCCAGAAGAACTGTCTTAGCGATAGGCTTCTTGAGGGGAAAGCTGTAACTCTGTGAGATGATTTCACAGAACTCAAAGAAGTTTCTCAGAAAGCTTCTTTCTCTTTGTTATTGGAGGATGTTTCCTTTGGCTCTATAGTCTTCAAAGGGATCCGAAATATCTGTTCTCAGATTCCACAGAAATAAGGCTAGCAAAGAAATCCACGAAATACAGGTGTATCGCTCTGAGATGAATTAACAGAACACTAAGCAGTTTCTCAGAAAGCTTCTTTCCAGATTTCATCTGAGGATATTTCCTTTTTCACCATAGCCCTCTATGGGCTTCCAAATATCACTTTGCCAATTCCACAAGAACTGTCTTAGCGAAAGGCTTCTTGAGGGGAAAGCTGTAACTCTGTGAGATGATTTCACAGAACACAAAGAAGTTTCTCAGAAAGCTTCTTTCTCTTTGTTATCGGAGGATATTTCCTTTGGCCCTATAGTCTTCAAAGGGATCCGAAATATCTGTTCTCAGATTCCACAGAAATAAGGCTAGCAAAGAGATCCACGAAATACAGATGGAAATCTGTGAGATGAATTAACAGAACACTAAGCAGTTTCTCAGAAAGCTTCTTTCCAGATTTCATCTGAGGATATTTCCTTTTTCACCATAGCCCTCTATGGGCTTCCAAATATCACTTTGCCAGTTCCACGAGAACCGAATTAGCGAAAGGCTTCTTGAGGGGAAAGATGTAACTCTGTCAGATGATTTCACAGAACACAAAGAAGTTTCTCAGAAAGCTTCTTTCTCTTTGTTATCGGAGGATATTTCCTTTGGCCCTATAGTCTTCAAAGGGATCCGAAATATTTGTTCTCAGATTCCACAGAAATAAGGCTAGCAAAGAGATCCACGAAATACAAGTAGAACTCTGTGAGATGAATTAAGAGAACACTAAGCAGTTTCTCAGAAAGCTTCTTTCCAGATTTCATCAGAGGATATTTCTTTTCACCATTGCCCTCTAAGGGCTTCCAAATATCACTTTGCCAATTCCACAAGAACTGTCTTAGCGAAAGTGTTCTTGAGGGGAAATCTGTAACTCTGTGAGATGATTTCACAGAACACAAAGAAGTTTCTCAGAAAGCTTCCTTTTCTTTGTTATCGGAGGATATTTCCTTCGGCCCTATAGTCTTCAAAGGGATCCGAAATATCTGTTCTCAGATTCCACAGAAATAACGCTAGCAAAGAGATCCAAGAAATACAGATGTAACTCTGTGAGATGAATTAACAGAACACTAAGCAGTTTCTCAGAAAGCTTCTTTCCAGATTTCATCTGAGGATATTTCCTTTTTCACCATAGCCCTCTATGGGCTTCCAAATATCACTTTGCCAGTTCCACGAGAACTGTCTTAGCGAAAGGCTTCTTGAGGGGAAAGCTGTAACTCTGTGAGATGATTTCACAGAACACAAAGAAGTTTCTCAGAAAGCTTCTTTCTCTTTGTTATCGGAAGATATTTCCTTTGGCCCTATAGTATTCAAAGGGATCCGAAATATCTGTTCTCAGATTCCACAGAAATAAGGCTAGCAAAGAGATCCACGAAATACAGGTGTAACTCTGTGAGATGAATTAACAGAACACTAAGCAGTTTCTCAGAAAGCATCTTTCCAGATTTCATGTGAGGATATTTCCTTTTTCACCATAGCCCTCTATGGGCTTCCAAATATCTCTTTGCCAATTCCACAATAACTGTCTTAGCGAAAGGCTACTTGAGGGGAAACCTGTAACTCTGTGAGATGATTTCACAGAACACAAAGAAGTTTCTCAGAAAGCTTCTTTCTCTTTGTTATCGGAGGATATTTCCTTTGGCCCTATAGTCTTCAAAGGGATCCGAAATATCTGTTCTCAGATTCCACAGAAATAAAGCTAGCAAAGAGATCCACGAAATACAGATGTAATTCTGTGAATTGAATTAACAGAACACTAAGCAGTTTCTCAGAAAGCTTCTTTCCAGATTTCATCTGAGGATATTTCCTTTTTCACCATAGCCCTCTATGGGCTTCCAAATATCACTTTGCCAATTCCACAAGAACTGTCTTAGCGAAAGGCTTCTTGAGGGGAAAGCTGTAACTCTGTGAGATGATTTCACAGAACACAAAGAAGTTTCTCACAAAGCTTCTTTCTCTTTGTTTTCGGAGGATATTTCCTTTGGCCCTATAGTCTTCAAAGGGATCCGAAATATCTGTTCTCAGATTCCACAGAAATAAAGCTAGCAAAGAGATCCACGAAATACAGATGTAATTCTGTGAGTAGAATTCACAGAACACTAAGCAGTTTCTCAGAAAGCTTCTTTCCAGATTTCATCTGAGGATATTTCCTTTTTCACCATAGCCCTCTATGGGCTTCCAAATATCACTTTGCCAGTTCCACGAGAACTTTCTTAGCGAAAGGCTTCTTGAGGGGAAAGCTGTAACTCTGTCAGATGATTTCACAGAACACAAAGAAGTTTCTCAGAAAGCTTCTTTCTCTTTGTTATCGGAGGATATTTCCTTTGGCCCTATAGTCTTCAAAGGGATCCGAAAAATCTGTTCTCAGATTCCACAGAAATAAGGCTAGCAAAGAGATCCACGAAATACAGATGTAACTCTGTGAGTGGAAGACACACATCACAGAGCAGTTTCTCAGAAAGCTTCTTTCCAGATTTCATCTGAGGATATTTCCTTTTTCACCATAGCCCTCTATGGGCTTCCAAATATCACTTTGCCAGTTCCACGAGAACTGTATTAGCGAAAGGCTTCTTGAGGGGAAAGCTGTAACTCTGTCAGATGATTTCACAGAACACAAAGAAGTTTCTCGGAAAGCTTCTTTCTCTTTGTTATCGGAGGATATTTCCTTTGGCCCTATAGTCTTCAAAGGGATCCGAAATATCTGTTCTCAGATACAAATAAATAAGGCTAGCAAAGAGATCCACGAAATACAGATATAACTCTGTGAGATGAATTAACAGAACACTAAGCAGTTTCTCAGAAAGCTTCTTTCCAGATTTCATCTGAGGCTATTTCCTTTTTCACCATAGCCCTCTATGGGCTTCCAAATATCACTTTGCCAATTCCACAAGAACTGTCTTAGCGAAAGGCTTCTTGAGGGGAAAGCTGTAACTCTGTGAGATGATTTCACAGAACACAAAGAAGTTTCTCAGAAAGCTTCTTTCTCTTTGTTATCGGATGATATTTCCTTTGGCCCTATAGTATTCAAAGGGATCCGAAATATCTGTTCTCAGATTCCACAGAAATAAGGCTAGCAAAGAGATCCACGAAATACACGTGTAACTCTGTGAGATGAATTAACAGAACACTAAGCAGTTTCTCAGAAAGCATCTTTCCAGATTTCATGTGAGGATATTTCCTTTTTCACCATAGCCCTCCATGGGCTTCCAAATATCTCTTTGCCAATTCCACAATAACTGTCTTAGCGAAAGGCTTCTTGAGGGGAAACCTGTAACTCTGTGAGATGATTTCACAGAACACAAAGAAGTTTCTCAGAAAGCTTCTTTCTCTTTGTTATCGGAGGATATTTCCTTTGGCCCTATAGTCTTCAAAGGGATCCGAAATATCTGTTCTCAGATTCCACAGAAATAAAGCTAGCAAAGAGATCCACGAAATACAGATGTAATTCTGTGAGTTGAATTCACAGAACACTAAGCAGTTTCTCAGAAAGCTTCTTTCCAGATTTCATCTGAGGATATTTCCTTTTTCACCATAGCCCTCTATGGGCTTCCAAATATCACTTTGCCAGTTCCACGAGAACTGTCTTAGCGAAAGGCTTCTTGAGGGGAAAGCTGTAACTCTATCAGATGATTTCACAGAACACAAAGAAGTTTCTCAGAAAGCTTCTTTCTCTTTGTTATCGGAGGATATTTCCTTTGGCCCTATAGTCTTCAAAGGGATCCGAAATATCTGTTCTCAGATTCCACAGAAATAAGGCTAGCAAAGAGATCCACGAAATACAGTTGGAAATCTGTGAGATGAATTAACAGAACACTAAGCAGTTTCTCAGAAAGCTTCTTTCCAGATTTCATCTGAGGATATTTCCTTTTTCACCATAGCCCACTATGTGCGTCCAAATATCACTTTGCCAATTCCACAAGAACTGTCTTAGCGAAAGGCTTCTTGAGGGGAAAGCTGTAACTCTGTGAGATGATTTCACAGAACACAAAGAAGTTTCTCAGAAAGCTTCTTTCTCTTTGTTATCGGAGGATATTTCCTTTGGCCCTATACTCTTCAAAGGGATCCGAAATATCTGTTCTAGGATTCCACAGAAATAAGGCTAGCAAAGAGATCCACGAAATACAGGTGTAACACTGTGAGATGAATTAACAGAACACTAAGCAGTTTCTCAGGAAGCTTCTTTCCAGATTTAATCTGAGGATATTTCCTTTTTCACCATAGCCCTCTATGGGCTTCCAAATATCTCTTTGCCAATTCCACAAGAACTGCCTTAGCGAAAGGCTTCTTGAGGGGAAACCTGTAACTCTGTGAGATGATTTCACAAAACACAAAGAAGTTTCTCAGAAAGCTTCTTTCTCTTTATTATCGGAGGATACTTCCTTTGGCCCTATAGACTTTAAAGGGATCCGAAATATCTGTTCTCAGATTCCACAGAAATATGGCTAGACAAGAGATCCAAGAAATACAGATGTAACTCTGTGAGATGAATTAACAGAACACTAAGCAGTTTCTCAGAAAGCTTCTTTTCAGATTTCATCTGAGGATATTTCCTTTTTTACCATAGCCCTCTATGGGCTTCCAAATATCACTTTGCCAGTTCCACAAGAACTGTATTAGCGAAAGGCTTCTTGAGGGGAAAGCTGTAACTCTGTCAGATGATTTCACAGAACACAAAAAAGTTTCTCAGAAAGCTTCTTTCTCTTTGTTATCGGAGGATATTTCCTTTGGCCCTATAGTCTTCAAAGGGATCCGAAATATCTGTTCTCAGATACAAATAAATAAGGCTAGCAAAGAGATCCACGAAATACAGATATAACTCTGTGAGATGAATTAACAGAACACTAAGCAGTTTCTCAGAAAGCTTCTTTCCAGATTTCATCTGAGGCTATTTCCTTTTTCACCATAGCCCTCTATGGGCTTCCAAATATCACTTTGCCAATTCCACAAGAACTGTCTTAGCGAAAGGCTTCTTGAGGGGAAAGCTGTAACTCTGTGAGATGATTTCACAGAACACAAAGAAGTTTCTCAGAAAGCTTCTTTCTCTTTGTTATCGGATGATATTTCCTTTGGCCCTATAGTATTCAAAGGGATCCGAAATATCTGTTCTCAGATTCCACAGAAATAAGGCTAGCAAAGAGATCCACGAAATACACGTGTAACTCTGTGAGATGAATTAACAGAACACTAAGCAGTTTCTCAGAAAGCATCTTTCCAGATTTCATCTGAGGATATTTCCTTTTTCACCATAGCCCTCTATGGGCTTCCAAATATCTCTTTGCCAATTCCACAATAACTGTCTTAGCGAAAGGCTTCTTGAGGGGAAACCTGTAACTCTGTGAGATGATTTCACAGAACACAAAGAAGTTTCTCAGAAAGCTTCTTTCTCTTTGTTATCGGAGGATATTTCCTTTGGCCCTATAGTCTTCAAAGGGATCCGAAATATCTGTTCTCTGATTCCACAGAAATAAAGCTAGCAAAGAGATCCACGAAATACAGATGTAATTCTGTGAGTTGAATTCACAGAACACTAAGCAGTTTCTCAGAAAGCTTCTTTCCAGATTTCATCTGAGGATATTTCCTTTTTCACCATAGCCCTCTATGGGCTTCCAAATATCACTTTGCCAGTTCCACGAGAACTGTCTTAGCGAAAGGCTTCTTGAGGGGAAAGCTGTAACTCTATCAGATGATTTCACAGAACACAAAGAAGTTTCTCAGAAAGCTTCTTTCTCTTTGTTATCGGAGGATATTTCCTTTGGCCCTATAGTCTTCAAAGGGATCCGAAATATCTGTTCTCAGATTCCACAGAAATAAGGCTAGCAAAGAGATCCACGAAATACAGTTGGAAATCTGTGAGATGAATTAACAGAACACTAAGCAGTTTCTCAGAAAGCTTCTTTCCAGATTTCATCTGAGGATATTTCCTTTTTCACCATAGCCCACTATGTGCGTCCAAATATCACTTTGCCAATTCCACAAGAACTGTCTTAGCGAAAGGCTTCTTGAGGGGAAAGCTGTAACTCTGTGAGATGATTTCACAGAACACAAAGAAGTTTCTCAGAAAGCTTCTTTCTCTTTGTTATCGGAGGATATTTCCTTTGGCCCTATAGTCTTCAAAGGGATCCGAAATATCTGTTCTAGGATTCCACAGAAACAAGGCTAGCAAAGAGATCCACGAAATACAGGTGTAACACTGTGAGATGAATTAACAGAACACTAAGCAGTTTCTCAGGAAGCTTCTTTCCAGATTTAATCTGAGGATATTTAATTTTTCACCATAGCCCTCTATGGGCTTCCAAATATCTCTTTGCCAATTCCACAAGAACTGCCTTAGCGAAAGGCTTCTTGAGGGGAATCCTGTAACTCTGTGAGATGATTTCACAAAACACAAAGAAGTTTCTCAGAAAGCTTCTTTCTCTTTATTATCGGAGGATACTTCCTTTGGCCCTATAGACTTTAAAGGGATCCGAAATATCTGTTCTCAGATTCCACAGAAATATGGCTAGCCAAGAGATCCAAGAAATACAGATGTAACTCTGTGAGATGAATTAACAGAACACTAAGCAGTTTCTCAGAAAGCTTCTTTACAGATTTCATCTGAGGATATTTCCTTTTTTACCATAGCCCTCTATGGGCTTCCAAATATCACTTTGCCAGTTCCACAAGAACTGTATTAGCGAAAGGCTTCTTGAGGGGAAAGCTGTAACTCTGTCAGATGATTTCAGAGAACACAAAAAAGTTTCTCAGAAAGCTTCTTTCTCTTTGTTATCGGAGGATATTTCCTTTGGCCTTATAGTCTTCAAAGGGATCCGAAATATCTGTTCTCAGATACAAAGAAATAAGGCTAGCAAAGAGATCCACGAAATACAGATATAATTCTGTGAGATGAATTAACAGAACACTAAGCAGTTTCTCAGAAAGCTTCTTTCCAGATTTCATCTGAGGCTATTTCCGTTTTCACCATAGCCCTCTATGGGCTTCCAAATATCACTTTGCCAGTTCCACGATTACTGTCTTAGCGAAAGGCTTCTTGAGGGGAAAGCAGTAACTCTGTCAGATGATTTCACAGAACACAAAGAAGTTTCTCAGAAAGCTTCTTTCTCTTTGTTATCGGATGATATTTCCTTTGGCCCTATAGTCTTCAAAGGGATCCGAAATATCTGTTCTCAGATTCCACAGAAATAAGGCTAGCAAAGATATGCACGAAATACAGGTGTAACTCTGTGAGATGAATTAACAGAACACTAAGCAGTTTCTCAGAAAGCTTCTTTCCAGATTTCATCTCAGGATATTTCCTTTTTCACCATAGCCCTCTCTGGGCTTCCAAATATCTCTTTGCCAATTCCACAAGAACTGCCTTAGCGAAAGGCTTCTTGAGGCGAAACCTGTAACTCTGTGAGATGATTTCACAGAACACAAGGAAGTTTCTCAGAAAGCTTCTTTCTCTTTGTTATCGGAGGATATTTCCTTTGGCCCTATAGTCTTCAAAGGGATCCGAAATATCTGTTCTCAGATTCCACAGAAATAAAGCTAGCAAAGAGATCCACGAAATACAGATGTAATTCTGTGAGTTGAATTCACAGAACACTAAGCAGTTTCTCAGAAAGCTTCTTTCCAGATTTCATCTGAGGATATTTCCTTTTTCACCATAGCCCTCTAAGGGCTTCCAAATATCACATTGCCAATTCCACAAGAACTGTCTTAGCGAAAGGCTTCTTGAGGGGAAAGCTGTAACTCTGTCAGATGATTTCACAGAACACAAAGAAGTTTCTCAGAAAGCTTCTTTCTCTTTGTTATCTGAGGATATTTCCTTTGTCCCTATAGTCTTCAAAGGGATCCGAAATATCTGTTCTCAGATTCCACAGAAATAAGGCTAGCAAAGAGATCCACGAAATACAGATGTAACTCTGTGAGTGGAAGACACACATCACAGAGCAGTTTCTCAGAAAGCTTCTTTCCAGATTTCATCTGAGGATATTTCCTTTTTCACCATAGCCCTCTATGGGCTTCCAAATATCACTTTGCCAATTCCACAAGAACTGTCTTAGCGAAAGGCTTCTTGAGGGGAAAGCTGTAACTCTGTGAGATGATTTCACAGAACTCAAAGAAGTTTCTCAGAAAGCTTCCTTCTCTTTGTTATTGGAGGATATTTCCTTTGGCCCTATAGTCTTCAAAGGGATCCGAAATATCTATTCTCAGATTCCACAGAAATAAGGCTAGCAAAGAGATCCAAGAAATACAGATGTAACTCTGTGAGATGAATTAACAGAACACTAAGCAGTTTCTCAGAAAGCTTCTTTCCAGATTTCATCTGAGGATATTTCCTTTTTCACCATAGCCCTCTATGGGCTTCCAAATATCACTTTGCCAGTTCCACGAGAACTGTATTAGCGAAAGGCTTCTTAAGGGGAAAGCTGTAACTCTGTCAGATGATTTCACAGAACACAAAGAAGTTTCTCAGAAAGCTTCTTTCTCTTTGTTATCGGAGGATATTTCCTTTGGCCCTATAGTCTTCAAAGGGATCCGAAATATCTGTTCTCAGATTCCACAGAAATAAGGCTAGCAAAGAGATCCACGAAATACAGATAAAACTCTGTGAGATGAATTAAGAGAACACTAAGCAGTTTCTCAGAAAGCTTCTTTCCAGATTTCATCTCAGGATATTTCCTTTTTCACCATAGCCCTCAATGGGCTTCCAAATATCACTTTGCCAATTCCACAAGAACTGTCTTAGCGAAAGGCTTCTTGAGGGGAAAGCTGTAACTCTGTCAGATGATTTCACAGAACACAAAGAAGTTTCTCAGAAAGCTTCTTTCTCTTTGTTATCGGAGGATATTTCCTTTCGCCCTATAGTCTTCAAAGGGATCCGAAATATGTGTTCTAGGATTCCACAGAAATAAGGCTAGCAAAGAGATCCACGAAATACAGGTGTAACACTGTGAGATGAATTAACAGAACACTAAGCAGTTTCTCAGAAAGCTTCTTTCCAGATTTCATCTGAGGATATTTCCTTTTTCACCATAGCCCTCTATGGGCTTCCAAATATCTCTTTGCCAATTCCACAAGAACTGCCTTAGCGAAAGGCTTCTTGAGGGGAAACCAGTAACTCTGTGAGATGATTTCACAGAACACAAAGAAGTTTCTCAGAAAGCTTCTTTCTCTTTATTATCGGAGGATACTTCCTTTGGCCCTACAGACTTTAAAGGGATCCGAAATATCTGTTCTCAGATTCCACAAAAATAAGGCTAGCAAAGAGATCCACGAAATACAGATGTAACTCTGTGAGTGGAAGACACACATCACAGAGCAGTTTCTCAGAAAGCTTCTTTCCAGATTTCATCTGAGGATATTTCCTTTTTTACCATAGCCCTCTATGGGCTTCCAAATATCACTTTGCCAATTCCACAAGAACTGTCTTAGCGAAAGGCTTCTTGAGGGGAAAGCTGTAACTCTGTGAGATGATTTCACAGAACTCAAAGAAGTTTCTCAGAAAGCTTCTTTCTCTTTGTTATCGGAGGATGTTTCCTTTGGCTCTGTAGTCTTCAAAGGGATCCGAAATATCTGTTCTCAGTTTCCACAGAAATAAGGCTAGCAAAGAAATCCACGAAATACAGGTGTATCTCTTTGAGATGAATTAACAGAACACTAAGCAGTTTCTCAGAAAGCTTCTTTCCAGATTTCATCTGAGGATATTTCCTTTTTTACCATAGCCCTCTATGGGCTTCCAAATATCACTTTGCCAATTCCACAAGAACTGTCTTAGCGAAAGGCTTCTTGAGGGGAAAGCTGTAACTCTGTGAGATGATTTCGCAGAACACAAAGAAGTTTCTCAGAAAGCTTCTTTCTCTTTGTTATCGGAGGATATTTCCTTTGGCCCTATAGTCTTCAAAGGGATCCGAAATATCTGTTCTCAGATTCCACAGAAATAAGGGTAGCAAAGAGATCCACGAAATATAGATGTAACTCTGTGAGATGAATTAACAGAACACTAAGCAGTTTCTCAGAAAGCTTCTTTCCAGATTTCATCTCAGGATATTTCCTTTTTCACCATAGCCCTCTATGGCCTTCCAAATATCACTTTGCCAATTCCACAAGAACTGTGTTAGCGAAAGGCTTCTTGAGGGGAAACCTGTAACTCTGTGAGATGATTTCACAGAACACAAAGAAGTTTCTCAGAAAGCTTCTTTCTCTTTGTTATCGGAGGATATTTCCTTTGGCCCTGTACTCTTCAAAGGGATCCGAAATATCTGTTCTCAGATTCCACAGAAATAAAGCTAGCAAAGAGATCCACGAAATACAGATGCAATTCTGTGAGATGAATTCACAGAACACTAAGCAGTTTCTCAGAAAGCTTCTTTCCAGATTTCATCTGAGGATATTTCCTTTTTCACCATAGCCCTCTATGGGCTTCCAAATATCACTTTGCCAGTTCCACGAGAACTGTCTTAGCGAAAGGCTTCTTGAGGGGAAAGCTGTAATTCTGTCACATGATTTCACAGAACACAAAGAAGTTTCTCAGAAAGCTTCTTTCTCTTTGTTATCGGAGGATATTTCCTTTGGCCCTATAGTCTTCAAAGGGATCCGAAATATCTGTTCTCAGATTCCACAGAAATAAGGCTAGCAAAGAGATCCACGAAATACAGATGTAACTCTGTGAGTGGAAGACACACATCACAGAGCAGTTTCTCAGAAAGCTTCTTTCCAGATTTCATCTGAGGATATTTCCTTTTTCACCATAGCCCTCTATGGGCTTCCAAATATCACTTTGTCAATTCCACAAGAACTGTCTTAGCGAAAGGCTTCTTGAGGGGAAAGCTGTTACTCTGTGAGATGATTTCACAGAACTCAAAGAAGTTTCTCAGAAAACTTCCTTCTCTTTGTTATCGGAGGATGTTTCCTTTGGCCCTATAGTCTTCAAAGTGATCCGAAATATCTGTTCTCAGATTCCACAGAAATAAGGCTAGCAAAGAAATCCACGAAATACAGGTGTATTTCTGTGAGATGAATTAACAGAACACTAAGCAGTTTCTCAGAAAGCTTCTTTCCAGATTTCATCTGAGTATATTTCTTTTCACCATTGCCCTCTAAGGGCTTCCAAATATCACTTTGCCATATCCACAAGAACTGTCTTAGCGAAAGGCTTCTTGAGGGGAAAGCTCTAACTCTGTGAGATGATTTCACAGAACAAAGAAGTTTCTCAGAAAGCTTCTTTCTCTTTGTTATCGGAACATATTTCCTTTGGCCCTATAGACTTTAAAGGGATCCGAAATATCTGTTCTCAGATTCCACAGAAATAAGGCTAGCAAAGAGATCCAAGAAATACAGGTGTATCTCTTTGAGATGAATTTACAGAACACTAAGCAGTTTCTCAGAAAGCTTCTTTCCAGATTTCATCTGAGGATATTTCCTTTTTCACCATAGCCCTCTATGGGCTTCCAAATATCACTTTGCCAATTCCACAAGAACTGTCTTAGCGAAAGGCTTCTTGAGGGGAAAGCTGTAACTCTGTGAGATGATTTCGCAGAACACAAAGATGTTTCTCAGAAAAATTCTTTCTCTTTGTTATCGGAGGATATTTCCTTTGGCCCTATAGTCTTCAAAGGGATCCGAAATATCTGTTCTAGGATTCCACAGAAATAAGGCTAGCAAAGAGATCCAAGAAATACAGGTGTAACACTGTGAGATGAATTAACAGAACACTAAGCAGTTTCTCAGAAAGCTTCTTTCCAGATTTAATCTGAGGATATTTCCTTTTTCACCATAGCCCTCTATGGGCTTCCAAATACCTCTTTGCCAATTCCACAAGAACTGCCTTAGCGAAAGGATTCTTGAGGGGAAACCTGTAACTCCGTGAGATGATTTCACAGAACACAGAGAAGTTTCTCAGAAAGCTTCTTTCTCTTTATTATCGGAGGATACTTCCTTTGGCCCTACAGACTTTAAAGGGATCCGATATATCTGTTCTCAGATTCCACAGAAATAAGGCTAGCAAGGAGATCCACGAAATATAGATGTAACTCTGTGAGATGAATTAACAGAACACTAAGCAGTTTCTCAGAAAGCTTCTTTCCAGATTTCATCTGAGGATATTTCCTTTTTCACCGTAGCCCTCTATGGGCTTCCAAATATCACTTTGCCAATTCCACAAGAACTGTCTTAGCGAAAGGCTTCTTGAGGGGAAACCTGTAACTCTGTGAGATGATTTCACAGAACACAAAGAAGTTTCTCAGAAAGCTTCTTTCTCTTTGTTATCGGAGGATATTTCCTTTGGCCCTGTACTCTTCAAAGGGATCCGAAATATCTGTTCTCAGATTCCACAGAAATAAAGCTAGCAAAGAGATCCACGAAATACAGATGTAATTCTGTGAGATGAATTAACAGAACACTAAGCAGTTTCTCAGAAAGCTTCTTTCCAGATTTCATCTGAGGATATTTCCTTTTTCACCATAGCCCTCTATGGGCTTCTAAATATCACTTTGCCAGTTCCACGAGAACTGTCTTAGCCAAAGGCTTCTTGAGGGGAAAGCTGTAACTCTGTCAGATGATTTCACAGAACACAAAGAAGTTTCTCAGAAAGCTTCTTTCTCTTTGTTATCGGAGGATATTTCCTTTGGCCCTATAGTCTTCAAAGGGATCCGAAATATCTGTTCTAGGATTCCACAGGAATAAGGCTAGCAAAGAGATCCACGAAATACAGGTGTTACACTGTGAGATGAATTAACAGAACACTAAGCAGTTTCTCAGAAAGCTTCTTTCCAGATTTAATCTGAGGATATTTCCTTTTTCACCATAGCCCTCTATGGGCTTCCAAATATCTCTTTGCCAATTCCACAAGAACTGCCTTAGCGAAAGGCTTCTTGAGGGGAAACCTGTAACTCTGTGAGATGATTTCAAAAAACACAAAGAAGTTTCTCAGAAAGCTTCTTTCTCTTTTTTATCGGAGGATTTTTCCTTTCGCCCTATAGTCTTCAAAGATATCCGAAGTATCTGTTCTCAGATTCCACAGAAATAAGACTAGCAAAGAGATCCACGAAATACTGTTGTAAGTCTGTGAGATGAATTAACAGAACGCTAAGCAGTTTCTCAGAAAGCTTCTTTCCAGATTTCATCTGAGGATATTTCCTTTTTCACCATAGCCCTCTATGGGCTTCCAAATATCACTTTGCCAATTCCACAAGAACTGTCTTAGCGAAAGGCTTCTTGAGGGGAAAGCTGTAACTCTGTGAGATGATTTCACAGAACACAAAGAAGTTTCTCAGAAAGCTTCTTTCTCTTTGTTATCGGAGGATATTTCCTTTGGCCCTATAGTCTTCAAAGGGATCCGAAATATCTGTTCTCAGATTCCACAGAAATAAGGCTAGCAAAGAAATCCACGAAATACGGGTGTATCTCTTTGAGATGAATTAACAGAACACTAAGCAGTTTCTCAGAAAGTTTCTTTCCAGATTTCATCTGAGGATATTTCCTTTTTCACCATAGCCCTCTATGGGCTTCCAAATATCACTTTGCCAATTCCACAAGAACTGTCTTAGCGAAAGGCTTCTTGAGGGAAAAGCTGTAACTCTGTGAGATGATTTCACAGAACACAAAGAAGTTTCTCAGAAAGCTTCTTTCTCTTTGTTATCGGAGGATATTTCCTTTGGCCCTATAGTCTTCAAAGGGATCCGAAATATCTGTTCTCAGATTCCACAGAAATAAGGCTAGCAAAGAGATCCACGAAATACATTTGGAAATCTGTGAGAAGAATTAACAGAACACTAAGCAGTTTCTCAGAAAGCTTCTTTCCAGATTTCATCTGAGGATATTTCCTTTTTCACCATAGCCCTCTATGTGCGTCCAAATATCACTTTGCCAATTCCAAAACAACTGTCTTAGCGAAAGGCTTCTTGAGGGGAAAGCTGTAACTCTGTGAGATGATTTCGCAGAACACAAAGAAGTTTCTCAGAAAGCTTCTTTCTCTTTGTTATCGGAGGATATTTCCTTTGGCCCTATAGTCTTCAAAGGGATCCGAAATATCTGTTCTCAGATTCCACAGAAATAAGGCTAGCAAAGAGATCCACGAAATACAGTTGGAAATCTGTGAGAAGAATTAACAGAACACTAAGCAGTTTCTCAGAAAGCTTCTTTCCAGATTTCATCTGAGGATATTTCCTTTTTCACCATAGCCCTCTATGTGCGTCCAAATATCACTTTGCCAATTCCAAAACAACTGTCTTAGCGAAAGGCTTCTTGAGGGGAAAGCTGTAACTCTGTGAGATGATTTCGCAGAACACAAAGAAGTTTCTCAGAAAGCTTCTTTCTCTTTGTTATCGGAGGATATTTCCTTTGGCCCTATAGTCTTCAAAGGGATCCGAAATATCTGTTCTCAGATTCCACAGAAATAAGGCTAGCAAAGAGATTCACGAAATACAGGTGTAACTCTGTGAGATGAATTAACAGAACACTAAGCAGTTTCTCAGAAAGCTTCTTTCCAGATTTCATCTGAGGATATTTCCTTTTTCACCGTAGCCCTCTATGGGCTTCCAAATATCACTTTGCCAATTCCACAAGAACTGTCTTAGCGAAAGGCTTCTTGAGGGGAAACCTGTAACTCTGTGAGATGATTTCACAGAACAAAAAGAAGTTTCTCAGAAAGCTTCTTTCTCTTTGTTATCGGAGGATATTACCTTTGGCCCTGTAGTCTTCAAAGGGATCCGAAATATCTGTTCTCAGATTCCAGAGAAATAAGGGTAGCAAAGAGATCCACGAAATACAGGTGTAACTCTGTGGGATGAATTAACAGAACACTAAGCAGTTTCTCAGAAAGCTTCTTTCCAGATTTCATCTGAGGATATTTCCTTTTTCACCATAGCCCTCTATGGGCTTCCAAATATCACTTTGCCAATTCCACAAGAACTGTCTTAGCGAAAGGCTTCTTGAGGGGAAAGCTGTAACTCTGTGAGATGATTTCACAGAACACAAAGAAGTTTCTCACAAAGCTTCTTTCTCTTTATTATCGGAGGATATTTCCTTTGGCCCTATAGACTTTAAAGGGATCCGAAATATCTGTTCTCAGATTCCACAGAAATAAGGCTAGCAAAGAGATCCACGAAATACAGGTGTAACTCTGTGAGATGAATTAACAGAACACTAAGCAGTTTCTCAGAAAGCTTCTTTCCAGATTTCATCTGAGGATATTTCCTTTTTCACCATAGCCCTCTATGGGCTTCCAAATATCACTTTGCCAATTTCACAAGAACTGTCTTAGCGAAAGGCATCTTGAGGGGAAAGCTGTAACTCTGTGAGATGATTTCACAGAACACAAAGAAGTTTCTCAGAAAGCTTCTTTCTCTTTATTATCGGAGGATACTTCCTTTGGCCCTATAGACTTTAAAGGGATCCGAAATATCTGTTCTCAGATTCCACAGAAATAAGGCTAGCAAAGAGACCCACGAAATACAGATGTAACTCTGTGAGATGAATTAACAGAACACTAAGCAGTTTCTCAGAAAGCTTCTTTCCAGATTTCATCTGAGGATATTTCCTTTTTCACCGTAGCCCTCTATGGGCTTCCAAATATCACTTTGCCAATTCCACAAGAACTGTCTTAGCGAAAGGCTTCTTGAGGGGAAACCTGTAACTCTGTGAGATGATTTCACAGAACACAAAGAAGTTTCTCAGAAAGCTTCTTTCTCTTTGTTATCAGAGGATATTTCCTTTGGCCCTATAGTCTTCAAAGGGATCCGAAATATCTGTTCTCAGATTCCAGAGAAATAAGGGTAGCAAAGAGATCCACGAAATACAGGTGTAACTCTGTGGGATGAATTAACAGAACACTAAGCAGTTTCTCAGAAAGCTTCTTTCCAGATTTCATCTGAGGATATTTCCTTTTTCACCATAGCCCTCTATGGGCTTCCAAATATCACTTTGCCAATTCCACAAGAACTGTCTTAGCGAAAGGCTTCTTGAGGGGAAAGCTGTAACTCTGTGAGATGATTTCACAGAACACAAAGAAGTTTCTCACAAAGCTTCTTTCTCTTTATTATCGGAGGATATTTCCTTTGGCCCTATAGACCTTAAAGGGATCCGAAATATCTGTTTTCAGATTCCACAAAAATAAGGCTAGCAAAGAGATCCACGAAATACAGATGTAACTCTGTGAGTGGAAGACACACATCACAGAGCAGTTTCTCAGAAAGCTTCTTTCCAGATTTCATCTGAGGATATTTCCTTTTTCACCATAGCCCGCTATGGGCTTCCAAATATCACTTTGCCAATTCCACAAGAACTGTCTTAGCAAAAGGCTTCTTGAGGGGAAACCTGTAACTCTGTGAGATGATTTCACAGAACACAAAGAAGTTTCTCAGAAAGCTTCTTTCTCTTTATTATCGGAGGATATTTCCTTTGGACCTATAGACTTTAAAGGGATCCGAAATATCTGTTCTCAGATTCCACAGAAATAAGGGTAGCAAAGAGATCCACGAAATATAGATGTAACTCTGTGAGATGAATTAACAGAACACTAAGCAGTTTCTCAGAAAGCTTCTTTCCAGATTTCATCTGAGGATATTTCTTTTCACCATTGCCCTCTAAGGGCTTCCAAATATCACTTTGTCAATTCCACAAGAACTGTCTTAGCGAAAGTCTTCTTGAGGGGAAAGCTGTAACTCTGTGATATGATTTCACAGAACACAAAGAAGTTTCTCAGAAAGCTTCTTTTTCTTTGTTATCGGAGGATATTTCCATTGGCCCTATAGTCTTCAAAGGGATCCGAAATATCTATTCTCAGATTCCACAGAAATAAGGCTAGCAAAGAGATCCAAGAAATACAGATGTAACTCTGTGAGATGAATTAACAGAACACTAAGCAGTTTCTCAGAAAGCTTCTTTACAGATTTCATCTGAGGATATTTCCTTTTTTACCATAGCCCTCTATGGGCTTCCAAATATCACTTTGCCAGTTCCACAAGAACTCTATTAGCGAAAGGCATCTTGAGGGGAAAGCTGTAACTCTGTGAGATGATTTCACAGAACACAAAGAAGTTTCTCAGAAAGCTTCTTTCTCTTTATTATCGGAGGATACTTCCTTTGGCCCTATAGACTTTAAAGGGATCCGAAATATCTGTTCTCAGATTCCACAGAAATAAGGCTAGCAAAGAGACCCACGAAATACAGATGTAACTCTGTGAGATGAATTAACAGAACACTAAGCAGTTTCTCAGAAAGCTTCTTTCCAGATTTCATCTGAGGATATTTCCTTTTTCACCGTAGCCCTCTATGGGCTTCCAAATATCACTTTGCCAATTCCACAAGAACTGTCTTAGCGAAAGGCTTCTTGAGGGGAAACCTGTAACTCTGTGAGATGATTTCACAGAACACAAAGAAGTTTCTCAGAAAGCTTCTTTCTCTTTGTTATCAGAGGATATTTCCTTTGGCCCTATAGTCTTCAAAGGGATCCGAAATATCTGTTCTCAGATTCCAGAGAAATAAGGGTAGCAAAGAGATCCACGAAATACAGGTGTAACTCTGTGGGATGAATTAACAGAACACTAAGCAGTTTCTCAGAAAGCTTCTTTCCAGATTTCATCTGAGGATATTTCCTTTTTCACCATAGCCCTCTATGGGCTTCCAAATATCACTTTGCCAATTCCACAAGAACTGTCTTAGCGAAAGGCTTCTTGAGGGGAAAGCTGTAACTCTGTGAGATGATTTCACAGAACACAAAGAAGTTTCTCAGAAAGCTTCTTTCTCTTTATTATCGGAGGATATTTCCTTTGGCCCTATAGACTTTAAAGGGATCCGAAATATCTGTTTTCAGATTCCACAGAAATAAGGCTAGCAAAGAGATCCACGAAATACAGATGTAACTCTGTGAGTGGAAGACACACATCACAGAGCAGTTTCTCAGAAAGCTTCTTTCCAGATTTCATCTGAGGATATTTCCTTTTTCACCATAGCCCGCTATGGGCTTCCAAATATCACTTTGCCAATTCCACAAGAACTGTCTTAGCGAAAGGCTTCTTGAGGGGAAACCTGTAACTCTGTGAGATGATTTCACAGAACACAAAGAAGTTTCTCAGAAAGCTTCTTTCTCTTTATTATCGGAGGATATTTCCTTTGGACCTATAGACTTTAAAGGGATCCGAAATATCTGTTCTCAGATTCCACAGAAATAAGGGTAGCAAAGAGATCCACGAAATATAGATGTAACTCTGTGAGATGAATTAACAGAACACTAAGCAGTTTCTCAGAAAGCTTCTTTCCAGATTTCATCTGAGGATATTTCTTTTCACCATTGCCCTCTAAGGGCTTCCAAATATCACTTTGCCAATTCCACAAGAACTGTCTTAGCGAAAGTCTTCTTGAGGGGAAAGCTGTAACTCTGTGATATGATTTCACAGAACACAAAGAAGTTTCTCAGAAAGCTTCTTTTTCTTTGTTATCGGAGGATATTTCCTTTGGCCCTATAGTCTTCAAAGGGATCCGAAATATCTATTCTCAGATTCCACAGAAATAAGGCTAGCAAAGAGATCCAAGAAATACAGATGTAACTCTGTGAGATGAATTAACAGAACACTAAGCAGTTTCTCAGAAAGCTTCTTTACAGATTTCATCTGAGGATATTTCCTTTTTTACCATAACCCTCTATGGGCTTCCAAATATCACTTTGCCAGTTCCACAAGAACTGTATTAGCGAAAGGCTTCTTGAGGGGAAAGCTGTAACTCTGTCAGATGATTTCACAGAACACAAAAAAGTTTCTCAGAAAGCTTCTTTCTCTTTGTTATCGGAGGATATTTCCTTTGGCCCTATAGTCTTCAAAGGGATCCGAAATATCTGTTCTCATATACAAAGAAATAAGGCTAGCAAAGAGATCCACGAAATACAGATATAATTCTGTGAGATGAATTAACAGAACACTAAGCAGTTTCTCAGAAAGCTTCTTTCCAGAATTCATCTGAGGATATTTCCTTTTTCACCATAGCCCTCTATGGGCTTCCAAATATCACTTTGCCAATTCCACAAGAACTGTCTTAGCGAAAGGCTTCTTGAGGGAAAAGCTGTAACTCTGTGAGATGATTTCACACAACACAAAGAAGTTTCTCAGAAAGCTTCTTTCTCTTTGTTATCGGAGGATATTTCCTTTGGCCCTATAGTCTTCAAAGGGATCCGAAATATCTGTTCTCAGATTCCACAGAAATAAGGCTAGCAAAGAGATCCACGAAATACAGTTGGAAATCTGTGAGAAGAATTAACAGAACACTAAGCAGTTTCTCAGAAAGCTTCTTTCCAGATTTCATCTGAGGATATTTCCTTTTTCACCATAGCCCTCTATGTGCGTCCAAATATCACTTTGCCAATTCCAAAACAACTGTCTTAGCGAAAGGCTTCTTGAGGGGAAAGCTGTAACTCTGTGAGATGATTTCGCAGAACACAAAGAAGTTTCTCAGAAAGCTTCTTTCTCTTTGTTATCGGAGGATATTTCCTTTGGCCCTATAGTCTTCAAAGGGATCCGAAATATCTGTTCTCAGATTCCACAGAAATAAGGCTAGCAAAGAGATCCACGAAATACAGGTGTAACTCTGTGAGATGAATTAACAGAACACTAAGCAGTTTCTCAGAAAGCTTCTTTCCAGATTTCATCTGAGGATATTTCCTTTTTCACCGTAGCCCTCTATGGGCTTCCAAATATCACTTTGCCAATTCCACAAGAACTGTCTTAGCGAAAGGCTTCTTGAGGGGAAACCTGTAACTCTGTGAGATGATTTCACAGAACAAAAAGAAGTTTCTCAGAAAGCTTCTTTCTCTTTGTTATCGGAGGATATTTCCTTTGGCCCTATAGTCTTCAAAGGGATCCGAAATATCTGTTCTCAGATTCCAGAGAAATAAGGGTAGCAAAGAGATCCACGAAATACAGGTGTAACTCTGTGGGATGAATTAACAGAACACTAAGCAGTTTCTCAGAAAGCTTCTTTCCAGATTTCATCTGAGGATATTTCCTTTTTCACCATAGCCCTCTATGGGCTTCCAAATATCACTTTGCCAATTCCACAAGAACTGTCTTAGCGAAAGGCTTCTTGAGGGGAAAGCTGTAACTCTGTGAGATGATTTCACAGAACACAAAGAAGTTTCTCACAAAGCTTCTTTCTCTTTATTATCGGAGGATATTTCCTTTGGCCCTATAGACTTTAAAGGGATCCGAAATATCTGTTCTCAGATTCCACAGAAATAAGGCTAGCAAAGAGATCCACGAAATACAGGTGTAACTCTGTGAGATGAATTAACAGAACACTAAGCAGTTTCTCAGAAAGCTTCTTTCCAGATTTCATCTGAGGATATTTCCTTTTTCACCATAGCCCTCTATGGGCTTCCAAATATCACTTTGCCAATTTCACAAGAACTGTCTTAGCGAAAGGCATCTTGAGGGGAAAGCTGTAACTCTGTGAGATGATTTCACAGAACACAAAGAAGTTTCTCAGAAAGCTTCTTTCTCTTTATTATCGGAGGATACTTCCTTTGGCCCTATAGACTTTAAAGGGATCCGAAATATCTGTTCTCAGATTCCACAGAAATAAGGCTAGCAAAGAGACCCACGAAATACAGATGTAACTCTGTGAGATGAATTAACAGAACACTAAGCAGTTTCTCAGAAAGCTTCTTTCCAGATTTCATCTGAGGATATTTCCTTTTTCACCGTAGCCCTCTATGGGCTTCCAAATATCACTTTGCCAATTCCACAAGAACTGTCTTAGCGAAAGGCTTCTTGAGGGGAAACCTGTAACTCTGTGAGATGATTTCACAGAACACAAAGAAGTTTCTCAGAAAGCTTCTTTCTCTTTGTTATCAGAGGATATTTCCTTTGGCCCTATAGTCTTCAAAGGGATCCGAAATATCTGTTCTCAGATTCCAGAGAAATAAGGGTAGCAAAGAGATCCACGAAATACAGGTGTAACTCTGTGGGATGAATTAACAGAACACTAAGCAGTTTCTCAGAAAGCTTCTTTCCAGATTTCATCTGAGGATATTTCCTTTTTCACCATAGCCCTCTATGGGCTTCCAAATATCACTTTGCCAATTCCACAAGAACTGTCTTAGCGAAAGGCTTCTTGAGGGGAAAGCTGTAACTCTGTGAGATGATTTCACAGAACACAAAGAAGTTTCTCACAAAGCTTCTTTCTCTTTATTATCGGAGGATATTTCCTTTGGCCCTATAGACTTTAAAGGGATCCGAAATATCTGTTTTCAGATTCCACAGAAATAAGGCTAGCAAAGAGATCCACGAAATACAGATGTAACTCTGTGAGTGGAAGACACACATCACAGAGCAGTTTCTCAGAAAGCTTCTTTCCAGATTTCATCTGAGGATATTTCCTTTTTCACCATAGCCCGCTATGGGCTTCCAAATATCACTTTGCCAATTCCACAAGAACTGTCTTAGCGAAAGGCTTCTTGAGGGGAAACCTGTAACTCTGTGAGATGATTTCACAGAACACAAAGAAGTTTCTCAGAAAGCTTCTTTCTCTTTATTATCGGAGGATATTTCCTTTGGACCTATAGACTTTAAAGGGATCCGAAATATCTGTTCTCAGATTCCACAGAAATAAGGGTAGCAAAGAGATCCACGAAATATAGATGTAACTCTGTGAGATGAATTAACAGAACACTAAGCAGTTTCTCAGAAAGCTTCTTTCCAGATTTCATCTGAGGATATTTCTTTTCACCATTGCCCTCTAAGGGCTTCCAAATATCACTTTGCCAATTCCACAAGAACTGTCTTAGCGAAAGTCTTCTTGAGGGGAAAGCTGTAACTCTGTGATATGATTTCACAGAACACAAAGAAGTTTCTCAGAAAGCTTCTTTTTCTTTGTTATCGGAGGATATTTCCTTTGGCCCTATAGTCTTCAAAGGGATCCGAAATATCTATTCTCAGATTCCACAGAAATAAGGCTAGCAAAGAGATCCAAGAAATACAGATGTAACTCTGTGAGATGAATTAACAGAACACTAAGCAGTTTCTCAGAAAGCTTCTTTACAGATTTCATCTGAGGATATTTCCTTTTTTACCATAGCCCTCTATGGGCTTCCAAATATCACTTTGCCAGTTCCACAAGAACTGTATTAGCGAAAGGCTTCTTGAGGGGAAAGCTGTAACTCTGTCAGATGATTTCACAGAACACAAAAAAGTTTCTCAGAAAGCTTCTTTCTCTTTGTTATCGGAGGATATTTCCTTTGGCCCTATAGTCTTCAAAGGGATCCGAAATATCTGTTCTCAGATACAAAGAAATAAGGCTAGCAAAGAGATCCACGAAATACAGATATAATTCTGTGAGATGAATTAACAGAACACTAAGCAGTTTCTCAGAAAGCTTCTTTCAAGATTTCATCTGAGGCTATTTCCTTTTTCACCATAGCCCTCTATGGGCTTCCAAATATCACTTTGCCAGTTCCACGAGAACTGTCTTAACGAAAGGCTTCTTGAGGGGAAAGCTGTAACTCTGTCAGATGATTTCACAGAACACAAAGAAGTTTCTCAGAAAGCTTCTTTCTCTTTGTTATCGGAGGATATTTCCTTTGGCCCTATAGTCTTCAAAGGGATCCGAAATATCTGTTATCAGATTCCACAGAAATAAGGCTAGCAAAGAGATCCAGGAAATACGTATGTAACTCTGTGTGTGGAAGTCACACATCACAGAGCAGTTTCTCAGAAAGCTTCTTTCTCTTTATTATCAGAGGATATTTCCTTTGGACCTATAGACTTTAAAGGGATCCGAAATATCTGTTCTCAGATTCCAGAGAAATAAGGGTAGCAAAGAGATCCACGAAATATAGATGTAACTCTGTGAGATGAATTAACAGAACACTAAGCAGTTTCTCAGAAAGCTTCTTTCCAGATTTCATCTGAGGATATTTCTTTTCACCATTGCCCTCTAAGGGCTTCCAAATATCACTTTGCCAATTCCACAAGAACTGTCTTAGCGAAAGGCTTCTTGAGGGGAAAGCTGTAACTCTGTGAGATGATTTCACAGAACACAAAGAAGTTTCTCAGAAAGCTTCTTTTTCTTTGTTATCGGAGGATATTTCCTTTGGCCCTATAGTCTTCAAAGGGATCCGAAATATCTGTTCTCAGATTCCACAGAAATAAGGCTAGCAAAGAGATCCACGAAATACAGATGTAACTCTGTGAGATGAATTAACAGAACACTAAGCAGTTTCTCAGAAAGCTTCTTTACAGATTTCATCTGAGGATATTTCCTTTTTCACCGTAGCCCTCTATGGGCTTCCAAATATCACTTTGCCAATTCCACAAGAACTGTCTTAGCGAAAGGCTTCTTGAGGGGAAACCTGTAACTCTGTTAGATGATTTCACAGAACACAAAGAAGATTCTCAGAAAGCTTCTTTCTCTTTGTTATCAGAGGATATTTCCTTTGGCCCTATAGTCTTCAAAGGGATCCGAAATATCTGTTCTCAGATTCCAGAGAAATAAGGGTAGCAAAGAGATCCACGAAATACAGGTGTAACTCTGTGGGATGAATTAACAGAACACTAAGCAGTTTCTCAGAAAGCTTCTTTCCAGATTTCATCTGAGGATATTTCCTTTTTCACCATAGCCCTCTATGGGCTTCCAAATATCACTTTGCCAATTCCACAAGAACTGTCTTAGCGAAAGGCTTCTTGAGGGGAAAGCTGTAACTCTGTGAGATGATTTCACAGAACACAAAGAAGTTTCTCACAAAGCTTCTTTCTCTTTATTATCGGAGGATATTTCCTTTGGCCCTATAGACTTTAAAGGGATCCGAAATATCTGTTTTCAGATTCCACAGAAATAAGGCTAGCAAAGAGATCCACGAAATACAGATGTAACTCTGTGAGTGGAAGACACACATCACAGAGCAGTTTCTCAGAAAGCTTCTTTCCAGATTTCATCTGAGGATATTTCCTTTTTCACCATAGCCCGCTATGGGCTTCCAAATATCACTTTGCCAATTCCCCAAGAACTGTCTTAGCGAAAGGCTTCTTGAGGGGAAACCTGTAACTCTGTGAGATGATTTCACAGAACACAAAGAAGTTTCTCAGAAAGCTTCTTTCTCTTTATTATCGGAGGATATTTCCTTTGGACCTATAGACTTTAAAGGGATCCGAAATATCTGTTCTCAGATTCCACAGAAATAAGGGTAGCAAAGAGATCCACGAAATATAGATGTAACTCTGTGAGATGAATTAACAGAACACTAAGCAGTTTCTCAGAAAGCTTCTTTCCAGATTTCATCTGAGGATATTTCTTTTCACCATTGCCCTCTAAGGGCTTCCAAATATCACTTTGCCAATTCCACAAGAACTGTCTTAGCGAAAGTCTTCTTGAGGGGAAAGCTGTAACTCTGTGATATGATTTCACAGAACACAAAGAAGTTTCTCAGAAAGCTTCTTTTTCTTTGTTATCGGAGGATATTTCCTTTGGCCCTATAGTCTTCAAAGGGATCCGAAATATCTATTCTCAGATTCCACAGAAATAAGGCTAGCAAAGAGATCCAAGAAATACAGATGTAACTCTGTGAGATGAATTAACAGAACACTAAGCAGTTTCTCAGAAAGCTTCTTTACAGATTTCATCTGAGGATATTTCCTTTTTTACCATAGCCCTCTATGGGCTTCCAAATATCACTTTGCCAGTTCCACAAGAACTGTATTAGCGAAAGGCTTCTTGAGGGGAAAGCTGTAACTCTGTCAGATGATTTCACAGAACACAAAAAAGTTTCTCAGAAAGCTTCTTTCTCTTTGTTATCGGAGGATATTTCCTTTGGCCCTATAGTCTTCAAAGGGATCCGAAATATCTGTTCTCAGATACAAAGAAATAAGGCTAGCAAAGAGATCCACGAAATACAGATATAATTCTGTGAGATGAATTAACAGAACACTAAGCAGTTTCTCAGAAAGCTTCTTTCCAGATTTCATCTGAGGCTATTTCCTTTTTCACCATAGCCCTCTATGGGCTTCCAAATATCACTTTGCCAGTTCCACGAGAACTGTCTTAACGAAAGGCTTCTTGGAGGGGAAAGCTGTAACTCTGTCAGATGATTTCACAGAACACAAAGAAGTTTCTCAGAAAGCTTCTTTCTCTTTGTTATCGGAGGATATTTCCTTTGGTCCTATAGTCTTCAAAGGGATCCGAAATATCTGTTATCAGATTCCACAGAAATAAGGCTAGCAAAGAGATCCAGGAAATACGTATGTAACTCTGTGTGTGGAAGTCACACATCACAGAGCAGTTTCTCAGAAAGCTTCTTTCTCTTTATTATCAGAGGATATTTCCTTTGGACCTATAGACTTTAAAGGGATCCGAAATATCTGTTCTCAGATTCCACAGAAATAAGGGTAGCAAAGAGATCCACGAAATATAGATGTAACTCTGTGAGATGAATTAACAGAACACTAAGCAGTTTCTCAGAAAGCTTCTTTACAGATTTCATCTGAGGATATTTCCTTTTTCACCGTAGCCCTCTATGGGCTTCCAAATATCACTTTGCCAATTCCACAAGAACTGTCTTAGCGAAAGGCTTCTTGAGGGGAAACCTGTAACTCTGTTAGATGATTTCACAGAACACAAAGAAGTTTCTCAGAAAGCTTCTTTCTCTTTGTTATCAGAGGATATTTCCTTTGGCCCTATAGTCTTCAAAGGGATCCGAAATATCTGTTCTCAGATTCCAGAGAAATAAGGGTAGCAAAGAGATCCACGAAATACAGGTGTAACTCTGTGGGATGAATTAACAGAACACTAAGCAGTTTCTCAGAAAGCTTCTTTCCAGATTTCATCTGAGGATATTTCCTTTTTCACCATAGCCCTCTATGGGCTTCCAAATATCACTTTGCCAATTCCACAAGAACTGTCTTAGCGAAAGGCTTCTTGAGGGGAAAGCTGTAACTCTGTGAGATGATTTCACAGAACACAAAGAAGTTTCTCACAAAGCTTCTTTCTCTTTATTATCGGAGGATATTTCCTTTGGCCCTATAGACTTTAAAGGGATCCGAAATATCTGTTTTCAGATTCCACAGAAATAAGGCTAGCAAAGAGATCCACGAAATACAGATGTAACTCTGTGAGTGGAAGACACACATCACAGAGCAGTTTCTCAGAAAGCTTCTTTCCAGATTTCATCTGAGGATATTTCCTTTTTCACCATAGCCCGCTATGGGCTTCCAAATATCACTTTGCCAATTCCACAAGAACTGTCTTAGCGAAAGGCTTCTTGAGGGGAAACCTGTAACTCTGTGAGATGATTTCACAGAACACAAAGAAGTTTCTCAGAAAGCTTCTTTCTCTTTATTATCGGAGGATATTTCCTTTGGACCTATAGACTTTAAAGGGATCCGAAATATCTGTTCTCAGATTCCACAGAAATAAGGGTAGCAAAGAGATCCACGAAATATAGATGTAACTCTGTGAGATGAATTAACAGAACACTAAGCAGTTTCTCAGAAAGCTTCTTTCCAGATTTCATCTGAGGATATTTCTTTTCACCATTGCCCTCTAAGGGCTTCCAAATATCACTTTGCCAATTCCACAAGAACTGTCTTAGCGAAAGTCTTCTTGAGGGGAAAGCTGTAACTCTGTGATATGATTTCACAGAACACAAAGAAGTTTCTCAGAAAGCTTCTTTTTCTTTGTTATCGGAGGATATTTCCTTTGGCCCTATAGTCTTCAAAGGGATCCGAAATATCTATTCTCAGATTCCACAGAAATAAGGCTAGCAAAGAGATCCAAGAAATACAGATGTAACTCTGTGAGATGAATTAACAGAACACTAAGCAGTTTCTCAGAAAGCTTCTTTACAGATTTCATCTGAGGATATTTCCTTTTTTACCATAGCCCTCTATGGGCTTCCAAATATCACTTTGCCAGTTCCACAAGAACTGTATTAGCGAAAGGCTTCTTGAGGGGAAAGCTGTAACTCTGTCAGATGATTTCACAGAACACAAAAAAGTTTCTCAGAAAGCTTCTTTCTCTTTGTTATCGGAGGATATTTCCTTTGGCCCTATAGTCTTCAAAGGGATCCGAAATATCTGTTCTCAGATACAAAGAAATAAGGCTAGCAAAGAGATCCACGAAATACAGATATAATTCTGTGAGATGAATTAACAGAACACTAAGCAGTTTCTCAGAAAGCTTCTTTCCAGATTTCATCTGAGGCTATTTCCTTTTTCACCATAGCCCTCTATGGGCTTCCAAATATCACTTTGCCAGTTCCACGAGAACTGTCTTAACGAAAGGCTTCTTGGAGGGGAAAGCTGTAACTCTGTCAGATGATTTCACAGAACACAAAGAAGTTTCTCAGAAAGCTTCTTTCTCTTTGTTATCGGAGGATATTTCCTTTGGCCCTATAGTCTTCAAAGGGATCCGAAATATCTGTTATCAGATTCCACAGAAATAAGGCTAGCAAAGAGATCCAGGAAATACGTATGTAACTCTGTGTGTGGAAGTCACACATCACAGAGCAGTTTCTCAGAAAGCTTCTTTCTCTTTATTATCAGAGGATATTTCCTTTGGACCTATAGACTTTAAAGGGATCCGAAATATCTGTTCTCAGATTCCACAGAAATAAGGGTAGCAAAGAGATCCACGAAATATAGATGTAACTCTGTGAGATGAATTAACAGAACACTAAGCAGTTTCTCAGAAAGCTTCTTTCCAGATTTCATCTGAGGATATTTCTTTTCACCATTGCCCTCTAAGGCCTTCCAAATATCACTTTGCCAATTCCACAAGAACTGTCTTAGCGAAAGGCTTCTTGAGGGGAAAGCTGTAACTCTGTGAGATGATTTCACAGAACACAAAGAAGTTTCTCAGAAAGCTTCTTTTTCTTTGTTATCGGAGGATATTTCCTTTGGCCCTATAGTCTTCAAAGGGATCCGAAATATCTGTTCTCAGATTCCACAGAAATAAGGCTAGCAAAGAGATCCAAGAAATACAGATGTAACTCTGTGAGATGAATTAACAGAACACTAAGCAGTTTCTCAGAAAGCTTCTTTACAGATTTCATCTGAGGATATTTCCTTTTTCACCATAGCCCTCTATGGGCTTCCAAATATCACTTTGCCAGTTCCACAAGAACTGTATTAGCGAAAGGCTTCTTGAGGGGAAAGCTGTAACTCTGTCAGATGATTTCACAGAACACAAAGAAGTTTCTCAGAAAGCTTCTTTCTCTTTGTTATGGGAGGATATTTCCTTTGGCCCTATAGTCTTAAAAGGGATCCGAAATATCTGTTCTCAGATACAAAGAAATAAGGCTAGCCAAGAGATCCACGAAATACAGATATAACTCTGTGAGATGAATTAACAGAACACTAAGCAGTTTCTCAGAAAGCTTCTTTCCAGATTTCATCTGAGGCTATTTCCTTTTTCACCATAGCCCTCTATGGGCTTCCAAATATCACTTTGCCAATTCCACAAGAACTGTCTTAGCGAAAGGCTTCTTGAGGGGAAAGCTGTAACTCTGTGAGATGATTTCACAGAACACAAAGAAGTTTCTCAGAAAGCTTCTTTCTCTTTGTTATCGGATGATATTTCCTTTGGCCCTATAGTCTTCAAAGGGATCCGAAATATCTGTTCTCAGATTCCATAGAAATAAGGCTAGCAAAGAGATCCACGAAATACAGGTGTAACTCTGTGAGATGAATTAACAGAACACTAAGCAGTTTCTCAGAAAGCTTCTTTCCAGATTTCATCTGAGGATATTTCCTTTTTCACCATAGCCCTCTATGGGCTTCCAAATATCTCTTTGCCAATTCCACAAGAACTGCCTTAGCGAAAGGCTTCTTGAGGGGAAACCTGTAACTCTGTGAGATGATTTCACAGAACACAAGGAAGTTTCTCAGAAAGCTTCTTTCTCTTTGTTATCGGAGGATATTTCCTTTGGCCCTATAGTCTTCAAAGGGATCCGAAATATCTGTTCTCAGATTCCACAGAAATAAAGCTAGCAAAGAGATCCACGAAATACAGATGTAATTCTGTGAGTTGAATTCACAGAACACTAAGCAGTTTCTCAGAAAGCTTCTTTCCAGATTTCATCTGAGGATATTTCCTTTTTCACCATAGCCCTCTATGGGCTTCCAAATATCACTTTGCCAGTTCCACGAGAACTGTCTTAGCGAAAGGCTTCTTGAGGGGAAAGCTGTAACTCTGTCAGATGATTTCACAGAACACAAAGAAGTTTCTCAGAAAGCTTCTTTCTCTTTGTTATCGGAGGATATTTCCTTTGGCCCTATAGTCTTCAAAGGGATCCGAAATATCTGTTCTCAGATTCCACAGAAATAAGGCTAGCAAAGAGATCCACGAAATACAGATGTAACTCTGTGAGTGGAAGACACACATCACAGAGCAGTTTCTCAGAAAGCTTCTTTCCAGATTTCATCTGAGGATATTTCCTTTTTCACCATAGCCCTCTATGGGCTTCCAAATATCACTTTGCCAATTCCACAAGAACTGTCTTAGCGAAAGGCTTCTTGAGGGGAAAGCTGTAACTCTGTGAGTTGATTTCACAGAACACAAAGAAGTTTCTCAGAAAGCTTCTTTCTCTTTGTTATCGGAGGATATTTCCTTTGGCCCTATAGTCTTCAAAGGGATCCGAAATATCTGTTCTCAGATTCCAGAGAAATAAGGCTAGCAAAGAAATCCACGAAATACAGGTGTATCTCTGTGAGATGAATTAACAGAACACTAAGCAGTTTCTCAGTAAGCTTCTTTCCAGATTTCATCTGAGGATATTTCTTTTCACCATTGCCCTCTAAGGGCTTCCAAATATCACTTTGCCAGTTCCACAAGAACTGTCTTAGCGAAAGTCTTCTTGAGGGGATAGCTGTAACTCTGTGAGATGATTTCACAGAACACAAAGAAGTTTCTCAGAAAGCTTCTTTCTCTTTGTTATTGGAGGATATTTCCTTTGGCCCTATAGTCTTCAAAGGGATCCGAAATATCTATTCTCAGATTCCACAGAAATAAGGCTAGCAAAGAGATCCAAGAAATACAGATGTAACTCTGTGAGATGAATTAACAGAACACTAAGCAGTTTCTCAGAAAGCTTCTTTCCAGATTTCATCTGAGGATATTTCCTTTTTCACCATAGCCCTCTATGGGCTTCCAAATATCACTTTGCCAGTTCCACAAGAACTGTATTAGCGAAAGGCTTCTTAAGGGGAAAGCTGTAACTCTGTGTGATGATTTCACAGAACACAAAGAAGTTTCTCAGAAAGCTTCTTTCTCTTTGTTATCGGAGGATATTTCCTTTGGCCCTATAGTCTTCAAAGGGATCCGAAATATCTGTTCTCAGATTCCACAGAAATAAGGCTAGCAAAGAGATCCACGAAATACAGATAAAACTCTGTGAGATGAATTAAGAGAACACTAAGCAGTTTCTCAGAAAGCTTCTTTCCAGATTTCATCTCAGGATATTTCCTTTTTCACCATAGCCCTCTATGGGGTCCCAAATATCACTTTGCCAATTCCACAAGAACTTTCTTAGCCAAAGGCTTCTTGAGGGGAAAGCTGTAACTCTGTCAGATGATTTCACAGAACACAAAGAATTTTCTCAGAAAGCTTCTTTCTCTTTGTTATCGGAGGATATTTCCTTTGGCCCTATAGTCTTCAAAGGGATCCGAAATATCTGTTTTAGGATTCCACAGAAATAAGGCTAGCAAAGAGATCCACGAAATACAGGTGTAACACTGTGAGATGAATTAACAGAACACTAAGCAGTTTCTCAGAAAGCTTCTTTCCAGATTTCATCTGAGGATATTTCCTTTTTCACCATAGCCCTCTATGGGCTTCCAAATATCTCTTTGCCAATTCCACAAGAACTGCCTTAGCGAAAGGCTTCTTGAGGGGAAACCTGTAACTCTGTGAGATGATTTCACAGAACACAAAGAAGTTTCTCAGAAAGCTTCTTTCTCTTTATTATCGGAGGATACTTCCTTTGGCCCTATAGACTTTAAAGGGATCCGAAATATCTGTTCTCAGATTCCACAGAAATAAGGCTAGCAAAGAGATCCACGAAATATAGATGTAACTTTGTGAGATGAATTAACAGAACACTAAGCAGTTTCTCAGAAAGCTTCTTTCCAGATTTCATCTGAGGATATTTTCTTTTTCACCGTAGCCCTCTATGGGCTTCCAAATATCACTTTGCCAATTCCACAAGAACTGTCTTAGCGAAAGGCTTCTTGAGGGGAAACCTGTAACTCTGTCAGATGATTTCACAGAACACAAAGAAGTTTCTCAGAAAGCTTCTTTCTCTTTGTTATCGGAGGATATTTCCTTTGGCCCTATAGTCTTCAAAGGGATCCGAAATATCTGTTCTCAGATTCCACAGAAATAAGGCTAGCAAAGAGATCCACGAAATACAGATGTAACTCTGTGAGTGGAAGACACACATCACAGAGCAGTTTCTCAGAAAGCTTCTTTCCAGATTTCATCTGAGGATATTTCCTTTTTTACCATAGCCCTCTATGGGCTTCCGAATATCACTTTGCCAATTCCACAAGAACTGTCTTAGCGAAAGGCTTCTTGAGGGGAAAGCTGTAACTCTGTGAGATGATTTCGCAGAACACAAAGAAGTTTCTCAGAAAGCTTCTTTCTCTTTGTTATCGGAGGATATTTCCTTTGGCCCTATAGTCTTCAAAGGGATCCGAAATATCTGTTCTAGGATTCCACAGAAATAAGGCTAGCAAAGAGATCCACGAAATACAGGTGTAACACTGTGAGATGAATTAACAGAACACTAAGCAGTTTCTCAGAAAGCTTCTTTCCAGATTTAATCTGAGGATATTTCCTTTTTCACCATAGCCCTCTATGGGCTTCCAAATACCTCTTTGCCAATTCCACAAGAACTGCCTTAGCGAAAGGCTTCTTGAGGGGAAACCTGTAACTCTGTGAGATGATTTCACAGAACACAAAGAAGTTTCTCAGAAAGCTTCTTTCTCTTTATTATCGGAGGATACTTCCTTTGGCCCTATAGACTTTAAAGGGATCCGAAATATCTGTTCTCAGATTCCACAGAAATAAGGCTAGCAAAGAGATCCACGAAATATAGATGTAACTCTGTGAGATGAATTAACAGAACACTAAGCAGTTTCTCAGAAAGCTTCTTTCCAGATTTCATCTGAGGATATTTCCTTTTTCACCATAGCCCTCTATTGGCTTCCAAATATCACTTTGCCAATTCCACAAGAACTGTCTTAGCGAAAGGCTTCTTGAGGGGAAACCTGTAACTCTGTGAGATGATTTCACAGAACACAAAGAAGTTTCTCAGAAAGCTTCGTTCTCTTTGTTATCGGAGGATATTTCCTTTGGCCCTGTACTCTTCAAAGGGATCCGAAATATCTGTTCTCAGATTCCACAGAAATAAAGCTAGCAAAGAGATCCACGAAATACAGATGTAATTCTGTGAGATGAATACACAGAACACTAAGCAGTTTCTCAGAAAGCTTCTTTCCAGATTTCATCTGAGGATATTTCCTTTTTCACCATAGCCCTCTATGGGCTTCCAAATATCACTTTGCCAGTTCCACGAGAACTGTCTTAGCGAAAGGCTTCTTGAGGGGAAAGCTGTAACTCTGTCAGATGATTTCACAGAACACAAAGAAGTTTCTCAGAAAGCTTCTTTCTCTTTGTTATCGGAGGATATTTCCTTTGGCCCTATAGTCTTCAAAGGTATCCGAAATATCTGTTCTCAGATTCCTCAGAAATAAGGCTAGCAAAGAGATCCACGAAATACAGATGTAACTCTGTGAGTGGAAGACACACATCACAGAGCAGTTTCTCAGAAAGCTTCTTTCCAGATTTCATCTGAGGATATTTCCTTTTTCACCGTAGCCCTCTATGGGCTTCCAAATATCACTTTGCCAATTCCACAAGAACTGTCTTAGCGAAAGGCTTCTTGAGGGGAAAGCTGTAACTCTGTGAGATGATTTCACAGAACACAAAGAAGTTTCTCAGAAAGCTTCTTTCTCTTTGTTATCGGAGGATATTTCCTTTGGCCCTATAGTCGTCAAAGGGATCCGAAATATCTGTTCTCAGTTTCCACAGAAATAAGGATAGCAAAGAGATCCACGAAATACAGATGTAACTCTGTGAGTGGAAGACACACATCACAGAGCAGTTTCTCAGAAAGCTTCTTTCCAGATTTCATCTGAGGATATTTCCTTTTTTACCATAGCCCTCTATGGGCTTCCAAATATCACTTTGCCAATTCCAGAAGAACTGTCTTAGCGAAAGGCTTCTTGAGGGGAAAGCTGTAACTCTGTGAGATGATTTCACAGAACTCAAAGAAGTTTCTCAGAAAGCTTCTTTCTCTTTGTTATCGGAGGATGTTTCCTTTGGCTCTGTAGTCTTCAAAGGGATCCGAAATATCTGTTCTCAGATTCCACAGAAATAAGGCTAGCAAAGAAATCCACGAAATACAGGTGTATCTCTTTGAGATGAATTAACAGAACACTAAGCAGTTTCTCAGAAAGCTTCTTTCCAGATTTCATCTGAGGATATTTCCTTTTTCACCATAGCCCTCTATGGGCTTCCAAATATCACTTTGCCAATTCCACAAGAACTGTCTTAGCAAATGGCTTCTTGAGGAGAAAGCTGTAACTCTGTGAGATGATTTCACAGAACACAAAGAAGTTTCTCAGAAAGCTTCTTTCTCTTTGTTATCGGAGGATATTTCCTTTGGCCCTATAGTCTTCAAAGGGATCCGAAATATCTGTTATCAGATACCACAGAAATAAGGCTAGCAAAGAGATCCACGAAAAACAGATGTAACTCTGTGAGTGGAAGTCACACATCACAGAGCAGTTTCTCAGAAAGATTCTTTCCAGATTTCATCTGAGGATATTTTCTTTTTCAGCATAGCCCTCTATGGGCTTCCAAATATCACTTTGCCAATTCCACAAGAACTGTCTTAGCGAAAGGATTCTTGAGGGAAAAGTTCTAACTCTGTGAGATGATTTCACAGAACACAAAGAAGTTTCTCAGAAAGCTTCTTTCTCTTTGTTATCGGAGGATATTTCCTTTGGCCCTATAATTTTCAATGGGATCCGAAATATCTGTTCTCAGATTCCACAGAAATAAGGCAAGCAAAGAGATCCACGAAATACAGATATAACTCTGTGAGATGAATTAACAGAACACTAAGCAGTTTCTCAGAAAGCTTCTTTCCAGATTTCATCTGAGGATATTTCCTTTTTCACCATATCCCTCTATGGGCTTCCAAATATCACTTTGCCAATTCCACGAGAACTGTCTTAGCGAAAGGCTTCTAGAGGGGAAAGCCGTAACTCTATGAGATGATTTCACAGAACACAAAGAAGTTTCTCAGAAAGCTTCTTTCTCTTTGTTATCGGAGGATATTTCCTTTGGCCCTGTAGTCTTCAAAGGGATCCGAAATATCTGTTCTCAGAATCCACAGAAATAAGGCTCGCAAAGAGATCCACGAAATACAGATGTAACTCTGTGAGGTGAATTAACAGAACACTAAGCAGTTTCTCAGAAAGCTTCTTTCCAGATTTCATCTGAGGATATTTCCTTTTTCACCATAGCCCTCTATGGGCTTCCAAATATCACTTTGCCAATTCCACAAGAACTGTCTTAGTGAAAGGCTTCTTGAGGGGAAAGCTGTAACTCTGTGAGAAGATTTCACAGAACACAAAGAAGTTTCTCAGAAAGCTTCTTTCTCTTTGTTATCGGAGGATATTTCCTTTGGCCCTATAGTCTTCAAAGGGATCCGAAATATCTGTTCTCAGATTCCACAGAAATAAGGCTAGCAAAGAGATCCACGAAATACAGATGTAACTCTGTGAGATGAATTAACAGAACACTAAGCAGTTTCTCAGAAAGCTTCCTACCAGATTTCATCTGAGGATATTTCCTTTTTCACCGTAGCCCTCTATGGGCTGCCAAATATCACTTTCCTAATTCCACAAAAACTGTCTTAGCGAAAGGCTTCTTGAGGGGAACCTGTAACTCTGTGAGATGATTTCACAGAACACAAAGAAGTTTCTCAGAAAGCTTCTTTCTCTTTGTTATCGGAGGATATTTCCTTTGGCCCTATAGTCTTCAAAGGGATCCGAAATATCTGTTATCAGATTCCACAGAAATAAGGCTAGCAAAGAGATCCCCGAAAAACAGATGTAACTCTGTGAGTGGAAGTCACACATAACAGAGCAGTTTCTCAGAAAGATTCTTTCCAGATTTCATCTGAGGATATTTTCCTTTTCACCATAGCCCTCTATGGGCTTCCAAATATCACTTTGCCAATTCCACAAGAACTGTCTTAGCGAAAGGCTTTTTGAGGGGAAAGCTGTAAGTCTGTGAGATGATTTCACAGAACACAAAGATGTTTCTCAGAAAGCTTCTTTCTCTTTGTTATCAGAGGATATTTCCTTTGGCCTTATAATCTTCAAAGGGTTCCGAAATATCTGTTCTCAGATTCCACAGAAATAAGGCTAGCAAAGAGATCAACGAAATACAGATGTAACTCTGTGAGATGAATTAACAAAACACTAAGCAGTTTCTCAGAAAGCTTCTTTCCAGATTTCATCTGAGGATATTTCCTTTTTCACCATAAACCTCTATGGGCTTCCAATTATCACTTTGCCAATTCCAAAATAACTGTCTTAGAAAAAGGCTTCTTGAGGGGAAGCTGTAACTCTGTGAGATGATTTCACAGAACACAAAGAAGTTTCTCAGAAAGCTTCTTTCTCTTTGATATCGGGAGATATTTCCTTTCGCCCTATAGTCTTCAAAGGGATCCGAAATATGTGTTCTCAGATTCCACAGAAATAAGGCTAGCAAAGAGATCCACGAAATACACATGTACTCTGTGAGATGAATTAACAGAACACTAAGCAGTTTCTCAGAAAGCTTCTTTCCAGATTTCATCTGAGGATATTCCTTTTTCACCATAGACCTCTATGGACTTCCAAATATCACTTTGCCAATTCCACAAGAACTGTCTTAGCGAAAGGCTTCTTGAGGGGAAACCTGTAATTCTGTGAGATGATTTCACAGAACACAAAGAAGTTTCCCAGAAAGCTTCTTTCTCTTTGTTATCGGAGGATATTTCCTTTGGTCCTATAGACTTTAAAGGGATCCGAAATATCTGTTTTCAGATTCCACAGAAATAAGGCTAGCAAAGAGATCCAAGAAATATAGATGTAACTCTGTGAGATGAATTAACAGAACACTAAGCAGTTTCTCAGAAAGCTTCTTTCCAGATTTCATCTGAGGATATTTCCTTTTTCACCATAGCCCTCTATGGGCTTCCAAATATCACTTTGCCAATTCCACAAGAACTGTCTTAGCGAAAGGATTCTTGAAGGAAAAGCTCTAACTCTGTGAGATGATTTCACAGAACACAAAGTAGTTTCTCAGAAAGCTTCTTTCTCTTTGTTATCGGAGGATATTTCCTTTGGCCCTATAGTCTTCAAAGGGATCCGAAATATCTCTTCTCAGATTCCACAGAAATAAGGCAAGCAAAGAGATCCGCGAAATACAGATATAACTCTGTGAGATGAATTAACAGAACACTAAGCAGTTTCTCAGAAAGCTTCTTTCCAGATTTCATCTGAGGATATTTCCTTTTTCACCATATCCCTCTATGGGCTTCCAAATATCACTTTGCCAATTCCACGAGAACTGTCTTAGCGAAAGGCTTCTTGAGGGGAAAGCTGTAACTCTGTGAGATGATTTCACAGAACACAAAGAAGTTTCTCAGAAAGCTTCTTTCTCTTTGTTATCGGAGGATATTTCCTTGGGCCCTATAGTCTTCAAAGGGATCCGAAATATCTGTTCTCAGATTCCACAGAAATAAGGCTAGCAAAGAGATCCACGAAATACAGGTGTAACTCTGTGAGATGAATTAAGAGAACACTAAGCAGTTTCTCAGAAAGCTTCTTTCCAGATTTCATCTGAGGATATTTCTTTTTTCACCATAGCCCACTATGGTCTTCCAAATATCTCTTTGCCAATTCCACAAGAAGTGTCTTAGCGAAAGGTTTCTTGAGGAGAAAGCTGTAACTCTGTGAGATGATTTCACAGAACACAAAGAAGTTTCTCAGAAAGCTTCTTTCTCTTTGTTATCGGAGGATATTTCCTTTGGCCCTACAGTCTTCAAAGGGATCCGAAATATTTGTTCTCAGAATCCACTGAAATAAGCCTAGTGAAGAGATCCACGAAATACAGATGTAACTCTGTGAGATGAATTAACAAAACACTAAGCAGTTTCTCAGAAAGCTTCTTTCCAGATTTCATCTGAGGATATTTCCTTTTTCACCATAAACCTCTATGGGCTTCCAAATATCACTTTGCCAATTCCACAATAACTGTTTTAGAAAAAGGCTTCTTGAGGGGAAGCTGTAACTCTGTGAGATGATTTCACAGAACACAAAGAAGTTTCTCAGAAAGCTTCTTTCTCTTTGTTATCGGGGGATATTTCCTTTCGCCCTATAGTCTTCAAAGGGATCCGAAATATGTGTTCTCAGATTCCACAGAAATAAGGCTAGCAAAGAGATCCACGAAATACAGATGTACTCTGTGAGATGAATTAACAGAACACTAAGCAGTTTCTCAGAAAGCTTCTTTCCAGATTTCATCTGAGGATATTTCCTTTTTCACCATAGACCTCTATGGACTTCCAAATATCACTTTGCCAATTCCAGAAGAACTGTCTTAGCGAAAGGCTTCTTGAGGGGAAACCTGTAACTCTGTGAGATGATTTCACAGAACACAAAGAAGTTTCCCAGAAAGCTTCTTTCTCTTTGTTATCGGAGGATATTTCCTTTGGTCCTATAGACTTTAAAGGGATCCGAAATATCTGTTTTCAGACTCCACAGAAATAAGGCTAGCAAAGAGATCCAAGAAATATAGATGTAACTCTGTGAGATGAATTAACAGAACACTAAGCAGTTTCTCAGAAAGCTTCTTTCCAGATTTCATCTGAGGATATTTCCTTTTTCACCATAGCCCTCAATGGGCTTCCAAATATCACATTGCCAATTCCACAAGAACTGTCTTAGCGAAAGGATTCTTGAGGGAAAAGCTCTAACTCTGTGAGATGATTTCACAGAACACGAAGTAGTTTCTCAGAAAGCTTCTTTCTCTTTGTTATCGGAGGATATTTCCTTTGGCCCAATAGTCTTCAAAGGGATCCGAAATATCTGTTCTCACATTCCGCAGAAATAAGGCTAGCAAAGAGATCCACGAAATACAGATGTAACTCTGTGAGATGAATTAACAGAACACTAAGCAGTTTCTCAGAAAGCTTCTTTCCAGATTTCATCTGAGGATATTTCCTTTTTCACCATAGCCCTCTATGGGCTTCCAAATGTAACTTTGCCAATTCCACAAGAACTGTCTTAGCGAATGGCTTCTTGATGGGAAAGCTGTAACTCTGTGAGATGATTTCACAGAACACAAAGAAGTTTCTCAGAAAACTTCTTTCTCTTTGTTATCGGAGGATATTTCCTTTGGCAATATTGACTTTAAAGGGATCCGAAATATCTGTTCTCAGATTCCACAGAAATAAGGCTCGTAAAGAGATCCACGAAATACAGATGTAACTCTGTGAGATGAATTAACAGAACACTAAGCAGTTTCTCAGAAAGCTACTTTCCAGATTTCATCTGAGGATATTTCCTTTTTCACCATAGCCCTCTACGGGCTTCCAAATATCACTTTGCCAATTCCAGAAGAACTGTCTTAGCGAAAGACTTCGTGAGGGGAAAGTTGTAACTCTGTGAGATGATTTCACAGAACACAAAGAAGTTTCTCAGAAATCTTCTTTCTCTTTGTTATCGGGGGATATTTCCTTTGGCCCTATAGTCTTCAAAGGGATGCGAAATATCTGTTCTCAGATTCCACAGAAATAAGGCTAGCAAAGAGATCCACGAAATACAGATGTAACTCGGTGAGATGAATTAACAGAACACTAAGCAGTTTCTCAGAAAGCTTCTTTCCAGATTTCATCTGAGGATATTTCCTTTCTCACCATAGCCCTCTATGGGCTTCCAAATATCTCTTTGCCAATTCCACAGGGAGTGTCTTAGCGAAAGGCTTCTTGAGGGGAAAGCTGTAACTCTGTGAGATGATTTCACAGAACACAAAGAAGTTTCTCAGAAAGCTTCTTTCTCTTTGTTATCGGAGGATATTTCCTTTGGCCCTAGAGTCTTCAAAGGGATCCGAAATATCTGTTCTCAGATTCCACAGAAATAAGGCTAGCAAAGAGATCCACGTAATACAGAGGTAACTCTGTGAGGTGAATTAACAGAACACTAAACAGTTTCTCAGAAAGCTTCTTTCCAGATTTCATTTGAGGATATTTCCTTTTTCACCGTAGCCCTCTAGGGGCTTCCAAATATCACTATGCCAATTCCACAAGAACTGTCTTAGCGAAAGGCTTCTTGAGGGGAAACCTGTAACTCTGTGAGATGATTTCACAGAACACAAAGAAGTTTCCCAGAAAGCTTCTTTCTCTTTGTTATTGGAGGATATTTCCTTTGACAATATAGACTTTAAAGGGATCCGAAATATCTGTTCTCAGATTCCACAGAAATAAGGCTAGCAAAGAGATCCACGAAATATAGATGTAACTCTGTGAGATGATTTAACAGAACACTAAGCAGTTTCTCAGAAAGCTTCTTTCCAGATTTCATCTGAGGATATTTCCTTTTTCACCATAGCCCTCTAGGGGCTTCCAAATATCACTTTGCCAATTCCACAAGAACTGTCTTAGCGAAAGGCTTCTTGAGGGGAAAGCTGTAACTCTGTGAGATGACTTCACAGAACACAAAGAAGTTTCTCAGAAAGCTTCTTTCTCTTTGTTATCGGAGGATATTTCCTTTGGCCCTATAGTCTTCAAAGGGATCCGAAATATCTGTTCTCAGATTCCACAGAAATAAGGCTATCAAAGAGATCCACGAAATACAGATGTAACTCTGTGAGATGAATTAACAGAACACTAAGCAGTTTCTCAGAAAGCTTCTTTCCAGATTTCATCTGAGGATATTTCCTTTTTCACCATAGCCCTCTATGGGCTTCCAAATATCACTTTGCCAATTCCAAGAGAACTGTCTTAGCGAAAGGCTTCTTGAGGGCAAAGCTGTAACTCTGTGAGATGATTTCACAGAACACAAAGAAGTTTCTCAGAAAGCTTCTTTCTCTTTGTTATCGGAGGATATTTCCTTGGGCCCTATAGTCTTCAAAGGGATCCGAAATATCTGTTCTCAGATTCCACAGAAATAAGGCTAGCAAAGAGATCCACGAAATACAGGTGTAACTCTGTGAGATGAATTAAGAGAACACTAAGCAGTTTCTCAGAAAGCTTCTTTCCAGATTTCATCTGAGGATATTTCTTTTTTCACCATAGCCCACTATGGTCTTCCAAATATCTCTTTGCCAATTCCACAAGAAGTGTCTTAGCGAAAGGTTTCTTGAGGGGAAAGCTGTAACTCTGTGAGATGATTTCACAGAACACAAAGAAGTTTCTCAGAAAGCTTCTTTCTCTTTGTTATCGGAGGATATTTCCTTTGGCCCTACAGTCTTCAAAGGGATCCGAAATATTTGTTCTCAGAATCCACTGAAATAAGCCTAGTGAAGAGATCCACGAAATACAGATGTAACTCTGTGAGATGAATTAACAAAACACTAAGCAGTTTCTCAGAAAGCTTCTTTCCAGATTTCATCTGAGGATATTTCCTTTTTCACCATAAACCTCTATGGGCTTCCAAATATCACTTTGCCAATTCCACAATAACTGTTTTAGAAAAAGGCTTCTTGAGGGGAAGCTGTAACTCTGTGAGATGATTTCACAGAACACAAAGAAGTTTCTCAGAAAGCTTCTTTCTCTTTGTTATCGGGAGATATTTCCTTTCGCCCTATAGTCTTCAAAGGGATCCGAAATATGTGTTCTCAGATTCCACAGAAATAAGGCTAGCAAAGAGATCCACGAAATACAGATGTACTCTGTGAGATGAATTAACAGAACACTAAGCAGTTTCTCAGAAAGCTTCTTTCCAGATTTCATCTGAGGATATTTCCTTTTTCACCATAGCCCTCTATGGACTTCCAAATATCACTTTGCCAATTCCACAAGAACTGTCTTAGCGAAAGGCTTCTTGAGGGGAAACCTGTAACTCTGTGAGATGATTTCACAGAACACAAAGAAGTTTCCCAGAAAGCTTCTTTCTCTTTGTTATCGGAGGATATTTCCTTTGGTCCTATAGACTTTAAAGGGATCCGAAATATCTGTTTTCAGACTCCACAGAAATAAGGCTAGCAAAGAGATCCAAGAAATATAGATGTAACTCTGTGAGATGAATTAACAGAACACTAAGCAGTTTCTCAGAAAGCTTCTTTCCAGATTTCATCTGAGGATATTTCCTTTTTCACCATAGCCCTCAATGGGCTTCCAAATATCACATTGCCAATTCCACAAGAACTGTCTTAGCGAAAGGATTCTTGAGGGAAAAGCTCTAACTCTGTGAGATGATTTCACAGAACACGAAGTAGTTTCTCAGAAAGCTTCTTTCTCTTTGTTATCGGAGGATATTTCCTTTGGCCCAATAGTCTTCAAAGGGATCCGAAATGTCTGTTCTCACATTCCGCAGAAATAAGGCTAGCAAAGAGATCCACGAAATACAGATGTAACTCTGTGAGATGAATTAACAGAACACTAAGCAGTTTCTCAGAAAGCTTCTTTCCAGATTTCATCTGAGGATATTTCCTTTTTCACCATAGCCCTCTATGGGCTTCCAAATGTAACTTTGCCAATTCCACAAGAACTGTCTTAGCGAATGGCTTCTTGATGGGAAAGCTGTAACTCTGTGAGATGATTTCACAGAACACAAAGAAGTTTCTCAGAAAACTTCTTTCTCTTTGTTATCGGAGGATATTTCCTTTGGCAATATTGACTTTAAAGGGATCCGAAATATCTGTTCTCAGATTCCACAGAAATAAGGCTCGTAAAGAGATCCACGAAATACAGATGTAACTCTGTGAGATGAATTAACAGAACACTAAGCAGTTTCTCAGAAAGCTACTTTCCAGATTTCATCTGAGGATATTTCCTTTTTCACCATAGCCCTCTACGGGCTTCCAAATATCACTTTGCCAATTCCAGAAGAACTGTCTTAGCGAAAGACTTCGTGAGGGGAAAGTTGTAACTCTGTGAGATGATTTCACAGAACACAAAGAAGTTTCTCAGAAATCTTCTTTCTCTTTGTTATCGGGGGATATTTCCTTTGGCCCTATAGTCTTCAAAGGGATGCGAAATATCTGTTCTCAGATTCCACAGAAATAAGGCTAGCAAAGAGATCCACGAAATACAGATGTAACTCGGTGAGATGAATTAACAGAACACTAAGCAGTTTCTCAGAAAGCTTCTTTCCAGATTTCATCTGAGGATATTTCCTTTCTCACCATAGCCCTCTATGGGCTTCCAAATATCTCTTTGCCAATTCCACAGGGAGTGTCTTAGCGAAAGGCTTCTTGAGGGGAAAGCTGTAACTCTGTGAGATGATTTCACAGAACACAAAGAAGTTTCTCAGAAAGCTTCTTTCTCTTTGTTATCGGAGGATATTTCCTTTGGCCCTAGAGTCTTCAAAGGGATCCGAAATATCTGTTCTCAGATTCCACAGAAATAAGGCTAGCAAAGAGATCCACGTAATACAGAGGTAACTCTGTGAGGTGAATTAACAGAACACTAAACAGTTTCTCAGAAAGCTTCTTTCCAGATTTCATCTGAGGATATTTCCTTTTTCACCGTAGCCCTCTAGGGGCTTCCAAATATCACTATGCCAATTCCACAAGAACTGTCTTAGCGAAAGGCTTCTTGAGGGGAAACCTGTAACTCTGTGAGATGATTTCACAGAACACAAAGAAGTTTCTCAGAAAGCTTCTTTCTCTTTGTTATTGGAGGATATTTCCTTTGACAATATAGACTTTAAAGGGATCCGAAATATCTGTTCTCAGATTCCACAGAAATAAGGCTAGCAAAGAGATCCACGAAATATAGATGTAACTCTGTGAGATGATTTAACAGAACACTAAGCAGTTTCTCAGAAAGATTCTTTCCAGATTTCATCTGAGGATATTTCCTTTTTCACCATAGCCTCTAGGGGCTTCCAAATATCACTTTGCCAATTCCACAAGAACTGTCTTAGCGAAAGGCTTCTTGAGGGGAAAGCTGTAACTCTGTGAGATGACTTCACAGAACACAAAGAAGTTTCTCAGAAAGCTTCTTTCTCTTTGTTATCGGAGGATATTTCCTTTGGCCCTATAGTCTTCAAAGGGATCCGAAATATCTGTTCTCAGATTCCACAGAAATAAGGCTATCAAAGAGATCCACGAAATACAGATGTAACTCTGTGAGATGAATTAACAGAACACTAAGCAGTTTCTCAGAAAGCTTCTTTCCAGATTTCATCTGAGGATATTTCCTTTTTCACCATAGCCCTCTATGGGCTTCCAAATATCACTTTGCCAATTCCACGAGAACTGTCTTAGCGAAAGGCTTCTTGAGGGGAAAGCTGTAACTCTGTGAGATGATTTCACAGAACACAAAGAAGTTTCTCAGAAAGCTTCTTTCTCTTTGTTATCGGAGGAAATTTCCTTTGGGCTATAGTCTTCAAAGGGATCCGAAATATCTGTTCTCAGATTCCACAGAAATAAGGCTAGCAAAGAGATCCACGAAATACAGATGTAACTCTGTGAGATGAATTAACAGAACACTAAGCAGTTTCTCAGAAAGCTTCTTTCCAGATTTCATCTGAGGATATTTCCTTTTTCACCATAGCCCTCTATGGGCTTCCAAATATCACCTTGCCAATTCCACAAGAACTGTCTTAGCGAAAGGCTTCTTGAGGGGAAAGCTGTAACTCTGTGAGATGATTTCACAGAACACAAAGAAGTTTCTCAGAAAGCTTCTTTCTCTTTGTTATCGGAGGATATTTCCTTTGGCCCTATAGTCTTCAAAAGGATCCGACATATCTGTTCTCAGATTCCACAGAAATAAGGCTTGAAAAGAGATCCACGAAATACAGATGTAACTCTGTGAGGTGAATTAACAGAACACTAAGCAGTTTCTCAGAAAGCTTCTTTCCAGATTTCATCTGAGGATATTTCCTTTTTCACCATAGCCCTCTATGGGCTTCCAAATATCACTTTGCCAATTCCAGAAGAACTGTCTTAGTGAAAGGCTTCTTGAGGTGAAAGCTGTAACTCTGTGAGATGATTTCACAGAACACAAAGAAGTTTCTCAGAAAGCTTCTTTCTCTTTGTTATCGGAGGATATTTCCTTTGGCCCTATAGTCTTCAAAGGGATCCGAAATATCTGTTCTCAGATTCCACAGAAATAAGGCTAGCAAAGAGATCCACGAAATACAGGTGTAACTCTGTGAGATGAATTAACAGAACACTAAGCAGTTTCTCAGAAAGCTTCTTTCCAGATTTCATCTGAGGATATTTCCTTTTTCACCATAGCCCTCTATGGGCTTCCAAATATCTCTTTGCCAATTCCACAGGAACTGTCTTAGCGAAAGGCTTCTTGAGGGGAAAGCTGTAACTCTGTGAGATGATTTCACAGAACACAAAGAAGGTTCTCAGAAAGCTTCTTTCTCTTTTGTTATCGGAGGATATTTCCTTTCGCCCTATAGTCTTCAAAGGGATCCGAAATATATGTTCTCAGATTCCACAGACATAAGGCTAGCAAATAGATCCACGAAATACAGATGTAACTCTGTGAGATGAATTAACAGAACACTAAGCAGTTTCTCAGAAAGCTTCTTTCCAGATTTCATCTGAGGATATTTCCTTTTTCACCATAGCCCTCTATGGGCTTCCAAATATCACTTTGCCAATTCCACAAGAACTGTCTTAGCGAAAGGCTTCTTGAGGGGAAAGCTGTAACTCGGTGAGATGTTTTCACAGAACCCAAAGAAGTTTCTCAGAAAGTTTCTTTCTCTTTGTTATCGGAGGATATTTCCTTTGGCCCTATAGACTTTAAAGGGATCCGAAATATCTGTTCTCAGATTCAACAGAAATAAGGCTAACAAAGAGATCCACGAAAAACAGATGTAACTCTGTGAGAGAAAGTCACACATCACAGAGCAGTTTCCCTGAAAGCTTCTTTCCAGATTTCATCTGAGGATATTTCCTTTTTCACCATCGCCCTCTATGGGCTTCCAAATATCACTTTGCCAATTCCACGAGAACTGTCTTAGCGAAAGGCTTCTTTAGGGGAAAGCTGTAACTCTGTGAGATGATTTCACAGAACACAAAGAAGTTTCTCAGAAAGCTTCTTTCTCTTTGTTATCGGAGGATATTTCCTTTGGCCATATAGTCTTCAAAGGGATCCGAAATATCTGTTCTCAGATTCCACAGAAATAAGTCTAGCAAAGAGACCACGAAATACAGAGGTAACTCTGTGAGATGAATTAACAGAACACTAAGCAGTTTCTCAGAAAACTTCTTTCCAGATTTCATCTGAGGATATTTCCTTTTTCAACACAGCCCTCTATGGGCTTCCAAATATCACTTTGCCAATTCCACAAGAACTGTCTTAGCGAAAGGCTTCTTGAGGGGAAAGCTGTAACTCTGTGAGATGATTTGACAGCACACAAAGAAGGTTATCAGAAAGCTTCTTTCTCTTTTGTTATCGGAGGATATTTCCTTTCGCCCTATAGTCTTCAAAGGGATCTGAAATATATGTTCTCAGATTCCACAGACATAAGGCTAGCAAATAGATCCACGAAATACAGATGTAACTCTGTGAGATGAATTAACAGAACACTAAGCAGTTTCTCAGAAAGCTTCTTTCCAGATTTCATCTGAGGATATTTCCTTTTTCACCATAGCCCTCTATGGGCTTCCAAATATCACTTTGCCAATTCCACAAGAACTGTCTTAGCGAAAGGCTTCTTGAGGGGAAAGCTGTAACTCGGTGAGATGTTTTCACAGAACCCAAAGAAGTTTCTCAGAAAGTTTCTTTCTCTTTGTTATCGGAGGATATTTCCTTTGGCCCTATAGACTTTAAAGGGATCCGAAATATCTGTTCTCAGATTCAACAGAAATAAGGCTAACAAAGAGATCCACGAAAAACAGATGTAACTCTGTGAGAGGAAGTCACACATCACAGAGCAGTTTCCCAGAAAGCTTCTTTCCAGATTTCATCTGAGGATATTTCCTTTTTCACCATCGCCCTCTATGGGCTTCCAAATATCACTTTGCCAATTCCACGAGAACTGTCTTTGCGAAAGGCTTCTTTAGGGGAAAGCTGTAACTCTGTGAGATGATTTCACAGAACACAAAGAAGTTTCTCAGAAAGCTTCTTTCTCTTTGTTATCGGAGGATATTTCCTTTGGCCATATAGTCTTCAAAGGGATCCGAAATATCTGTTCTCAGATTCCACAGAAATAAGTCTAGCAACGAGATCCACGAAATACAGAGGTAACTCTGTGAGATGAATTAGCAGAACACTAAGCAGTTTCTCAAAAAACTTCTTTCCAGATTTCATCTGAGGATATTTCCTTTTTCAACACAGCCCTCTATGGGCTTCCAAATATCACTTTGCCAATTCCACGAGAACAGTCTTATCGAAAGGCTTCTTGAGGGGAAAGCTCTAACTCTGTGAGATGATTTCACAGAACACAAAGAAGTTTCTCAGAAAGTTTCTTTCTCTTTGTTATCGGAAGATATTTCCTATGGCCCTATAGTCTTTAAAGGGATCCGAAATATCTGTTCTCAGATTCCACAGAAATAAGGCTAACAAAGAGATCCACGAAATACAAATGTAACTCTGTGAGTGGAAGTCACACATCACAGAGCAGTTTCTCAGAAAGCTTCTTTCCAGATTTCATCTGAGGATATTAACTTTTTCACCATAGCCCTCTATGGGCTTCCAAATATCACTTTGCCAATTCCAAAAGAACTGTCTTAGCGAAAGGCTTATTAAGGGCAAAGCTGTAACTCTGTGAGATGATTTCCCAGTACACAAAGAAGTTTCTCAGAAAGCTTCTTTCTCTTTGTTATCGGAGGATATTTCCTTTGGCCCTGTAGACTTTAAAGGGATCCGAAATATCTGTTCTCAGATACCACAGAAATAAGGCTAGCAAAGAGATCCACGAAATACAGAGGTAACTCTGTGAGATGAATTAACAGAACACTAAGCAGTTTCTCAGAAAGCTTCTTTCCAGATTTCATCTGAGGATATTTCCTTTTTCACCATAGCCCTCTATGGGCTTCCAAATATCACTTTGCCAATTCCACGAGAACTGTCTTATCGAAAGGCTTCTTGAGGGGAAAGCTCTAACTCTGTGAGATGATTTCACAGAACACAAAGAAGTTTCTCAGAAAGTTTCTTTCTCTTTGTTATCGGAAGATATTTCCTATGGCCCTATAGTCCTTAAAGGGATCCGAAATATCTGTTCTCAGATTCCACTGAAATAAGGCTAGCAAAGAGATCCACGAAATACAGATGTAACTCTGTGAGATGAATTAAGAGAACACTAAGCAGTTTCTCAGAAAGCTTCCTTCCAGATTTCATCTGAGGATATTTCCTTTTCCAACATAGCCCTCTATGGGCTTCCAAATATCACTTTGCCAATCCCACGAGAACTGTCTTAGCGAAAGGCTTCTTGAGGGGAATGCTGTAACTCCGTGAGATGATTTCACAGAACACCAAGAAGTTTCTCAGAAAGCTTCTGTCTCTTTCTATAGTCTTCAAAGGGATCCGAAATATCTGTTATCAGATTCCACAGAAATAAGGCTAGCAAAGAGATCCACGAAAAACAGATGTAACTCTGTGAGTGGAAGTCACACATCACAGAGAAGTTTCTCAGAAAGATTCTTTCCAGATTTCATCTGAGGATATTTTCTTTCTCACCATAGCCCTCTATGGGCTTCCAAATATCACTTTGCCAATTCCACAAGAACTGTCTTAGCGAAAGGATTTTTGAGGGGAAAGCTGTAACTCTGTGAGATGATTTCACAGAACACAAAGAAGTTTCTCAGAAAGCTTCTTTCTCTTTGTTATCAGAGCATATTTCCTTTGGCCCTATAATCTTCAAAGGGTTCCGAAATATCTGTTCTCAGATTCCACAGAAATAAGACTAGCAAAGAGATCAACGAAATACAGATGTAACTCTGTGAGGTGAATTAACAAAACACTAAACAGTTTCTCAGAAAGCTTCTTTCCAGATTTCATCTGAGGATATTTCCTTTTTCACCATAGCACTCTATGGGCTTCCAAATATCTCTTTGCCAATTCCAGAAGAAGTGTCCTACCTAAAGGCTTCTTGAGGGGAAAGCTGTAACTCTGTGAGATGATTTCACAGAACACAAAGAAGTTTCTCAGAAACCTTCTTTCTCTTTGTTATCGGAGGATATTTCCTTTGGCCCAATAGTCTTCAAAGGGATCCGAAATATCTGTTCTCAGATTCCACAGAAATAAGGCTAGCAAAGAGATACACGAAATACAGATGTAACTCTGTGAGATGAATTAACAGAACACGAAGCAGTTTCTCAGAAAGCTTCTTTCCAGATTTCATCTGAGGATATTTCCTTTTTCACCATAGCCCTCTATGGGCTTCCAAATATCACTTTGCCAATTCCACGAGAACTGTCTTAGCGAAAGGCTTCTTGAGGGGAAAGCTGTAACTCTGTGAGATGATTTCACAGAACACAAAGAAGTTTCTCAGAAAGCTTCTTTCTCTTTGTTATCGGGGGATATTTCCTTTCGCCCTATAGTCTTCAAAGGGATCCGAAATATGTGTTCTCAGATTCCACAGAAATAAGGCTAGCAAAGAGATCCACGAAATACAGATGTAACTCTGTGAGATGAATTAACAGAACACTAAGCAGTTTCTCAGAAAGCTTCTTTCCAGATTTCATCTGAGGATATTTCCTTTTTCACCATAGACCTCTATGGGCTTCCAAATATCACTTTGCCAATTCCACAAGAACTGTCTTAGCGAAAGGCTTCTTGAGGGGAAACCTGTAACTCTGTGAGATGTTTTCACATAACACAAAGAAGTTTCTCAGAAAGCTTCTTTCTCTTTGTTATCGGAGGATATTTCCTTTGGTCATATAGACTTTAAAGGGATCCGAAATATCTGTTTTCAGATTCCACAGAAATAAGTCTAGCATAGAGATCCACGAAATATATATGTAACTCTGTGAGATGAATTAACAGAACACTAAGCAGTTTCTCAGAAAGCTTCTTTCCAGATTTCATCTGAGGATATTTTCTTTTTCACCATAGCCCTCTATGGGCTCCCAAATATCACTTTGCCAATTCCACAAGAACTGTCTTAGCGAAAGGATTCTTGAGGGAAAAGCTCTAACTCTGTGAGATGATTTCACAGAACACAAAGTAGTTTCTCAGAAAGCTTCTTTCTCTTTGTTATCGGAGGATATTTCCTTTGGCCCTATAGTCTTCAAAGGGATCCGAAATATCTGTTCTCAGATTCCACAGAAATAAGGCAAGCAAAGAGATCCACGAAATACAGATGTAACTCTGTGAGATGAATTAACATAACACTAAGCAGTTTCTCAGAAAGCTTCTTTCCAGATTTCATCTGAGGATATTGCCTTTTTCACAATAGCCCTCTATGGGCTTCCAAATATCACTTTGCCAATTCCACAACAACTGTCTTAGCGAAAGGCTTCTTGAGGGGAAAGCTGTAACTCTGTGAGATGATTTCACAGAACACAAAGAAGTTTCTCAGAAAGCTTCTTTCTCTTTGTTATCGGAGGATATTTCCTTGGGCCCTATAGTCTTCAAAGGGATCCGAAATATCTGTTCTCACATTCCACAGAAATAAGGCTAGCAAGGAGATCCACGAAATACAGATGTAACTCTGTGAGATTAATTAACAGAACACTAAGCTGTTTCTCAGAAAGCTTCTTTCCAGATTTCATCTGAGGATATTTCCTTTTTCACCATAGCCCTCTATGGGCTTCCAAATATCACTTTGCCAATTCCACAAGAACTGTCTCAGCGAATGGCTTCTTGAGGGGAAAGCTGTAACTCTGTGAGATGATTTCACAGAACACAAAGAAGTTTCTCGGAAAGCTTCTTTCTCTTTGTTATCGGAGGATATTTCCTTTGGCCCTATAGTCTTCAAAGGGATCCGAAATATCTGTTATCAGATACCACAGAAATAAGGCTAGCAAAGAGATCCACGAAAAACAGATGTAACTCTCTGAGTGAAAGTCACACATCACAGAGAAGTTTCTCAGAAAGATTCTTTCCAGATTTCATCTGAGGATATTTTCTTTTTCACCATAGCCCTCTATGGGCTTCCAAATATCTCTTTGCCAATTCCAGAAGAAGTGTCCTACCGAAAGGCTTCTTGAGGGGAAAGCTGTAACTCTGTGAGATGATTTCACAGAACACAAAGAAGTTTCTCAGAAAGCTTCTTTCTCTTTGTTATCGGAGGATATTTCCTTTGGCCCTATAGTCTTCAAAGGGATCCGAAATATCTGTTCTCAGATTCCACAGAAATAAGGCTAGCAAAGAGTTCCATGAAATACAGATGTAACTCTGTGAGATGAATTAACAGAACACTAAGCAGTTTCTCAGAAACCTTCTTTCCAGATTTCATCTGAGGATATTTCCTTTTTCACCATAGCCCTCTATGGGCTTCCAAATATCACTTTTCCAATTCCACAAGAACTGTCTTAGCGAAAGGCTTCTTGAGGGGAAAGCTGTAACTCTGTGAGATGATTTCACAGAACACAAAGAAGTTTCTCAGAAAGCTTCTTTCTCTTTGTTATCGGAGGATATTTCCTTTGGCCCTATAGTCTTCAAAGGGATCCGAAATATCTGTTCTCAGATTCCACAGAAAATATGCTAGCAAAGAGATCCACGAAATACAGATGTAACTCTGTGAGATGAATTAACACAACACTAAGCAGTTTCTCAGAAAGCTTCTTTCCAGATTTCATCTGAGGATATTTCCTTTTTCACCATAGCCCTCTATGGGCTTCCAAATATCACTTTGCCAATTCCACAAGAACTGTCTTAGCGAAAGGCTTCTTGAGGGGAAAGGTCTAACTCTGTGAGATGATTTCACAGAGCACTAAGAAGTTTCTCAGAAAGTTTCTTTCTCTTTGTTATAGGAAGATATTTCCTATGGCCCTATAGTCTTTAAAGGGATCCGAAATATCTGTTCTCAGATTCCACAGAAATAAGTCTAACAAAGAGATCCACGAAATACAAATGTAACTCTGTGAGTGGAAGTCACACATCACAGAGCAGTTTCTCAGAAAGCTTCTTTCCAGATTTCATCTGAGGATATTTCCTTTTTCACCATAGCCCTCTATGGGCTTCCAAATATCACTTTGCCAATTCCACAAGAACTGTCTTAGCGAAAGACTTCTTTAGGGGAAAGCCGTAACTCTGTGAGATGATTTCACAGAACACAAAGAAGTTTCTCAGAAAGCTTCTTTCTCTTTGTTATCGGAGGATATTTCCTTTGGCCCTATAGTCTTCAAAGGGATCCGAAATATCTGTTCTCAGATTCCACAGAAATAAGGCTAGGAAAGAAAACCACGAAATACAGATGTAACTCTGTGAAATGAATTAGCAGAACACTAAGCAGTTTCTCAGAAAGCTTCTTTCCAGATTTCATTTGAGGATATTTCCTTTTTCACCATAGCCCTCTATGGGCTTCCAAATGTCACTTTGCCAATTCCACAAGAACTGTCTTAGCGAAAGGCTTCTTGAGGGGAAAGCTGTAACTCTGTGAGATGATTTCACAGAACACAAAGACGTTTCTCAGAAAGCTTCTTTCTCTTTGTTATCGGAGGATATTTCCTTTGGCCCTATAGTCTTCAAAGGGATCCGAAATATCTGTTCTCAGATTCCACAGAAAATATGCTAGCAAAGAGATCCACGAAATACAGATGTAACTCTGTGAGATGAATTAACACAACACTAAGCAGTTTCTCAGAAAGCTTCTTTCCAGATTTCATCTGAGGATATTTCCTTTTTCACCATAGCCCTCTATGGGCTTCCAAATATCACTTTGCCAATTCCACAAGAACTGTCTTAGGGAAAGGCTTCTTGAGGGGAAAGCTCTAACTCTGTGAGATGATTTCACAGAGCACTAAGAAGTTTCTCAGAAAGTTTCTTTCTCTTTGTTATAGGAAGATATTTCCTATGGCCCTATAGTCTTTAAAGGGATCCGAAATATCTGTTCTCAGATTCCACAGAAATAAGTCTAACAAAGAGATCCACGAAATACAAATGTAACTCTGTGAGTGGAAGTCACACATCACAGAGCAGTTTCTCAGAAAGCTTCTTTCCAGATTTCATCTGAGGATATTTCCTTTTTCACCATAGCCCTCTATGGGCTTCCAAATATCACTTTGCCAATTCCACAAGAACTGTCTTAGCGAAAGACTTCTTTAGGGGAAAGCCGTAACTCTGTGAGATGATTTCACAGAACACAAAGAAGTTTCTCAGAAAGCTTCTTTCTCTTTGTTATCGGAGGATATTTCCTTTGGCCCTATAGTCTTCAAAGGGATCCGAAATATCTGTTCTCAGATTCCACAGAAATAAGGCTAGGAAAGAAAACCACGAAATACAGATGTAACTCTGTGAAATGAATTAGCAGAACACTAAGCAGTTTCTCAGAAAGCTTCTTTCCAGATTTCATTTGAGGATATTTCCTTTTTCACCATAGCCCTCTATGGGCTTCCAAATGTCACTTTGCCAATTCCACAAGAACTGTCTTAGCGAAAGGCTTCTTGAGGGGAAAGCTGTAACTCGGTGAGATGATTTCACAAAACACAAAGAAGTTTCTCAGAAAGCTTCTTTCTCTTTGTTATCGGAGGATATTTCCTTTGGCCCTATAGACTTTAAAGGGATCCGAAATATCTGTTCTCAGATTCCACAGAAATAAGGCTAACAAAGAGATCCACGAAAAACAGATGTAACTCTGTGAGTGGAAGTCACACACCACAGAGCAGTTTCCCAGAAAGCTTCTTTCCAGATTTCATCTGAGGATATTTCCTTTTTCACCATAAACCTCTATGGGCTTCCAAATATCACTTTGCCAATTCCACAATAACTGTCTTAGAAAAAGGCTTCTTGAGGGGAACCTGTAACTTTGTGAGATGATTTCACAGAACACAAAGAAGTTTCTCAGAAAGCTTCTTTCTCTTTGTTATCGGGGGATATTTACTTTTGCCCTATAGTCTTCAAAGGGATCCGAAATATGTGTTCTCAGATTCCACAGAAATAAGGCTAGCAAAGAGATCCACGAAATACACATGTACTCTGTGAGATGAATTAACAGAACACTAAGCAGTTTCTCAGAAAGCTTCTTTCCAGATTTCATCTGAGGATATTTCCTTTTTCACCATAGACCTCTATGGACTTCCAAATATCACTTTGCCAATTCCACAAGAACTGTCTTAGCGAAAGGCTTCTTGAGGGGAAACCTGTAACTCTGTGAGATGATTTCACAGAACACAAAGAAGTTTCTCAGAAAGCTTCTTTCTCTTTGTTATCGGAGGATATTTCCTTTGGTCCTATAGACTTTAAAGGGATCCGAAATATCTGTTCTCAGATTCCACAGAAATAAGGCTAACAAAGAGATCCACGAAAAACAGATGTAACTCTGTGAGTGGAAGTCACACACCACAGAGCAGTTTCCCAGAAAGCTTCTTTCCAGATTTCATCTGAGGATATTTCCTTTTTCACCATCGCCCTCTATGGGCTTCCAAATATCACTTTGCCAATTCCACGAGAACTGTCTTAGCGAAAGGCTTCTTTAGGGGAAAGCTGTAACTCTGTGAGATGATTTCACAGAACACAAAGAAGTTTCTCAGAAAGCTTCTTTCTCTTTGTTATCGGAGGATATTTCCTTTGGCCATAGAGTCTTCAAAGGGATCCGAAATATCTGTTCTCAGATACCACAGAAATAAGGCTAGCAAAGAGATCCACGAAATACAGAGGTAACTCTGTGAGATGAATTAACAGAACACTAACCAGTTTCTCAGAAAACTTCTTTCCAGATTTCATCTGAGGATATTTCCTTTTTCAACACAGCCCTCTATGGGCTTCCAAATATCACTTTGCCAATTCCACGAGAACTGTCTTATCGAAAGGCTTCTTGAGGGGAAAGCTCTAACTCTGTGAGATGATTTCACAGAACACAAAGAAGTTTCTCAGAAAGTTTCTTTCTCTTTGTTATCGGAAGATATTTCCTATGGCCCTATAGTCTTCAAAGGGATCTGAAATATCTGTTCTCAGATTCCACAGAAATAAGGCTAGCAAAGAGATCCACGAAATACAGATGTAACTCTGTGAGAGGAATTAACAGAACACTAAGCAGTTTCTCAGAAAGCTTCTTTCCAGATTTCATCTGAGGATATTTCCTTTTTCACCGTAGCCCTCTATGGGCTGCCAAATATCACTTTGCTAATTCCACAAGAACTGTCTTAGCGAAAGGCTTCTTGAGGGGAAAGCTGTAACTCTGTCAGATGATTTCACAGAACACAAAGAAGTTTCTCAGAAAGCTTCTTTCTCTTTGTTATCGGAGGATATTTCCTTTGGCCCTATAGCCTTCAAAGGGATCCGAAATATCTGTTATCAGATTCCACAGAAATAAGGCTAGCAAAGAGATCCACGAAAAACAGATGTAACTCTCTGAGTGGAAGTCACACATCACAGAGCAGTTTCTCAGAAAGCTTCTTTCCAGATTTCATCTGAGGATATTTTCTTTTTCACCATAGCCCTCTATGGGCTTCCAAATATCTCTTTGCCAATTCCAGAAGAAGTGTCCTACCGAAAGGCTTCTTGAGGGGAAAGCTGTAACTCTGTGAGATGATTTCACCGAACACAAAGAAGTTTCTCAGAAAGCTTCTTTCTCTTTGTTATCGGAGGATATTTCCTTTGGCCCTATAGTCTTCAAAGGGATCCGAAATATGTGTTCTCAGATTCCACAGAAATAAGGCTAGCAAAGAGTTCCATGAAATACAGATGTAACTCTGTGAGATGAATTAACAGAACACTAAGCAGTTTCTCAGAAACCTTCTTTCCAGATTTCATCTGAGTATATTTCCTTTTTCACCATAGCCCTCTATGGGCTTCCAAATATCACTTTTCCAATTCCACAAGAACTGTCTTAGCGAAAGGCTTCTTGAGGGGAAAGCTGTAACTCTGTGAGATGATTTCACAGAACACAAAGAAGTTTCTCAGAAAGCTTCTTTCTCTTTGTTATCGGAGGATATTTCCTTTGGCCCTATAGTCTTCAAAGGGATCCGAAATATCTGTTCTCAGATTCCACAGAAATAATGCTAGCAAAGAGATCCACGAAATACAGATGTAACTCTGTGAGATGAATTAACACAACACTAAGCAGTTTCTCAGAAAGCTTCTTTCCAGATTTCATCTGAGGATATTTCCTTTTTCACCATAGCCCTCTATGGGCTTCCAAATATCACTTTGCCAATTCCACAAGAACTGTCTTAGCGAAAGGCTTCTTGAGGGGAAAGCTGTAACTCGGTGAGATGATTTCACAGAACACAAAGTAGTTTCTCAGAAAGCTTCTTTCTCTTTGTTATCGGAGGATATTTCCTTTGGCCCTATAGACTTTAAAGGGATCCGAAATATCTGTTCTCAGATTCCACAGAAATAAGGCTAACAAAGAGATCCACGAAAAACAGATGTAACTCTGTGAGTGGAAGTCACACACCACAGAGCAGTTTCCCAGAAAGCTTCTTTCCAGATTTCATCTGAGGATATTTCCTTTTTCACCATAGCCCTCTATGGGCTTCCAAATATCTCTCTGCCAATTCCAGAAGAAGTGTCCTACCTAAAGGCTTCTTGAGGGGAAAGCTGTAACTCTGTGAGATGATTTCACAGAACACAAAGAAGTTTCTCAGAAACCTTCTTTCTCTTTGTTATCGGAGGATATTTCCTTTGGCCCAATAGTCTTCAAAGGGATCCAAAATATCTGTTCTCAGATTCCACAGAAATAAGGCTAGCAAAGAGATACACGAAATACAGATGTAACTCTGTGAGATGAATTAACAGAACACGAAGCAGTTTCTCAGAAAGCTTCTTTCCAGATTTCATCTGAGGATATTTCCTTTTTCACCATAGCCCTCTATGGGCTTCCAAATATCACTTTGCCAATTCCACGAGAACTGTCTTAGCGAAAGGCTTCTTGAGGGGAAAGCTGTAACTCGGTGAGATGATTTCACAGAACACAAAGAAGTTTCTCAGAAAGCTTCTTTCTCTTTGTTATCGGGGGATATTTCCTTTCGCCCTATAGTCTTCAAAGGGATCCGAAATATGTGTTCTCAGATTCCACAGAAATAAGGCTAGCAAAGAGATCCACGAAATACAGATGTAACTCTGTGAGATGAATTAACAGAACACTAAGCAGTTTCTCAGAAAGCTTCTTTCCAGATTTCATCTGAGGATATTTCCTTTTTCACCATAGACCTCTATGGGCTTCCAAATATCACTTTGCCAATTCCACAAGAACTGTCTTAGCGAAAGGATTCTTGAGGGAAAAGCTCTAACTCTGTGAGATGATTTCACAGAACACAAAGTAGTTTCTCAGAAAGCTTCTTTCTCTTTGTTATCGGAGGATATTTCCTTTGGCCCTATAGTCTTCAAAGGGATCCGAAATATCTGTTCTCAGATTCCACAGAAATAAGGCAAGCAAAGAGATCCACGAAATACAGATGTAACTCTGTGAGATGAATTAACATAACACTAAGCAGTTTCTCAGAAAGCTTCTTTCCAGATTTCATCTGAGGATATTGCCTTTTTCACAATAGCCCTCTATGGGCTTCCAAATATCACTTTGCCAATTCCACAACAACTGTCTTAGCGAAAGGCTTCTTGAGGGGAAAGCTGTAACTCTGTGAGATGATTTCACAGAACACAAAGAAGTTTCTCAGAAAGCTTCTTTCTCTTTGTTATCGGAGGATATTTCCTTGGGCCCTATAGTCTTCAAAGGGTTCCGAAATATCTGTTCTCACATTCCACAGAAATAAGGCTAGCAAAGAGATCCACGAAATACAGGTGTAACTCTGTGAGATGAATTAAGAGAACACTAAGCAGTTTCTCAGAAAGCTTCTTTCCAGATTTCATCTGAGGATATTTCCTTTTTCACCATAGCCCTCTATGGGCTTCCAAATATCACTTTGCCAATTCCACGAGAACTGTCTTAGCGAAAGGCTTCTTGAGGGGAAAGCCGTAACTCTATGAGATGATTTCACAGAACACAAAGAAGTTTCTCAGATTCTTCTTTCTCTTTGTTATCGGAGGATATTTATATTGGCCCCATAGTCTTCAAAGGTATCCGAAATATTTGTTCTCAGATTCCACTGAAATAAGGCTAGCAAAGAGATCCACGAAATACAGATGAAACCCTGTGAGATGAATTAACAAAACACTAAGCAGTTTCTCAGAAAGCTTCTTTCCAGATTTCATCTGAGGATATTTCCTTTTTCACCATAAACCTCTATGGGCTTCCAAATATCACTTTGCCAATTCCACAATAACTGTCTTAGAAAAAGGCTTCTTGAGGGGAACCTGTAACTCTGTCAGATGATTTCACAGAACACAAAGAAGTTTCTCAGAAAGCTTCTTTCTCTTTGTTATCGCGGGATATTTCCTTACGCCCTATAGTCTTCAAAGGGATCCGAATTATGTGTTCTCAGATTCCACAGAAATAAGGCTAGCAAAGAGATCCAAGAAATACAGATGTACTCTGTGAGATGAATTAACAGAACACTAAGCAGTTTCTCAGAAAGCTTCTTTCCAGATTTCATCTGAGGATATTTCCTTTTTCACCATACACCTCTATGGACTTCCAAATATCACTTTGCCAATTCCACAAGAACTGTCTTAGCGAAAGGCTTCTTGAGGGGAAAGCTGTAACTCGGTGAGATGATTTCACAGAACACAAAGTAGTTTCTCAGAAAGCTTCTTTCTCTTTGTTATCGGAGGATATTTCCTTTGGCCCTATAGACTTTAAAGGGATCCGAAATATCTGTTCTCAGATTCCACAGAAATAAGGCTAACAAAGAGATCCACGAAAAACAGATGTAACTCTGTGAGTGGAAGTCACACACCACAGAGCAGTTTCCCAGAAAGCTTCTTTCCAGATTTCATCTGAGGATATTTCCTTTTTCACCATAGCCCTCTATGGGCTTCCAAATATCTCTCTGCCAATTCCAGAAGAAGTGTCCTACCTAAAGGCTTCTTGAGGGGAAAGCTGTAACTCTGTGAGATGATTTCACAGAACACAAAGAAGTTTCTCAGAAACCTTCTTTCTCTTTGTTATCGGAGGATATTTCCTTTGGCCCAATAGTCTTCAAAGGGATCCAAAATATCTGTTCTCAGATTCCACAGAAATAAGGCTAGCAAAGAGATACACGAAATACAGATGTAACTCTGTGAGATGAATTAACAGAACACGAAGCAGTTTCTCAGAAAGCTTCTTTCCAGATTTCATCTGAGGATATTTCCTTTTTCACCATAGCCCTCTATGGGCTTCCAAATATCACTTTGCCAATTCCACGAGAACTGTCTTAGCGAAAGGCTTCTTGAGGGGAAAGCTGTAACTCGGTGAGATGATTTCACAGAACACAAAGAAGTTTCTCAGAAAGCTTCTTTCTCTTTGTTATCGGGGGATATTTCCTTTCGCCCTATAGTCTTCAAAGGGATCCGAAATATGTGTTCTCAGATTCCACAGAAATAAGGCTAGCAAAGAGATCCACGAAATACAGATGTAACTCTGTGAGATGAATTAACAGAACACTAAGCAGTTTCTCAGAAAGCTTCTTTGCAGATTTCATCTGAGGATATTTCCTTTTTCACCATAGACCTCTATGGGCTTCCAAATATCACTTTGCCAATTCCACAAGAACTGTCTTAGCGAAAGGATTCTTGAGGGAAAAGCTCTAACTCTGTGAGATGATTTCACAGAACACAAAGTAGTTTCTCAGAAAGCTTCTTTCTCTTTGTTATCGGAGGATATTTCCTTTGGCCCTATAGTCTTCAAAGGGATCCGAAATATCTGTTCTCAGATTCCACAGAAATAAGGCAAGCAAAGAGATCCACGAAATACAGATGTAACTCTGTGAGATGAATTAACATAACACTAAGCAGTTTCTCAGAAAGCTTCTTTCCAGATTTCATCTGAGGATATTGCCTTTTTCACAATAGCCCTCTATGGGCTTCCAAATATCACTTTGCCAATTCCACAACAACTGTCTTAGCGAAAGGCTTCTTGAGGGGAAAGCTGTAACTCTGTGAGATGATTTCACAGAACACAAAGAAGTTTCTCAGAAAGCTTCTTTCTCTTTGTTATCGGAGGATATTTCCTTGGGCCCTATAGTCTTCAAAGGGTTCCGAAATATCTGTTCTCACATTCCACAGAAATAAGGCTAGCAAAGAGATCCACGAAATACAGGTGTAACTCTGTGAGATGAATTAAGAGAACACTAAGCAGTTTCTCAGAAAGCTTCTTTCCAGATTTCATCTGAGGATATTTCCTTTTTCACCATAGCCCTCTATGGGCTTCCAAATATCACTTTGCCAATTCCACGAGAACTGTCTTAGCGAAAGGCTTCTTGAGGGGAAAGCCGTAACTCTATGAGATGATTTCACAGAACACAAAGAAGTTTCTCAGATTCTTCTTTCTCTTTGTTATCGGAGGATATTTATATTGGCCCCATAGTCTTCAAAGGTATCCGAAATATTTGTTCTCAGATTCCACTGAAATAAGGCTAGCAAAGAGATCCACGAAATACAGATGAAACCCTGTGAGATGAATTAACAAAACACTAAGCAGTTTCTCAGAAAGCTTCTTTCCAGATTTCATCTGAGGATATTTCCTTTTTCACCATAAACCTCTATGGGCTTCCAAATATCACTTTGCCAATTCCACAATAACTGTCTTAGAAAAAGGCTTCTTGAGGGGAACCTGTAACTCTGTCAGATGATTTCACAGAACACAAAGAAGTTTCTCAGAAAGCTTCTTTCTCTTTGTTATCGCGGGATATTTCCTTACGCCCTATAGTCTTCAAAGGGATCCGAATTATGTGTTCTCAGATTCCACAGAAATAAGGCTAGCAAAGAGATCCAAGAAATACAGATGTACTCTGTGAGATGAATTAACAGAACACTAAGCAGTTTCTCAGAAAGCTTCTTTCCAGATTTCATCTGAGGATATTTCCTTTTTCACCATACACCTCTATGGACTTCCAAATATCACTTTGCCAATTCCACAAGAACTGTCTTAGCGAAAGGCTTCTTGAGGGGAAACCTGTAACTCTGTGAGATGATTTCACAGAACACAAAGAAGTTTCTCAGAAAGCTTCTTTCTCTTTGTTATCAGAGGATATTTCCTTTGGCCCTATAGACTTTAAAGGGATCCGAAATATCTGTTCTCAGATTCCACAGAAATAAGGCTAACAAAGAGATCCACGAAAAACAGATGTAACTCTGTGAGTGGAAGTCACACACCACAGAGCAGTTTCCCAGAAAGCTTCTTTCCAGATTTCATCTGAGGATATTTCCTTTTTCACCATCGCCCTCTATGGGCTTCCAAATATCACTTTGCCAATTCCACGAGAACTGTCTTAGCGAAAGGCTTCTTTAGGGGAAAGCTGTAACTCTGTGAGATGATTTCACAGAACACAAAGAAGTTTCTCAGAAAGCTTCTTTCTCTTTGTTATCGGAGGATATTTCCTTTGGCCATAGAGTCTTCAAAGGGATCCGAAATATCTGTTCTCAGATACCACAGAAATAAGGCTAGCAAAGAGATCCACGAAATACAGAGGTAACTCTGTGAGATGAATTAACAGAACACTAACCAGTTTCTCAGAAAGCTTCTTTCCAGATTACATCTGAGGATATTTCCTTTTTCACCATAAACCTCTATGGGCTTCCAAATATCACTTTGCCAATTCCACAATAACTGTCTTAGAAAAAGGCTTCTTGAGGGGAACCTGTAACTCTGTCAGATGATTTCACAGAACACAAAGAAGTTTCTCAGAAAGCTTCTTTCTCTTTGTTATCGCGGGATATTTCCTTACGCCCTATAGTCTTCAAAGGGATCCGAATTATGTGTTCTCAGATTCCACAGAAATAAGGCTAGCAAAGAGATCCAAGAAATACAGATGTACTCTGTGAGATGAATTAACAGAACACTAAGCAGTTTCTCAGAAAGCTTCTTTCCAGATTTCATCTGAGGATATTTCCTTTTTCACCATAGCCCTCTATGGGCTTCCAAATATCACTTTGCCAATTCCACAAGAACTGTCTTAGCGAAAGGATTCTTGAGGGAAAAGCTCTAACTCTGTGAGATGATTTCACAGAACACGAAGTAGTTTCTCAGAAAGCTTCTTTCTCTTTGTTATCGGAGGATATTTCCTTTGGCCCAATAGTCTTCAAAGGGATCCGAAATATCTGTTCTCACATTCCACAGAAATAAGGCTAGCAAGGAGATCCACGAAATACAGATGTAACTCTGTGAGATTAATTAACAGAACACTAAGCAGTTTCTCAGAAAGCTTCTTTCCAGATTTCATCTGAGGATATTTCCTTTTTCACCATAGCCCTCTATGGGCTTCCAAATATCACTTTGCCAATTCCACAAGAACTGTCTCAGCGAATGGCTTCTTGAGGGGAAAGCTGTAACTCTGTGAGATGATTTCACAGAACACAAAGAAGTTTCTCGGAAAGCTTCTTTCTCTTTGTTATCGGAGGATATTTCCTTTGGCCCTATAGTCTTCAAAGGGATCCGAAATATCTGTTATCAGATACCACAGAAATAAGGCTAGCAAAGAGATCCACGAAAAACAGATGTAACTCTCTGAGTGGAAGTCACACATCACAGAGCAGTTTCTCAGAAAGATTCTTTCCAGATTTCATCTGAGGATATTTTCTTTTTCACCATAGCCCTCTATGGGCTTCCAAATATCTCTTTGCCAATTCCAGAAGAAGTGTCCTACCGAAAGGCTTCTTGAGGGGAAAGCTGTAACTCTGTGAGATGATTTCACCGAACACAAAGAAGTTTCTCAGAAAGCTTCTTTCTCTTTGTTATCGGAGGATATTTCCTTTGGCCCTATAGTCTTCAAAGGGATCCGAAATATGTGTTCTCAGATTCCACAGAAATAAGGCTAGCAAAGAGTTCCATGAAATACAGATGTAACTCTGTGAGATGAATTAACAGAACACTAAGCAGTTTCTCAGAAACCTTCTTTCCAGATTTCATCTGAGTATATTTCCTTTTTCACCATAGCCCTCTATGGGCTTCCAAATATCACTTTTCCAATTCCACAAGAACTGTCTTAGCGAAAGGCTTCTTGAGGGGAAAGCTGTAACTCTGTGAGATGATTTCACAGAACACAAAGAAGTTTCTCAGAAAGCTTCTTTCTCTTTGTTATCGGAGGATATTTCCTTTGGCCCTATAGTCTTCAAAGGGATCCGAAATATCTGTTCTCAGATTCCACAGAAATAATGCTAGCAAAGAGATCCACGAAATACAGATGTAACTCTGTGAGATGAATTAACACAACACTAAGCAGTTTCTCAGAAAGCTTCTTTCCAGATTTCATCTGAGGATATTTCCTTTTTCTCCATAGCCCTCTATGGGCTTCCAAATATCACTTTGCCAATTCCACAAGAACTGTCTTAGCGAAAGGCTTCTTGAGGGGAAAGCTGTAACTCGGTGAGATGATTTCACAGAACACAAAGAAGTTTCTCAGAAAGCTTCTTTCTCTTTGTTATCGGAGGATATTTCCTTTGGCCCTATAGTCTTCAAAGGGATCCGAAATATCTGTTATCAGATACCACAGAAATAAGGCTAGCAAAGAGATCCACGAAAAACAGATGTAACTCTGTCAGTGGAAGTCACACATCACAGAGCAGTTTCTCAGAAAGATTCTTTCCAGATTTCATCTGAGGATATTTTCTTTTTCACTATAGCCCTCTATGGGCTTCCAAATATCACTTTGCCAATTCCACAATAACTGTCTTAGAAAAAGGCTTCTTGAGGGGAACCTGTAACTCTGTGAGATGATTTCACAGAACACAAAGAAGTTTCTCAGAAAGCTTCTTTCTCTTTGTTATCGCGGGATATTTCCTTACGCCCTATAGTCTTCAAAGGGATCCGAATTATGTGTTCTCAGATTCCACAGAAATAAGGCTAGCAAAGAGATCCAAGAAATACAGATGTACTCTGTGAGATGAATTAACAGAACACTAAGCAGTTTCTCAGAAAGCTTCTTTCCAGATTTCATCTGAGGATATTTCCTTTTTCACCATAGCCCTCTATGGGCTTCCAAATATCACTTTGCCAATTCCACAAGAACTGTCTTAGCGAAAGGATTCTTGAGGGAAAAGCTCTAACTCTGTGAGATGATTTCACAGAACACGAAGTAGTTTCTCAGAAAGCTTCTTTCTCTTTGTTATCGGAGGATATTTCCTTTGGCCCAATAGTCTTCAAAGGGATCCGAAATATCTGTTCTCACATTCCACAGAAATAAGGCTAGCAAGGAGATCCACGAAATACAGATGTAACTCTGTGAGATTAATTAACAGAACACTAAGCAGTTTCTCAGAAAGCTTCTTTCCAGATTTCATCTGAGGATATTTCCTTTTTCACCATAGCCCTCTATGGGCTTCCAAATATCACTTTGCCAATTCCACAAGAACTGTCTCAGCGAATGGCTTCTTGAGGGGAAAGCTGTAACTCTGTGAGATGATTTCACAGAACACAAAGAAGTTTCTCGGAAAGCTTCTTTCTCTTTGTTATCGGAGGATATTTCCTTTGGCCCTATAGTCTTCAAAGGGATCCGAAATATCTGTTATCAGATACCACAGAAATAAGGCTAGCAAAGAGATCCACGAAAAACAGATGTAACTCTCTGAGTGGAAGTCACACATCACAGAGCAGTTTCTCAGAAAGATTCTTTCCAGATTTCATCTGAGGATATTTCCTTTTTCACCATCGCCCTCTATGGGCTTCCAAATATCACTTTGCCAATTCCACGAGAACTGTCTTAGCGAAAGGCTTCTTTAGGGGAAAGCTGTAACTCTGTGAGATGATTTCACAGAACACAAAGAAGTTTCTCAGAAAGCTTCTTTCTCTTTGTTATCGGAGGATATTTCCTTTGGCCATAGAGTCTTCAAAGGGATCCGAAATATCTGTTCTCAGATACCACAGAAATAAGGCTAGCAAAGAGATCCACGAAATACAGAGGTAACTCTGTGAGATGAATTAACAGAACACTAACCAGTTTCTCAGAAAGCTTCTTTCCAGATTACATCTGAGGATATTTCCTTTTTCACCATAAACCTCTATGGGCTTCCAAATATCACTTTGCCAATTCCACAATAACTGTCTTAGAAAAAGGCTTCTTGAGGGGAACCTGTAACTCTGTCAGATGATTTCACAGAGCACAAAGAAGTTTCTCAGAAAGCTTCTTTCTCTTTGTTATCGCGGGATATTTCCTTACGCCCTATAGTCTTCAAAGGGATCCGAATTATGTGTTCTCAGATTCCACAGAAATAAGGCTAGCAAAGAGATCCAAGAAATACAGATGTACTCTGTGAGATGAATTAACAGAACACTAAGCAGTTTCTCAGAAAGCTTCTTTCCAGATTTCATCTGAGGATATTTCCTTTTTCACCATACACCTCTATGGACTTCCAAATATCACTTTGCCAATTCCACAAGAACTGTCTTAGCGAAAGGATTCTTGAGGGGAAACCTGTAACTCTGTGAGATGATTTCACAGAACACAAAGAAGTTTCTCAGAAAGCTTCTTTCTCTTTGTTATCGGAGGATATTTCCTTTGGTCCTATAGACTTTAAAGGGATCCGAAATATCTGTTTTCAGATTCCACAGAAATAAGGCTAGCAAAGAGATCCAAGAAATATAGATGTAACCCTGTGAGATGAATTAACAGAACACTAAGCAGTTTCTCAGAAAGCTTCTTTCCAGATTTCATCTGAGGATATTTCCTTTTTCACCATAGCCCTCTATGGGCTTCCAAATATCACTTTGCCAATTCCACAAGAACTGTCTTAGCGAAAGGATTCTTGAGGGAAAAGCTCTAACTCTGTGAGATGATTTCACAGAACACGAAGTAGTTTCTCAGAAAGCTTCTTTCTCTTTGTTATCGGAGGATATTTCCTTTGGCCCAATAGTCTTCAAAGGGATCCGAAATATCTGTTCTCACATTCCACAGAAATAAGGCTAGCAAAGAGATCCACGAAATACAGATGTAACTCTGTGAGGTTAATTAACAGGACACTAAGCAGTTTCTCAGAAAGCTTCTTTCCAGATTTCATCTGAGGATATTTCCTTTTTCACCATAGCCCTCTATGGGCTACCAAATATCACTTTGCCAATTCCACAAGAACTGTCTTAGCGAATGGCTTCTTGAGGGGAAAGCTGTAACTCTGTGAGATGATTTCACAGAACACAGAGAAGTTTCTCAGAAAGCTTCTTTCTCTTTGTTATCGGAGGATATTTCCTTTGGCCCTATAGTCTTCAAAGGGATCCGAAATATCTGTTATCAGATACCACAGAAATAAGGCTAGCAAAGAGATCCACGAAAAACAGATGTAACTCTGTCAGTGGAAGTCACACATCACAGAGCAGTTTCTCAGAAAGATTCTTTCCAGATTTCATCTGAGGATATTTTCTTTTTCACTATAGCCCTCTATGGGCTTCCAAATATCACTTTGCCAATTCCACAATAACTGTCTTAGAAAAAGGCTTCTTGAGGGGAACCTGTAACTCTGTGAGATGATTTCACAGAACACAAAGAAGTTTCTCAGAAAGCTTCTTTCTCTTTGTTATCGCGGGATATTTCCTTACGCCCTATAGTCTTCAAAGGGATCCGAATTATGTGTTCTCAGATTCCACAGAAATAAGGCTAGCAAAGAGATCCAAGAAATACAGATGTACTCTGTGAGATGAATTAACAGAACACTAAGCAGTTTCTCAGAAAGCTTCTTTCCAGATTTCATCTGAGGATATTTCCTTTTTCACCATAGCCCTCTATGGGCTTCCAAATATCACTTTGCCAATTCCACAAGAACTGTCTTAGCGAAAGGATTCTTGAGGGAAAAGCTCTAACTCTGTGAGATGATTTCACAGAACACGAAGTAGTTTCTCAGAAAGCTTCTTTCTCTTTGTTATCGGAGGATATTTCCTTTGGCCCAATAGTCTTCAAAGGGATCCGAAATATCTGTTCTCACATTCCACAGAAATAAGGCTAGCAAGGAGATCCACGAAATACAGATGTAACTCTGTGAGATTAATTAACAGAACACTAAGCAGTTTCTCAGAAAGCTTCTTTCCAGATTTCATCTGAGGATATTTCCTTTTTCACCATAGCCCTCTATGGGCTTCCAAATATCACTTTGCCAATTCCACAAGAACTGTCTCAGCGAATGGCTTCTTGAGGGGAAAGCTGTAACTCTGTGAGATGATTTCACAGAACACAAAGAAGTTTCTCGGAAAGCTTCTTTCTCTTTGTTATCGGAGGATATTTCCTTTGGCCCTATAGTCTTCAAAGGGATCCGAAATATCTGTTATCAGATACCACAGAAATAAGGCTAGCAAAGAGATCCACGAAAAACAGATGTAACTCTCTGAGTGGAAGTCACACATCACAGAGCAGTTTCTCAGAAAGATTCTTTCCAGATTTCATCTGAGGATGTTTCCTTTTTCACCATAGCCCTCTACGGGCTTCCAAATATCACTTTGCCAATTCCACAAGAACTGTCTTAGCGAAAGACTTCTTTAGGGGAAAGCCATAACTCTGTGAGATGATTTCACAGAACACAAAGAAGTTTCTCAGAAAGCTTCTTTCTCTTTGTTATCGGAGGATATTTCCTTTGGCCCTATAGTCTTCAAAGGGATCCGAAATATCTGTTCTCAGATTCCACAGAAATAAGGCTAGGAAAGAAAACCACGAAATACAGATGAAACTCTGTGAAATGAATTAGCAGAACACTAAGCAGTTTCTCAGAAAGCTTCTTTCCAGATTTCATTTGAGGATATTTCCTTTTTCACCGTAGCCCTCTATGGGCTTCCAAATATCACTTTGCCAATTCCACAAGAACTGTCTTAGCGAAAGGCTTCTTGAGGGGAAAGCTGTAACTCGGTGAGATGATTTCACAGAACACAAAGAAGTTTCTCAGAAAGCTTCTTTCTCTTTGTTATCGGAGGATATTTCCTTTGGCCCTATAGACTTTAAAGGGATCCGAAATATCTGCTCTCAGATTGCACAGAAATAAGGCTAACAAAGAGATCCACGAAAAACAGAGGTTACTCTGTGAGATAAATTAACAGAACACTAAGCAGTTTCTCAGAAAGCTTCTTTCCAGATTTCATCTGAGGATATTTCCTTTTTCACCATAGCCCTATATGGTCTTCCAAATATCACTTTGACAATTCCATGAGAACTGTCTTATCGAAAGGCTTCTTGAGGGGAAAGGTGTAACTCTGTGAGATGATTTCACAGAACACAAAGAAGTTTCTCAGAAAGCTTCTTTCTCTTTGATATCGGAGGATATTTCCTTATGCCCTATAGACTTTAAAGGGATCCGAAATATCTGTTCTCAGATTCCACAGAAATAAGGCTAGCAAAGAGATCCACGAAATACAGATGTAACTCTGTGAGATGAATTAACAGAACACTAAGCAGTTTCTCAGAAAGCTTCTTTCCAGATTTCATCTGAGGATATTTCCTTTTTCACCATAGCCCTCTATGGGCTTCCAAATATCACTTTGCCAATTCCACAAGAACTGTCTTAGTGAAAGGCTTCTTGAGGGGAAAGCTGTAACTCTGTGAGATGATTTCACAGAGCACAAAGAAGTTTCTCAGAAAGCTTCTTTCTCTTTGTTATCGGAGGTTATTTCCTTTGGCCCTATAGTCTTCAAAGGGATCCGAAATATCTTTTCTCAGATTCCACAGAAATAAGGCTAGCAAAGGATCCATGAAATACAGATGTAACACTGTGAGATGAATTAACAGAACACTAAGCAGTTTCTCAGAAAGCTTCTTTCCAGATTTCATCGGAGTATATTTAATTTTTCACCATAGCCCTTTAAGGGCTTCCAAATATCACTTTGCCAATTCCACAAGAACTGTCTTAGCGAAAGGCTTCTTGAGGGGAAAGCTCTAACTCTGTGAGATGATTTCACAGAACACAAAGAATTTTCTCAGAAAGCTTCTTTCTCTTTGTTATCGGAGGATATTTTCTTTGCCTCTATAGTCTAAAAAGGGATCCGAAATATCTGTTCTCAGATTCCACAGAAATAAGGCTAGCAAAGAGTTCCAGGAAATACAGATGTAACTCTGTGAGATGAATTAACAGAATACTAAGCAGTTTCTCAGAAAGCTTCTTTCCAGATTTCATCTGAGGATATTTCCTTTTTCACCATAGCCCTCTATGGGTTTCTAAATATCACTTTGCCATTTCCACAAGAACTGTCTTAGCGAAAGGCTTCTTGAGGCAAAGCTGTAACTCTGTGAGATGATTTCACAGAACACAAAGAAGTTTCTCAGAAAGCTTCTTTCTCTTTGTTATCGGAGGATATTTCCTTTGGCCCAATAGTGTTCAAAGGGATCCGAAATATCTGTTCTCAGATTCCACAGAAATAAGGCTAGCAAAGAGATCCGTGAAATACAGATGTAACTCTGTGAGATGAATTAACAGAACACTAAGCAGTTTCTCAGAAAGCTTCTTTCCAGATTTCATCTGAGGATATTTCTTTTTTCAACATAGCCCTCTATGGGCTTCCAAATATCACTTTGCCAATTCCACAAGAACTGTCTAAGCGAAAGGCTTCTTGAGGGGAAAGCTGTAACACTGTGAGATGATTTCATAGAACACAAAGAAGTTTCTCAGAAAGCTTCTTTCTCTTTGTTATCAGAGGATATTTCCTTTGGCCCTATAGTCTTCAAAGGGATCCGATATATCTGTTCTCAGATTCCACAGAAATAAGGCTAGCAAAGAGATCCACGAAATACTGATGTAACTCTGTGAGATGAATTAACAGAACACTAAGAAGTTTCTCAGAAAGCTTCTTTCCAGATTTCATCGGAGGATATTTCCTTTTTCACCATAGCCCTCTATGGGCTTCCAAATATCACTTTGCCAATTCCACAAGAACTGTCGTAGCGAAAGGCTTCTTGAGGGTAAAGCTGTAACTCTGTGAGGTGATTTCACAGAACACAAAGAGGTTTCTCAGAAAGCTTCTTTCTCTTTGTTATCAGAGGGTATTTCCTTTTGCCCTATAGTCTTCAAAGGGATCTGAAATATCTGTTCTCAGATTCCACAGAAATAAGGCTTGAAAAGAGATCCACGAAATACAGATGTAACTCTGTGAGGTGAATTAACAGAACACTAAGCAGTTTCTCAGAAAGCTTCTTTCCAGATTTCATCTGAGGATATTTCCTTTTTCACCATAGCCCTCTATGGGCTTTCAAATATCACTTTGCCAATTCCACAAGAACTGTCTTAGCGAAAGGCTTCTTGAGGGGAAAGCTGTAACACGGTGAGATGATTTCACAGAACACAAAGAAGTTTCTCAGAAAGCTTCTTTCTCTTTGTTATCGGAGGATATTTCCTTTGGCCCTATAGACTTTAAAGGGATCCGAAATATCTGTTCCCAGATTCCACAGAAATAAGGCTAACAAAGAGATCCACGAAAAACAGATGTAACTCTGTGAGTGGAAGTCACACACCACAGAGCAGTTTCCCAGAAAGCTTCTTTCCAGATTTCATCTGAGGATATTTCCTTTTTCACCATCGCCCTCTATGGGCTTCCAAATATCACTTTGCCAATTCCACGAGAACTGTCTTAGCGAAAGGCTTCTTTAGGGGAAAGCTGTAACTCTGTGAGATGATTTCACAGAACACAAATAAGTTTCTCAGAAAGCTTCTTTCTCTTTGTTATCGGAGGATATTTCCTTTGGCCATAGAGTCTTCAAAGGGATCCGAAATATCTGTTCTCAGATACCACAGAAATAAGGCTAGCAAAGAGATCCACGAAATACAGAGGTAACTCTGTGAGATGAATTAACAGAACACTAAGCAGTTTCTCAGAAAGCTTCTTTCCAGAATTCACTTGAGGATATTTCCTTTTTCACCATAGCCCTCTATGGGCTTCCAAATATCACTTTGCCAATTCCACAAGAACTGTCTTAGCGAAAGGCTTCTTGAGGGGAAAGCTGTAACTCGGTGAGATGATTTCACAGAACACAAAGAAGTTTCTCAGAAAGCTTCTTTCTCTTTGTTATCGGAGGATATTTCCTTTGGCCCTATAGACTTTAAAGGGATCCGAAATATCTGTTCTCAGATTCCACAGAAATAAGGCTAACAAAGAGATCCACGAAAAACAGATGTAACTCTGTGAGTGGACGTCACACACCACAGAGCAGTTTCCCAGAAAGCTTCTTTCCAGATTTCATCTGAGGATATTTCCTTTTCACCATAGCCCTCTATGGGCTTCAAAATATCACTTTGCCAATTCCACAAGAACTGTCTTAGCGAAAGGCTTCTTGAGGGGAAAGCTGTAACTCTGTGAGTTGATTTCACAGAACACAAAGAAGTTTCTCAGAAAGCTTCCTTCTCTTTGTTATCGGAGGATATTTCCTTTGGCCATATAGTCTTCAAAGGGATCCGAAATATCTGTTCTCAGATTCCACACAAATAAGGCTAGCAAAGAGATCCACGAAATACAGAGGTAACTCTGTGAGATGAATTAACAGAACACTACGCAGTTTCTCAGAAAGCTTCTTTCCAGATTTCATCTGAGGATATTTCCTTTTTCACCATAGCCCTCTATGGGCTTCCAAATATCACTTTGCCAATTCCACGAGAACTGTCTTATCGAAAGGCTTCTTGAGGGGAAAGCTCTAACTCTGTGAGATGATTTCTCAGAACACAAAGAAGTTTCTCAGAAATTTTCTTTCTCTTTGTTATCGGAAGATATTTCCTATGGCCCTATAGTCCTTAAAGGGATCCGAAATATCTGTTCTCAGATTCCACAGAAATAAGGCTAACAAAGAGATCCACGAAATACAGATGTAACTCTGTGAGTGGAAGTCACACATCACAGAGCAGTTTCTCAGAAAGCTTCTTTCCAGATTTCATCTGAGGATATTTCCTTTTTCACCATAGCCCTCTACGGGCTTCCAAATATCACTTTGCCAATTCCACAAGAACTGTCTTAGCGAAAGGCTTCTTTAGGGGAAAGCCGTAACTCTGTGAGATGATTTCACAGAACACAAAGAAATTTCTCAGAAAGCTTCTTTCTCTTTGTTATCGGAGGATATTTCCTTTGGCCCTATAGTCTTCAAAGGGATCCGAAATATCTGTTCTCAGATTCCACAGAAATAAGGCTAGGAAAGACAACCACGAAATACAGATGTAACTCTTTGAAATGAATTAGCAGAACACTAAGCAGTTTCTCAGAAAGCTTCTTTCCAGATTTCATTTGAGGATATTTCCTTTTTCACCATAGCCCTCTATGGGCTTCCAAATATCACTTTGCCAATTCCACAAGAACTGTCTTAGCGAAAGGCTTCTTGAGGGGAAAGCTGTAACTCTGTGAGATGATTTCACAGAACACAAAGAAGTTTCTCAGAAAGCTTCTTTCTCTTTGTTATCGGAGGATATTTCCTTTGGCCCTATAGACTTTCAAGGGATCCGAAATATCTGTTCTCAGATTCCACAGAAATAAGGCTAACAAAGAGATCCACGAAAAACAGATGTAACTCTGTGAGTGGAAGTCACACACCACAGAGCAGTTTCCCAGAAAGCTTCTTTCCAGATTTCATCTGAGGATATTTCCTTTTTCACCATAGCCCTCTACGGGCTTCCAAATATCACTTTGCCAATTCCACAAGAACTGTCTTAGCGAAAGGCTTCTTTAGGGGAAAGCCGTAACTCTGTGAGATGATTTCACAGAACACAAAGAAGTTTCTCAGAAATCTTCTTTCTCTTTTTTATCAGTGGATATTTCCTTTCGCCATATAGACTTTAAAGCGATCCGAAATATCTGTTCTCAGATACCACAGAAATAAGGCTAGCAAAGAGATCCACGAAATACAGAGGTAACTCTGTGAGATGAATTAACAGAACACTAAGCAGTTTCTCAGAAAGCTTCTTTCCAGATTTCATTTGAGGATATTTCCTTTTTCACCATAGCCCTCTATGGGCTTCCAAATATCACTTTGCCAATTCCACAAGAACTGTCTTAGCGAAAGCCTTCTTGAGGGGAAAGCTGTAACTCTGTGACATGATTTCACAGAACACAAAGAAGTTTCTCAGAAAGCTTCTTTCCCTTTGTTATCGGAGGATATTTCCTTTGGCCCTATAGTCTTCAAAGGGATCCGAAATATCTGTTCTCAGATTCCACAGAAATAAGGCTAGCAAAGAGATCCACGAAATACAGATGTAACTCTGTGAGATGAATTAACAGAACACTAAGCAGTTTCTCAGAAAGCTTCTTTCCAGATTTCATCTGAGGATATTTCCTTTTTCACCATAGCCCTATATGGGTTTCCAAATATCACTTTGCCAATTCCACAAGAACTGCCTTAGCGAAAGGCTTCTTGAGGGGAAAGATGTAACTCGGTGAGATGATTTCACAGAACACAAAGAAGTTTCTCAGAAAGCTTCTTTCTCTTTGTTATCGGAGGATATTTCCTTTGGCCCTATAGTCTTCAAAGGGATCCGAAATATCTGTTCTCAGATTCCACACAAATAAGGCTAGCAAAGAGATCCACGAAACACAGATGTAACTCTGTGAGATGAATTAACAGAACACTAAGCAGTTTCTCAGAAAGCTTCTTTCCAGATTTCATCTGAGGATGTTTCCTTTTTCACCATAGCCCTCTATGGGCTTCCAAATATCACTTTGCCAATTCCACAAGAACTGTCTTAGCGTAAGGCTTCTTGAGGGGAAAGCTCTAACTCTGTGAGATGATTTCACAGAACACAGAGAAGTTTCTCAGAAAGCTTCTTTCTCTTTGTTATCGGAGGATATTTCCTTTGGCCTTATAGTCTTCAAAGGGATCCGAAATATCTGTTCTCAGATTCCACAGAAATAAGGCTAGCAAATAGATCCAGGAAATACAGATGTAACTCTGTGAGATGAATTAACAAAACACTAAGCAGTTTCTCAGAAACATTCTTTCCAGATTTCATATGAGGATATTTCCTTTTTCACCATAGTACTCTATGGGCTTCCAAATATCACTTTGCCAATTCCACAAGAACTGTCTTATCGAAAGACTTTTGAGGGGAAAGCTGTAACTCTGTGAGATGATTTCACAGAACACAAAGAATTTTCTCAGAAAGCTTCTTTCTCTTTGTTATCGGAGGGTATTTCCTTTGGCCCTATAGTCTTCAAAGGGATCCGAAATATCTGTTCTCAGATTCCACAGAAATAAGGCTAGCAAAGAGATCCACTAAATACAGATGTAACACTGTGAGATGAATTAACAGATCACTAAGCAGTTTCTCAGAAAGCTTCTTTCCAGATTTCATCTGAGGATATTTCCTTTTTCACCATAGCCCTCTAGGGGCTTCCAAATATCACTTTGCCAATTCCACAAGAAGTGTCTTAGCGAAAGGCTTCTTGAGGGGAAAGCTGTAATTCTGTGAGATGATTTCACAGAACACAAAGAAGTTTCTCAGAAAGCTTCTTTCTCTTTGTTATCGGAGGATATTTCCTTTGGCCCTATAGTCTTCAAAGGGATCCGAAATATCTGTTCTCAGATTCCACAGAAATAAGGCCAGCAAAGAGATCCACGAAATACAGGTGCAACTCTGTGAGATGAATTAAGAGAACACTAAGCAGTTTCTCAGAAAGCTTCTTTCCAGATATCATCTGAGGATATTTTCTTTTTCACCATAGCCCTCTAAGGGGTTCCAAATATCACTTTGCCAATTCCACAAGAAGTGTCTTAGCGAAAGGCTTCTTGAGGGGAAAGCTGTAACTCTGTGAGATGATTTCACAGAACACAAAGAAGTTTCTCAGAAAGCTTCTTTCTCTTTGTTATCTTAGGATATTTCCTTTGGCCCTATAGTCTTCAAAGGGATCCGAAATATCTGTTCTCAGATTCCACAGAAATAAGGCTAGAAAAGAGATCCACGGAATACAGATGTAACTCTGTGAGATGAATTAACAGAACACTAAGCAGTTTCTCAGAAAGCTTCTTTCCAGATTTCATCTGAGGATATTTCCTTTTTCACCGTAGCCCTCTATGGGCTTCCAAATATCACTTTGCCAATTCCACAAGAACTGTCTTAGCGAAAGGCTTCTTGGGGGCAAAGCTGTAACTCTGTGAGATGATTTCACAGAATACAAAGAAGTTTCTCAGAAAGCTTCATTCTCTTTGTTATCGGAGGATATTTCCTTGGCCCTATAGACTTTAAAGGGATCCGAAATATCTGTTATCAGATACCACAGAAATAAGGCTAGCAAGAGATCTACGAAATAGAGATATAAGTCTGTGAGATGAATTAACAAAACACTAAGCAGTTTCTCAGAAAGCTTCTTTCCAGATTTCATCTGAGGATATTTCCTTTTTCACCATAGCCCTCTAGGGGCTTCCAAATATCACTTTGCCAATTCCACAAGAACTGTCTTAGCGAAAGGCTTCTTCAGGGGAAAGCTCTAACTCTGTGAGATGATTTCACAGAACACAAAGAAGTTTCTCAGAAAGCTTCTTTCTCTTTGTTATCGGAGGATATTTCCTTTGGCCCTATAGTCTTCAAAGGGATCCGAAATATCTGTTCTCATATTCCACAGAAATAAGGCTAGCAAAGAGATCCATGAAATACAGGTGTAACTCTGTGAGATGAATTAACAGAACACTAAGCAGTTTCTCAGAAAGCTTCTTTCCAGATTTCATTTGAGGATATTTCCTTTTTCAAAATAGCACTCTACGGGCTTCAAAATATCACTTTGCCAATTCCAGAAGAACTGTCTTAGCGAAAGGCTTCTTGAGGGGAAAGTTGTAACTCTGTGAGATGATTTCACAGAACACAAACAAGTTTCTCAGAAAGCTTCTTTCTCTTTGATATCGGAGGATATTTCCTTATGTCCTATAGACTTTAAAGGGATCCGAAATATCTGTTCTCAGATTCCACAGAAATAAGGCTAACAAAGAGATCCACGAAATACAGATGTAACTGTGTGAGTGGAAGTCACACATCACAGAGCAGTTTCTCAGAAAGCTTCTTTCCAGATTTCATCTGAGGATATTTCCTTTTTCACCATAGCCCTCTATGGGCTTCCAAATATCACTTTGCCAATTCCACAAGAACTGTCTTAGCGAAAGGCTTCTTGAGGGGGAAGCTGTAACTCTGTGAGATGATTTCACAGAACACAAAGAAGGTTCTCAGAAAGCTTCTTTCTCTTTGTTATCGCAGGATATTTCCTTTCGCCCTATAGTCTTCAAAGGGATCCGAAATATATGTTCTCAGATTCCACAGAAATAAGGCTAGCAAAGAGATCCACGAAATACAGATGTAACTCTGTGAGATGAATTAACAGAACACTAAGCAGTTTCTCAGAAAGCTTCTTTCCAGATTTCATCTGAGGATATTTCTTTTTCACCATAGCCCTCTATGGGCTTCCAAATAACACTTTGCCAATTCCACAAGAACTGTCTTAGCGAAAGGCTTCTTGAGGGGAAAGCTGTAACTCTGTGAGATGATTTCACAGAACACAAATAAGTCTCTCAGAAAGCTTCGTTCTCTTTGTTATCGGAGGATATTTCCTTTGGCCCTATAGTGTTCAAAGGGATCCGAAATATCTGTTCTCAGATTCCACAGAAATAAGGCTAGCAAAGAGATCCGTGAAATACAGATGTAACTCTGTGAGATGAATTAACAGAACACTAAGCAGTTTCTCAGAAAGCTTCTTTCCAGATTTCATCTGAGGATATTTCTTTTTTCCACATAGCCCTCTATGGGCTTCCAAATATCACTTTGCCAATTCCACAAGAACTGTCTTAGCGAAAGCCTTCTTGAGGGGAAAGCTGTAACACTGTGAGATGATTTCACAGAACACAAAGAAGTTTCTCAGAAAGCTTCTTTCTCTTTGTTATCGGAGGATATTTCCTTTGGCCCTATAGTCTTCAAAGGGATCCGATATATCTGTTCTCAGATTCCAAGAAATAAGGCTAGCAAAGAGATCCACTAAATACAGCTGTAACACTGTGAGATGAATTAACAGATCACTAAGCAGTTTCTCAGAAAGCTTCTTTCCAGATTTCATCTGAGGATATTTCCTTTTTCACCATAGCCCTCTAGGGGCTTCCAAATATCACTTTGCCAATTCCACAAGAAGTGTCTTAGCGAAAGGCTTCTTGAGGGGAAAGCTGTAATTCTGTGAGATGATTTCACAGAACACAAAGAAGTTTCTCAGAAAGCTTCTTTCTCTTTGTTATCGGAGGATATTTCCTTTGGCCCTATAGTCTTCAAAGGGATCCGAAATATCTGTTCTCAGATTCCACAGAAATAAGGCCAGCAAAGAGATCCACGAAATACAGGTGCAACTCTGTGAGATGAATTAAGAGAACACTAAGCAGTTTCTCAGAAAGCTTCTTTCCAGATATCATCTGAGGATATTTTCTTTTTCACCATAGCCCTCTAAGGGGTTCCAAATATCACTTTGCCAATTCCACAAGAACTGTCTTAGCGAAAGGCTTCTTGAGGGGAAAGCTGTAACTCTGTGAGATGATTTCACAGAACACAAAGAAGTTTCTCAGAAAGCTTCTTTCTCTTTGTTATCTTAGGATATTTCCTTTGGCCCTATAGTCTTCAAAGGGATCCGAAATATCTGTTCTCAGATTCCACAGAAATAAGGCTAGCAAAGAGATCCACGAAAAACAGATGTAACTCTGTGAGTGGAAGTCACACATCACCGAGCAGTTTCTCAGAAAGCTTCTTTACAGATTTCATCGGAGGATATTTCCTTTTTCACCATAGCCCTCTATGGGCTTCCAAATATCACTTTGCCAATTCCACAAGAACTGTCTTAGCGAAAGGCTTCTTGAGGGTAAAGCTGTAACTCTGTGAGGTGATTTCACAGAACACAAAGAGGTTTCTCAGAAAGCTTCTTTCTCTTTGTTATCAGAGGATATTTTCTTTTGCCCTATAGTCTTCAATGGGATCTGAAATATCTGTTCTCAGATTCCACAGAAATAAGGCTAGAAAAGAGATCCACGAAATACAGATGTAACTCTGTGAGATGAATTAACAGAACACTAAGCAGTTTCTCAGAAAGCTTCTTTCCAGATTTCATCTGAGGATATTTCCTTTTTCACCATAGCCCTCTATGGGCTTCCAAATATCACTTTGCCAATTCCACAAGAACTGTCTTAGCGAAAGGCTCCTTGGGGGCAAAGCTGTAACTCTGTGAGATGATTTCACAGAATACAAAGAAGTTTCTCAGAAAGCTTCATTCTCTTTGTTGTCGGAGGGTATTTCCTTGGCCCTATAGACTTTAAAGGGATCCGAAATATCTGTTATCAGATACCACAGAAATAAGGCTAGCAAGAGATCTACGAAATACAGATGTAACAATGTGAGTGGAAGTCACACACCACAGAGCAGTTTCCCAGAAAGCTTCTTTCCAGATTTCATCTGAGGATATTTCCTTTTTCACCATAGCTCTCTATGGGCTTCCAAATATCACTTTGCCAATTCCACAAGAACTGTCTTAGCGAAAGGCTTCTTGAGGGGAAAGCTCTAACTCTGTGAGACGATTTCACAGAACACAAAGAAGTTTCTCAGAAAGCTTCTTTCTCTTTGTTATCGGAGGATATTTCCTGTGGCCATAAAGTCTTCAAAGGGATCCGAAATATCTGTTCTCAGATTCCACACAAATAAGGCTAGAAAAGAGATCCACGAAATACAGAGGTAACTCTGTGAGATGAATTAACAGAACACTAAGCAGTTTCTCAGAAAGCTTCTTTCCAGATTTCATCTGAGGATATTTCCTTTTTCACCATAGCCCTCTATGGGCTTCCAAATATCACTTTGCCTATTCCACGAGAACTGTCTTATCGAAAGGCTTCTTGAGGGGAAAGGTGTAACTCTGTGAGATGATTTCACAGAACACAAAGAAGTTTCTCAGAAAGTTTCTTTCTCTTTGTTATCAGAAGATATTTCCTATGGCCCTATAGTCTTTAAAGGGATCCGAAATATCTGTTCTCAGATACCACAGAAATAAGGCTAACAAAGAGATCCACGAAATGCAAATGTAACTCTGTGAGTGGAAGTCACACATCACAGAGCAGTTTCTCAGAAAGCTTCTTTCCAGATTTCATCTGAGGATATTTCCTTTTTCACCATAGCCTTCTATGGGCTTCCAAATATCACTTTGCCAATTCCACAAGAACTGTCTTAGCGAAAGGCTTCTTTAGGGGAAAGCCGTAACTCTGTGAGATGATTTCACAGAACACAAAGAAGTTTCTCAGAAATCTTCTTTCTCTTTGTTATCGGAGGATATTTCCTTTGGCCCTATAGTCTTCAAAGGGATCCGAAATATCTGTTCTCAGATTCCACAGAAATAAGGCTAGCAAAGACAACCACGAAATATAGGTGTAACTCTGTGAGATGAATTAGCAGAACACTAAGCAGTTTCTCAGAAAGCTTCTTTCCAGCTTTCATCTGTGGATATTTCCTTATTCCCCATAGCCCACTATGGGCTTCCAAATATCACTTTGCCAATTCCACAAGAACTGTCTTAGCGAAAGGCTTCTTGAGGGGAAAGCTCTAACTCTGTGAGATGATTTCACAGAACACAAAGAAGTTTCTCAGAAAGCTTCTTTCTCTTTGTTATCGGAGGATATTTCCTTTGGCCCTATAGTCTTCAAAGGGATCCGAAATATCTGTTCTCATATTCCACAGAAATAAGGCTAGCAAAGAGATCCACGAAATACAGGTGTAACTCTGTGAGATGAATTAACAGAACACTAAGCAGTTTCTCAGAAAGCTTCTTTCGAGATTTCATTTGAGGATATTTCCTTTTTCAAAATAGCTCTCTACGGGCTTCAAAATATCACTTTGCCAATTCCACAAGAACTGTCTTAGCGAAAGGCTTCTTGAGGGGAAAGTTGTAACTCTGTGAGATGATTTCACAGAACACAAAGAAGTTTCTCAGAAAGCTTCTTTCTCTTTGATGTCGGAGGATATTTCCTTATGCCCTATAGACTTCAAAGGGATCCGAAATATCTGTTCTCAAATTCCACAGAAATAAGGCTAGCAAAGAGATCCACGAAATACAGATGTAACACTGTGAGATGAATTAACAGAGCACTAAGCAGTTTCTCAGAAAGCTTCTTTCCAGATTTCATCGGAGTATATTTAATTTTTCACCATAGCCCTTTAAGGGCCTCCAAATATCACTTTGCCAATTCCACAAGAACTGTCTTAGCGAAAGGCTTCTTGAGGGGAAAGCTCTAACTCTGTGAGATGATTTCACAGAACACAAAGAAGTTTCTCAGAAAGCTTCTTTCTCTTTGTTATCGGAGGATATTTCCTTTGGCCATAGAGTCTTCAAAGGGATCCGAAATATCTGTTCTCAGATACCACAGAAATAAGGCTAGCAAAGAGATCCACGAAATACAGAGGTAACTCTGTGAGATGAATTAGCAGAACACTAAGCAGTTTCTCAAAAAACTTCTTTCCAGATTTCATCTGAGGATATTTCCTTTTTCAACACAGCCCTCTATGGGCTTCCAAATATCACTTGCCAATTCCACGAGAACAGTATTATCGAAAGGCTTCTTGAGGGGAAAGCTCTAACTCTGTGAGATGATTTCACAGAACACAAAGAAGTTTCTCAGAAAGTTTCTTTCTCTTTGTTATCGGAAGATATTTCCTATGGCCCTATAGTCTTTAAAGGGATCCGAAATATCTGTTCTCAGATTCCACAGAAATAAGGCTAACAAAGAGATCCACGAAATACAAATGTAACTCTGTGAGTGGAAGTCACACATCACAGAGCAGTTTCTCAGAAAGCTTCTTTCCAGATTTCATCTGAGGATATTAACTTTTTCACCATAGCCCTCTATGGGCTTCCAAATATCACTTTGCCAATTCCACAAGAACTGTCTTAGCGAAAGGCTTATTAAGGGCAAAGCTGTAACTCTGTGAGATGATTTCCCAGTACACAAAGAAGTTTCTCAGAAAGCTTCTTTCTCTTTGTTATCGGAGGATATTTCCTTTGGCCCTGTAGACTTTAAAGGGATCCGAAATATCTGTTCTCAGATACCACAGAAATAAGGCTAGCAAAGAGATCCACGAAATACAGAGGTAACTCTGTGAGATGAATTAACAGAACACTAAGCAGTTTCTCAGAAAGCTTCTTTCCAGATTTCATCTGAGGATATTTCCTTTTTCACCATAGCCCTCTATGGGCTTCCAAATATCACTTTGCCAATTCCACGAGAACTGTCTTATCGAAAGGCTTCTTGAGGGGAAAGCTCTAACTCTGTGAGATGATTTCACAGAACACAAAGAAGTTTCTCAGAAAGTTTCTTTCTCTTTGTTATCGGAAGATATTTCCTATGGCCCTATAGTCCTTAAAGGGATCCGAAATATCTGTTCTCAGATTCCACTGAAATAAGGCTAGCAAAGAGATCCACGAAATACAGATGTAACTCTGTGAGATGAATTAAGAGAACACTAAGCAGTTTCTCAGAAAGCTTCCTTCCAGATTTCATCTGAGGATATTTCCTTTTCCAACATAGCCCTCTATGGGCTTCCAAATATCACTTTGCCAATCCCACGAGAACTGTCTTAGCGAAAGGCTTCTTGAGGGGAATGCTGTAACTCCGTGAGATGATTTCACAGAACACAAAGAAGTTTCTCAGAAAGCTTCTGTCTCTTTCTATAGTCTTCAAAGGGATCCGAAATATCTGTTATCAGATTCCACAGAAATAAGGCTAGCAAAGAGATCCACGAAAAACAGATGTAAATCTGTGAGTGGAAGTCACACATCACAGAGCAGTTTCTCAGAAAGATTCTTTCCAGATTTCATCTGAGGATATTTTCTTTCTCACCATAGCCCTCTATGGGCTTCCAAATATCACTTTGCCAATTCCACAAGAACTGTCTTAGCGAAAGGCTTTTTGAGGGGAAAGCTGTAACTCTGTGAGATGATTTCACAGAACACAAAGAAGTTTCTCAGAAAGCTTCTTTCTCTTTGTTATCAGAGCATATTTCCTTTGGCCCTATAATCTTCAAAGGGTTCCGAAATATCTGTTCTCAGATTCCACAGAAATAAGACTAGCAAAGAGATCAACGAAATACAGATGTAACTCTGTGAGGTGAATTAACAAAACACTAAACAGTTTCTCAGAAAGCTTCTTTCCAGATTTCATCTGAGGATATTTCCTTTTTCACCATAGCCCTCTATGGGCTTCCAAATATCTCTTTGCCAATTCCAGAAGAAGTGTCCTACCTAAAGGCTTCTTGAGGGGAAAGCTGTAACTCTGTGAGATGATTTCACAGAACACAAAGAAGTTTCTCAGAAACCTTCTTTCTCTTTGTTATCGGAGGATATTTCCTTTGGCCCAATAGTCTTCAAAGGGATCCGAAATATCTGTTCTCAGATTCCACAGAAATAAGGCTAGCAAAGAGATACACGAAATACAGATGTAACTCTGTGAGATGAATTAACAGAACACGAAGCAGTTTCTCAGAAAGCTTCTTTCCAGATTTCATCTGAGGATATTTCCTTTTTCACCATATCCCTCTATGGGCTTCCAAATATCACTTTGCCAATTCCACGAGAACTGTCTTAGCGAAAGGCTTCTTGAGGGGAAAGCTGTAACTCTGTGAGATGATTTCACAGAACACAAAGAAGTTTCTCAGAAAGCTTCTTTCTCTTTGTTATCGGGGGATATTTCCTTTCGCCCTATAGTCTTCAAAGGGATCCGAAATATGTGTTCTCAGATTCCACAGAAATAAGGCTAGCAAAGAGATCCACGAAATACAGATGTAACTCTGTGAGATGAATTAACAGAACACTAAGCAGTTTCTCAGAAAGCTTCTTTCCAGATTTCATCTGAGGATATTTCCTTTTTCACCATAGACCTCTATGGGCTTCCAAATATCACTTTGCCAATTCCACAAGAACTGTCTTAGCGAAAGGCTTCTTGAGGGGAAACCTGTAACTCTGTGAGATGATTTCACATAACACAAAGAAGTTTCTCAGAAAGCTTCTTTCTCTTTGTTATCGGAGGATATTTCCTCTGGTCCTATAGACTTTAAAGGGATCCGAAATATCTGTTTTCAGATTCCACAGAAATAAGTCTAGCATAGAGATCCACGAAATATATATGTAACTCTGTGAGATGAATTAACAGAACACTAAGCAGTTTCTCAGAAAGCTTCTTTCCAGATTTCATCTGAGGATATTTCCTTTTTCACCATAGCCCTCTATGGGCTCCCAAATATCACTTTGCCAATTCCACAAGAACTGTCTTAGCGAAAGGATTCTTGAGGGAAAAGCTCTAACTCTGTGAGATGATTTCACAGAACACAAAGTAGTTTCTCAGAAAGCTTCTTTCTCTTTGTTATCGGAGGATATTTCCTTTGGCCCTATAGTCTTCAAAGGGATCCGAAATATCTGTTCTCAGATTCCACAGAAATAAGGCAAGCAAAGAGATCCACGAAATACAGATGTAACTCTGTGAGATGAATTAACATAACACTAAGCAGTTTCTCAGAAAGCTTCTTTCCAGATTTCATCTGAGGATATTGCCTTTTTCACAATAGCCCTCTATGGGCTTCCAAATATCACTTTGCCAATTCCACAACAACTGTCTTAGCGAAAGGCTTCTTGAGGGGAAAGCTGTAACTCTGTGAGATGATTTCACAGAACACAAAGAAGTTTCTCAGAAAGCTTCTTTCTCTTTGTTATCGGAGGATATTTCCTTGGGCCCTATAGTCTTCAAAGGGATCCGAAATATCTGTTCTCACATTCCACAGAAATAAGGCTAGCAAGGAGATCCACGAAATACAGATGTAACTCTGTGAGATTAATTAACAGAACACTAAGCAGTTTCTCAGAAAGCTTCTTTCCAGATTTCATCTGAGGATATTTCCTTTTTCACCATAGCCCTCTATGGGCTTCCAAATATCACTTTGCCAATTCCACAAGAACTGTCTCAGCGAATGGCTTCTTGAGGGGAAAGCTGTAACTCTGTGAGATGATTTCACAGAACACAAAGTAGTTTCTCGGAAAGCTTCTTTCTCTTTGTTATCGGAGGATATTTCCTTTGGCCCTATAGTCTTCAAAGGGATCCGAAATATCTGTTATCAGATACCACAGAAATAAGGCTAGCAAAGAGATCCACGAAAAACAGATGTAACTCTCTGAGTGGAAGTCACACATCACAGAGAAGTTTCTCAGAAAGATTCTTTCCAGATTTCATCTGAGGATATTTTCTTTTTCACCATAGCCCTCTATGGGCTTCCAAATATCTCTTTGCCAATTCCAGAAGAAGTGTCCTACCGAAAGGCTTCTTGAGGGGAAAGCTGTAACTCTGTGAGATGATTTCACCGAACACAAAGAAGTTTCTCAGAAAGCTTCTTTCTCTTTGTTATCGGAGGATATTTCCTTTGGCCCTATAGTCTTCAAAGGGATCCGAAATATCTGTTCTCAGATTCCACACAAATAAGGCTAGTAAAGAGATCCACGAAATACAGAGGTAACTCTGTGAGATGAATTAACAGAACACTACGCAGTTTCTCAGAAAGCTTCTTTCCAGATTTCATCTGAGGATATTTCCTTTTTCACCATAGCCCTCTATGGGCTTCCAAATATCACTTTGCCAATTCCACGAGAACTGTCTTATCGAAAGGCTTCTTGAGGGGAAAGCTCTAACTCTGTGAGATGATTTCTCAGAACACAAAGAAGTTTCTCAGAAATTTTCTTTCTCTTTGTTATCGGAAGATATTTCCTATGGCCCTATAGTCCTTAAAGGGATCCGAAATATCTGTTCTCAGATTCCACAGAAATAAGGCTAACAAAGAGATCCACGAAATACAGATGTAACTCTGTGAGTGGAAGTCACACATCACAGAGCAGTTTCTCAGAAAGCTTCTTTCCAGATTTCATCTGAGGATATTTCCTTTTTCACCATAGCCCTCTACGGGCTTCCAAATATCACTTTGCCAATTCCACAAGAACTGTCTTAGCGAAAGGCTTCTTTAGGGGAAAGCCGTAACTCTGTGAGATGATTTCACAGAACACAAAGAAATTTCTCAGAAAGCTTCTTTCTCTTTGTTATCGGAGGATATTTCCTTTGGCCCTATAGTCTTCAAAGGGATCCGAAATATCTGTTCTCAGATTCCACAGAAATAAGGCTAGGAAAGACAACCACGAAATACAGATGTAACTCTTTGAAATGAATTAGCAGAACACTAAGCAGTTTCTCAGAAAGCTTCTTTCCAGATTTCATTTGAGGATATTTCCTTTTTCACCATAGCCCTCTATGGGCTTCCAAATATCACTTTGCCAATTCCACAAGAACTGTCTTAGCGAAAGGCTTCTTGAGGGGAAAGCTGTAACTCTGTGAGATGATTTCACAGAACACAAAGAAGTTTCTCAGAAAGCTTCTTTCTCTTTGTTATCGGAGGATATTTCCTTTGGCCCTATAGACTTTCAAGGGATCCGAAATATCTGTTCTCAGATTCCACAGAAATAAGGCTAACAAAGAGATCCACGAAAAACAGATGTAACTCTGTGAGTGGAAGTCACACACCACAGAGCAGTTTCTCAGAAAGCTTCTTTCCAGATTTCATCTGAGGATATTTCCTTTTTCACCATAGCCCTCTATGGGCTTCCAAATATCACTTTGCCAATTCCACAAGAACTGTCTTAGCGAAAGGCTTCTTTAGGGGAAAGCCGTAACTCTGTGAGATGATTTCACAGAACACAAAGAAGTTTCTCAGAAATCTTCTTTCTCTTTGATATCGGAGGATATTTCCTTATGCCCTATAGACTTCAAAGGGATCCGAAATATCTGTTCTCAGATTCCACAGAAATAAGGCTAGCAAAGAGATCCAAGAAATACAGATGTAACACTGTGAGATGAATTAACAGAGCACTAAGCAGTTTCTCAGAAAGCTTCTTTCCAGATTTCATCGGAGTATATTTAATTTTTCACCATAGCCCTTTAAGGGCTTCCAAATATCACTTTGCCAATTCCACAAGAACTGTCTTAGCGAAAGGCTTCTTGAGGGGAAAGCTCTAACTCTGTGAGATGATTTTACAGAACACAAAGAAGTTTCTCAGAAAGCTTCTTTCTCTTTGTTATCGGTGGATATTTCCTTTGCCCCTATAGTCTAAAAAGGGATCCGAAATATCTGTTCTCAGAATCCACAGAAATAAGGCTAGCAAAGAGATCCACGAAATACAGATGTAACTCTGTGAGATGAATTAACAGCATACTAAGCAGTTTCTCAGAAAGCTTCTTTACAGATTTCATCTGAGGATATTTCCTTTTTCACCATAGCCCTCTATGGGTTTCCAAATATCACTTTGCCAATTCCACAAGAACTGTCTTAGCGAAAGGCTTCTTGAGGGCAAAGCTGTAACTCTGTGAGATGATTTCACAGAACACAAAGAAGTTTCTCAGAAAGCTTCTTTCTCTTTTTTATCAGTGGATATTTCCTTTCGCCATATAGACTTTAAAGCGATCCGAAATATCTGTTCTCAGATACCACAGAAATAAGGCTAGCAAAGAGATCCACGAAATACAGAGGTAACTCTGTGAGATGAATTAACAGAACACTAAGCAGTTTCTCAGAAAGCTTCTTTCCAGATTTCATTTGAGGATATTTCCTTTTTCACCATAGCCCTCTATGGGCTTCCAAATATCACTTTGCCAATTCCACAAGAACTGTCTTAGCGAAAGGCTTCTTGAGGGGAAAGCTGTAACTCTGTGACATGATTTCACAGAACACAAAGAAGTTTCTCAGAAAGCTTCTTTCCCTTTGTTATCGGAGGATATTTCCTTTGGCCCTATAGTCTTCAAAGGGATCCGAAATATCTGTTCTCAGATTCCACAGAAATAAGGCTAGCAAAGAGATCCACGAAATACAGATGTAACTCTGTGAGATGAATTAACAGAACACTAAGCAGTTTCTCAGAAAGCTTCTTTCCAGATTTCATCTGAGGATATTTCCTTTTTCACCATAGCCCTATATGGGTTTCCAAATATCACTTTGCCAATTCCACAAGAACTGCCTTAGCGAAAGGCTTCTTGAGGGGAAAGATGTAACTCGGTGAGATGATTTCACAGAACACAAAGAAGTTTCTCAGAAAGCTTCTTTCTCTTTGTTATCGGAGGATATTTCCTTTGGCCCTATAGTCTTCAAAGGGATCCGAAATATCTGTTCTCAGATTCCACACAAATAAGGCTAGCAAAGAGATCCACGAAACACAGATGTAACTCTGTGAGATGAATTAACAGAACACTAAGCAGTTTCTCAGAAAGCTTCTTTCCAGATTTCATCTGAGGATGTTTCCTTTTTCACCATAGCCCTCTATGGGCTTCCAAATATCACTTTGCCAATTCCACAAGAACTGTCTTAGCGTAAGGCTTCTTGAGGGGAAAGCTCTAACTCTGTGAGATGATTTCACAGAACACAGAGAAGTTTCTCAGAAAGCTTCTTTCTCTTTGTTATCGGAGGATATTTCCTTTGGCCTTATAGTCTTCAAAGGGATCCGAAATATCTGTTCTCAGATTCCACAGAAATAAGGCTAGCAAATAGATCCAGGAAATACAGATGTAACTCTGTGAGATGAATTAACAAAACACTAAGCAGTTTCTCAGAAACATTCTTTCCAGATTTCATATGAGGATATTTCCTTTTTCACCATAGTACTCTATGGGCTTCCAAATATCACTTTGCCAATTCCACAAGAACTGTCTTATCGAAAGACTTTTGAGGGGAAAGCTGTAACTCTGTGAGATGATTTCACAGAACACAAAGAATTTTCTCAGAAAGCTTCTTTCTCTTTGTTATCGGAGGGTATTTCCTTTGGCCCTATAGTCTTCAAAGGGATCCGAAATATCTGTTCTCAGATTCCACAGAAATAAGGCTAGCAAAGAGATCCACTAAATACAGATGTAACACTGTGAGATGAATTAACAGATCACTAAGCAGTTTCTCAGAAAGCTTCTTTCCAGATTTCATCTGAGGATATTTCCTTTTTCACCATAGCCCTCTAGGGGCTTCCAAATATCACTTTGCCAATTCCACAAGAAGTGTCTTAGCGAAAGGCTTCTTGAGGGGAAAGCTGTAATTCTGTGAGATGATTTCACAGAACACAAAGAAGTTTCTCAGAAAGCTTCTTTCTCTTTGTTATCGGAGGATATTTCCTTTGGCCCTATAGTCTTCAAAGGGATCCGAAATATCTGTTCTCAGATTCCACAGAAATAAGGCCAGCAAAGAGATCCACGAAATACAGGTGCAACTCTGTGAGATGAATTAAGAGAACACTAAGCAGTTTCTCAGAAAGCTTCTTTCCAGATATCATCTGAGGATATTTTCTTTTTCACCATAGCCCTCTAAGGGGTTCCAAATATCACTTTGCCAATTCCACAAGAAGTGTCTTAGCGAAAGGCTTCTTGAGGGGAAAGCTGTAACTCTGTGAGATGATTTCACAGAACACAAAGAAGTTTCTCAGAAAGCTTCTTTCTCTTTGTTATCTTAGGATATTTCCTTTGGCCCTATAGTCTTCAAAGGGATCCGAAATATCTGTTCTCAGATTCCACAGAAATAAGGCTAGAAAAGAGATCCACGGAATACAGATGTAACTCTGTGAGATGAATTAACAGAACACTAAGCAGTTTCTCAGAAAGCTTCTTTCCAGATTTCATCTGAGGATATTTCCTTTTTCACCGTAGCCCTCTATGGGCTTCCAAATATCACTTTGCCAATTCCACAAGAACTGTCTTAGCGAAAGGCTTCTTGGGGGCAAAGCTGTAACTCTGTGAGATGATTTCACAGAATACAAAGAAGTTTCTCAGAAAGCTTCATTCTCTTTGTTATCGGAGGATATTTCCTTGGCCCTATAGACTTTAAAGGGATCCGAAATATCTGTTATCAGATACCACAGAAATAAGGCTAGCAAGAGATCTACGAAATAGAGATATAAGTCTGTGAGATGAATTAACAAAACACTAAGCAGTTTCTCAGAAAGCTTCTTTCCAGATTTCATCTGAGGATATTTCCTTTTTCACCATAGCCCTCTAGGGGCTTCCAAATATCACTTTGCCAATTCCACAAGAACTGTCTTAGCGAAAGGCTTCTTCAGGGGAAAGCTCTAACTCTGTGAGATGATTTCACAGAACACAAAGAAGTTTCTCAGAAAGCTTCTTTCTCTTTGTTATCGGAGGATATTTCCTTTGGCCCTATAGTCTTCAAAGGGATCCGAAATATCTGTTCTCATATTCCACAGAAATAAGGCTAGCAAAGAGATCCACGAAATACAGGTGTAACTCTGTGAGATGAATTAACAGAACACTAAGCAGTTTCTCAGAAAGCTTCTTTCCAGATTTCATTTGAGGATATTTCCTTTTTCAAAATAGCACTCTACGGGCTTCAAAATATCACTTTGCCAATTCCAGAAGAACTGTCTTAGCGAAAGGCTTCTTGAGGGGAAAGTTGTAACTCTGTGAGATGATTTCACAGAACACAAACAAGTTTCTCAGAAAGCTTCTTTCTCTTTGATATCGGAGGATATTTCCTTATGTCCTATAGACTTTAAAGGGATCCGAAATATCTGTTCTCAGATTCCACAGAAATAAGGCTAACAAAGAGATCCACGAAATACAGATGTAACTGTGTGAGTGGAAGTCACACATCACAGAGCAGTTTCTCAGAAAGCTTCTTTCCAGATTTCATCTGAGGATATTTCCTTTTTCACCATAGCCCTCTATGGGCTTCCAAATATCACTTTGCCAATTCCACAAGAACTGTCTTAGCGAAAGGCTTCTTGAGGGGGAAGCTGTAACTCTGTGAGATGATTTCACAGAACACAAAGAAGGTTCTCAGAAAGCTTCTTTCTCTTTGTTATCGCAGGATATTTCCTTTCGCCCTATAGTCTTCAAAGGGATCCGAAATATATGTTCTCAGATTCCACAGAAATAAGGCTAGCAAAGAGATCCACGAAATACAGATGTAACTCTGTGAGATGAATTAACAGAACACTAAGCAGTTTCTCAGAAAGCTTCTTTCCAGATTTCATCTGAGGATATTTCTTTTTCACCATAGCCCTCTATGGGCTTCCAAATAACACTTTGCCAATTCCACAAGAACTGTCTTAGCGAAAGGCTTCTTGAGGGGAAAGCTGTAACTCTGTGAGATGATTTCACAGAACACAAATAAGTCTCTCAGAAAGCTTCGTTCTCTTTGTTATCGGAGGATATTTCCTTTGGCCCTATAGTGTTCAAAGGGATCCGAAATATCTGTTCTCAGATTCCACAGAAATAAGGCTAGCAAAGAGATCCGTGAAATACAGATGTAACTCTGTGAGATGAATTAACAGAACACTAAGCAGTTTCTCAGAAAGCTTCTTTCCAGATTTCATCTGAGGATATTTCTTTTTTCCACATAGCCCTCTATGGGCTTCCAAATATCACTTTGCCAATTCCACAAGAACTGTCTTAGCGAAAGCCTTCTTGAGGGGAAAGCTGTAACACTGTGAGATGATTTCACAGAACACAAAGAAGTTTCTCAGAAAGCTTCTTTCTCTTTGTTATCGGAGGATATTTCCTTTGGCCCTATAGTCTTCAAAGGGATCCGATATATCTGTTCTCAGATTCCAAGAAATAAGGCTAGCAAAGAGATCCACTAAATACAGCTGTAACACTGTGAGATGAATTAACAGATCACTAAGCAGTTTCTCAGAAAGCTTCTTTCCAGATTTCATCTGAGGATATTTCCTTTTTCACCATAGCCCTCTAGGGGCTTCCAAATATCACTTTGCCAATTCCACAAGAAGTGTCTTAGCGAAAGGCTTCTTGAGGGGAAAGCTGTAATTCTGTGAGATGATTTCACAGAACACAAAGAAGTTTCTCAGAAAGCTTCTTTCTCTTTGTTATCGGAGGATATTTCCTTTGGCCCTATAGTCTTCAAAGGGATCCGAAATATCTGTTCTCAGATTCCACAGAAATAAGGCCAGCAAAGAGATCCACGAAATACAGGTGCAACTCTGTGAGATGAATTAAGAGAACACTAAGCAGTTTCTCAGAAAGCTTCTTTCCAGATATCATCTGAGGATATTTTCTTTTTCACCATAGCCCTCTAAGGGGTTCCAAATATCACTTTGCCAATTCCACAAGAACTGTCTTAGCGAAAGGCTTCTTGAGGGGAAAGCTGTAACTCTGTGAGATGATTTCACAGAACACAAAGAAGTTTCTCAGAAAGCTTCTTTCTCTTTGTTATCTTAGGATATTTCCTTTGGCCCTATAGTCTTCAAAGGGATCCGAAATATCTGTTCTCAGATTCCACAGAAATAAGGCTAGCAAAGAGATCCACGAAAAACAGATGTAACTCTGTGAGTGGAAGTCACACATCACCGAGCAGTTTCTCAGAAAGCTTCTTTACAGATTTCATCGGAGGATATTTCCTTTTTCACCATAGCCCTCTATGGGCTTCCAAATATCACTTTGCCAATTCCACAAGAACTGTCTTAGCGAAAGGCTTCTTGAGGGTAAAGCTGTAACTCTGTGAGGTGATTTCACAGAACACAAAGAGGTTTCTCAGAAAGCTTCTTTCTCTTTGTTATCAGAGGATATTTTCTTTTGCCCTATAGTCTTCAATGGGATCTGAAATATCTGTTCTCAGATTCCACAGAAATAAGGCTAGAAAAGAGATCCACGAAATACAGATGTAACTCTGTGAGATGAATTAACAGAACACTAAGCAGTTTCTCAGAAAGCTTCTTTCCAGATTTCATCTGAGGATATTTCCTTTTTCACCATAGCCCTCTATGGGCTTCCAAATATCACTTTGCCAATTCCACAAGAACTGTCTTAGCGAAAGGCTCCTTGGGGGCAAAGCTGTAACTCTGTGAGATGATTTCACAGAATACAAAGAAGTTTCTCAGAAAGCTTCATTCTCTTTGTTGTCGGAGGGTATTTCCTTGGCCCTATAGACTTTAAAGGGATCCGAAATATCTGTTATCAGATACCACAGAAATAAGGCTAGCAAGAGATCTACGAAATAGAGATATAAGTCTGTGAGATGAATTAACAAAACACTAAGCAGTTTCTCAGAAAGCTTCTTTCCAGATTTCATCTGAGGATATTTCCTTTTTCACCATAGCCCTCTAGGGGCTTCCAAATATCACTTTGCCAATTCCACAAGAACTGTCTTAGCGAAAGGCTTCTTCAGGGGAAAGCTCTAACTCTGTGAGATGATTTCACAGAACACAAAGAAGTTTCTCAGAAAGCTTCTTTCTCTTTGTTATCGGAGGATATTTCCTTTGGCCCTATAGTCTTCAAAGGGATCCGAAATATCTGTTCTCATATTCCACAGAAATAAGGCTAGCAAAGAGATCCACGAAATACAGGTGTAACTCTGTGAGATGAATTAACAGAACACTAAGCAGTTTCTCAGAAAGCTTCTTTCCAGATTTCATTTGAGGATATTTCCTTTTTCAAAATAGCACTCTACGGGCTTCAAAATATCACTTTGCCAATTCCAGAAGAACTGTCTTAGCGAAAGGCTTCTTGAGGGGAAAGTTGTAACTCTGTGAGATGATTTCACAGAACACAAACAAGTTTCTCAGAAAGCTTCTTTCTCTTTGATATCGGAGGATATTTCCTTATGTCCTATAGACTTTAAAGGGATCCGAAATATCTGTTCTCAGATTCCACAGAAATAAGGCTAACAAAGAGATCCACGAAATACAGATGTAACTGTGTGAGTGGAAGTCACACATCACAGAGCAGTTTCTCAGAAAGCTTCTTTCCAGATTTCATCTGAGGATATTTCCTTTTTCACCATAGCCCTCTATGGGCTTCCAAATATCACTTTGCCAATTCCACAAGAACTGTCTTAGCGAAAGGCTTCTTGAGGGGGAAGCTGTAACTCTGTGAGATGATTTCACAGAACACAAAGAAGGTTCTCAGAAAGCTTCTTTCTCTTTGTTATCGCAGGATATTTCCTTTCGCCCTATAGTCTTCAAAGGGATCCGAAATATATGTTCTCAGATTCCACAGAAATAAGGCTAGCAAAGAGATCCACGAAATACAGATGTAACTCTGTGAGATGAATTAACAGAACACTAAGCAGTTTCTCAGAAAGCTTCTTTCCAGATTTCATCTGAGGATATTTCTTTTTCACCATAGCCCTCTATGGGCTTCCAAATAACACTTTGCCAATTCCACAAGAACTGTCTTAGCGAAAGGCTTCTTGAGGGGAAAGCTGTAACTCTGTGAGATGATTTCACAGAACACAAATAAGTCTCTCAGAAAGCTTCGTTCTCTTTGTTATCGGAGGATATTTCCTTTGGCCCTATAGTGTTCAAAGGGATCCGAAATATCTGTTCTCAGATTCCACAGAAATAAGGCTAGCAAAGAGATCCGTGAAATACAGATGTAACTCTGTGAGATGAATTAACAGAACACTAAGCAGTTTCTCAGAAAGCTTCTTTCCAGATTTCATCTGAGGATATTTCTTTTTTCCACATAGCCCTCTATGGGCTTCCAAATATCACTTTGCCAATTCCACAAGAACTGTCTTAGCGAAAGCCTTCTTGAGGGGAAAGCTGTAACACTGTGAGATGATTTCACAGAACACAAAGAAGTTTCTCAGAAAGCTTCTTTCTCTTTGTTATCGGAGGATATTTCCTTTGGCCCTATAGTCTTCAAAGGGATCCGATATATCTGTTCTCAGATTCCAAGAAATAAGGCTAGCAAAGAGATCCACTAAATACAGCTGTAACACTGTGAGATGAATTAACAGATCACTAAGCAGTTTCTCAGAAAGCTTCTTTCCAGATTTCATCTGAGGATATTTCCTTTTTCACCATAGCCCTCTATGGGCTTCCAAATATCACTTTGCCAATTCCACAAGAAGTGTCTTAGCGAAAGGCTTCTTGAGGGGAAAGCTGTAATTCTGTGAGATGATTTCACAGAACACAAAGATGTTTCTCAGAAAGCTTCTTTCTCTTTGTTATCGGAGGATATTTCCTTTGGCCCTATAGTCTTCAAAGGGATCCGAAATATCTGTTCTCAGATTCCACAGAAATAAGGCCAGCAAAGAGATCCACGAAATACAGGTGCAACTCTGTGAGATGAATTAAGAGAACACTAAGCAGTTTCTCAGAAAGCTTCTTTCCAGATATCATCTGAGGATATTTTCTTTTTCACCATAGCCCTCTAAGGGGTTCCAAATATCACTTTGCCAATTCCACAAGAACTGTCTTAGCGAAAGGCTTCTTGAGGGGAAAGCTGTAACTCTGTGAGATGATTTCACAGAACACAAAGAAGTTTCTCAGAAAGCTTCTTTCTCTTTGTTATCTTAGGATATTTCCTTTGGCCCTATAGTCTTCAAAGGGATCCGAAATATCTGTTCTCAGATTCCACAGAAATAAGGCTAGCAAAGAGATCCACGAAAAACAGATGTAACTCTGTGAGTGGAAGTCACACATCACCGAGCAGTTTCTCAGAAAGCTTCTTTACAGATTTCATCGGAGGATATTTCCTTTTTCACCATAGCCCTCTATGGGCTTCCAAATATCACTTTGCCAATTCCACAAGAACTGTCTTAGCGAAAGGCTTCTTGAGGGTAAAGCTGTAACTCTGTGAGGTGATTTCACAGAACACAAAGAAGTTTCTCAGAAAGCTTCTTTCTCTTTGTTATCAGAGGATATTTTCTTTTGCCCTATAGTCTTCAATGGGATCTGAAATATCTGTTCTCAGATTCCACAGAAATAAGGCTAGAAAAGAGATCCACGAAATACAGATGTAACTCTGTGAGTGGAAGTCACACATCACAGAGCAGTTTCTCAGAAAGCTTCTTTCCAGATTTCATCTGAGGATATTTCCTTTTTCACCATAGCCCTCTATGGGCTTCCAAATATCACTTTGCCAATTCCACAAGAACTGTCTTAGCGAAAGGCTCCTTGGGGGCAAAGCTGTAACTCTGTGAGATGATTTCACAGAATACAAAGAAGTTTCTCAGAAAGCTTCATTCTCTTTGTTGTCGGAGGGTATTTCCTTGGCCCTATAGACTTTAAAGGGATCCGAAATATCTGTTATCAGATACCACAGAAATAAGGCTAGCAAGAGATCTACGAAATAGAGATATAAGTCTGTGAGATGAATTAACAAAACACTAAGCAGTTTCTCAGAAAGCTTCTTTCCAGATTTCATCTGAGGATATTTCCTTTTTCACCATAGCCCTCTATGGGCTTCCAAATATCACTTTGCCAATTCCACAAGAACTGTCTTAGCGAAAGGCTTCTTCAGGGGAAAGCTCTAACTCTGTGAGATGATTTCACAGAACACAAAGAAGTTTCTTAGAAAGCTTCTTTCTCTTTGTTATCGGAGGATATTTCCTTTGGCCCTATAGTCTTCAAAGGGATCCGAAATATCTGTTCTCATATTCCACAGAAATAAGGCTAGCAAAGAGATCCACGAAATACAGGTGTAACTCTGTGAGATGAATTAACAGAACACTAAGCAGTTTCTCAGAAAGCTTCTTTCCAGATTTCATTTGAGGATATTTCCTTTTTCAAAATAGCACTCTACGGGCTTCAAAATATCACTTTGCCAATTCCAGAAGAACTGTCTTAGCGAAAGGCTTCTTGAGGGGAAAGTTGTAACTCTGTGAGATGATTTCACAGAACACAAACAAGTTTCTCAGAAAGCTTCTTTCTCTTTGATATCGGAGGATATTTCCTTATGTCCTATAGACTTTAAAGGGATCCGAAATATCTGTTCTCAGATTCCACAGAAATAAGGCTAACAAAGAGATCCACGAAATACAGATGTAACTGTGTGAGTGGAAGTCACACATCACAGAGCAGTTTCTCAGAAAGCTTCTTTCCAGATTTCATCTGAGGATATTTCCTTTTTCACCATAGCCCTCTAGGGGCTTCCAAATATCACTTTGCCAATTCCACAAGAACTGTCTTAGCGAAAGGCTTCTTGAGGGGGAAGCTGTAACTCTGTGAGATGATTTCACAGAACACAAAGAAGGTTCTCAGAAAGCTTCTTTCTCTTTGTTATCGGAGGATATTTCCTTTCGCCCTGTAGTCTTCAAAGGGATCCGAAATATATGTTCTCAGATTCCACAGAAATAAGGCTAGCAAAGAGATCCACGAAATACAGATGTAACTCTGTGAGATGAATTAACAGAACACTAAGCAGTTTCTCAGAAAGCTTCTTTCCAGATTTCATCTGAGGATATTTCTTTTTCACCATAGCCCTCTATGGGCTTCCAAATAACACTTTGCCAATTCCACAAGAACTGTCTTAGCGAAAGGCTTCTTGAGGGGAAAGCTGTAACTCTGTGAGATGATTTCACAGAACACAAATAAGTCTCTCAGAAAGCTTCTTTCTCTTTGTTATCGGGGGATATTTCCTTTGGCCCTATAGTGTTCAAAGGGATCCGAAATATCTGTTCTCAGATTCCACAGAAATAAGGCTAGCAAAGAGATCCGTGAAATACAGATGTAACTCTGTGAGATGAATTAACAGAACACTAAGCAGTTTCTCAGAAAGCTTCTTTCCAGATTTCATCTGAGGATATTTCTTTTTTCCACATAGCCCTCTATGGGCTTCCAAATATCACTTTGCCAATTCCACAAGAACTGTCTTAGCGAAAGCCTTCTTTAGGGGAAAGCTGTAACACTGTGAGATGATTTCACAGAACACAAAGAAGTTTCTCAGAAAGCTTCTTTCTCTTTGTTATCGGAGGATATTTCCTTTGGCCCTATAGTCTTCAAAGGGATCCGATATATCTGTTCTCAGATTCCACAGAAATAAGGCTAGCAAAGAGATCCACGAAATACTGATGTAACTCTGTGAGATGAATTAACAGAACACTAAGAAGTTTCTCAGAAAGCTTCTTTCCAGATTTCATCGGAGGATATTTCCTTTTTCACCATACCCTCTATGGGCTTCCAAATATCACTTTGCCAATTCCACAAGAACTGTCTTAGCGAAAGGCTTCTTGAGGGGAAAGCTGTAACTCTGTGAGATGATTTCACAGAACACAAAGAAGTTTCTCAGAAAGCTTCTTTCTCTTTGTTATCGGAGGATATTTCCTTTGGCCCTATAGACTTTCAAGGGATCCGAAATATCTGTTCTCAGATTCCACAGAAATAAGGCTAACAAAGAGATCCACGAAATACAGATGTAACTCTGTGAGTGGAAGTCACACACCACAGAGCAGTTTCCCAGAAAGCTTCTTTCCAGATTTCATCTGAGAATATTTCCTTTTTCACCATAGCTCTCTATGGGCTTCCAAATATCACTTTGCCAATTCCACAAGAACTGTCTTAGCGAAAGGCTTCTTGAGGGGAAAGCTCTAACTCTGTGAGACGATTTCACAGAACACAAAGAAGTTTCTCAGAAAGCTTCTTTCTCTTTGTTATCGGAGGATATTTCCTGTGGCCATAAAGTCTTCAAAGGGATCCGAAATATCTGTTCTCAGATTCCACACAAATAAGGCTAGAAAAGAGATCCACGAAATACAGAGGTAACTCTGTGAGATGAATTAACAGAACACTAAGCAGTTTCTCAGAAAGCTTCTTTCCAGATTTCATCTGAGGATATTTCCTTTTTCACCATAGCCCTCTATGGGCTTCCAAATATCACTTTGCCTATTCCACGAGAACTGTCTTATCGAAAGGCTTCTTGAGGGGAAAGGTGTAACTCTGTGAGATGATTTCACAGAACACAAAGAAGTTTCTCAGAAAGTTTCTTTCTCTTTGTTATCAGAAGATATTTCCTATGGCCCTATAGTCTTTAAAGGGATCCGAAATATCTGTTCTCAGATACCACAGAAATAAGGCTAACAAAGAGATCCACGAAATGCAAATGTAACTCTGTGAGTGGAAGTCACACATCACAGAGCAGTTTCTCAGAAAGCTTCTTTCCAGATTTCATCTGAGGATATTTCCTTTTTCACCATAGCCTTCTATGGGCTTCCAAATATCACTTTGCCAATTCCACAAGAACTGTCTTAGCGAAAGGCTTCTTTAGGGGAAAGCCGTAACTCTGTGAGATGATTTCACAGAACACAAAGAAGTTTCTCAGAAATCTTCTTTCTCTTTGTTATCGGAGGATATTTCCTTTGGCCCTATAGTCTTCAAAGGGATCCGAAATATCTGTTCTCAGATTCCACAGAAATAAGGCTAGCAAAGACAACCACGAAATATAGATGTAACTCTGTGAGATGAATTAGCAGAACACTAAGCAGTTTCTCAGAAAGCTTCTTTCCAGCTTTCATCTGTGGATATTTCCTTATTCCCCATAGCCCACTATGGGCTTCCAAATATCACTTTGCCAATTCCACAAGAACTGTCTTAGCGAAAGGCTTCTTGAGGGGAAAGCTGTAACTCTGTGAGATGATTTCACAGAACACAAAGAAGTTTCTCAGAAAGCTTCTTTCTCTTTGTTATCGGAGGATATTTCCTTTGGCCCTATAGTCTTCAAAGGGATCCGAAATATCTGTTCTCAGATTCCACAGAAATAAGGCTAGCAAAGAGATCCAGGAAATACAGATGTAACTCTGTGAGATGAATTAACAAAACACTAATCAGTTTCTCAGAAACATTCTTTCCAGATTTCATATGAGGATATTTCCTTTTTCACCATAGTACTCTAAGGGCTTCCAAATATCACTTTGCCAATTCCACAAGAACTGTCTTATCGAAAGACTTTTGAGGGGAAAGCTGTAACTCTGTGAGATGATTTCACAGAACACAAAGAATTTTCACAGAAAGCTTCTTTCTCTTTGTTATCGGAGGGTATTTCCTTTGGCCCTATAGTCTTCAAAGGGATCCGAAATATCTGTTCTCAGATTCCACAGAAATAAGGCTAGCAAAGAGATCCACTAAATACAGATGTAACACTGTGAGATGAATTAACAGATCACTAAGCAGTTTCTCAGAAAGCTTCTTTCCAGATTTCATCTGAGGATATTTCCATTTTCACCATAGCCCTCTAGGGGCTTCCAAATATCACTTTGCCAATTCCACAAGAAGTGTCTTAGCGAAAGGCTTCTTGAGGGGAAAGCTGTAACTCTGTGAGATGATTTCACAGAACACAAAGAAGTTTCTCAGAAAGCTTCTTTCTCTTTGTTATCGGAGGATATTTCCTTTGGCCCTATAGTCTTCAAAGGGATCCGAAATATCTGTTCTCAGATTCCACAGAAATAAGGCCAGCAAAGAGATCCACGAAATACAGGTGCAACTCTGTGAGATGAATTAGCAGAACACTAAGCAGTTTCTCAGAAAGCTTCTTTCCAGATATCATCTGAGGATATTTTCTTTTTTACCATAGCCCTCTAAGGGGTTCCAAATATCACTTTGCCAATTCCACAAGAACTGTCTTAGCGAAAGGCTTCTTGAGGGGAAAGATGTAACTCTGTGAGATGATTTCACAGAACACAAGGATGTTTCTCAGAAAGCTTCTTTCTCTTTGTTATCGGAGGATATTTCCTTTGGCCCTATAGTCTTCAAAGGGATCCGAAATATCTGTTCTCAGATTCCACAGAAATAAGGCTAGCAAAGAGATCCACGAAAAACAGATGTAACTCTGTGAGTGGAAGTCACACATCACCGAGCAGTTTCTCAGAAAGCTTCTTTCCAGATTTCATCGGAGGATATTTCCTTTTTGACCATAGCCCTCTATGGGCTTCCAAATATCACTTTGCCAATTCCACAAGAAGTGTCTTAGCGAAAGGCTTCTTGAGGGTAAAGCTGTAACTCTGTGAGGTGATTTCACAGAACACAAAGAGGTTTCTCAGAAAGGTTCTTTCTCTTTGTTATCAGAGGATATTTCCTTTTGCCCTATAGTCTTCAATGGGATCTGAAATATCTGTTCTCAGATTCCACAGAAATAAGGCTAGCAAAGAGATCCACGAAATACAGATGTAACTCTGTGAGATGAATTAACAGAACACTAAGCAGTTTCTCAGAAAGCTTCTTTCCAGATTTCATCTGAGGATATTTCCTTTTTCACCATAGCCCTCTATGGGCTTCCAAATATCACTTTGCCAATTCCACAAGAACTGTCTTAGCGAAAGGCTTCTTGGGGGCAAAGCTGTAACTCTGTGAGATGATTTCACAGAATACAAAGAAGTTTCTCAGAAAGCTTCATTCTCTTTGTTATCGGAGGATATTTCCTTGGCTCTATAGACTTTAAAGGGATCCGAAATATCTGTTATCAGATACCACAGAAATAAGGCTAGCAAGAGATCTACGAAATAGAGATATAAGTCTGTGAGATGAATTAACAAAACACTAAGCAGTTTCTCAGAAAGCTTCTTTCCAGATTTCATCTGAGGATATTTCCTTTTTCACCATAGCCCTCTAGGGGCTTCCAAATATCACTTTGCCAATTCCACAAGAACTGTCTTAGCGAAAGACTTCTTCAGGGGAAAGCTCTAAATCTGTGCGATGATTTCACAGAACATAAAGAAGTTTCTCAGAAAGCTTCTTTCTCTTTGTTATCGGAGGATATTTCCTTTCGCCCTATAGTCTTCAAAGGGATCCGAAATATCTGTTCTCATATTCCACAGAAATAAGGCTAGCAAAGAGATCCACGAAATACAGGTGTAACTCTGTGAGATGAATTAACAGAACACTAAGCAGTTTCTCAGAAAGATTCTTTCCAGATTTCATTTGAGGATATTTCCTTTTTCAAAATAGCACTCTACGGGCTTCAAAATATCACTTTGCCAATTCCAGAAGAACTGTCTTAGCGAAAGGCTTCTTGAGGGGAAAGTTGTAACTCTGTGAGGTGATTTCACAGAACACAAACAAGTTTCTCAGAAAGCTTCTTTCTCTTTGATATCGGAGGATATTTCCTTATGCCCTATAGACTTTAAAGGGATCCGAAATATCTGTTCTCAGATTCCACAGAAATAAGGCTAACAAAGAGATCCACGAAATACAGATGTAACTGTGTGAGTGGAAGTCACACATCACAGAGCAGTTTCTCAGAAAGCTTCTTTCCAGATTTCATCTGAGGATATTTCCTTTTTCACCATCGCCCTCTATGGGCTTCCAAATATCACTTTGCCAATTCCACAAGAACTGTCTTAGCGAAAGGCTTCTTGAGGGGGAAGCTGTAACTCTGTGAGATGATTTCACAGAACACAAAGAAGGTTCTCAGGAAGCTTCTTTCTCTTTGTTATCGGAGGATATTTCCTTTCGCCCTATAGTCTTCAAAGGGATCCGAAATATATGTTCTCAGATTCCACAGAAATAAGGGTAGCAAAGAGATCCACGAAATACAGATGTAACTCTGTGAGATGAATTAACAGAACACTAAGCAGTTTCTCAGAAAGCTTCTTTCCAGATTTCATCTGAGGATATTTCCTTTTTCACCATAGCCCTCTATGGGCTTCCAAATAACACTTTGCCAATTCCACAAGAACTGTCTTAGCGAAAGGCTTCTTGAGGGGAAAGCTGTAACTCTGTGAGATGATTTCACAGAACACAAATAAGTCTCTCAGAAAGCTTCTTTCTCTTTGTTATCGGAGGATATTTCCTTTGGCCCTATAGTCTTCAAAGGGATCCGAAATATCTGTTCTCAGATTCCACAGAAATAAGGCTAGCAAAGAGATCCGTGAAATACAGATGTAACTCTATGAGATGAATTAACAGAACAGTAAGCAGTTTCTCAGAAAGCTTCTTTCCAGATTTCATCTGAGGATATTTCTTTTTTCCACATAGCCCTCTATGGGCTTCCAAATATCACTTTGCCAATTCCACAAGAACTGTCTTAGCGAAAGGCTTCTTGAGGGGAAAGCTGTAACACTGTGAGATGATTTCACAGAACACAAAGAAGTTTCTCAGAAAGCTTCTTTCTCTTTGTTATCGGAGGATATTTCCTTTGGCCCTATAGTCTTCAAAGGGATCCGATATATCTGTTCTCAGATTCCACAGAAATAAGGCTAGCAAAGAGATCCACGAAATACTGATGTAACTCTGTGAGATGAATTAAGAGAACACTAAGAAGTTTCTCAGAAAGCTTCTTTCCAGATTTCATCGGAGGATATTTCCTTTTTCACCATGCCCTCTATGGGCTTCCAAATATCACTTTGCCAATTCCACAAGAACTGTCTTAGCGAAAGGCTTCTTGAGGGTAAAGCTGTAACTCTGTGAGGTGATTTCACAGAACACAAAGAGGTTTCTCAGAAAGCTTCTTTCTCTTTGTTTTCAGAGGATATTTCCTTTTGCAATATGGTCTTCAATGGGATCTGAAATATCTGTTCTCAGATTCCACAGAAATAAGGCTAGCAAACAGATCCACGAAATACAGATGTAACTCTGTGAGATGAATTAACAGAACACTAAGCAGTTTCTCAGAAAGCTTCTTTCCAGATTTCATCTGAGGATATTTCCTTTTTCACCAGAGCCCACTATGGGCTTCCAAATATCACTTGGCCAATTCCAGAAGAACTGTCTTAGCGAAAGGCTTCTTGGGGGCAAAGCTGTAACTCTGTGAGATGATTTCACAGAACACAAAGAAGTTTCTCAGAGAGCTTCTTTCTCTTTGTTATCGGAGGATATTTCCTTTGGCCCTATAGTCTTCAAAGGGATCCGAAATATCTGTTCTCATATTCCACAGAAATAAGGCTAGCAAAGAGATCCACGAAATACAGATGTAACTCTGTGAGATGAATTAACAGAACACTAAGCAGTTTCTCAGAAAGCTTCTTTCCAGATTTCATCTGAGGATATTTCCTTTTTCACCATAGCCCTCTATGGGCTTCCAAATATCACTTTGCCAATTCCACAAAAACTGTCTTAGCGAAAGGCTTCTTGAGGGGAAAGCTGTAACTCTGTGAGATGATTTCACAGAACACAAACAAGTTTCTCAGAAATCTTCTTTCTCTTTGTTATCGGAGGATATTTCCTTCGGCCCTATTGACTTTAAAGGGATCCGAAATATCTGTTCTCAGATTCCACAGAAATAAGGCTAGCAAAGAGATCCACGATATACAGATGTAACTCTGTGAGTGGATGTCACACACCACAGAGGAGTTTCTCAGAAAGCTTCTTTCCAGATTTCATCTGAGGATATTTCCTTTTTCACCATAGCCCTCTATGGGCTTCCAAATATCACTTTGCCATTCCACAAGAACTGTCTTAGCGAAAGGCTTCTTGAGGGGAAAGCTGTAACTCTGTGAGATGATTTCACAGAACACAAAGAAGTTTCTCAGAAAGCTTCTTTCTCTTTGTTATCGGAGGATATTTCCTTTGGCCCTATAGTCTTCAAAGGGATCCGAAATATCTGTTCTCAGATTCCACAGAAATAAGGCTAGCAAAGAGATCCACGAAATACAGATGTAACTCTGTGAGATGAATTAACAGAACACTAAGCAGTTCTCAGAAAGCTTCTTTCCAGATTTCATCTGAGGATATTTCCTTTTTCACCATAGCCCTCTATGGGCTTCCAAATATCACTTTCCCAATTCCACAAGAAGTTTCTTAACGAAAGCCTTCTTGAGGGGAAAGCTGTAACTCTGTGAGATGATTTCATAGAACACAAAGAAGTTTCTCAGAAAGCTTCTTTCTCTTTATTATCGGAGGATATTTCCTTTGGCCCTATAGTCTTCAAAGGGATCCGAAATATCTGTTCTCAGATTCCACAGAAATAAGGCTAGGAAAGAGATCCACGAAATACAGATGTAACTCTTTGAGATGAATTAACGTAACACTAAGCAGTTTCTCAGAAAGCTTCTTTCCAGATTTCATCTGAGTATATTTCCCTTCTCACCATAGCCCTCTATGGGCTTCCAAATATCACTTTGCCAATTCCACAAGAACTGTCTTAGCGAAAGGCTTCTTGAGGGGAAAGCTCTAACTCTGTGAGATGATTTCACAGAACACAAAGAAGTTTCTCAGAAAGCTTCTTTCTCTTTGTTATCGGAGGATATTTCCTTTGGCCCTATAGTCTTCAAAGGGATCCGAAATATCTGTTCTCAGATTCCACACAAATAAGGCTAGGAAAGAGATCCAGGAAACACAGATGTAACTCTGTGAGATGAATTAACAGAACACTAAGCAGTTTCTCAGAAAGCTTCTTACCAGATTTCATCTGAGGATGTTTCCTTTTTCACCATAGCCCTCTATGGGCTTCCAAATATCACTTTGCCAATTCCACAAGAACTGTCTTAGCGAAAGGCTTCTTGAGGGGAAAGCGCTAACTCTGTGAGATGATTTCACAGAACACAAAGAAGTTTTTCAGAAAGCTTCTTTCTCTTTGTTATCGGAGGATATTTCCTTTGGCCCTATAGTCTTCAAAGGGATCCGAAATATCTGTTCTCAGATTCCACAGAAATAAGGCTAGCAAAGAGATCCAGGAAACACAGATGTAACTCTGTTAGATGAATTAACAAAACACTAAGCAGTTTCTCAGAAACATTCTTTCCAGATTTCATCTGAGGATATTTCCTTTTTCACCATAGTCCTCTATGGGCATCCAAATATCACTTTGCCAATTCCACAAGAACTGTCTTATCGAAAGACTTTTGAGGGGAAAGCTGTAACTCTGTGAGATGATTTCACAGAACACAAAGAATTTTCTCTGAAAGCTTCTTTCTCTTTGTCATCGGAGGGTATTTCCTTTGGCCCTATAGTCTTCAAAGGGATCCGAAATATCTGTTCTCAGATTCCACAGAAATAAGGCTAGCAAAGAGATCCACTAAATACAGATGTAACACTGTGAGATGAATTAACAGATCACTAAGCAGTTTCTCAGAAAGCTTCTTTCCAGATTTCATCTGAGGATATTTCCTTTTTCACCATAGCCCTCTATGGGTTTCCAAATATCACTTTGCCTATTCCACAAGAACTGTCTTAGTGAAAGGCTTCTTGAGGGGGAAGCTGTAACTCTGTGAGATGATTTCACAGAACACAAAGAAGTTTCTCTGAAAGCTTCTTTCTCTTTTTTATCGGAGGATATTTCTTTGGGACCTATAGTCTTCAAAGGGATCCGAAATATCTGTTCTCAGATTCCACAGAAATACGGCTAGAAAAGAGATCCACTAAATACAGATGTAACTCTGTGAGATGAATTAACAGAACACTAAGCAGTTTCTCCGAAAGCTTCTTTCCAGATTTCATCTGAGGATATTTCTTTTTTCAACATAGCCCTCTATGGGCTTCCAAATATCACTTTGCCAATTCCAAAAGAACTGTCTAAGCGAAAGGCTTCTTGAGGGAAAAGCTGTAACACTGTGATATGATTTCACAGAACACCAAGAAGTTTCTCAGAAAGCTTCTTTCTCTTTGTTATCAGAGGATATTTCCTTTGGCCCTATAGTCTTCAAAGGGATCCGATATATCTGTTCTCAGATTCCACAGAAATAAGGCTAGCAAAGAGATCCACGAAATACTGATGTAACTCTGTGAGGTGAATTAACAGAACAATAAGAAGTTTCTCAGAAAGCTTCTTTCCAGATTTCATCGGAGAATATTTCCTTTTTCACCATAGCCCTCTATGGGCTTCCAAATATCACTTTGCCAATTCCACAAGAACTGTCTTAGCGAAAGGCTTCTTGAGGGTAAAGCTGTAACTCTGTGAGGTGATTTCACAGAAAACAAAGAGGTTTCTCAGAAAGCTTCTTTCTCTTTGTTATCGGAGGATATTTCCTTTGGCCCTATAGTCTTCAAAGGGATCCGAAATATCTGTTCTCAGATTCCACAGAAATAAGGCTAGCAAAGAGATCCACGAAATACAGATGTAACTCTTTGAGATGAATTAACGTAACACTAAGCAGTTTCTCAGAAAGCTTCTTTCCAGATTTCATCTGAGTATATTTCCCTTCTCACCATAGCCCTCTATGGGCTTCCAAATATCACTTTGCCAATTCCACAAGAACTGTCTTAGCGAAAGGCTTCTTGAGGGGAAAGCTGTAACTCTGTGAGATGATTTCACAGAACACAAAGAAGTTTCTGAGAAAGCTTCTTTCTCTTTGTTATCGGAGGATATTTGCTTTGGCCCTATAATCTTCAAACGTATCCGCAATATCTGTTCTCAGATTCCACAGAAATGAGGCTAGCAAAGAGATCCACGAAATACAGATGTAACTCTGTGAGCTGAATTAACAGAACACTAAGCAGTTTCTCAGAAAGCTTCTTTCCAGATTTCATCTGAGGATATTTCCTTTTTCACCATAGCCCTCTATGGGCTTCCAAATATCACTTTGCCAATTCCACAAGAACTTCTTAGCGAAAGGCTTCTTGAGGGGAAAGCTGTATCTCTGTGAGATGATTTCACAGGACACAAAGAAGTTTCTCAGAAAGCTTCTTTCTCTTTGTTATCGGAGGATATTTCCTTTGGCCCTATAGACTTTAAAGGGATCCGAAATATCTGTTCTCAGATTCCACAGAAATAAGGCTAAAAAAGAGATCCACGAAAAACAGATGTAACTCTGTGAGTGGATTCACACACCACAGAGCAGTTTCTCAGAAAGCTTCTTTCCAGATTTCATCTGAGGATATTTCCTTTTCCACCATAGCCCTCTATGGGCTTCCAAATATCACTTTGCCAATTCCACAAGAACTGTCTTAGCGAAAGGCTTCTTGAGGGGAAAGCTGTAACTCTGTGAGATGATTTCACAGAACACAAAGAAGTTTCTCAGAAAGCTTCTTTCTCTTTGTTATCGGAGGATATTTCCTTTGGCCCTACAGTCTTCAAAGGGATCCGAAATATCTGTTCTCAGATTCCACACAAATAAGGCTAGCAAAGAGATCCACGAAACACAGATGTAACTCTGTGAGATGAATTAACAGAACACTAAGCAGTTTCTCAGAAAGCTTCTTTCCAGATTTCATCTGAGGATGTTTCCTTTTTCACCATAGCCCTCTATGGTCTTCCAAATATCACTTTGCCAATTTCACAAGAACTGTCTTAGCGAAAGGCTTCTTGAGGGGAAACCTCTAACTCTGTGAGATGATTTCACAGAACACAAAGAAGTTTCTCAGACAGCTTCTTTCTCTTTGTTATCGGAGGATATTTCCTTTGGCCCTATAGTCTTCAAAGGGATCCGAAATATCTGTTCTCAGATTCCACAGAAATAAGGCTAGCAAAGAGATCCAGGAAACACAGATGTAACTCTGTTAGATGAATTAACAAAACACTAAGCAGTATCTCAGAAACATTCTTTCCAGATTTCATCTGAGGATATTTCCTTTTTCACCATAGTCCTCTATGGGCATCCAAATATCACTTTGCCAATTCCACAAGAACTGTCTTATCGAAAGACTTTTGAGGGGAAAGCTGTAACTCTGTGAGATGATTTCACAGAACACAAAGAATTTTCTCAGAAAGCTTCTTTCTCTTTGTCATCGGAGGGTAATTCCTTTGGCCCTATATTCTTCAAAGGGATCCGAAATATCTGTTCTCAGATTCCACAGAAATAAGGCTAGCAAAGAGATCCACTAAATACAGATGTAACACTGTGAGATGAATTAACAGATCACTAAGCAGTTTCTCAGAAAGCTTCTTTCCAGATTTCATCTGAGGATATTTCCTTTTTCACCATAGCCCTCTAGGGGCTTCCAAATATCACTTTGCCAATTCCACAAGAAGTGTCTTAATGAAAGGCTTCTTGAGGGGAAAGCTGTAACTCTGTGAGATGATTTCACAGAACACAAAGAAGTTTCTCAGAAAGCTTCTTTCTCTTTGTTATCGGAGGATATTTCCTTTGGCCCTCTAGTCTTCAAAGGGATCCGAAATATCTGTTCTCAGATTCCACAGAAATAAGGCTAGCAAAGAGATGCACGAAATACAGATGTAACTCTGTGAGATGAATTAACAGAACACTAAGCAGTTTCTCAGAAAGCTTCTTTCCAGATTTCATCGGAGGATATTTCCTTTTTCACCATAGCCCTCTATGGGCTTCCAAATATCACTTTGCCAATTCCACAAGAACTTCTTAGCGAAAGGCTTCTTGAGGGGAAACCTGTATCTCTGTGAGATGATTTCACAGAACACAAAGAAGTTTCTCAGAAAGATTCTTTCACTTTGTTATCGGAAGATATTTCCTTTGGCCCTATAGTCTTTAAAGGGATCCGAAATATCTGTTCTCAGATTCCACAAAATAAGGCTAACAAAGAGATCCACGAAACACAGATGTAACTCTGTGAATGGAAGTCACACATCACAGAGCAGTTTCTCAGAAAGCTTCTTTCCAGATTTCATCTGAGGATATTTCCTTTTTCACCATAGCCCTCTATGGGATTCCAAATATCACTTTGCCAATTCCACAAGAACTGTCTTAGCGAAAGGCTTCTTGAGGGGAAAGCTGTAACTCTGTGGGATGATTTCACAGAACACAAAGAAGTTTCTCAGAAAGCTTCTTTCTCTTTGTTATCGGAGGATATTTCCTTTGGCCCTATAGTCTTCAAAGGGATCCGAAATATCTGTTTTCAGATTCCACAAAAGTAAGACTAGCAAAGAGATCCACGAAATACAAATGTAACTCTGTGAGATGAATTATCGGAACACTAAGCAGTTTCTCAGAAAGCTTCTTTCCAGATTTCATCTGAGGATATTTCCCTTCTCACCATAGCCCTCTATGGGCTTCCAAATATCACTTTGCATTTCCAAAAGAACTGTCTTAGCGAAAGGCTTCTTGAGGGGAAAGCTGTAACTCTGTGAGATGATTTCAGAGAACACAAAGAAGTTTCTCAGAAAGCTTCTTTCTCTTTGTTATCGGAGGATATTTCCTTTGGCCCTATAATCTTAAAAGCGATCCGAAATATCTGTTCTCAGATTCCACAGAAATAAGGGTAGCAAAGAGATCCACGAAATACAGATGTAACTCTGTGAGATGAATTAACAGAACACTAAGCAGTTTCTCAGAAAGCTTCTTTCCAGATTTCATCTGAGGATATTTCCTTTTTCACCATAGCCCTCTATGGGCTTCCAAATATCACTTTACCAATTCCACAAGAACTGTCTTAGCGAAAGGCTTCTTGAGGGGAAAGCTGTAACTCTGTGAGATGATTTCACAGAACACAAAGAAGTTTCTCAGAAAGCTTCTTTCTCTTTGTTATCGGAGGATATTTCCTTTGGCCCTGTAGTCTTCAAAGGGATCCGAAATATCTGTTCTCAGATTCCACAGAAATAAGGCTAGCAAAGACATCCACGAAATACAGATGTAACTCTGTGAGATGAATTAACAGAACACTAAGCCGTTTCTCAGAAAGCTTCTTTCCAGATTTCATCTGAGGATATTTCCTTTTTCACCATAGCCCTCTATGGGCTTCCAAATATCACTTTGCCAATTCCACAAGAACTGTCTTAGCGAAAGGCTTCTTGATGGGAAAGCTGTAACTCTGTGAGATGATTTCACAGAACACAAAGAAGTTTCTCAGAAAGCTTCTTTCTCTTTGTTATCGGAGGATATTTCCTTTGGCCCTGTAGTCTTCAAAGGGATCCGAAATATCTGTTCTCAGATTCCACAGAAATAAGGCTAGCAAAGACATCCACGAAATACAGATGTAACTCTGTGAGATGAATTAACAGAACACTAAGCAGTTTCTCAGAAAGCTTCTTTCCAGATTTCATCTGAGGATATTTCCTTTTTCACCATAGCCTTCTATGGGCTTCCAAATATCACTTTGCCAATTTCCCAATAACTGTCTTAGCGAAAGGCTTCTTGATGGGAAAGCTGTAACTCTGTGAGATGATTTCACAGAACACAAAGAGGTTTCTCAGAAAGCTTCTTTCTCTTTGTTATCGGAGAAAATTTCCTTTGGCCCTATAGTCTTCAAAGGGATCCGAAATATCTGTTCTCAGATTCCACAGAAATAAGGCTAGCAAAGAGATACACGAAACACAGATGTAACTCTGTGAGATGAATTAACAGAACACTAAGCAGATTCTCAGAAAGCTTCTTTCCAGATTTCATCTGAGGATATTTCCTTTTTCACCATAGCCCTCTATGGGCTTCCAAATATCACTTTGCCAATTCCAGAAGAACTGTCTTAGCGAAAGGCTTCTTGAGGGGAAAGCTGTAACTCTGTGAGATGATTTCACAGAACACAAAGAAGTTTCTCAGAAAGCTTCTTTCTCTTTATTATCGGAGAATATTTCCTTTGGCCCTATAGACTTTAAAGGGATCCGAAATATCTGTTCTCAGATTCCACAGAAATAAGGCTAGCAAAGAGATCCACGAAATACAGATGTAACTCTGTGAGATGAATTAACAGAACACTAAGCAGTTTCTCAGAAAGCTTCTTTCCAGATTTCATCTGAGTATATTTCCTTTTTCACCATAGCCCTCTATGTGCTTCCAAATATCACTTTGCCAATTCCACAAGAACTGTCTTATCGAAAGGCTTCTTGAGGGGAAAGCTGTAACTCTGTGAGATGATTTCACAGAACACAAAGAAGTTTCTCAGAAAGCTTCTTTCTCTTTGTTATCGGAGGATATTTCCTTTGGCCCTATAGTCTTCAAAGGGATCCGAAATATCTGTTCTCAGATTCCACAGAAATAAGGCTAGCAAAGAGATCCACGAAATACAGATGTAACTATGTGAGATGAATTAACAGAACACTAACCAGTTTCTCAGAAAGCTTCTTTCCAGATTTCATCTGAGGATATTTCCCTTCTCACCATAGCCCTCTATGGGCTTCCAAATATCACTTTGCAATTCCAAAAGAACTGTCTTAGTGAAAGGCTTCTTGAGGGGAAAGCTGTAACTCTGGAAGATGATTTCACAGAACACAAAGAAGTTTCTCAGAAAGATTCTTTCCTTTTGTTATCCGAAGATATTTCCTTTTTCCCTATAGTCTTTAAAGGGATCCGAAATATCTGTTCTCAGATTCCACAAAATAAGGCTAACAAAGAGATCCACGAAATACAGATGTAACTCTGTGAGTGGAAGTCACACATCACAGAGCAGTTTCTCAGAAAGCTTCTTTCCAGATTTCATCTGAGGATATTTCCTTTTTCACCATAGCCCTCTATGGGCTTCCAAATATCACTTTGCCAATTCCACAAGAACTGTCTTAGCGAAAGGCTTCTTGAGGGGAAAGCTGTAACTCTGTGAGATGATTTCACAGAACACAAAGAAGTTTCTCAGAAAGCTTCTTTCTCTTTGTTATCGGAGAATATTTCCTTTGGCCCTATAGACTTTAAAGGGATCCGAAATATCTGTTTTCAGATTCCACAGAAATAAGGCTAGAAAAGAGATCCACGAAATACAGATGTAACTCTGTGAGATGAATTAACAGAACACTAAGCAGTTTCTCAGAAAGCTTCTTTCCAGATTTCATCTGAGGATATTTCCTTTTTCACCATAGCCCTCTATGGGCTTCCAAATATCACTTTGCCAATTCCACAAGAACTGTCTTAGCGAAAGGCTTCTTGAGGGGAAAGCTGTAACTCTGTGAGATGATTTCACAGAACACAAAGAAGTTTCTCAGAAAGCTTCTTTCTCTTTGTTATCGGAGGATATTTCCTTTGGCCCTATAGTCTTCAAAGGGATCCGAAATATCTGTTCTCAGATTCCACAGAAATAAGGCTAGCAAAGAGATCCACGAAATACAGATGTAACTTTGTGAGACGAATTAAAAGAACACTAACCAGTTTCTCAGAAAGCTACTTTCCAGATTTCATCTGAGGATATTTCCCTTCTCACCATAGCCCTCTAAGGGCTTCCAAATATCACTTTGCCAATTCCACAAGAAGTTTCTTAGCGAAAGGCTTCTTGAGGGGAAAGCTGTAACTCTGTGAGATGATTTCACAGAACACAAAGAAGTTTCTCAGAAAGCTTCTTTCTCTTTGTTATCGGAGGATATTTCCTTTGGCCCTATAGTCTTCAAAGGGATCCGAAATATCTGTTCTCAGATTCCACAGAAATAAGGCTAGCAAAGAGATCCACGAAATACAGATGTAACTCTTTGAGATGAATTAACGTAACACTAAGCAGTTTCTAAGAAAGCTTCTTTCCAGATTTCATCTGAGGATATTTCCCTTCTCACCATAGCCCTCTATGGGCTTCCAAATATCACTTTGCCAATTCCACAAGAACTGTCTTAGCGAAAGGCTTCTTGAGGGGAAAGCTGTAACTCTGTGAGATGATTTCACAGAACACAAAGAAGTTTCTCAGAAAGCTTCTTTCTCTTTGTTATCGGAGGATATTTGCTTTGGCCCTATAATCTTCAAAGGGATCCGAAATATCTGTTCTCAGATTCCACAGAAATGAGGCTAGCAAAGAGATCCACGAAATACAGATGTAACTCTGTGAGCTGAATTAACAGAACACTAAGCAGTTTCTCAGAAAGCTCCTTTCCAGATTTCATCTGAGGATATTTCCTTTTTCACCATAGCCCTCTATGGGCTTCCAAATATCACTTTGCCAATTACACAAGAACTTCTTAGCGAAAGGATTCTTGAGGGGAAAGCTGTATCTCTGTGAGATGATTTCACAGAACACAAGGAAGTTTCTCAGAAAGATTCTTTCTCTTTGTTATCGGAAGATATTTCCTTTGGCCCTATAGTCTTTAAAGGGATCCGAAATATCTGTTCTCAGATTCCACAAAATAAGGCTAACAAAGAGATCCACGAAATACAGATGTAACTCTGTGAGTGGAAGTCACACATCACAGAGGAGTTTCTCAGAAAGCTTCTTTCCAGATTTCATCTGAGGATATTTCCTTTTTCACCATAGCCCTCTATGGGCTTCCAAATATCACTTTGCCAATTCCAAAAGAACTGTCTTAGCGAAAGGCTTCCTGAGGGGAAAGCTGTAACTCTGTGAGATGATTTCACAGAACACAAAGAAGTTTCTCAGAAAGCTTCTTTCTCTTTGCTATCGGAGGATATTTCCTTTGGCCCTATAGACTTTAAAGGGATCCGAAATATCTGTTTTCAGATTCCACAAAAGTAAGGCTAGCAAAGAGATCCACGAAATACAGATGTAACTCTGTGAGATGAATTATCGGAACACTAAGCAGTCTCTCAGAAAGCTTCTTTCCAGATTTCATCTGAGGATATTTTCCTTCTCACCATAGCCCTCTATGAGCTTCCAAATATCACTTTTCATTTCCAAAAGAACTGTCTCAGCGAAAGGCTTCTTGAGGGGAAAGCTGTTACTCTGTGAGATGATTCCAGAGAACACAAAGAAGTTTCTCAGAAAGCTTCTTTCTCTTTGTTATCGGAGGATATTTCCTTAGGCCCTATAATCTTAAAAGGGATCCGAAATATCTGTTCTCAGATTCCACAGAAATAAGGGTAGCAAAGAGATCCACGAAAAACAGATGTAACTCTGTGAGATGAATTAACAGAACACTAAGCAGTTTCTCAGAAAGCTTCTTTCCAGATTTCATCTGAGGATATTTCCTTTTTCACCATAGCCCTCTATGGGCTTCCAAATATCACTTTGCCAATTCCACAAGAACTTCTTAGCGAAAGGCTTCTTGAGGGGAAAGCTGTATCTCTGTGAGATTATTTCACAGAACACAAAGAAGTTTCTAAGAAAGATTCTTTCTCTTTGTTATCGGAAGATATTTCCTTTGGCCCTATAGTCTTTAAAGGGATCCGAAATATCTGTTCTCAGATTCCACAGAAATAAGGCTAACAAAGAGATCCACGAAATACAGATGTAACTCTGTGAGTGGAAGTCACACATCCCAGAGCAGTTTCTCAGAAAGTTTCTATCCAGATTTCATCTGAGGATATTTCCTTTTTCACCATAGCCCTCTATGGGTTTCCAAATATCACATTGCCAATTCCACAAGAACTGTCTTAGCGAAAGGCTTCTAGAGGAGACAGCTGTAACGCTGTGAGATGATTTCACAGAACACAAAGAAGTTTCTCAGAAAGCTTCTTTCTCTTTGTTATCGGAGGATATTTCCTTTTGCCCTGTAGTCTTCAAAGGGATCCGAAATATCTGTTCTCAGATTCCACAGAAATAAGGGTAGCAAAGAGATCCACGAAATACAGATGTAACTCTGTGAGATGAATTAACAGAACACTAAGCAGTTTCTCAGAAAGCTTCTTTCCAGATTTCATCTGAGGATATTTCCTTTTTCACCATAGCCCTCTATGGGCTTCCAAATATCACTTTACCAATTCCACAAGAACTGTCTTAGCGAAAGGCTTCTTGAGGGGAAAGCTGTAACTCTGTGAGATGATTTCACAGAACACAAAGAAGTTTCTCAGAAAGCTTCTTTCTCTTTGTTATCGGAGGATATTTCCTTTGGCCCTGTAGTCTTCAAAGGGATCCGAAATATCTGTTCTCAGATTCCACAGAAATAAGGCTAGCAAAGACATCCACGAAATACAGATGTAACTCTGTGAGATGAATTAACAGAACACTAAGCCGTTTCTCAGAAAGCTTCTTTCCAGATTTCATCTGAGGATATTTCCTTTTTCACCATAGCCCTCTATGGGCTTCCAAATATCACATTGCCAATTCCAGAAGAACTGTCTTAGCGAAAGGCTTCTTGAGGGGAAAGCTGTAACTCTGTGAGATGATTTCACAGAACACAAAGAAGTTTCTCAGAAAGCTTCTTTCTCTTTGTTATCGGAGGATATTTCCTTTGGCCCTGTAGTCTTCAAAGGGATCCGAAATATCTGTTCTCAGATTCCACAGAAATAAGGCTAGCAAAGACATCCACGAAATACAGATGTAACTCTGTGAGATGAATTAACAGAACACTAAGCAGTTTCTCAGAAAGCTTCTTTCCAGATTTCATCTGAGGATATTTCCTTTTTCACCATAGCCCTCTATGGGCTTCCAAATATCACTTTGCCAATTTCCCAATAACTGTCTTAGCGAAAGGCTTCTTGATGGGAAAGCTGTAACTCTGTGAGATGATTTCACAGAACACAAAGAGGTTTCTCAGAAAGCTTCTTTCTCTTTGTTATTGGAGAAAATTTCCTTTGGCCCTATAGTCTTCAAAGGGATCCGAAATATCTGTTCTCAGATTCCACAGAAATAAGGCTAGCAAAGAGATACACGAAACACAGATGTAACTCTGTGAGATGAATTAACAGAACACTAAGCAGATTCTCAGAAAGCTTCTTTCCAGATTTCATCTGAGGATATTTCCTTTTTCACCATAGCCCTCTATGGGCTTCCAAATATCACTTTGCCAATTCCAGAAGAACTGTCTTAGCGAAAGGCTTCTTGAGGGGAAAGCTGTAACTCTGTGAGATGATTTCACAGAACACAAAGAAGTTTCTCAGAAAGCTTCTTTCTCTTTATTATCGGAGAATATTTCCTTTGGCCCTATAGACTTTAAAGGGATCCGAAATATCTGTTCTCAGATTCCACAGAAATAAGGCTAGCAAAGAGATCCACGAAATACAGATGTAACTCTGTGAGATGAATTAACAGAACACTAAGCAGTTTCTCAGAAAGCTTCTTTCCAGATTTCATCTGAGTATATTTCCTTTTTCACCATAGCCCTCTATGTGCTTCCAAATATCACTTTGCCAATTCCACAAGAACTGTCTTATCGAAAGGCTTCTTGAGGGGAAAGCTGTAACTCTGTGAGATGATTTCACAGAACACAAAGAAGTTTCTCAGAAAGCTTCTTTCTCTTTGTTATCGGAGGATATTTCCTTTGGCCCTATAGTCTTCAAAGGGATCCGAAATATCTGTTCTCAGATTCCACAGAAATAAGGCTAGCAAAGAGATCCACGAAATACAGATGTAACTATGTGAGATGAATTAACAGAACACTAACCAGTTTCTCAGAAAGCTTCTTTCCAGATTTCATCTGAGGATATTTCCCTTCTCACCATAGCCCTCTATGGGCTTCCAAATATCACTTTGCAATTCCAAAAGAACTGTCTTAGTGAAAGGCTTCTTGAGGGGAAAGCTGTAACTCTGTGAGATGATTTCACAGAACACAAAGATGTTTCTCAGAAAGCTTCTTTCTCTTTGTTATCGGAGGATATTTCCTTTGGCCCTATAATCTTCAAAGGGATCCGAAATATCTGTTCTCAGATTCCACAGAAATAAGGCTAGCAAAGAGATCCACGAAATACAGATGTAACTCTGTGAGGTGAATTAACAGAACACTAAGCAGTTTCTCAGAAAGCTTCTTTCCAGATTTCATCTGAGGATATTTCCTTTTTCACCATAGCCCTCTATGGGCTTCCAAATATCACTTTGCCAATTCCACAAGAACTTCTTAGCGAAAGGCTTCTTGAGGGGAAAGCTGTATCTCTGGAAGATGATTTCACAGAACACAAAGAAGTTTCTCAGAAAGATTCTTTCCTTTTGTTATCCGAAGATATTTTCTTTTTCCCTATAGTCTTTAAAGGGATCCGAAATATCTGTTCTCAGATTCCACAAAATAAGGCTAACAAAGAGATCCACGAAATACAGATGTAACTCTGTGAGTGGAAGTCACACATCACAGAGCAGTTTCTCAGAAAGCTTCTTTCCAGATTTCATCTGAGGATATTTCCTTTTTCACCATAGCCCTCTATGGGCTTCCAAATATCACTTTGCCAATTCCACAAGAACTGTCTTAGCGAAAGGCATCTTGAGGGGAAAGCTGTAACTCTGTGAGATGATTTCACAGAACACAAAGAAGTTTCTCAGAAAGCTTCTTTCTCTTTGTTATCGGAGAATATTTCCTTTGGCCCTATAGACTTTAAAGGGATCCGAAATATCTGTTTTCAGATTCCACAGAAATAAGGCTAGCAAAGAGATCCACGAAATACAGATGTAACTCTGTGAGATGAATTAACAGAACACTAAGCAGTTTCTCAGAAAGCTTCTTTCCAGATTTCATCTGAGGATATTTCCTTTTTCACCATAGCCCTCTATGGGCTTCCAAATATCACTTTTCCAATTCCACAAGAACTGTCTTAGCGAAAGGCTTCTTGAGGGTAAAGCTGTAACTCTGTGAGATGATTTCACAGAACACAAAGAAGTTTCTCAGAAAGCTTCTTTCTCTTTGTTATCGGAGGATATTTCCTTTGGCCCTATAGTCTTCAAAGGGATCCGAAATATCTGTTCTCAGATTCCACAGAAATAAGGCTAGCAAAGAGATCCACGAAATACAGATGTAACTTTGTGAGACGAATTAAAAGAACACTAACCAGTTTCTCAGAAAGCTACTTTCCAGATTTCATCTCAGGATATTTCCCTTCTCACCATAGCCCTCTAAGGGCTTCCAAATATCACTTTGCCAATTCCACAAGAAGTTTCTTAGCGAAAGGCTTCTTGAGGGGAAAGCTGTAACTCTGTGAGATGATTTCACAGAACACAAAGAAGTTTCTCAGAAAGCTTCTTTCTCTTTGTTATCGGAGGATATTTCCTTTGGCCCTATAGTCTTCAAAGGGATCCGAAATATCTGTTCTCAGATTCCACAGAAATGAGGCTAGCAAAGAGATCCACGAAATACAGATGTAACTCTGTGAGCTGAATTAACAGAACACTAAGCAGTTTCTCAGAAAGCTCCTTTCCAGATTTCATCTGAGGATATTTCCTTTTTCACCATAGCCCTCTATGGGCTTCCAAATATCACTTTGCCAATTACACAAGAACTTCTTAGCGAAAGGATTCTTGAGGGGAAAGCTGTATCTCTGTGAGATGATTTCACAGAACACAAGGAAGTTTCTCAGAAAGATTCTTTCTCTTTGTTATCGGAAGATATTTCCTTTGGCCCTATAGTCTTTAAAGGGATCCGAAATATCTGTTCTCAGATTCCACAAAATAAGGCTAACAAAGAGATCCACGAAATACAGATGTAACTCTGTGAGTGGAAGTCACACATCACAGAGGAGTTTCTCAGAAAGCTTCTTTCCAGATTTCATCTGAGGATATTTCCTTTTTCACCATAGCCCTCTATGGGCTTCCAAATATCACTTTGCCAATTCCAAAAGAACTGTCTTAGCGAAAGGCTTCCTGAGGGGAAAGCTGTAACTCTGTGAGATGATTTCACAGAACACAAAGAAGTTTCTCAGAAAGCTTCTTTCTCTTTGCTATCGGAGGATAATTCCTTTGGCCCTATAGACTTTAAAGGGATCCGAAATATCTGTTTTCAGATTCCACAAAAGTAAGGCTAGCAAAGAGATCCACGAAATACAGATGTAACTCTGTGAGATGAATTATCGGAACACTAAGCAGTCTCTCAGAAAGCTTCTTTCCAGATTTCATCTGAGGATATTTTCCTTCTCACCATAGCCCTCTATGAGCTTCCAAATATCACTTTTCATTTCCAAAAGAACTGTCTCAGCGAAAGGCTTCTTGAGGGGAAAGCTGTTACTCTGTGAGATGATTCCAGAGAACACAAAGAAGTTTCTCAGAAAGCTTCTTTCTCTTTGTTATCGGAGGATATTTCCTTAGGCCCTATAATCTTAAAAGGGATCCGAAATATCTGTTCCCAGATTCCACAGAAATAAGGGTAGCAAAGAGATCCACGAAAAACAGATGTAACTCTGTGAGATGAATTAACAGAACACTAAGCAGTTTCTCAGAAAGCTTCTTTCCAGATTTCATCTGAGGATATTTCCTTTTTCACCATAGCCCTCTATGGGCTTCCAAATATCACTTTGCCAATTCCACAAGAACTTCTTAGCGAAAGGCTTCTTGAGGGGAAAGCTGTATCTCTGTGAGATTATTTCACAGAACACAAAGAAGTTTCTAAGAAAGATTCTTTCTCTTTGTTATCGGAAGATATTTCCTTTGGCCCTATAGTCTTTAAAGGGATCCGAAATATCTGTTCTCAGATTCCACAGAAATAAGGCTAACAAAGAGATCCACGAAATACAGATGTAACTCTGTGAGTGGAAGTCACACATCCCAGAGCAGTTTCTCAGAAAGTTTCTATCCAGATTTCATCTGAGGATATTTCCTTTTTCACCATAGCCCTCTCTGGGTTTCCAAATATCACTTTGCCAATTCCACAAGAACTGTCTTAGCGAAAGGCTTCCAGAGGAGACAGCTGTAACTCTGTGAGATGATTTCACAGAACACAAAGAAGTTTCTCAGAAAGCTTCTTTCTCTTTGTTATCGGAGGATATTTCCTTTTGCCCTGTAGTCTTCAAAGGGATCCGAAATATCTGTTCTCAGATTCCACAGAAATAAGGCTAGCAAAGACATCCACGAAATACAGATGTAACTCTGTGAGATGAATTAACAGAACACTAAGCAGTTTCTCAGAAAGCTTCTTTCCAGATTTCATCTGAGGATATTTCCTTTTTCACCATAGCCCTCTATGGGCTTCCAAATATCACTTTGCCAATTCCACAAGAAGTGTCTTAGCGAAAGGCTTCTTGAGGGGAAAGCTGTAACTCTGTGAGATGATTTCACAGAACACAAAGAAGTTTCTCAGAAAGCTTCTTTCTCTTTGTTATCGGAGGATATTTCCTTTGGCCCTGTAGTCTTCAAAGGGATCCGAAATATCTGTTCTCAGATTCCACAGAAATAAGGCTAGCAAAGACATCCACGAAATACAGATGTAACTCTGTGAGATGAATTAACAGAACACTAAGCAGTTTCTCAGAAAGCTCCTTTCCAGATTTCATCTGAGGATATTTCCTTTTTCACCATAGCCCTCTATGGGCTTCCAAATATCACTTTGCCAATTACACAAGAACTTCTTAGCGAAAGGATTCTTGAGGGGAAAGCTGTATCTCTGTGAGATGATTTCACAGAACACAAGGAAGTTTCTCAGAAAGATTCTTTCTCTTTGTCATCGGAAGATATTTCCTTTGGCCCTATAGTCTTTAAAGGGATCCGAAATATCTGTTCTCAGATTCCACAAAATAAGGCTAACAAAGAGATCCACGAAATACAGATGTAACTCTGTGAGTGGAAGTCACACATCACAGAGGAGTTTCTCAGAAAGCTTCTTTCCAGATTTCATTTGAGGATATTTCCTTTCTCACCATAGCCCTCTATGGGCTTCCAAATATCACTTTGCCAATTCCAAAAGAACTGTCTTAGCGAAAGGCTTCCTGAGGGGAAAGCTGTAACTCTGTGAGATGATTTCACAGAACACAAAGAAGTTTCTCAGAAAGCTTCTTTCTCTTTGCTATCGGAGGATATTTCCTTTGGCCCTATAGACTTTAAAGGGATCCGAAATATCTGTTTTCAGATTCCACAAAAGTAAGGCTAGCAAAGAGATCCACGAAATACAGATATAACTCTGTGAGATGAATTATCGGAACACTAAGTAGTTTCTCAGAAAGCTTCTTTCCAGATTTCATCTGAGGATATTTTCCTTCTCACCATAGCCCTCTATGGGCTTCCAAATATCACTTTGCATTTCCAAAAGAACTGTCTCAGCGAAAGGCTTCTTGAGGGGAAAGCTGTTACTCTGTGAGATGATTTCAGAGAACACAAAGAAGTTTCTCAGAAAGCTTCTTTCTCTTTGTTATCGGAGGATATTTCCTTAGGCCCTATAATCTTAAAAGGGATCCGAAATATCTGTTCTCAGATTCCACAGAAATAAGGGTAGCAAAGAGATCCACGAAAAACAGATGTAACTCTGTGAGATGAATTAACAGAACACTAAGCAGTTTCTCAGAAAGCTTCCTTCCAGATTTCATCTGAGGATATTTCCTTTTTCACCATAGCCCTCTATGGGCTTCCAAATATCACTTTGCCAATTCCACAAGAACTTCTTAGCGAAAGGCTTCTTGAGGGGAAAGCTGTATCTCTTTGAGATTATTTCACAGAACACAAAGAAGTTTCTAAGAAAGATTCTTTCTCTTTGTTATCGGAAGATATTTCCTTTGGCCCTATAGTCTTTAAAGGGATCCGAAATATCTGTTCTCAGATTCCACAGAAATAAGGCTAACAAAGAGATCCACGAAATACAGATGTAACTCTGTGAGTGGAAGTCACACATCCCAGAGCAGTTTCTCAGAAAGTTTCTATCCAGATTTCATCTGAGGATATTTCCTTTTTCACCAAAGCCCTCTATGGGTTTCCAAATATCACTTTGCCAATTCCACAAGAACTGTCTTTGCGAAAGGCTTCTAGAGGAGACAGCTGTAACTCTGTGAGATGATTTCACAGAACACAAAGAAGTTTCTCAGAAAGCTTCTTTCTCTTTGTTATCGGAGGATATTTCCTTTTGCCCTGTAGTCTTCAAAGGGATCCGAAATATCTGTTCTCAGATTCCACAGAAATAAGGCTAGCAAAGACATCCACGAAATACAGATGTAACTCTGTGAGATGAATTAACAGAACACTAAGCAGTTTCTCAGAAAGCTTCTTTCCAGATTTCATCTGAGGATATTTCCTTTTTCACCATAGCCCTCTATGGGCTTCCAAATATCACTTTGCCAATTCCACAAGAAGTGTCTTAGCGAAAGGCTTCTTGAGGGGAAAGCTGTAACTCTGTGAGATGATTTCACAGAACACAAAGAAGTTTCTCAGAAAGCTTCTTTCTCTTTGTTATCGGAGGATATTTCCTTTGGCCCTGTAGTCTTCAAAGGGATCCGAAATATCTGTTCTCAGATTCCACAGAAATAAGGCTAGCAAAGACATCCACGAAATACAGATGTAACTCTGTGAGATGAATTAACAGAACACTAAGCAGTTTCTCAGAAAGCTTCTTTCCAGATTTCATCTGAGGATATTTCCTTTTTCACCATAGCCCTCTATGGGCTTCCAAATATCACTTTGCCAATTTCACAATAACTGTCTTAGCGAAAGGCTTCTTGATGGGAAAGCTGTAACTCTGTGAGATGATTTCACAGAACACAAAGAGGTTTCTCAGAAAGCTTCTTTCTCTTTGTTATCGGAGGAAATTTCCTTTGGCCCTATAGTCTTCAAAGGGATCCGAAATATCTGTTCTCAGATTCCACAGAAATAAGGCTAGCAAAGAGATACACGAAATACAGATGTAAATCTGTGAGATGAATTAACAGAACACTAAGCAGATTCTCAGAAAGCTTCTTTCCAGATTTCATCTGAGGATATTTTCTTTTTCACCATAGCCCTCTATGGGCTTCCAAATATCACTTTGCCAATTCCACAAGAACTGTCTTAGCGAAAGGCTTCTTGAGGGGAAAGCTGTAACTCTGTGAGATGATTTCACAGAACACAAAGAAGTTTCTCAGAAAGCTTCTTTCTCTTTATTATCGGAGAATATTTCCTTTGGCCCTATAGACTTTAAAGGGATCCGAAATATCTGTTCTCAGATTCCACAGAAATAAGGCTAGCAAAGAGATCCACGAAATACAGATGTAACTCTGTGAGATGAATTAACAGAACACTAAGCAGTTTCTCAGAAAGCTTCTTTCCAGATTTCATCTGAGTATATTTCGTTTTTCACCATAGCCCTCTATGGGCTTCCAAATATCACTTTGCCAATTCCACAAGAACTGTCTTAGCGAAAGGCTTCTTGAGGGGAAAGCTGTAACCCTGTGAGATGATTTCACAGAACACAAAGACGTTTCTCAGAAAGCTTCTTTCTCTTTGTTATCGGAGGATATTTCCTTTGGCCCTATTATCTTCAAAGGGATCCGAAATATCAGTTTTCAGATTCCACAAAAATAAGGCTAGCAAAGAGATCCACGAAATACAGATGTAACACTGTGAGATGAATTAACAGAACGCTAAGCAGTTTCTCAGAAAGCTTCTTTCCAGATTTCATCGGAGGATATTTCCTTTTTCACCATAGCCCTCTATGGGCTTCCAAATATCACTTTGCCAATTCCACAAGAACTTCTTAGCGAAAGGCTTCCTGAGGGGAAAGCTGTATCTTTGTGAGATGATTTCACAGAACACAAAGAAGTTTCTCAGAAAGATTCTTTCACTTTGTTATCGGAAGATATTTCCTTTCGCTCTATAGTCTTTAAAGGGATCCGAAATATCTGTTCTCAGATTCCACAAAATAAGGCTAACAAAGAGATCCACGAAATACAGATGTAACTCTGTGAATGGAAGTCACACATCACAGAGCAGTTTCTCAGAAAGCTTCTTTCCAGATTTCATCTGAGGATATTTCCTTTTTCACCATAGCCCTCTATGGGTTTCCAAATATCACTTTGCCAATTCCACAAGAACTGTCTTAGCGAAAGGCTTCTTGAGGGGAAAGCTGTAACTCTGTGAGATGATTTCACAGAACACAAAGAAGTTTCTCAGAAAGCTTCTTTCTCTTTGTTATCGGAGGATATTTCCTTTGGCCCTATAGTCTTCAAAGGGATCCGAAATATCTGTTCTCAGATTCCACAGAAATAAGGCTAGCAAAGACATCCACGAAATACAGATGTAACTCTGTGAGATGAATTAACAGAACACTAAGCAGTTTCTCAGAAAGCTTCTTTCCAGATTTCATCTGAGGATATTTCCTTTTTCACCATAGCCCTCTATGGGCTTCCAAATATCACTTTGCCAATTTCACAATAACTGTCTTAGCGAAAGGCTTCTTGATGGGAAAGCTGTAACTCTGTGAGATGATTTCACAGAACACAAAGAGGTTTCTCAGAAAGCTTCTTTCTCTTTGTTATCGGAGGAAATTTCCTTTGGCCCTATAGTCTTCAAAGGGATCCGAAATATCTGTTCTCAGATTCCACAGAAATAAGGCTAGCAAAGAGATCCACGAAATACAGATGTAAGGCTGTTAGATGAATTACCAGAACACTAAGCAGTTTCTCAGAAAGCTTCTTTCCAGATTTCATCTGAGGATATTTCCTTTTTCACCATAGCCCTCTATGGACTTCCAAATATCACTTTGCCAATTCCATAAGAACTGTCTTAGAGAAAGGCTTCTTGAGGGGAAAGCTGTAACTCTGTGAGATGATTTCACAGAACACAAAGAAGTTTCTCAGAAAGCTTCTTTCTCTTTGTTATCGGAGGATATTTCCTTTGGCCGTATAGTCTTCAAAGAGATCCGAAATATCTGTTCTCAGATTCCACAGAAATAAGGCTAGCAAAGAGATCCACGAAATACAGATGTAACTCTGTGAGATGAATTAACAGAAAACTAAGTAGTTTCTCAGAAAGCTTCTTTCCAGATTTCATCTGAGGATATTTCCATTTTCACCATAGCCCTCTATGGGCTTCCAAATATCACTTTGCAATTCTACAAGAACTTCTTAGCGAAAGGCTTCTTGAGGGGAAAGCTGTATCTCTGTTAGATGATTTCACAGAACACAAAGAAGTTTCTCAGAAAGATTCTTTCTCTTTGTTATCGGAAGATATTTTCTTTGGCCCTATAGTCTTTAAAGGGATCCGAAATATCTGTTCTCAGATTCCACAAAATAAGGCTAACAAAGAGATCCACGAAATACAGATGTAACTCTGTGAGTGGAAATCACACATCACAGAACAGTTTATCAGATAGCTTCTTTCCAGATTTCATCTGAGGATATTTCCTTTTTCACCATAGCCCTCTATGGGCTTCCAAATATCACTTTGCCAATTCCACAAGAATTGTCTTTGCGAAAGGCTTCTTGAGGGGGAAGCTGTAACTCTGTGAGATGATTTCACAGAACACAAAGAAGTTTCTCAGAAAGATTCTTTCTCTTTGTTATCGGAAGATATTTCCTTTGGCCCTATAGTCTTTAAAGGGATCCGAAATATCTGTTCTCAGATTCCACAAAATAAGGCTAACAAAGAGATCCACGAAATACAGATGTAACTCTGTGAATGGAAGTCACACATCACGGAGCAGTTTCTCAGAGAGCTTTTTTCAGATTTCATCTGAGGATATTTCCTTTTTCACCAAAACCCTCTATGGGTTTCCAAATATCACTTTCCCAATTCCACAAGAACTGTCTTAGCGAAAGGCTTCTTGAGGGGAAAGCTGTAACTCTGTGAGGTGATTTCACAGAACACAAAGAAGTTTCTCAGAAAGCTTCTTTCTCTTTGTTATCGGAGGATGTTTCCTTTGGCCCTATAGTCTTCAAAGAGATCCGAAATATCTGTTCTCAGATTCCACAGAAACAAGGCTACAAAGAGATCCACGAAATACAGATGTAACTCTGTGAGATGAATTAACAGAACACTAAGCAGTTTCTCAGAAAGCTTCTTTCCAGATTTCATCTGAGGATATTTCCTTTTTCACCATAGCCCTCTATGGGCTTCCAAATATCACTTTGCCAATTCCACAAGAACTTCTTAGCGAAAGGCTTCTTGAGGGGAAAGCTGTATCTTTGTGAGATGATTTCACAGAACACAAAGAAGTTTCTCAGAAAGATTCTTTCACTTTGTTATCGGAAGATATTTCCTTTCGCTCTATAGTCTTTAAAGGGATCCGAAATATCTGTTCTCAGATTCCACAAAATAAGGCTAACAAAGAGATCCACGAAATACAGATGTAACTCTGTGAATGGAAGTCACACATCACAGAGCAGTTTCTCAGAAAGCTTCTTTCCAGATTTCATCTGAGGATATTTCCTTTTTCACCATAGCCCTCTATGGGTTTCCAAATATCACTTTGCCAATTCCACAAGAACTGTCTTAGCGAAAGGCTTCTTGAGGGGAAAGCTGTAACTCTGTGAGATGATTTCACAGAACACAAAGAAGTTTCTCAGAAAGCTTCTTTCTCTTTGTTATCGGAGGATATTTCCTTTGGCCCTATAGTCTTCAAAGGGATCCGAAATATCTGTTTTCAGATTCCACAAAGTAAGAATAGCAAAGAGATCTACGAAATACAGATGTAACTCTGTGAGATGAATTATCGGAACACTAAGCAGTTTCTCAGAAAGCTTCTTTCCAGATTTCATCTGAGGATATTTTCCTTCTCACCATAGCCCTCTATGGGCTTCCAAATATCACTTTGCATTTCCAAAAGAACTGTCTTAGCGAAAGGCTTCTTGAGGGGAAAGCTGTTACTCTGTGAGATGATTTCAGAGAACACAAAGAAGTTTCTCAGAAAGCTTCTTTCTCTTTGTTATCGGAGGATATTTCCTTTGGCCCTATAGACTTTAAAGGGATCCGAAATATCTGTTCTCAGATTCCACAGAAATAAGGCTAGCAAAGAGATCCAGGAAAAACAGATGTAACTCTGTGAGTGGAAGTCACACATCACAGAGCAGTTTCTCAGAAAGCTTCTTTCCAGATTTCATCTGAGGATATTTCCTTTCTCACCATAGCCCTCTATGGGCTTCCAAATATCACTTTGCCAATTCCACAAGAACTGTCTTAGCGAAAGGCTTCTTGAGGGAAAAGCTGTAACTCTGTGAGATGATTTCACAGAACACAAAGAAGTTTCTCAGAAAGCTTCTTTCTCTTTGTTATCGGAGGATATTTCCTTTGGCCCTAAATTCTTCAAAGTGATCCGAAATATCTGTTCTCAGATTCCACAGAAATAAGGCTAGCAAAGAGATCCCCGAAATACAGATGTAACTCTGTGAGATGAATTAACAGAACACTAACCAGTTTCTCAGAAAGCTTCTTTCCAGATTTCGTCTGAGGATATTTCCTTTTTCAACATAGCCCTCTATGGACTTTCAAATATCACTTTGCCAATTCCACAAGAACTGTCTTAGCGAAAGGCTTCTTGAGGGGAAAGCTGTAACTCTGTGAGATGATTTCACAGAAAACAAAGAAGTTTCTCAGAAAGCTTCTTTCTCTTTGTTATCGCAGGATATTTCCTTTGGCCCCATAGACTTCAAAGGGATCCGAAATATCTGTTCTCAGATTCCACAGAAATAAGGCTAGCAAAGAGATCCACGAAATACAGATGTAACTCTGTGAGATGAATTAACAGAACACTAAGCAGTTTCTCAGAAAGCTTCTTTCCAGATTTCATCTGAGGATATTTCCTTTTTTCACCATAGCCCTCTATGGGCTTCCAAATATCACTTTGCCAATTCCAAAAGAAGTGTCTTAGCGAAAGGCTTCTTGAGGGGAAAGCTGTAACTCTGTGAGATGATTTCACAGAACACAAAGAAGTTTCTCAGAAAGCTTCTTTCTCTTTGTTATCGGAGGATATTTCCTTTGGCCCTATAGTCCTCAAAGGGTTCCGAAATATCTGTTCTCAAATTCCACAGAAATAAGGCCAGCAAAGAGATCCAGGAAATACAGATGTAACTCTGTGAGATGAATTAACAGAACACTAAGCAGTTTCTCAGAAAGCTTCTTTCCAGATTTCATCTGAGGATATTTCCTTTTTCACCATAGCCCTCTATGGGATTCCAAATATCTCTTTGCCAATTCCACAAGGACTGTCTTAGCGAAAGGCTTCTTGAGGGGAAAGCTGTATCTCTGTGAGATGATTTCACAGAACACAAAGAAGTTTCTCAGAAAGATTCTTTCTTTTTGTTATCCGAAGATATTTCCTTTGGCCCTATAGTCTTTAAAGGGATCCGAAATATCTGTTCTCAGATTCCACAAAAGAAGGCAAACAAAGAGATCCACGAAATACAGATGTAACTCTGTGAGTGGAAGTCACACATCACAGAGCAGTTTCTCAGAAAGCTTCTTTCCAGATTTCATCTGAGGATATTTCCTTTTGCACCATAGCCCTCTATGGGCTTCCAAATATCTCTTTGCCAATTCCACGAGAACTGTCTTAGCGAAAGGTTTCTTGAGGGGAAAGCTGTAACTCTGTGAGATGATTTCACAGAACACAAAGAAGTTTCTCAGAAAGCTTCTTTCTCTTTGTTATCGGAGGATATTTCCTTTGGCCCTATAGTCTTCAAAGGGATCCGAAATATCTGTTCACAGATTCCACAGAAATAAGGCTAGCAAAGAGATCCAGGAAAAACAGATGTAACTCTGTGAGTGGAAGTCAAACATCACAGAGCAGTTTCTCAGAAAGCTTCTTTCCAGATTTCATCTGAGGATATTTCCTTTCTCACCATAGCCCTCTATGGGCTTCCAAATATCACTTTGCCAATTCCACAAGAACTGTCTTAGCGAAAGGCTTCTTGAGGGAAAAGCTGTAACTCTGTGAGATGATTTCACAGAACACAAAGAAGTTTCTCAGAAAGCTTCTTTCTCTTTGTTATCGGAGGATATTTCCTTTGGCCCTATAGTCTTCAAAGGGATCCGAAATATCTGTTCTCAGATTCCAGAGAAATAAGGCTAGCAAAGAGATCCACGAAATACAGATGTAACTCTGTGAGATGAATTAACAGAACACTAAGCAGTTTCTCAGAAAGCTTCTTTCCAGATTTCATCTGAGGATATTTCCTTTTTTCACCATAGCCCTCTATGGGCTTCCAAATATCACTTTGCCAATTCCACAAGAACTGTCTTAGCGAAAGGCTTTTTGGGGGGAAAGCAGTAACTCTGTGAGTTGATTTCACAGAACACAAAGAAGTTTCTCAGAAAGCTTCTTTCTCTTTGTTATCGGAGGATAATTCCTTTGGCCCTATAGTCTTCAAAGGGATCCGAAATATCTGTTCTCAGATTCCACAGAAATAAGGCTAGCAAAGAGATCCACGAAATACAGGTGTAACTCTGTGAGATGAATTAACAGAACACTAAGCAGTTTCTCAGAAAGGTTCTTTCCAGATTTCATCTGAGGATAATTCCTTTTTCACCATAGCCCTCTATGGGCTTCCAAATATCACTTTGCCAATTCCACAAGAACTGTCTTAGCGAAAGGCTTCTTGAGGGGAAAGCTGTAACTTTCTGAGATGATTTCACAGACCACAAAGAAGTTTCTCAGAAAGCTTCTTTCTCTTTGTTATCGGAGGATATTTCCTTCGGCCCTATAGACTATAAAGGGATCCGAAATATCTGTTCTCAGATACCACAGAAATAAGGCTAGCAAAGAGATCCACGAAATACAGATGTAACTCTGTGAGATGAATTAACGGAACACTAAGCAGTTTCTCAGAAAGCTTCTTTCCAGATTTCATCTGAGGATATTTCCTTTTTCACCATAGCCCTCTATGGGCTTCCAAATATCACTTTGCCAATTCCACAAGAACATCTTAGCGAAAGGCTTCTTGAGGGGAAATCTGTATCTCTGTGAGATGATTTCACAGAACACAAAGAAGTTTCTCAGAAAGACTCTTTCTCTTTGTTATCGGAAGATATTTCCTTTGGCCCTATAGTCTTTAAAGGGATCCGAAATATCTGTTCTCAGATTCCACAAAATAAGGCTAACAAAGAGATCCACGAAATACAGATGTAACTCTGTGAGTGGAAGTCACACATCACAGAGCAGTTTATCAGAAAGCTTCTTTCCAGATTTCATCTGAGGATATTTCCTTTTTCACCATAGCCCTCTAAGGGCTTCCAAATATCACTTTGCCAATTCCACAAGAACTGTCTTAGCGAAAGGCTTCTTGAGGGGAAAGCTGTAACTCTGTGAGATGATTTCACAGAACACAAAGAAGTTTCTCAGAAAGCTTCTTTCTCTTTGTTATCGGAGGATATTTCCTTTGGCCCTATAGTCTTCAAAGGGATCCGAAATATCTGTTCTCAGATTCCACAGAAATAAGGCTAGCAAAGAGATCCACGAAATACAGATGTAACTCTTTGAGATGAATTAACGGAACACTAAGCAGTTTCACAGAAAGCCTCTTTCCAGATTTCATCTGAGGATATTTCCCTTCTCACCATAGCCCTCTATGGGCTTCCAAATATCACTTTGCAATTCCAAAAGAACTGTCTTAGCGAAGGCTTCTTGAGGGGAAAGCTGTAACTCTGTGAGATGATTTCACAGAACACAAAGAAGTTTCTCAGAAAGCTTCTTTCTCTTTGTTATCGGAGGATATTTCCTTTGGCCCTATAGTCTTCAAAGGGTTCCGAAATATCTGTTCTCAAATTCCACAGAAATAAGGCCAGCAAAGAGATCCACGAAATACAGATGTAACTCTGTGAGATGAATTAACAGAACCCTAAGCAGTTTCTCAGAAAGCTTCTTTCCAGATTTCATCTGAGGATATTTCGTTTTTCACCATAGCCCTCTATGGGATTCCAAATATCTCTTTGCCAATTCCACAAGGACTGTCTTAGCGAAAGGCTTCTTGAGGGGAAAGCTGTATCTCTGTGAGATGATTTCACAGAACACAAAGAAGTTTCTCAGAAAGATTCTTTCTTTTTGTTATCCGAAGATATTTCCTTTGGCCCTATAGTCTTTAAAGGGATCCGAAATATCTGTTCTCAGATTCCACAAAATAAGGCTAACAAAGAGATCCACGAAATACAGATGTAACTCTGTGAGTGGAAGTCACACATCACAGAGCAGATTCTCAGAAAGCTTCTTTCCAGATTTCATCTGAGGATATTTCCTTTTTCACCATAGCCCTCTATGGGCTTCCAAATATCACTTTGCCAATTCCACGAGAACTGTCTTAGCGAAAGGTTTCTTGAGGGGAAAGCTGTAACTCTGTGAGATGATTTCACACAACACAAAGAAGTTTCTCAGAAAGCTTCTTTCTCTTTGTTATCGGAGGATATTTCCTTTGGCCCTATAGTCTTCAAAAGGATCCGAAATATCTGTTCTCAGATTCCACAGAAATAAGGCTAGCAAAGAGATCCAGGAAAAACAGATGTAACTCTGTGAGTGGAAGTCACACATCACAGAGCAGTTTCTCAGAAAGCTTCTTTCCAGATTTCATCTGAGGATATTTCCTTTCTCACCATAGCCCTCTATGGGCTTCCAAATATCACTTTGCCAATTCCACAAGAACTGTCTTAGCGAAAGGCTTCTAGAGGGGAAAGCTGTAACTCTGTGAGATGATTTCACAGAATACAAAGAAGTTTCTCAGAAAGCTTCTTTCTCTTTGTTATCGGAGGATATTTCCTTTGGCCCTATAGTCTTCAAAGGGATCCGAAATATCTGTTCTCAGATTCCAGAGAAATAAGGCTAGCAAAGAGATCCACAAAATACAGATGTAACTCTGTGAGATGAATTAATAGATCACTAAGCAGTTTCTCAGAAAGCTTCTTTCCAGATTTCATCTGAGGATATTTCCTTTTTCACCATAGCCCTCTAAGGGCTTCCAAATATCACTTTGCCAATTCCACAAGAACTTCTTAGCGAAAGGCTTCTTGAGGGGAAAGCTGTAACTCTGTGAGCTGATTTCACAGAACACAAAGAAGTTTCTCAGAAAGCTTCTTTCTCTTTGTTATCGGAGGATATTTCCTTTGGCCCTATAGTCTTCAAAGGGATCCGAAATATCTGTTCTCAGATTCCACTGAAATAAGGCTAACAAAGAGATCCACGAAATACAGATGTAACTCTGTGAGATGAATTAACAGAACACTAAGCAGTTTCTCAGAACGCTTCTTTCCAGATTTCATCTGAGGATATTTCCTTTTTCACCATAGCCCTCTATGGGCTTCCAAATATCACTTTGCGAATTCCACGAGAACTGTCTTAGCAAAAGGTTTCTTGAGGGGAAAGCTGTAACTCTGTGAGATGGTTTCACAGAACTCAAAGAAGTTTCTCAGAAAGCTTCTTTCTCTTTGTTATCGGAGGATATTTCCTTTGGTAATATAGACTTTAAAGGGATCCGAAATATCTGTTCTCAGATTCCACAGAAATAATGCTAGCAAAGAGATCCGCGAAATATAGATGTAAGTCTGTGAGATGAATTAACAGAACACTAAGCAGTTTCTCAGAAAGCTTCTTTCCAGATTTCATCTGAGGATATTTCCTTTTTCACCATAGCCCTCTATGGGCTTCCAAATATCTCTTTGCCAATTCCACAGGAAGTGTCTTAGCGAAAGGCTTCTTGAGGGGAAAGCTGTAACTCTGTGAGATGATTTCACAGAACACAAAGAAGTTTCTCAGACAGCTTCTTTCTCTTTGTTATCGGAGGATATTTCCTTCGGCCCTATAGACTATAAAGGGATCCGAAATATCTGTTCTCAGATTCCACAGAAATAAGGCTAGCAAAGAGATCCACGAAATACAGATGTAACTCTGTGAGATGAATTAACAGAACACTAAGCAGTTTCTCAGAAAGCTTCTTTCCAGATTTCATCTGAGGATATTTCCTTTTTCACCATAGCCCTCTATGGGCTTCCAAATATCACTTTGCCAATTCCACGAGAACTTCTTAGCGAAAGGCTTCTTGAGGGGAAATCTGTATCTCTGTGAGATGATTTCACAGAACACAAAGAAGTTTCTCAGAAAGATTCTTTCTCTTTGTTATCGGAAGATATTTCCTTTGGCCCTATAGTCTTTAAAGGGATCCGAAATATCTGTTCTCAGATTCCACAAAATAAGGCTAACAAAGAGATCCACGAAATACAGATGTAACTCTGTGAGTGGAAGTCACACATCACAGAGCAGTTTATCAGAAAGCTTCTTTCCAGATTTCATCTGAGCATATTTCCTTTTTCACCATAGCCCTCTAAGGGCTTCCAAATATCACTTTGCCAATTCCACAAGAACAGTCTTAGCGAAAGGCTTCTTGAGGGGAAAGCTGTAACTCTGTGAGATGATTTCACAGAACAAAAAGAAGTTTCTCAGAAAGCTTCTTTCTCTTTGTTATCGGAGGATATTTCCTTTGGCCCTATAGTCTTCAAAGGGATCCGAAATATCTGTTCTCAGATTCCACAGAAATAAGGCTAGCAAAGAGATCCACGAAATACAGATGTAACTCTGTGAGATGAATTAATAGAACACTAAGCAGTTTCTCTGAAAGCTTCTTTCCAGATTTCATCTGAGGATATTTCCTTTTTCACCATAGCCCTCTAAGGGCTTCCAAAAATCACTTTGCCAATTCCACAAGAAATGTCTTAGCGAAAGGCTTCTTGAGGGGAAAGCTGTAACTCTGTGAGCTGATTTCACAGAACACAAAGGAGTTTCTCAGAAAGCTTCTTTCTCTTTGTTATCGGAGGATATTTCCTTTGGCCCTATAGTCTTCAAAGGGATCCGAAATATCTGTTCTCAGATTCCACAAAATAAGGCTAACAAAGAGATCCACGAAATACAGATGTAACTCTGTGAGTGGAAGTCACACATCACAGAGCAGTTTATCAGAAAGCTTCTTTCCAGATTTCATCTGAGGATATTTCCTTTTTCACCATAGCCCTCTAAGGGCTTCCAAATATCACTTTGCCAATTCCACAAGAACTGTCTTAGCGAAAGGCTTCTTGAGGGGAAAGCTGTAACTCTGTGAGATGATTTCACAGAACACAAAGAAGTTTCTCAGAAAGCTTCTTTCTCTTTGTTATCGGAGGATATTTCCTTTGGCCCTATAGTCTTAAAAGGGATCCGAAATATCTGTTCTCAGATTCCACAGAATTAAGGCTAGCAAAGAGATCCACGAAATACAGATGTAACTCTTTGAGATGAATTAACGGAACACTAAGAAGTTTCTCAGAAAGCTTATTTCCAGATTTCATCTGAGGATATTTCCCTTCTCACCATAGCCCTCTATGGGCTTCCAAATATCACTTTGCAATTCCAAAAGAACTGTCTTAGCGAAGGCTTCTTGAGGGGAAAGCTGTAACTCTGTGAGATGATTTCACAGAACACAAAGAAGTTTCTCAGAAAGCTTCTTTCTCTTTGTTATCGGAGGATATTTCCTTTGGCCCTATAATCTTCAAAGGGATCCGAAATATCTGCTCTCAGATTCCACAGAAATAAGGCTACAAAGAGATCCACGAAATACAGATGTAACTCTGTGAGATGAATTAACAGAACACTAAGCAGTTTCTCAGAAAGCTCTTTCCAGATTTCATCTGAGGATATTTCCTTTTTCACCATAGCCCTCTATGGGCTTCTAAATAACACTTTGCCAATTCCACAAGAACTTCTTAGCGAAAGGCTTCTTGAGGGGAAATCTGTATCTCTGTGAGATGATTTCACAGAACACAAAGAAGTTTCTCAGAAAGATTCTTTCACTTTGTTATCGGAAGATATTTCCTTTGGCCCTATAGTCTTTAAAGGGATCCGAAATATCTGTTCTCAGATTCCACAAAATAAGGCTAACAAAGAGATCCACGAAATACAGATGTAACGCTGTGAGTGGAAGTCACACATCACAGAGCAGTTTCTCAGAAAGCTTCTTTCCAGATTTCATCTGAGGATATTTCCTTTTTCACCATAGCCCTCTATGGGTTTCCAAATCACTTTGCCAATTCCACAAGAACTGTCTTAGCGAAAGGCTTCTTGAGGGGAAAGCTGTAACTCTGTGAGATGATTTCACAGAACACAAAGAAGTTTCTCAGAAAGCTTCTTTCTCTTTGTTATCGGAGGATATTTCCTTTGGCCCTACAGTCTTCAAAGGGATCCGAAATATCTGTTTTCAGATTCCTCAAAAATAAGGCTAGCAAAGAGAACCACGAAATACAGATGTAACTCTGTGAGATGAATTAACAGAACACAAAGCAGTTTCTCAGAAAGCTTCTTTCCAGATTTCATCGGAGGATATTTCCTTTTTCACCATAGCCCTCTATGGGCTTCCAAAGATCACTTTGCCAATTCCACAAGGACTGTCTTAGTGAAAGGCTTCTTGAGGGGAAAGCTGTATCTCTGTGAGATGATTTCACAGAACACAAAGAAGTTTCTCAGAAAGATTCTTTCTTTTTGTTATCCGAAGATATTTCCTTTGGCCCTATAGTCTTTAAAGGTATCCGAAATATCTGTTCTCAGATTCCACAAAAGAAGGCTAACAAAGAGATCCACGAAATACAGATGTAACTCTGTGAGTGGAAGTCACACATCACAGAGCAGTTTCTCAGAAAGCTTCTTTCCAGATTTCATCTGAGGATATTTCCTTTTTCACCATAGCCCTCTATGGGCTTCCAAAGATCACTTTGCCAATTCCACAAGAACTGTCTTAGCAAAAGGCTTCTTGAGGGGAAAGCTGTGACTCTGTGAGATGATTTCACAGAACACAAAGAAGTTTCCCAGAAAGCTTATTTCTCTTTGTTATCGGAGGATATTTCCTTTGGCCCTATAGTCTTCAAAGGGATCCGAAATATCTGTTCTCAGATTCCCCAGAAATAAGACTAGCAAAGAGATCCACGAAAAACAGATGTAACTCTGTGAGTGGAAGTCACACATCACAGAGCAGTTTCTTAGAAAGCTTCTTTCCAGATTTCATCTGAGGATATTTCCTTTTTCACCATAGCCCTCTATGGGCTTCCAAATATCACTTTGCCAATTCCACAAGAACTGTCTTAGCGAAAAGCTTCTTGAGGAGAAAGCTGTAAATCACTGAGTTCATTTAACAGAACACAAAGAAGTTTCTCAGAAAGCTTCTTTCTCTTTGTTATCGGAGGATATTTACTTTGGCCCTATAGTCTTCAAAGGGTTCCGAAATATCTGTTCTCAGATTCCACAGAAATAAGGCTAGCAAAGAGATCCACGAAATACAGATGTAACTCTGTGAGATGAATTAACAGAACACTAAGCAGTTTCTTAGAAAGCTTCTTTCCAGATTTCATCTGAGGATATTTCCTTTTTCACCATAGCCCTCTATGGGCTTCCAAATATCACTTTGCCAATTCCACGAGAACTGTCTTAGCGAAAGGTTTCTTGAGGGGAAAGCTGTAACTCTGTGAGATGATTTCACAGAACACAAAGAAGTTTCTCAGAAAGCTTCTTTCTCTTTGTTATCGGAGGATATTTCCTTTGGCCCTATAGTCTTCAAAGGGTTCCGAAATATCTGTTCTCAAATTCCACAGAAATAAGGCCAGCAAAGAGATCCACGAAATACAGATGTAACTCTGTGAGATGAATTAACAGAACACTAAGCAGTTTCTCAGAAAGCTTCTTTCCAGATTTCATCTGAGGATATTTCCTTTTTCACCATAGCCCTCTATGGGATTCCAAATATCTCTTTGCCAATTCCACAAGGACTGTCTTAGCGAAAGGCTTCTTGAGGGGAAAGCTGTATCTCTGTGAGATGATTTCACAGAACACAAAGAAGTTTCTCAGAAAGATTCTTTCTTTTTGTTATCCGAAGATATTTCCTTTGGCCCTATAGTCTTTAAAGGGATCCGAAATATCTGTTCTCAGATTCCACAAAATAAGGCTAACAAAGAGATCCACGAAATACAGATGTAACTCTGTGAGTGGAAGTCACACATCACAGAGCAGATTCTCAGAAAGCTTCTTTCCAGATTTCATCTGAGGATATTTCCTTTTTCACCATAGCCCTCTATGGGCTTCCAAATATCACTTTGCCAATTCCACGAGAACTGTCTTAGGGAAAGGTTTCTTGAGGGGAAAGCTGTAACTCTGTGAGATGATTTCACACAACACAAAGAAGTTTCTCAGAAAGCTTCTTTCTCTTTGTTATCGGAGGATATTTCCTTTGGCCCTATAGTCTTCAAAAGGATCCGAAATATCTGTTCTCAGATTCCACAGAAATAAGGCTAGCAAAGAGATCCAGGAAAAACAGATGTAACTCTGTGAGTGGAAGTCACACATCACAGAGCAGTTTCTCAGAAAGCTTCTTTCCAGATTTCATCTGAGCATATTTCCTTTCTCACCACAGCCCTCTATGGGCTTCCAAATATCACTTTGCCAATTCCACAAGAACTGTCTTAGCGAAAGGCTTCTAGAGGGGAAAGCTGTAACTCTGTGAGATGATTTCACAGAATACAAAGAAGTTTCTCAGAAAGCTTCTTTCTCTTTGTTATCGGAGGATATTTCCTTTGGCCCTATAGTCTTCAAAGGGATCCGAAATATCTGTTCTCAGATTCCAGAGAAATAAGGCTAGCAAAGAGATCCACAAAATACAGATGTAACTCTGTGAGATGAATTAATAGAACACTAAGCAGTTTCTCAGAAAGCTTCTTTCCAGATTTCATCTGAGGATATTTCCTTTTTCACCAAAGCCCTCTAAGGGCTTCCAAATATCACTTTGCCAATTCCACAAGAACTGTCTTAGCGAAAGGCTTATGGAGGGGAAAGCTGTAACTCTGTGAGATGATTTCACAGAACACAAAGAAGTTTCTCAGAAAGCTTCTTTCTCTTTGTTATCGGAGGATATTTCCTTTGGCCCTATAGTCTTCAAAGGGATCCGAAATATCTGTTCTCAGATTCCACCGAAATAAGGCTAACAAAGAGATCCACGAAATACAGGTGTAACTCTGTGAGATGAATTAACAGAACACTAAGCAGTTTCTCAGAACGCTTCTTCCAGATTTCATCTGAGGATATTTCCTTTTTCAACATAGCCCGCTATGGGCTTCCAAATATCACTTTGCCAATTCCACCAGAACTGTCTTAGCGAAAGGTTTCTTGAGGGGAAAGCTGAAACTCTGTGAGATGGTTTCACAGAACTCAAAGAAGTTTCTCAGAAAGCTTCTTTCTCTTTGTTATCGGAGGATATTTCCTTTGGCCCTATAGTCTTCAAAGGGATCCGAAATATCTGTTCTCAGATTCCACAGAAATAAGGCTAGCAAAGAGATCCACGAAAAACAGATGTAACTCTGTGAGTGGAAGTCACACATCACAGAGCAGTTTCTCAGAAAGCTTCTTTCCAGATTTCATCTGAGGATATTTCCTTTATCACCATAGCCCTCTATGGGCTTCCAAATATGACTTTGCCAATTCCACAAGAACTGTCTTAGCGAAAGGCTTTTTGGGGGGAAAGCAGTAACTCTGTGAGTTGATTTCACAGAACACAAAGAAGTTTCTCAGAAAGCTTCTTTCTCTTTGTTATCGGAGGATAATTCCTTTGGCCCTATAGTGTTCAAAGGGATCCGAAATATCTGTTCTCAGATTCCTTAGAAATAAGGCTAGCAAAGAGATCCACGAAATACAGATGTAACACTGTGAGATGAATTAACAGAACACTAAGCAGTTTCTCAGAAAGCTTCTTTCCAGATGTCATCCGAGGATATTTCCTTTTTCACCATAGCCCTCTATGGGATTCCAAATATCACTTTGCCAATTCCACAAGTACTGTCTTAGCGAAAGGCTTCTTGAGGGGTTAGCTGTAACTCTGTGAGATGATTTCACAGAAGACAAAGAAGTTTCTCAGAAAGCTTCTTTCTCTTTGTTATCGGAGGATATTTCCTTTGGCCCTATAGTCTTCAAAGGGATCCGAAATATCGGTTCTTAGATTCCTCAGAAATAAGGCTAGCAAAGAGATCCACGAAATACAGGTGTAACTCTGTGAGATGAATTAACAGAACACTGAGCAGTTTCTCAGAAAGCTTCTTTCCAGATTTCATCTGAGGATATTTCCTTTTTCACCATAGCCCTCTATGGGCTTCCAAATATCTCTTTGCCAAGTCCACAGGAAGTGTCTTAGTGAAATTCTTCTTGAGGGGAAAGCTGTAACTCTGTGATATGATTTCACAGAACACAAAGAAGTTTCTCAGAAAGCTTCTTTCTCTTTGTTATCGGAGGATATTTCCTTTGGCCCTATAGTCTTCAAAGGGATCCGAAATATCTGTTCTCAGTTTCCACAGAAATAAGGCTAGCAAAGAGATCCACGAAATACAGATGTAATTCTGTGAGATGAATTAACAGAACGCTAGGCATTTTCTCAGAAAGCTTCTTTCCAGACTTCAACTGAGGATATTTCCTTTTTCACCATAGCCCTCTATGGGCTTCCAAATATCACTTTGCCAATTCCACGAGAACTGTCTTAGCGAAAGGTTTCTTGAGGGGAAAGCTGTAACTCTGTGAGATGGTTTCACAGAACTCAAAGAAGTTTCTCAGAAAGCTTCTTTCTCTTTGTTATCGGAGGATATTTCCTTTGGCCCTATAGTCTTCAAAGGGATCCGAAATATCTGCTCTCAGATTCCACAGAAATAAGGCTAGCAAAGAGATCCACGAAAAACAGATGTAACTCTGTGAGTGGAAGTCACACATCACAGAGCAGTTTCTCAGAAAGCTTCTTTCCAGATTTCATCTGAAGATATTTCCTTTATCACCATAGCCCTCTATGGGCTTCCAAATATCACTTTGCCAATTCCACAAGAACTGTCTTAGCGAAAGGCTTTTTGGGGGGAAAGCAGTAACTCTGTGAGTTGATTTCACAGAACACAAAGAAGTTTCTCAGAAAGCTTCTTTCTCTTTGTTATCGGAGGATAATTCCTTTGGCCCTATAGTGTTCAAAGGGATCCGAAATATCTGTTCTCAGATCCCATAGAAATAAGGCTAGCAAAGAGATCCACGAAATACAGATGTAACACTGTGAGATGAATTAACAGAACACTAAGCAGTTTCTCAGAAAGCTTCTTTCCAGATGTCATCCGAGGATATTTCCTTTTTCACCATAGCCCTCTATGGGATTCCAAATATCACTTTGACAATTCCACAAGTACTGTCTTAGCGAAAGGCTTCTTGAGGGGTAAGCTGTAACTCTGTGAGATGATTTCACAGAAGACAAGGAAGTTTCTCAGAAAGCTTCTTTCTCTTTGTTATCGGAGGATATTTCCTTTGGCCCTATAGTCTTCAAAGGGATCCGAAATATCGGTTCTTAGATTCCTCAGAAATAAGGCTAGCAAAGAGATCCACGAAATACAGGTGTAACTCTGTGAGATGAATTAACAGAACACTGAGCAGTTTCTCAGAAAGCTTCTTTCCAGATTTCATCTGAGGATATTTCCTTTTTCACCATAGCCCTCTATGGGCTTCCAAATATCTCTTTGCCAATTCCACAGGAAGTGTCTTAGTGAAAGGCTTCTTGAGGGGAAAGCTGTAACTCTATGAGACGATTTCACAGAACACAAAGAAGTTTCTCAGAAAGCTTCTTTCTCTTTGTTATCGGAGGATATTTCCTTTGGTCCTATAGACTTTAAAGGGATCCGAAATATCTGTTCTCAGATTCCACAAAATAAGGCTAACAAAGAGATCCACGAAATACAGATGTAACTCTGTGAGTGGAAGTCACACATCACAGAGCAGTTTATCAGAAAGCTTCTTTCCAGATTTCATCTGAGGATATTTCCTTTTTCACCATAGCCCTCTAAGGGCTTCCAAAGATCACTTTGTCAATTCCACAAGAACTGTCTTAGGAAAGGCTTCTTGAGGGGAAAGCTGTAACTCTGTGAGATGATTTCACAGAACACAAAGAAGTTTCTCAGAAAGCTTCTTTCTCTTTTTTATCGGAGGATATTTCCTTTGGCCCTATAGTCTTCAAAGGGATCCGAAATATCTGTTCTCAGATTCCACAGAAATAAGGCTAGCAAAGAGATCCACGAAATACAGATGTAACTCTGTGAGTTGAATTAACAGAACACTAAGCAGTTTCTCAGAAAGCTTCTTTCCAGATTTCATGGGAGGATGTTTCCTTTTTCACCATAGCCCTCTATGGGCTTCCAAATATCACTTTGCCAATTCCACAAGAAGTGTCTTAGCGAAAGGCTTCTTGAGGGGAAAGGTGTAACTCTTTGAGATGATTTCACAGAACACAAAGAGGTTTCTCAGAAAGCTTCTTTCTCTTTTTTATCGGAGGATATTTCCTTTGACCCTATAGTCTTCAAAGGGATCCGAAATATCTGTTCTCAGATTCCACAGAAATAAGGCTAGCAAAGAGATCCACGAAATACAGATGTAACTCTTTGAGATGAATTAACGGAACACTAAGCAGTTTCACAGAAAGCTTCTTTCCAGATTTCATCTGAGGATATTTCCCTTCTCACCATAGCCCTCTATGGGCTTCCAAATATCACTTTGCAATTCCAAAAGAACTGTCTTAGCGAAGGCTTCTTGAGGGGAAAGCTGTAACTCTGTGAGATGATTTCACAGAACACAAAGAAGTTTCTGAGAAAGCTTCTTTCTCTTTGTTATCGGAGGATATTTCCTTTGGCCCTATAGACATTAAAGGATTCCGAAATATCTGTTCTCAGATTCCACAGAAATAAGGCTACAAAGACATCCACGAAATACAGATGTAACTCTGTGAGATGAATTAACAGAACACTAAGCAGTTTCTCAGAAAGCTCTTTCCAGATTTCATCTGAGGATATTTCCTTTTTCACCATAGCCCTCTATGGGCTTCCAAATATCACTTTGCCAATTCCACGAGAACTGTCTTAGCGAAAGGTTTCTTGAGGGGAAAGCTGTAACTCTGGGAGATGATTTCACACAACACAAAGAAGTTTCTCAGAAAGCTTCTTTCTCTTTGTTATCGGAAGATATTTCCTTTGGCCCTATAGTCTTTAAAGGGATCCGAAATATCTGTTCTCAGATTCCACAAAATAAGGCTAACAAAGAGATCCACGAAATACAGATGTAACTCTGTGAGTGGAAGTCACACATCACAGAGCAGTTTCTCAGAAAGCTTCTTTCCAGATTTCATCTGAGGATATTTCCTTTTTCACCATAGACCTCCATGGGTTTCCAAACATCACTTTGCCAATTCCACAAGAACTGTCTTAGCGAAAGGCTTCTTGAGGGGAAAACTGTAACTCTGTGAGATGATTTCACAAAACACAAAGAAGTCTCTCAGAAAGCTTCTTTCTCTTTGTTATCGGTGGATATTTCCTTTGGCCCTATAGTCTTCAAAGGGATTCGAAATATCTGTTTTCAGATTCCACAAAAATAAGGCTAGCAAAGAGATCCACGAAATACAGATGTAACTCTGTGAGATGAATTAACAGAACACTAAGCAGTTTCTCAGAAAGCTTCTTTCCATATTTTATCGGAGGATATTTCCTTTTTCACCATAGCCCTCTATGGGCTTCCAAATATCACTTTGCCAATTCCACAAGAACTGTCTTAGCGAAAGGCTTCTTGAGGGGAAAGCTGTAACTCTGTGAGATGATTTCACAGAACACAAAGAAGTTTCCCAGAAAGCTTATTTCTCTTTGTTATCGGAGGATATTTCCTTTGGCCCTATAGTCTTCAAAGGGATCCGAAATATCTGTTCTCAGATTCCACAGAAATAAGGCTAGCAAAGAGATCCACAAAATACAGATGTAACTCTGTGAGATGAATTAACAGAACACTAAGCAGTTTCTTAGAAAGCTTCTTTCCAGATTTCATCTGAGGATATTTCCTTTTTCACCACAGCCCTCTATGGGCTTCCAAATATCACTTTGCCAATTCCACGAGAACTGTCTTAGCGAAAGGTTTCTTGAGGGGAAAGCTGTAACTCTGTGAGATGATTTCACAGAACACAAAGAAGTTTCTCAGAAAGCTTCTTTCTCTTTGTTATCGGAGGATATTTCCTTTGGCCCTATAGTCTTCAAAGGGATCCGAAATATCTGTTCTCAAATTCCACAGAAATAAGGCCAGCAAGGAGATCCACGAAATACAGATGTAACTCTGTGAGATGAATTAACAGAACACTAAGCAGTTTCTCAGAAAGCTTCTTTCCAGGTTTCATCTGAGGATATTTCCTTTTTCACCATAGCCCTCTATGGGATTCCAAATATCTCTTTGCCAATTCCACAAGGACTGTCTTAGCGAAAGGCTTCTTGAGGGGAAAGCTGTATCTCTGTGAGATGATTTCACAGAACACAAAGAAGTTTCTCAGAAAGATTCTTTCTTTTTGTTATCCGAAGATATTTCCTTTGGCCCTATAGTCTTTAAAGGGATCCGAAATATCTGTTCTCAGATTCCACAAAATAAGGCTAACAAAGAGATCCACGAAATACAGATGTAGCTCTGTGAGTGGAAGTCACACATCACAGAGCAGTTTCTCAGAAAGCTTCTTTCCAGATTTCATCTGAGGATATTTCCTTTTTCACCATAGCCCTCTGTGGGCTTCCAAATATCACTTTGCCAATTCCACGAGAACTGTCTTAGCGAAAGGTTTCTTGAGGGGAAAGCTGTAACTCCGTGAGATGATTTCACACAACACAAAGAAGTTTCTCAGAAAGCTTCTTTCTCTTTGTTATCGGAGGATATTTCCTTTGGCCCTATAGTCTTCAAAAGGATCCGAAATATCTGTTCTCAGATTCCACAGAAATAAGGCTAGCAAAGAGATCCAGGAAAAACAGATATAACTCTGTGAGTGGAAGTCACACATCACAGAGCAGTTTCTCAGAAAGCTTCTTTCCAGATTTCATCTGAGGATATTTCCTTTCTCACAATAGCCCTCTATGGGCTTCCAAATATCACTTTGCCAATTCCACAAGAACTGTCTTAGCGAAAGGCTTCTTGAGGGGAAAGCTGTAACTCAGTGATATGATTTCACAGAACACAAAGAAGTTTCTCAGAAAGCTTCTTTCTCTTTGTTATCGGAGGATATTTCCTTCGGCCCTATAGTCTTCAAAGGGATCCGAAATATCTGTTCTCAGATTCCACATAAATAATGCTAGCCAAGAGATCCGCGAAATATAGATGTAAGTCTGTAAGATGAATTAACAGAACACTAAGCAGTTTCTGAGAAAGTTTCTCTCCAGATTTCATCTGAGGATATTTCCTTTCTCACCATAGCCCTCTATGGGCTTCCAAATATCTCTTTCCCAATTCCACAGGAAGTGTCTTAGCGAAAGGCTTCTTGAGGGGAAAGCTGTAACTCTGTGAGATGATTTCCCAGAACACAAAGAAGTTTCTCAGAAAGCTTCTTTCTCTTTGTTATCGGAGGATATTTCCTTCGGCCCTATAGACTATAAAGGGATCCGAAATATCTGTTCTCAGATTCCAAGAAATAAGGCTGGCAAGGAGATCCACGAAATACAGATGTAATTCTGTGAGATGAATTAACAGAACACTAAGCAGTTTCTCAGAAAGCTTCTTTCCAGATTTCATCTGAGGATATTTCCTTTTTCACCATAGCCCTCTATGGGCTTCCAAATATCACTTTGCCAATTCCACAAGAACTTCTTAGCGAAAGGCTTCTTGAGGGGAAATCTGTATCTCTGCGAGATGATTTCACAGAACACAAAGAAGTTTCTCAGAAAGATTCTTTCTCTTTGTTATCGGAAGATATTTCCTTTGGACCTATAGTCTTTAAAGGGATCCGAAATATCTGTTCTCAGATTCCACAAAATAAGGCTAGCAAAGAGATCCACGAAATACAGATGTAACTCTGTGAGTTGAATTAACAGAACACTAAGCAGTTTCTCAGAAAGCTTCTTTCCAGATTTCATGGGAGGATGTTTCCTTTTTCACCATAGCCCTCTATGGGCTTCCAAATATCACTTTGCCAATTCCACAAGAAGTGTCTTAGCGAAAGACTTCTTGAGCGGAAAGGTGTAACTCTTTGAGATGATTTCACAGAACACAAAGAGGTTTCTCAGAAAGCTTCTTTCACTTTGTTATCGGAGGATATTTCCTTTGACCCTATAGTCTTCAAAGGGATCCGAAATATCTGTTCTCAGATTCCACAGAAATAAGGCTAGCAAAGAGATCCACGAAATACAGATGTAACTCTTTGAGATGAATTAACGGAACACTAAGCAGTTTCACAGAAAACTTCTTTCCAGATTTCATCTGAGGATATTTCCCTTCTCACCATAGCCCTCTATGGGCTTCCAAATATCACTTTGCAATTCCAAAAGAACTGTCTTAGCGAAGGCTTCTTGAGGGGAAACCTGTAACTCTGTGAGATGATTTCACAGAACACAAAGAAGTTTCTCAGAAAGCTTCTTTCTGTTTGTTATCGGAGGATATTTCCTTTGGCCCTATAATCTTCAAAGGGATCCGAAATATCTGTTCTCAGATTCCACAGAAATAAGGCTACAAAGAGATCCACGAAATACAGATGTAACTCTGTGAGATGAATTAACAGAACACTAAGCAGTTTCTCAGAAAGCTCTTTCCAGATATCATCTGAGGATATTTCCTTTTTCACCATAGCCCTCTATGGGCTTCCAAATATCACTTTGCCAATTCCACGAGAACTGTCTTAGCGAAAGGTTTCTTGAGTGGAAAGCTGTAACTCTGGGAGATGATTTCACACAACACAAAGAAGTTTCTCAGAAAGCTTCTTTCTCTTTGTTATCGGAAGATATTTCCTTTGGCCCTATAGTCTTTAAAGGGATCCGAAACATCTGTTCTCAGATTCCACAAAATAAGGCTAACAAAGAGATCCACGAAATACAGATGTAACTCTGTGAGTGGAAGTCACACATCACAGAGCAGTTTCTCAGAAAGCTTCTTTCCAGATTTCATCTGAGGATATTTCCTTTTTCACCATAGCCCTCTATGGGTTTCCAAACATCACTTTGCCAATTCCACAAGAACTGTCTTAGCGAAAGGCTTCTTGAGGGGAAAGCTGTAACTCTGTGAGATGATTTCACAGAACACAAAGAAGTTTCTCAGAAAGCTTCTTTCTCTTTGTTATCGGTGGATATTTCCTTTGGCCCTATAGTCTTCAAAGGGATTCGAAATATCTGTTTTCAGATTCCACAAAAATAAGGCTAGCAAAGAGATCCACGAAATACAGATGTAACTCTGCGAGATGAATTAACAGAACACTAAGCAGTTTCTCAGAAAGCTTCTTTCCATATTTCATCGGAGAATATTTCCTTTTCCACCATAGCCCTCTATGGGCTTCCAAATATCACTTTGCCAATTCCACAAGAACTGTCTTAGCGAAAGGCTTCTTGAGGGGAAAGCTGTAACTCTGTGAGATGATTTCACAGAACACAAAGAAGTTTCCCAGAAAGCTTATTTCTCTTTGTTATCGGACGATATTTCCTTTGGCCCTATAGTCTTCAAAGGGATCCGAAATATCTGTTCTCAGATTCCACAGAAATAAGGCTAGCAAAGAGATCCACGAAAAACAGATGTAACTCTGTGAGTGGAAGTCACACATCACAGAGCAGTTTCTCAGAAAGCTTCTTTCCAGATTTCATCTGAGGATATTTCCTTTTTCACCATAGCCCTCTATGGGCTTCCAAATATCACTTTGCCAATTCCACAAGAACTGTCTTAGCGAAAGGCTTCTTGAGGAGAAAGCTGTAAATCACTGAGTTCATTTCACAGAACACAAAGAAGTTTCACAGAAAGCTTCTTTCTCTTTGTTATCGGAGGATATTTACTTTGGCCCTATAGTCTTCAATGGGTTCCGAAATATCTGTTCTCAGATTCCACAGAAATAAGGCTAGCAAAGAGATCCACGAAATACAGATGTAACTCTGTGAGATGAATTAACAGAACACTAAGCAGTTTCTTAGAAACCTTCTTTCCAGATTTCATCTGAGGATATTTCCTTTTTCACCATAGCCCTCTATGGGCTTCTAAATATCACTTTGCCAATTCCACGAGAACTGTCTTAGCGAAAGGTTTCTTGAGGGGAAAGCTGTAACTCTGTGAGATGATTTCACAGAACACAAAGAAGTTTCTCAGAAAGCTTCTTTCTCTTTGTTATCGGAGGATATTTCCTTTGGCCCTATAGTCTTCAAAGGGATCCGAAATATCTGTTCTCAGATTCCACAGAAATAAGGCTAGCAAAGAGATCCACGAAATACAGATGTAAACCTGTGAGATGAAGTAACACAACACCAAGCAGTTTCTCAGAAAGGTTCTTTCCAGATTTCATCTCAGGATATTTCCATTTTCACCATAGCCCTCTATGGGCTTCCAAATATCACTTTGCCATTTCCACGAGAACTGTCTTAGCTAAAGGCTTCTTGAGGGGAAAGCTGTAACTCAGGGAGATGATTTCACAGAACACAAAGAAGTTTCTCAGAAAGCTTCTTTCTCTTTGTTTTCGGAGGATATTTCTTTGGCCCTATAGTCTTCAAAGGGATCCGAAATATCTGTTCTCAGATTCCACAGAAATAAGGCTAGCAAAGAGATCCACGAAATACAGATGTAACTCTGTGAGATGAAGTAACACAACACTAAGCAGTTTCTCAGAAAGCTTCTTTCTAGATTTCATCTGAGGATATTTCCTTTTTCACCATAGCCCTCTATGGGCTTCCAAATATCACTTTGCCAATACCACAAGAACTGTCTTAGCGAAAGGCTTCTTGAGGGGAAACCTGTAACTCAGTGAGATGATTTCACAGAACACAAAGAAGTTTCTCAGAAAGCTTCTTTCTCTTTGTTATCGGAGGATATTTCCTTTCGCCCTATAGTCTTCAAAGGGATCCGAAATATCTGTTCTCAGATTCCACAGAAATAAGGCTAACAAAGAGATCCACGAAATACAGATGTAACTCTGTGAGATGAATTAACAGAACACTAAGCAGTTTCTTGGAAAGCTTCTTTCCAGATTTCATCTGAGGATATTTCCTTTTTCACCATAGCCCTCTATGGGCTTCCAAATATCACTTTGCCAATTCCACAAGAAGTGTCTTTGCGAAAGGCTTCTTGAGGGGAAAGCTGTAACTCTGTGAGATGATTTCACAGAACACAAAGAAGTTTCTCAGAAAGCTTCTTTCTCTTTGTTATCGGAGGATATTTCCTTTGGCCCTATAGTCATCAATGGGATCCGAAATATCTGTTCTCAGATTAAACAGAAATAAGGCTAGCAAAGAGATCCACGAAAAACAGATGTATCTCTGTGAGTGGAAGTCACATATCACAGAGCAGTTTCTCAGAAAGCTTCTTTCCAGATTTCATCTGAGGATAGTTCCTTTTTCACCATAGCCCTCTATGGGCTTCCAAATATCACTTTGCCAATTCCACAAGAACTGTCTTAGCGAAAGGCTTCTTGAGGGGCACGCTGTAACTCTGTGAGATGATTTCACAGAACACAAAGAAGTTTATCAGAAAGCTTCTTTCTCTTTGTTATCGGAGGATATTTCCTTTGGCCGTATAGTCTTCAAAGGGTTCCGAAATATCTGTTCTCAGATTCCACAGAAATAAGGCTAGCAAAGAGATCCACGAAATACAGATGTAACTCTGTGAGATGAATTAACAAAACACTAAGCAAATTCTCAGAAAGCTTCTTTCCAGATTTCATCTGAGGATATTTCCTTTTTCACCATAGCCCTCTATTGGCTTCGAAATATCACTTTGCCAATTCCACGAGAACTGTCTTAGCGAAAGGCTTCTTGAGGGGAAAGCTGTAACTCTGTGAGATGATTTCACAGAACACAAAAAAGTTTCTCAGAAAGCTTCTTTCTCTTTGTTATCGGAGGATATTTCCTTTGGCCCTATAGTCTTCAAAGAGATCCGAAATATCTGTTCTCAGATTCCACAGAAATAAGGCTAGCAAAGAGATCCACGAAATACAGATGTAACTCTGTGAGATGAATTAACAGAACACTAAGCAGTTTCTCAGAAAGCTTCTTTCCAGATTTCATCTGAGGATATTTCCTTTTTCACCATAGCCCTCTATGGGCTTCCAAATATCACTTTGCCAATTCCAGCAGAACTGTCTTAGCGAAAGGCTTCTTGAGGGGAAAGCTGTAACTCTGTGAGATGATTTTACAGAACACAAAGAAGTTTCTCAGAAATCTTCTTTCTCTTTCTTATCGGAGGATATTTACTTTGGCCCTATAGTCTTCAAAGGGATCCGAAATATCTGTTCTCAGATTCCACAGAAATAAGGCTAGCAAAGAGATCCACGAAATACAGGTGTAACTCTGTGAGATGAATTAACAGAACACAAAGCAGTTTCTCAGAAAGCTTCTTTCCAGATTTCATCTGAGGATATTTCCTTTCTCACCATAGCCCTCTATGGGCTTCCAAATATCACTTTGCCAATTCTACGAGAACTGTCTTAGCGAAAGGCTTCTTGAGGGGAAAGCTGTAACTCTGTGAGATGATTTCACAGAACACAAAGAAGTTTCTCAGAAAGCTTCTTTCTCTTTGTTATCGGAGGATATTTCCTTTGGCCCTATAGTCTTCAAAGGGATCCGAAATATCTGTTCTCAGATTCCACGGAAATAAGGCTAGCAAAGACATCCAGGAAATACAGGTGTAACTCTGTGAGATGAATTAACAGAACACTAAGCAGTTTCTCAGAAAGCTTCTTTCCAGATTTCATCTGAGGATATTTCCTTTTTCACCATAGCCCTCTATGGGCTTCCAAATATCACTTTGCCAATTCCTCAAGAACAGTCTTAGCGAAAGGCTTCTTGAGGGGGAAGCTGTAACTCTGTGAGATGATTTCACAGAACACAAAGAAGTCTCTCAGAAAGCTTCTTTCTCTTTGTTATCGGAGGATATTTCCTTTGGCCCTATAGTCTTCAAAGGGATCCGAAATATCTGTTCTCAGATTCCAAAGAAATAAGGCTAGCAAAGAGATCCACGAAATACAGGTGTAACTCTGTGAGATGAATTAACAGAACACTAAACAGTTTCTCAGAAAGCATCTTTCCAGATTTTATCTGAGGATATTTCCTTTTTCACCATAGCCCTCGAAGGGCTTCCAAATATCTCTTTGCCAATTCCACAGGAAGTGTCTTAGAGAAAGGCTTCTTGAGGGGAAAGCTGTAACTCTGTGAGATGATATCACAGAACACAAAGAAGTTTCTCAGAAAGCTTCTTTCTCTTTGTTATCGGAGGATATTTCCTTTGGCACTATTGTCTTCAAAGGGATCCGAAATATCTGTTCTCAGATTCCACAGAAATAATGCTAGCAAAGAGATCCACGAAACACAGGTGTAACTCTGTGAGATGAATTAACAGAACACTAAGCAGTTTCTCAGAAAGCTTCTTTCCAGATTTCATCTGAGGATATTTCCTTTTTCACCCTAGACCTCTATGGGCTTCCAAATATCTCTTTGCCAATTCCACAAGAACTGTCTTAGCGAAAGGCTTCTTGACGGGAAAGCTGTACCTCTGTGAGATGATTTCACAGAACACAAAGAAGTTTCTCAGAAAGCTTCTTTCTCTTTTTTATCGGAGGATATTTCCTTTGGCCCTATAGTCTTCAAAGGGATCTGAAATATCTGTTCTCAGATTCCACAGAAATAAGGCTAGCAAAGAGATCCACGAAATACAGATGTAACTCTGTGAGATGAATTAACAGAACACTAAGCAGTTTCTCAGAAAGCTTCTTTCCAGATTTCATCTGAGGATATTTCCTTTTTCACCATAGCCCTCTATGGGTTTCCAAATATCACTTTGCCAATTCCACGAGAACTGTCTTAGCGAAAGGCTTCTTGACGGGAAACCTGTAAATCTGTGAGATGATTTCAGAGAACACAAAGAAGTTTCTCAGAAAGCTTCTTTCTCTTTGTTATCGGAGGATATTTCCTCTGGCCCTATAGTCTTCAAAGGGATCCGAAATATCTGTTCTCAGATTCCACAGAAATAAGGCTAGCAAAGAGATCCACGAAATACAGATGTAACTCTGTGAGATGTATTAACAGAACACTAGGCAGTTTCTCAGAAAGCTTCTATCCAGATTTCATCTGAGGATATTTACTTTTTCACCATAGCCCTCTATGGGCTTCCAAATATCTCTTTGTCAATTCCACAAGAAGTGTCTTAGGGAAAGGCTTCTTGAGGGGAAAGCTGTAACTCTGTGAGATGATTTCACAGAACACAAAGAAGTTTCTCAGAAAGCTTCTTTCTCTTTTTTATCGGAGGGTATTTCCTTTGGCCCTATAGTCTTCAAAGGGATTCGAAATATCTGTTCTCAGATTCCACAGAAATAAGACTAGCAAAGAGATCCACGAAATACAGATGTAACTCTGCGAGATGAATTAACAGAACACTAAGCATTTTCTCAGAAAGCTTCTTTCCAGATTTCATCTGAGGATATTTCCTTTTTCACCCTAGCCCTCTATGGGCTTCCAAATATCACTTTGCCAATTACACAAGAACTGTCTTAGCTAAAGGCTTCTTGAGGGGAAAGCTGTAACTCTGTGATATGATTTCACGGAACACAAAGAAGTTTCTCAGAAAGCTTCTTTCTCTTTGTTATCAGAGGATATTTCCTTTGGCCCTATAGTCTTCAAAGGGTTCCGAAATATCTGTTCTCAGATTCCACAGAAATAAGGCTAGCAAAGAGATCCACGAAATACAGGTGTAACCCTATGAGATGAATTAACAGAACACTAAGCAGTTTCTCAGAAAGCATCTTTCCAGATTTTATCTGAGGATATTTCCTTTTTCACCATAGCCCTCTATGGGCTTCCAAATATCTCTTTGCCAATTCCACAGGAAGTGTCTTAGAGAAAGGCTTCTTGAGGGGAAAGCTCTAACTCTGTGAGATGATTTCACAGAACACAAAGAAGTTTCTCAGAAAGCTTCTTTCTCTTTGTTATCGGAGGATATTTCCTTTGGCACTATTGTCTTCAAAGGGATCCGAAATATCTGTTCTCAGATTCCACAGAAATAATGCTAGCAAAGAGATCCACGAAACATAGGTGTAACTCTGTGAGATGAATTAACAGAACACTAAGCAGTTTCTCAGAAAGCTTCTTTCCAGATATCATCTGAGGATATTTCCTCTTTCACCATAGACCTCTATGGGCTTCCAAATATCTCTTTGCCAATTCCACAAGAACTGTCTTAGCGAAAGGCTTCTTGACGGGAAAGCTGTACCTCTGTGAGATGATTTCACAGAACACAAAGAAGTTTCTCAGAAAGCTTCTTTCTCTTTTTTATCCGAGGATATTTCCTTTGGCCCTATAGTCTTCAAAGGGATCTGAAATATCTGTTCTCATATTCCACAGAAATAAGGCTAGCAAAGAGATCCACGAAAAAAAGATGTAACTCTGTGAGATGAATTAACAGAACACTAAGCAGTTTCTCAGAAAGCTTCTTTCCAGATTTCATCTGAGGATATTTCCTTTTTCACCATAGCCCTCTATGGGTTTCCAAATATCACTTTGCCAATTCCACGAGAACTGTCTTAGCGAAAGGCTTCTTGAGGGGAAACCTGTAAATCTGTGAGATGATTTCACAGAACACAAAGAAGTTTCTCAGAAAGCTTCTTTCTCTTTTTTATCGGAGGATATTTCCTCTGGCCTTATAGTCTTCAAAGGGATCCGAAATATCTGTTCTCAGATTCCACAGAAATAAGGCTAGCAAAGAAATCCACGAAATACAGATGTAACTCTGTGAGATGAATTAACGGAACTCTAAGCAGTTTCTCAGAAAGCTTCTTTCCAGATTTCATCTGAGGATATTTACTTTTTCAACATAGCCCTCTATGGGCTTCCAAATATCACTTTACCAATTCCTCAAGAACTGTCTTAGCGAAAGGCTTCTTGAGGGGAAAGCTGTAACTCTGTGAGATGATTTCACAGAACACAAAGAAGTTTCTCAGAAAGCTTCTTTCTCTTTGTTATCGGAGGATATTTCCTTTGGCCCTATAGTCTTCAAAGTGATCCGAAATATCTGTTCTCAGATTCAACAGAAATAAGGCTAGCAAAGAGATCCACGAAATACAGGTGTAACTCTGTGAGATGAATTAACAGAACACTAAGGAGTTTCTCAGAAAGCTTCTTTCCAGATTTCATCTGAGGATATTTCGTTTTTCACCATAGCCATCTATGGGCTTCCAAATATCTCTTTGTCAATTCCACAAGAAGTGTCTTAGGGAAAGGCTTCTTGAGGGGAAAGCTGTAACTCTGTTTGATGATTTCACAGAACACAAAGAAGTTTCTCAGAAAGCTTCTTTCTCTTTGTTATCGGAGGGTATTTCCTTTGGCCCTATAGTCTTCAAAGGGATCTGAAATATCTGTTCTCAGATTCCACAGAAATAAGGCTAGCAAAGAGATCCACGAAATACAGGTGTAACTCTGTGAGATGAATTAACAGAACACTAAGCAGTTTCTCAGAAAGCATCTTTCCAGATTTCATCTGAGGATATTTCCTTTTTCACCATAGCCCTCTATGGGCTTTCAAATATCTCTTTGCCAATTCCACAGGAAGTGTCTTAGAGAATGGCTTCTTGAGAGGAAAGCTGTAACTCTGTGAGATGATTTCACAGAACACAAAGAAGTTTCTCAGAAAGCTTCTTTTTCTTTGTTATCGGAGGAGATTTCCTTTGGCCGTATAGTCTTCAAAGGGTTCCGAAATATCTGTTCTCAGATTCCACAGAAATAAGGCAAGCAAAGAGATCCACGAAATACAGATGTAACTCTGTGAGATGAATTAACAAAACACTAAGCAGATTCTCAGAAAGCTTCTTTCCAGATTTCATCTGAGGATATTTCCTTTTTCACCATAGCCAACTAAGGGCTTCCAAATATCACTTTGCCAGTTCCAGGAGAACTGTCTTAGCGAAAGGCTAATTGAGGGGAAAGCTGTAACTCTGTGAGATGATTTTACAGAACACAAAGAAGTTTCTCAGAAAGCTTCTTTCTCTTTCTTATCGGAGGATAGTTCCTTTGGCCCTATAGTCTGCAAAGGGATCCGAAATATCTGTTCTCAGATTCCACAGAAATAAGGCTAGCAAAGAGATCCACGAAATACAGGTGTAACTCTGTGAGATGAATTAACAGAACACTAAGCAGTTTCTCAGAAAGCTTCTTTCCAGATTTCATCTGAGGATATTTCCTTTTTCACCATAGCCCTCTAAGGGCTTCCAAATATCTCTTTGCCAATTCCACAAGAACTGTCTTAGTGAAAGGCTTCTTGAGGGGAAAGTTGTAACTCTGTGAGATGATTTCACAGAACACAAAGAAGTTTCTCAGAAAGCTTCTTTCTCTTTGTTATCAGAGGATATTTCCTTTGGCCCATAGTCTTCAAAGGGTTCCGAAATATCTGTTCTCATATTCCACAGAAATAAGGCAAGCAAAGAGATCCACGAAATACAGATGTAACTCTGTGAGATGAATTAACAAAACACTAAGCAGATTCTCAGAAAGCTTCTTTCCATATTTCATCTGAGGATATTTCCTTTTTCACCATAGCCCTCTATTGGCTTCCAAATATCACTTTGCCAATTCCACGAGAACTGTCTTAGCGAAAGGCTTCTTGAGGGGAAAGCTGTAACTCTGTGAGATGATTTCACAGAACACAAAGAAGTTTCTCAGAAAGCTTCTTTCTCTTTGTTATCGGAGGATATTTCCTTTGGCCCTATAGTCTTCAAAGGGATCCGAAATATCTGTTCTCAGATTCCACGGAAATAAGGCTAGCAAAGAGATCCACGAAATACAGGTGTAACTCTGTGAGATGAATTAACAGAACACTAAGCAGTTTCTCAGAAAGCTTCTTTCCAGATTTCATCTGAGGATATTTCCTTTTTCACCATAGCCCTCTATGGGCTTCCAAATATCACTTTGCCAATTCCTCAAGAACAGTCTTAGCGAAAGGCTTCTTGAGGGGGAAGCTGTAACTCTGTGAGATGATTTCACAGAACACAAAGAAGTTTCTCAGAAAGCTTCTTTCTCTTTGTTATCGGAGGATATTTCCTTTGGCCCTATAGTCTTCAAAGGGATCCGAAATATCTGTTCTCAGATTCCAAAGAAATAAGGCTAGCAAAGAGATCCACGAAACACAGGTGTAACTCTGTGAGATGAATTAACAGAACACTAAGCAGTTTCTCAGAAAGCTTCTTTCCAGATTTCATCTGAGGATATTTCCTTTTTCACCATAGACCTCTATGGGCTTCCAAATATCTGTTTGCCAATTCCAGAAGAACTGTCTTAGCGAAAGGCTTCTTGACGGGAAAGCTGTACCTCTGTGAGATGATTTTACAGAACACAAAGAAGTTTCTCAGAAAGCTTCTTTCTCTTTTTTATCGGAGGATATTTCCTTTGGCCCTATAGTCTTCAAAGGGATCTGAAATATCTGTTCTCAGATTCCACAGAAATAAGGCTAGCAAAGAGATCCACGAAATACAGGTGTAACCCTGTGAGATGAATTAACAGAACACTAAGCAGTTTCTCAGAAAGCATCTTTCCAGATTTTATCTGAGGATATTTCCTTTTTCACCATAGCCCTCTATGGGCTTCCAAATATCTCTTTGCCAATTCCACAGGAAGTGTCTTAGAGAAAGGCTTCTTGAGGGGAAAGCTGTAACTCTGTGAGATGATTTAACAGAACACAAAGAAGTTTCTCAGAAAGCTTCTTTCTCTTTGTTATCGGAGGATATTTCCTTTGGCACTATTGTCTTCAAAGGGATCCGAAATATCTGTTCTCAGATTCCACAGAAATAATGCTAGCAAAGAGATCCACGAAACATAGGTGTAACTCTGTGAGATGAATTAACAGAACACTAAGCAGTTTCTCAGAAAGCTTCTTTCCAGATTTCATCTGAGGATATTTCCTTTTTCACCATAGACCTCTATGGGCTTCCAAATATCTCTTTGCCAATTCCACAAGAACTGTCTTAGCGAAAGGCTTCTTGACGGGAAAGCTGTACCTCTGTGAGATGATTTCACAGAACACAAAGAAGTTTCTCAGAAAGCTTCCTTCTCTTTTTTATCCGAGGATATTTCCTTTGGCCCTATAGTCTTCAAAGGGATCTGAAATATCTGTTCTCATATTCCACAGAAATAAGGCTAGCAAAGAGATCCACGAAATACAGATGTAACTCTGTGAGATGAATTAACAGAACACTAAGCAGTTTCTCAGAAAGCTTCTTTCCAGATTTCATCTGAGGATATTTCCTTTTTCACCATAGCCCTCTATTGGTTTCCAAATATCACTTTGCCAATTCCACGAGAACTGTCTTAGCGAAAGGCTTCTTGAGGGGAAACCTGTAAATCTGTGAGATGATTTCACAGAACACAAAGAAGTTTCTCAGAAAGCTTCTTTCTCTTTTTTATCGGAGGATATTTCCTCTGGCCTTATAGTCTTCAAAGGGATCCGAAATATCTGTTCTCAGATTCCACAGAAATAAGGCTAGCAAAGAGATCCACGAAATACAGATGTAACTCTGTGAGATGAATTAACGGAACTCTAAGCAGTTTCTCAGAAAGCTTCTTTCCAGATTTCATCTGAGGATATTTACTTTTTCACCATAGCCCTCTATGGGCTTCCAAATATCACTTTACCAATTCCTCAAGAACTGTCTTAGCGAAAGGCTTCTTCAGGGGAAAGCTGTAACTCTGTGAGATGATTTCACAGAACACAAAGAAGTTTCTCAGAAAGCTTCTTTCTCTTTGTTATCGGAGGGTATTTCCTTTGGCCCTATAGTCTTCAAAGGGATCTGAAATATCTGTTCTCAGATTCCACAGAAATAAGGCTAGCAAAGAGATCCACGAAATACAGGTGTAACTCTGTGAGATGAATTAACAGAACACTAAGCAGTTTCTCAGAAAGCATCTTTCCAGATTTCATCTGAGGATATTTCCTTTTTCACCACAGCCCTCTATGTGCTTCCAAATATCTCTTTGCCAATTCCACAGGAAGTGTCTTAGAGAATGGCTTCTTGAGAGGAAAGCTGTAACTCTGTGAGATGATTTCACAGAACACAAAGAAGTTTCTCAGAAAGCTTCTTTCTCTTTGTTATCGGAGGATATTTCCTTTGGCCCTATAGTCTTCAAAGGGATCCGAAATATCTGTTCTCAGATTCCACATAAATAAGGCTAGCAAAGAGATCCACGAAATATAGATGTAACTCTGCGAGATGAGTTAACAGAACACTAAGCAGTTTCTCAGAAAGCTTCTTTCCAGATTTCATCTGAGGATATTTCCTTTCTCACCCTAGCCCTCTATGGGCTTCCAAATATCACTTTGCCAATTCCACAAGAACTGTCTTAGCGAAAGGCTTCTTGAGGGGAAAGCTGCAACTCTGTTAGATGATTTCACAGAACACAAAGAAGTTTCTCAGAAAGCTTCTTTCTCTTTGTTATCGGAGGATATTTCCTTTGGCCCTGCAGTCTTCAAAGGGATCCGAAATATCTATTCTCCGATTCCACAGAAATAAGGCTAGCAAAGAGATCCACGAAATACAGGTGTAACTCTGTGAGATGAATTAACAGAACACTAAGCAGTTTCTCAGAAAGCATCTTTCCAGATTTCACCTGAGGATATTTCCTTTTTCACCATAGCCCTCTATGGGCTTCCAAATATCTCTTTGCCAATTCCACAGGAAGTGTCTTAGAGAAAGGCTTCTTGAGGGGAAAGCTGTAACTCTGTGAGATGATTTCACAGAACACAAAGAAGTTTCTCAGAAAGCTTCTTTCTCTTTGTTATCGGAGGATATTCCCCTTGGTCCTTTAGACTTCAAAGGGATCCGAAATATCTGTTCTCAGATTCCACAGAAATAAGGCTAGCAAAGAGATCCACGAAATACAGATGTCACTCTGTGAGATGAATTAACAGAACACTAAGCAGTTTCTCAGAAAGCTTCTTTCCAGATTTCATCTGAGGATATTTTCTTTTTCACCATAGCCCTCTAGGGGCTTCCAAATATCACTTTGCCAATTCCACAAGAACTGTCTTAGCGAAAGGCTTTCTGAGGGGAAAGCTGTAACTCTGTGAGATGACTTCACAGAACACAAAGAAGTTTCTCAGAAAGCTTCTTTCTCTTTGTTATCGGAGGATATTTCCTTTGGCCCTATAGTCTTCAAAGGGATCCGAAATATCTGTTCTCAGATTCCACAGAAATAAGGCTAGCAAAGAGATCCACGAAATACAGATGTAACTCTGTGAGATGAATTAACAGAACACTAAGCAGTTTCTCAGAAAGCTTCTTTCCAGATTTCATCTGAGGATATTTCCTTTTTCACCATAGCCCTCTATGGGCTTCCAAATATCACCTTGCCAATTCCACGAGAACTGTCTTATCGAAAGGCTTCTTGAGGGGAAAGCTGTAACTGTGTGAGATAATTTCACAGAAAACAAAGAAGTTTCTCAGAAAGCTTCTTTCTCTTTGTTATCGGAGGATATTTCCTTTGGCCTTATAGTCTTCAAAGGGATCCGAAATATCTGTTCTCAGATTCCACAGAAATAAGGCTAGCAAAGAGATCCACGAAATACAGATGTAACTTTGTGAGATGAATTAACAGAACACTAAGCAGTTTCTCAGAAATCTTCTTTCCAGATTTCATCTGAGGATATTTCCTTTTTCACCATAGCCCTCTATGGGCTTCCAAATATCTCTTTGCCAATTCCACAGGGAGTGTCTTAGCGAAAGGCTTCTTGAGGGGAAAGCTGTAACTCTGTGAGATGATTTCACAGTATACAAAGAAGATTCTCAGAAAACTAGTTTCTCTTTGTTAACGGAGGATATTTCCTTTGGCCCTATAGTCTTCAAAAGGATGCGAAATATCTGTTCTCAGATTCCACAGAAATAAGTCTAGCAAAGAGATTCACGAAATACAGATGTAACTCTGTGAGATGAATATACAGAACACTAAGCAGTTTCTCAGAAAGCTTCTTTCCAGATTTCATCTGAGGATATTTCCTTTTTCACCATAGCCCTCTAGCGGCTTCCAAATATCTCTTTGCCAATTCCACAAGAAGTGTCGTAGCGAAAGGCTTCTTGAGGGGAAAGCTGTAACTCTGTGAGATGATTTCACAGAACACAAAGAAGTTTCTCAGAAAGCTTCTTTCTCTTTGTTATCGGAGGATATTTCCTTTGGCCCTATAGTCTTCAAAGGGATCCGAAATATCTGTTCTCTGATTCCACAGAAATAAGGCTAGCAAAGAGATCCACGAAATACAGATGTAACTCTGTGAGATGAATTAACAGAACACTAAGCAGTTTCTCAGAAAGCTTCTTTCCAGATTTCATCTGGGGATATTTCCTTTCTCACCATAGCCCTCTATGGGCTTCCATATATCACTTTGCCCATTCCACAAGAACTGTCTTAGCGAAAGGCTTCTTGAGGGGAAAGCTGTAACTCTGTGAGATGATTTCACAGAACACAAAGAAGTTTCTCAGAAAGCTTCTTTAACTTTGTTATCGGAGGATATTTCCTTTGGCCCTATAGTCTTCAAAGGGATCCGAAATATCTGTTCTCAGATTCCACAGAAATAAGGCTAGCAAAGAGATCCACGAAATACAGATGTAATTCTGTGAGACGAATTAACAGAACACTAAGCAGTTTCTCAGAGAGCTTCTTTCCAGATTTCATCTGAGGATATTTCCTTTTCCACCATAGCCCTCCATGGGTTTCGAAATATCACTTTGCCAATTCTACAAGAACTGTCTTAGCGAAAGGCTTCTTGAGGGGAAAGCTGTAACTCTGTGAGATGATTTCACAGAACACAAAGAAGTTTCTCAGACAGCTTCTTTCTCTTTGTTATCGGAGGATATTTCCTTTGGCCCTATAGTCTTCAAAGGGATCCGAAATATCTGTTCTCCGATTCCACAGAAATAAGGCTAGCAAAGAGATCCAGGAAATACAGGTGTAACTCTGTGAGATGAATTAACAGAACACTAAGCAGTTTCTCAGAAAGCATCTTTCCAGATTTCACCTGAGGATATTTCCTTTTTCACCATAGCCCTCTATGGGCTTCCAAATATCTCTTTGCCAATTCCACAGGAAGTGTCTTAGAGAAAGGCTTCTTGAGGGCAAAGCTGTAACTCTGTGAGATGATTTCACAGAACACAAAGAAGTTTCTCAGAAAGCTTCTTTCTCTTTGTTATCGCAGGATATTTCCTTTGGCCCTATAGTCTTCAAAGGGATCCGAAATATCTGTTCTCAGATTCCACAGAAATAAGGCTAGCAAAGAGATCCACGAAATACAGATGTAACACTGTGAAAAGAATTAACAGAACACTAAGCAATTTCTCAGAAAGCTTCTTTCCAGATTTCATCTGAGGATATTTCCTTTTTCACCATAGCCCTCTATGGGCTTTCAAATATCACTTTGCCAATTCCACAAGAACTGTCTTAGCGAAAGGCTTCTTGAGGGGAAAGCTGTAACTCTGTGAGATGATTTCACAGAACACAAAGAAGTTTCTCAGAAAGCTTCTTTCTCTTTGTTATCGGAGGATATTTCCTTTGGCCCTGTAGTCTTCAAAGGGATCCGAAATATCTATTCTCCGATTCCACAGAAATAAGGCTAGCAAAGAGATCCACGAAATACAGGTGTAACTCTGTGAGATGAATTAACAGAACACTAAGCAGTTTCTCAGAAAGCTTCTTTCCAGATTTCATCTGAGGATATTTCCTTTTTCACCATAGCCCTCTATGGGCTTCCAAATATCTCTTTGCCAATTCCACAGGGAGTGTCTTAGCGAAAGGCTTCTTGAGGGGAAAGCTGTAACTCTGTGAGATGATTTCACAGTAGACAAATAAGATTCTCAGAAAACTTCTTTCTCTTTGTTAACGGAGGATATTTCCTTTGGCCCTATAGTCTTCAAAAGGATGCGAAATATCTGTTCTCAGATTCCACAGAAATAAGTCTAGCAAAGAGATCCACGAAATACAGATGTAACTCTGTGAGATGAATATACAGAACACTAAGCAGTTTCTCAGAAAGCTTCTTTCCAGATTTCATCTGAGGATATTTCCTTTTTCACCATAGCCCTCTAGGGGCTTCCAAATATCTCTTTGCCAATTCCACAAGAAGTGTCGTAGCGAAAGGCTTCTTGAGGGGAAAGCTGTAACTCTGTGAGATGATTTCACAGAACACAAAGAAGTTTCTCAGAAAGCTTCTTTCTCTTTGTTATCGGAGGATATTTCCTTTGGCCCTATAGTCTTCAAAGGGATCCGAAATATCTGTTCTCTGATTCCACAGAAATAAGGCTAGCAAAGAGATCCACGAAATACAGATGTAACTCTGTGAGATGAATTAACAGAACACTAAGCAGTTTCTCAGAAAGCTTCTTTCCAGATTTCATCTGGGGATATTTCCTTTCTCACCATAGCCCTCTATGGGCTTCCATATATCACTTTGCCCATTCCACAAGAACTGTCTTAGCGAAAGGCTTCTTGAGGGGAAAGCTGTAACTCTGTGAGATGATTTCACAGAACACAAAGAAGTTTCTCAGAAAGCTTCTTTAACTTTGTTATCGGAGGATATTTCCTTTGGCCCTATAGTCTTCAAAGGGATCCGAAATATCTCTTCTCAGATTCCACAGAAATAAGGCTAGCAAAGAGATCCACGAAATACAGATGTAATTCTGTGAGACGAATTAACAGACCACAAAGCAGTTTCTCAGAAAGCTTCTTTCCAGATTTCATCTGAAGATATTTCCTTTTCCACCATAGCCCTCCATGGGTTTCGAAATATCACTTTGACAATTCTACAAGAACTGTCTTAGCGAAAGGCTTCTTGAGGGGAAAGCTGTAACTCTGTGAGATGATTTCACAGAACACAAAGAAGTTTCTCAGAAAGCTTCTTTCTCTTTGTTATGGGAGGATATTTCCTTTGGCCCTATAGTCTTCAAAGGGATCCGAAATATCTGTTCTCAGATTCCACAGAAATAAGGCTAGCAAAGAGATCCACGAAATACAGATGTAACTCTGTGAGATGAATTAACAGAACACTAAGCAGTTTCTCAGAAAGCTTCTTTCCAGATTTCATCTGAGGATATTTCCTTTCTCACCATAGCCCTCTATGGGCTTCCAAATATCTCTTTGCCAATTCCACGAGAACTGTCTTAGCGAAAGGCTTCTTGAGGGGAAAGCTGTAACTCTGTGAGATGATTTCACAGAACACAAAGAAGTTTATCAGAAAGCTTCTTTCTCTTTGTTATCGGAGGATATTTCCTTTGGCCCTATAGTCTTCAAAGGGATCCGAAATATCTGTTCTCAGATTCCACAGAAATAAGGCTAGCAAAGAGATCCACGAAATACAGATGTAACTCTGTGAGATGAATTAACAGAACACTAAGCAGTTTCTCAGAAAGCTTCTTTCCAGATTTCATCTGAGGATATTTCCTTTTTCACCATAGCCCTCTATGGGCTTCCAAATATCACTTTGCCAATTTCACGAGAACTGTCTTAACGAAAGGCGTCTTGAGGGGAAAGCTGTAACTCTGTGTGATGATTTCACAGAACACAAAGAAGTTTCTCAGAAAGCTTCTTTCTCCTTGTTATCGGAGGATATTTCCTTTGGCCCTATAGTCTTCAAAGGGATCCGAAATATCTGTTCTCAGATTCCACAGAAATAAGGCTAGCAAACAGATCCACGAAATACAGATGTAACTCTGTGAGATGAATTAACAGAACACTAAGCAGTTTCTCAGAAAGCTTCTTTCCAGATTTCATCTGAGGATATTTCCTTTTTCACCAGAGCCCTCTAGGGGTTCCAAATATCACTTTGCCAATTCCAAAAGAACTGTCTTAGCGAAAGGCTTCTTGAGGGCAAAGCTGTAACTCTGTGAGATGATTTCACAGAACACAAAGAAGATTCTGAGAAAGCTTCTTTCTCTTTGTTATCGGAGGATATTTCCTTTGGCCCTATAGACATTAAAGGATTCCGAAATATCTGTTCTCAGATTCCACAGAAATAAGGCTAGCTAAGAGATCCATGAAATATAGATGTAACTCTGTGAGATGAAATAACAGAACACTAAGCAGTTTCTCAGAAAGCTTCTTTCCAGATTTCATCTGAGGATATTTCCTTTTTCACCATAGCCCTCTATGGGCTTCCAAATATCACTTTGCCAATTCCACAAGAACTGTCTTAGCGAAAGGCTTCTTGAGGGGAAAGCTGTAACTCTGTGAGATGATTTCACAGAACACAAAGAAGTTTCTCAGAAAGCTTCTTTCTCTTTGTTATCGGAGGATATTTCCTTTGGCCCTATAGTCTTCAAAGGGATCCGAAATATCTGTTCTCAGATTCCAAAGAAATAAGGCTAGCAAAGAGATCCACGAAATACAGATGTAACTCTGTGCGATGAATTAACAGAACACTAAGCAGTTTCTCAGAAAGCTTCTTTCCAGATTTCATCTGAGGATATTTCCATTCTAACCGTAGCCCTCTATGGGCTTCCAAATATCACTTTGCCATATCCACAAGAACTGTCTTAGCGAAAGGCTTCTTGAGGGGAAAGCTGTAACTCTGTGAGATGATTTCACAGAACACAAAGAAGTTTCTCAGAAAGCTTTTTCTCTTTGTTATCGGAGGATATTTCCTTTGGCCCTATAGTCTTCAAAGGGATCCGAAATATCTATTCTCAGATTCCACAGAAATAAGGCTAGCAAAGAGATCCACGAAATACAGATGTAACTCTGTGAGAAGAATTAACAGAACACTAAGCAGTTTCTCAGAAATCTTCTATCCAGATTTCATCTGAGGATATTTCCTTTTTCACCATAGCCCTCTATGGGCTTCGAAATATCACTTTGCCAATTCCACAAGAACTGTCTTAGCGAAAGGCTTCTTGAGGGGAAACGTGTAACTCTGTGAGATGATTTCACAGAACACAAAGAAGTATCTCAGAAAGCTTCTTTCTCTTTGTTATCGGAGGATATTTCCTTTGGCCCTATAGTCTTCAAAGGGATCCGAAATATCTGTTCTCAGATTCCACAGAAATATGGCTAGCAAAGAGATCCACGAAATACAGATGTAACTCTGTGAGATGAATTAACAGAACACTAAGCAGTTTGTCAGAAAGCTTCTTTCAGATTTCATCTGAGGATATTTCCTTTTTTACCATAGCCCTCTATGGGCTTCCAAATATCACTTTGTCAATTCCACAAGAACTGTCTTAGCGAAAGGCTTCTTGAGGGGAAACCTGTAAATCTGTGAGATCATTTCACAGAACACAAAGAAGTTTCTCAGAAAGCTTCTTTCTCTTTGTTATCGGAGGATATTTCCTCTGGCCCTATAGTCTTCAAAGGGATCCGAAATATCTGTTCTCATATTCCACAGAAATAAGGCTAGCAATGAGATCCACGAAATACAGATGTAACTCTGTGAGATGAATTAACAGAACACTAAGCAGTTTCTCAGAAAGCTTCTTTCCAGATTTCATCTGAGGATATTTCCTTTTTCACCATAGCCCTCTATGGGCTTCCAAATATCACTTTGCCAATTCCACGAGAACTGTCTTAGCGAAAGGCGTCTTGAGGGGAAAGCTGTAACTCTGTTTGATGATTTCACAGAACACAAAGAAGTTTCTCAGAAAGCTTCCTTCTCTTTCTTATCGTAGGATATGTCCTTTGGCCCTATAGTCTTCAAAGGGTCCGAAATATCTGTTCTCAGATTCCAAAGAAATAAGGCTAGCATACAGATCCACGAAATACAGATGTAACTCTGTGAGATGAATTAACAGAACACTAAGCAGTTTCTCAGAAAGCTTCTTTCCAGATTTCATCTGAGGATATTTCCTTTTTCACCATAGCCCTCTAGGGGTTACAAATATCACTTTGCCAATTCCAAAAGAACTGTCTTAGCGAAAGGCTTCTTGAGGGGAACGCTGTAACTCTGTGAGATGATTTCACAGAACACAAAGAAGTTTCTCAGAAAGCTTCTTTCTCTTTGTTATCGGAGGATATTTCCTTTGGCCCTATAGTCTTCAAAGGGATCCGAAATATCTGTTCTCAGATTCCACAGAAATAAGGCTAGCAAAGAGATCCACGAAATACAGATGTAACTCTGTGAGATGAATTAACAGAACACTAAGCAGTTTCTCAGAAAGCTTCTTTCCAGATTTCATCTGAGGATATTTTCTTTTTCACCATAGCCCTCTATGGGCTTCCAAATATCACTTTGCCAATTCCACGAGAACTGTCTTAGTGAAAGGCTTCTTGAGGGGAACGCTGTAACTCTGTGAGATGATTTCACAGAACACAAAGAAGTTTCTCAGAAAGCTTCTTGCTCTTTGTTATCGGAGGATATTTCCTTTGGCCCTATAGTCTTCAAAGGGATCCGAAATATCTGTTCTCAGATTCCACAGAAATAAGGCTAGCAAAGAGATCCACGAAATACAGATATAACTCTGTGAGATGAACTAACAGAACACTAAGCAGTTTCTCAGAAAGCTTCTTTCCAGATTTCATCTGAGGATATTTCCTTTTTCACCATAGCCCTCTATGGGTTTCCAAATATCTCTTTGCCAATTCCACAAGAACTGTCTTAGCGAAAGGCTTCTTGAGGGGAAAGCTGTAACTCTGTGAAATGATTTCACAGAACACAAAGAAGTTTCTCAGAAAGCTTCTTTCTCTTTGTTAACGGAGGATATTTCCTTTGTCCCTATATTCTACAAAGGGATCCGAAATATCTGTTCTCAGATTCCACAGAAATAAGGCTAGCAAGGAGATCCACGAAATACAGATGTAACTCTGTGAGATGAATTAACAGAACACTAAGCAGTTTCTCAGAAAGCTTCTTTCCAGAATTCATCTGAGGATATTTCCTTTTTCACCATAGCCCTCTAGGGGCTTTCAAATATCTCTTTGCCAATTCCACAAGAACTGTCTTAGCGAAAGGCTTCTTGAGGGGAAAGCTGTAACTCTGTGAGATGATTTCACAGAACACAAAGAAGTTTCTCAGAAAGCTTCTTTCTCTTTGTTATCGGAGGATATTTCCTTTGGCCCAATAGTCTTCAAAGGGATCCGAAATATCTGTTCTCATATTCCACAGAAATAAGGCTAGCAAAGAGATCCACGAAATACAGATGTAACTCTGTGAGATGAATTAACAGAACACTAAGCAGTTTCTCAGAAAGCTTCTTTCCAGATTTCATCTGAGGATATTTCCTTTTTCACCATAGCCCTCTATGGGCTTCCAAATATCACTTTGCCAATTCCACGAGAACTGTCTTAGCGAAAGGCGTCTTGAGGGGAAAGCTGTAACTCTGTTTGATGATTTCACAGAACACAAAGAAGTTTCTCAGAAAGCTTCCTTCTCTTTCTTATCGTAGGATATTTCCTTTGGCCCTATAGTCTTCAAAGGGTCCGAAATATCTGTTCTCAGATTCCAAAGAAATAAGGCTAGCATACAGATCCACGAAATACAGATGTAACTCTGTGAGATGAATTAACAGAACACTAAGCAGTTTCTCAGAAAGCTTCTTTCCAGATTTCATCTGAGGATATTTCCTTTTTCACCATAGCCCTCTAGGGGTTACAAATATCACTTTGCCAATTCCAAAAGAACTGTCTTAGCGAAAGGCTTCTTGAGGGGAACGCTGTAACTCTGTGAGATGATTTCACAGAACACAAAGAAGTTTCTCAGAAAGCTTCTTTCTCTTTGTTATCGGAGGATATTTCCTTTGGCCCTATAGTCTTCAAAGGGATCCGAAATATCTGTTCTCAGATTCCACAGAAATAAGGCTAGCAAAGAGATCCACGAAATACAGATGTAACTCTGTGAGATGAATTAACAGAACACTAAGCAGTTTCTCAGAAAGCTTCTTTCCAGATTTCATCTGAGGATATTTTCTTTTTCACCATAGCCCTCTATGGGCTTCCAAATATCACTTTGCCAATTCCACGAGAACTGTCTTAGTGAAAGGCTTCTTGAGGGGAACGCTGTAACTCTGTGAGATGATTTCACAGAACACAAAGAAGTTTCTCAGAAAGCTTCTTGCTCTTTGTTATCGGAGGATATTTCCTTTGGCCCTATAGTCTTCAAAGGGATCCGAAATATCTGTTCTCAGATTCCACAGAAATAAGGCTAGCAAAGAGATCCACGAAATACAGATATAACTCTGTGAGATGAACTAACAGAACACTAAGCAGTTTCTCAGAAAGCTTCTTTCCAGATTTCATCTGAGGATATTTCCTTTTTCACCATAGCCCTCTATGGGTTTCCAAATATCTCTTTGCCAATTCCACAAGAACTGTCTTAGCGAAAGGCTTCTTGAGGGGAAAGCTGTAACTCTGTGAAATGATTTCACAGAACACAAAGAAGTTTCTCAGAAAGCTTCTTTCTCTTTGTTAACGGAGGATATTTCCTTTGTCCCTATATTCTACAAAGGGATCCGAAATATCTGTTCTCAGATTCCACAGAAATAAGGCTAGCAAGGAGATCCACGAAATACAGATGTAACTCTGTGAGATGAATTAACAGAACACTAAGCAGTTTCTCAGAAAGCTTCTTTCCAGAATTCATCTGAGGATATTTCCTTTTTCACCATAGCCCTCTAGGGGCTTTCAAATATCTCTTTGCCAATTCCACAAGAACTGTCTTAGCGAAAGGCTTCTTGAGAGGAAAGCTGTAACTCTGTGAGATGATTTCACAGAACACAAAGAAGTTTCTCAGAAAGCTTCTTTCTCTTTGTTATCGGAGGATATTTCCTTTGGCCCTATAGTCTTCAAAGGGATCCGAAATATCTGTTCTCAGATTCCAAAGAAATAAGGCTAGCAAAGAGATCCACGAAATACAGATGTAACTCTGTGAGATGAATTAACAGAACACTAAGCAGTTTCTCAGAAAGCTTCTTTCCAGATTTCATCTGAGGATATTTCCTTTTTCACCATAGCCCTCTATGGGCTTCCAAATATCACTTTGCCAATTCCACGAGAACTGTCTTAGCGAAAGGCGTCTTGAGGAGAAAGCTGTAACTCTGTTTGATGATTTCACAGAACACAAAGAAGTTTCTCAGAAAGCTTCCTTCTCTTTCTTATCGTAGGATATTTCCTTTGGCCCTATAGTCTTCAAAGGGTCCGAAATATCTGTTCTCAGATTCCAAAGAAATTAGGCTAGCATACAGATCCACGAAATACAGATGTAACTCTGTGAGATGAATTAACAGAACACTAAGCAGTTTCTCAGAAAGCTTCTTTCCAGATTTCATCTGAGGATATTTCCTTTTTCACCATAGCCCTCTAGGGGTTACAAATATCACTTTGCCAATTCCAAAAGAACTGTCTTAGCGAAAGGCTTCTTGAGGGGAACGCTGTAACTCTGTGAGATGATTTCACAGAACACAAAGAAGTTTCTCAGAAAGCTTCTTTCTCTTTGTTATCGGAGGATATTTCCTTTGGCCCTATAGTCTTCAAAGGGATCCGAAATATCTGTTCTCAGATTCCACAGAAATAAGGCTAGCAAAGAGATCCACGAAATACAGATGTAACTCTGTGAGATGAATTAACAGAACACTAAGCAGTTTCTCAGAAAGCTTCTTTCCAGATTTCATCTGAGGATATTTTCTTTTTCACCATAGCCCTCTATGGGCTTCCAAATATCACTTTGCCAATTCCACGAGAACTGTCTTAGTGAAAGGCTTCTTGAGGGGAACGCTGTAACTCTGTGAGATGATTTCACAGAACACAAAGAAGTTTCTCAGAAAGCTTCTTGCTCTTTGTTATCGGAGGATATTTCCTTTGGCCCTATAGTCTTCAAAGGGATCCGAAATATCTGTTCTCAGATTCCACAGAAATAAGGCTAGCAAAGAGATCCACGAAATACAGATATAACTCTGTGAGATGAACTTACAGAACACTAAGCAGTTTCTCAGAAAGCTTCTTTCCAGATTTCATCTGAGGATATTTCCTTTTTCACCATAGCCCTCTATGGGTTTCCAAATATCTCTTTGCCAATTCCACAAGAACTGTCTTAGCGAAACGCTTCTTGAGGGGAAAGCTGTAACTCTGTGAAATGATTTCACAGAACACAAAGAAGTTTCTCAGAAAGCTTCTTTCTCTTTGTTAACGGAGGATATTTCCTTTGTCCCTATATTCTACAAAGGGATCCGAAATATCTGTTCTCAGATTCCACAGAAATAAGGCTAGCAAGGAGATCCACGAAATACAGATGTAACTCTGTGAGATGAATTAACAGAACACTAAGCAGTTTCTCAGAAAGCTTCTTTCCAGAATTCATCTGAGGATATTTCCTTTTTCACCATAGCCCTCTATGGGCTTCCAAATATCACTTTGCCAATTCCACAAGAACTGTCTTAGCGAAAGGCTTCTTGAGGGGAAAGCTGTAACTCTGTGAGATGATTTCAAAGAACACAAAGAAGTTTCTCAGAAAGCTTCTTTCTCTTTGTTAACGGAGGATATTTCCTTTGTCCCTATATTCTACAAAGGGATCCGAAATATCTGTTCTCAGATTCCACAGAAATAAGGCTAGCAAGGAGATCCACGAAATACAGATGTAACTCTGTGAGATGAATTAACAGAACACTAAGCAGTTTCTCAGAAAGCTTCTTTCCAGAATTCATCTGAGGATATTTCCTTTTTCACCATAGCCCTCTAGGGGCTTTCAAATATCTCTTTGCCAATTCCACAAGAACTGTCTTAGCGAAAGGCTTCTTGAGGGGAAAGCTGTAACTCTGTGAGATGATTTCACAGAACACAAAGAAGTTTCTCAGAAAGCTTCTTTCTCTTTGTTATCGGAGGATATTTCCTTTGGCCCAATAGTCTTCAAAGGGATCCGAAATATCTGTTCTCATATTCCACAGAAATAAGGCTAGCAAAGAGATCCACGAAATACAGATGTAACTCTGTGAGATGAATTAACAGAACACTAAGCAGTTTCTCAGAAAGCTTCTTTCCAGATTTCATCTGAGGATATTTCCTTTTTCACCATAGCCCTCTATGGGCTTCCAAATATCACTTTGCCAATTCCACGAGAACTGTCTTAGCGAAAGGCGTCTTGAGGGGAAAGCTGTAACTCTGTTTGATGATTTCACAGAACACAAAGAAGTTTCTCAGAAAGCTTCCTTCTCTTTCTTATCGTAGGATATTTCCTTTGGCCCTATAGTCTTCAAAGGGTCCGAAATATCTGTTCTCAGATTCCAAAGAAATAAGGCTAGCATACAGATCCACGAAATACAGATGTAACTCTGTGAGATGAATTAACAGAACACTAAGCAGTTTCTCAGAAAGCTTCTTTCCAGATTTCATCTGAGGATATTTCCTTTTTCACCATAGCCCTCTAGGGGTTACAAATATCACTTTGCCAATTCCAAAAGAACTGTCTTAGCGAAAGGCTTCTTGAGGGGAACGCTGTAACTCTGTGAGATGATTTCACAGAACACAAAGAAGTTTCTCAGAAAGCTTCTTTCTCTTTGTTATCGGAGGATATTTCCTTTGGCCCTATAGTCTTCAAAGGGATCCGAAATATCTGTTCTCAGATTCCACAGAAATAAGGCTAGCAAAGAGATCCACGAAATACAGATGTAACTCTGTGAGATGAATTAACAGAACACTAAGCAGTTTCTCAGAAAGCTTCTTTCCAGATTTCATCTGAGGATATTTTCTTTTTCACCATAGCCCTCTATGGGCTTCCAAATATCACTTTGCCAATTCCACGAGAACTGTCTTAGTGAAAGGCTTCTTGAGGGGAACGCTGTAACTCTGTGAGATGATTTCACAGAACACAAAGAAGTTTCTCAGAAAGCTTCTTGCTCTTTGTTATCGGAGGATATTTCCTTTGGCCCTATAGTCTTCAAAGGGATCCGAAATATCTGTTCTCAGATTCCACAGAAATAAGGCTAGCAAAGAGATCCACGAAATACAGATATAACTCTGTGAGATGAACTAACAGAACACTAAGCAGTTTCTCAGAAAGCTTCTTTCCAGATTTCATCTGAGGATATTTCCTTTTTCACCATAGCCCTCTATGGGTTTCCAAATATCTCTTTGCCAATTCCACAAGAACTGTCTTAGCGAAAGGCTTCTTGAGGGGAAAGCTGTAACTCTGTGAAATGATTTCACAGAACACAAAGAAGTTTCTCAGAAAGCTTCTTTCTCTTTGTTAACGGAGGATATTTCCTTTGTCCCTATATTCTACAAAGGGATCCGAAATATCTGTTCTCAGATTCCACAGAAATAAGGCTAGCAAGGAGATCCACGAAATACAGATGTAACTCTGTGAGATGAATTAACAGAACACTAAGCAGTTTCTCAGAAAGCTTCTTTCCAGAATTCATCTGAGGATATTTCCTTTTTCACCATAGCCCTCTAGGGGCTTTCAAATATCTCTTTGCCAATTCCACAAGAACTGTCTTAGCGAAAGGCTTCTTGAGAGGAAAGCTGTAACTCTGTGAGATGATTTCACAGAACACAAAGAAGTTTCTCAGAAAGCTTCTTTCTCTTTGTTATCGGAGGATATTTCCTTTGGCCCTATAGTCTTCAAAGGGATCCGAAATATCTGTTCTCAGATTCCAAAGAAATAAGGCTAGCAAAGAGATCCACGAAATACAGATGTAACTCTGTGAGATGAATTAACAGAACACTAAGCAGTTTCTCAGAAAGCTTCTTTCCAGATTTCATCTGAGGATATTTCCTTTTTCACCATAGCCCTCTATGGGCTTCCAAATATCACTTTGCCAATTCCACGAGAACTGTCTTAGCGAAAGGCGTCTTGAGGAGAAAGCTGTAACTCTGTTTGATGATTTCACAGAACACAAAGAAGTTTCTCAGAAAGCTTCCTTCTCTTTCTTATCGTAGGATATTTCCTTTGGCCCTATAGTCTTCAAAGGGTCCGAAATATCTGTTCTCAGATTCCAAAGAAATTAGGCTAGCATACAGATCCACGAAATACAGATGTAACTCTGTGAGATGAATTAACAGAACACTAAGCAGTTTCTCAGAAAGCTTCTTTCCAGATTTCATCTGAGGATATTTCCTTTTTCACCATAGCCCTCTAGGGGTTACAAATATCACTTTGCCAATTCCAAAAGAACTGTCTTAGCGAAAGGCTTCTTGAGGGGAACGCTGTAACTCTGTGAGATGATTTCACAGAACACAAAGAAGTTTCTCAGAAAGCTTCTTTCTCTTTGTTATCGGAGGATATTTCCTTTGGCCCTATAGTCTTCAAAGGGATCCGAAATATCTGTTCTCAGATTCCACAGAAATAAGGCTAGCAAAGAGATCCACGAAATACAGATGTAACTCTGTGAGATGAATTAACAGAACACTAAGCAGTTTCTCAGAAAGCTTCTTTCCAGATTTCATCTGAGGATATTTTCTTTTTCACCATAGCCCTCTATGGGCTTCCAAATATCACTTTGCCAATTCCACGAGAACTGTCTTAGTGAAAGGCTTCTTGAGGGGAACGCTGTAACTCTGTGAGATGATTTCACAGAACACAAAGAAGTTTCTCAGAAAGCTTCTTGCTCTTTGTTATCGGAGGATATTTCCTTTGGCCCTATAGTCTTCAAAGGGATCCGAAATATCTGTTCTCAGATTCCACAGAAATAAGGCTAGCAAAGAGATCCACGAAATACAGATATAACTCTGTGAGATGAACTTACAGAACACTAAGCAGTTTCTCAGAAAGCTTCTTTCCAGATTTCATCTGAGGATATTTCCTTTTTCACCATAGCCCTCTATGGGTTTCCAAATATCTCTTTGCCAATTCCACAAGAACTGTCTTAGCGAAACGCTTCTTGAGGGGAAAGCTGTAACTCTGTGAAATGATTTCACAGAACACAAAGAAGTTTCTCAGAAAGCTTCTTTCTCTTTGTTAACGGAGGATATTTCCTTTGTCCCTATATTCTACAAAGGGATCCGAAATATCTGTTCTCAGATTCCACAGAAATAAGGCTAGCAAGGAGATCCACGAAATACAGATGTAACTCTGTGAGATGAATTAACAGAACACTAAGCAGTTTCTCAGAAAGCTTCTTTCCAGAATTCATCTGAGGATATTTCCTTTTTCACCATAGCCCTCTAGGGGCTTTCAAATATCTCTTTGCCAATTCCACAAGAACTGTCTTAGCGAAAGGCTTCTTGAGGGGAAAGCTGTAACTCTGTGAGATGATTTCACAGAACACAAAGAAGTTTCTCAGAAAGCTTCTTTCTCTTTGTTATCGGAGGATATTTCCTTTGGCCCAATAGTCTTCAAAGGGATCCGAAATATCTGTTCTCAGATTCCAAAGAAATAAGGCTAGCAAAGAGATCCACGAAATACAGATGTAACTCTGTGAGATGAATTAACAGAACACTAAGCAGTTTCTCAGAAAGCTTCTTTCCAGATTTCATCTGAGGATATTTCCTTTTTCACCATAGCCCACTATAGGCTTCGAAATATCACTTTGCCAATTCCACAAGAACTGTCTTAGCGAAAGGCTTCTTGAGGGCAAACCTGTAACTCTGTGAGATGATTTCACAGAACACAAAAAAGTTTCTCAGAAAGCTTCTTTCTCTTTGTTATCGGAGGATATTTCCTGTGGCCCTATAGTCTTCAAAGGGATCCGAAATATCTGTTCTCAGATTCCACAGAAATAAGGCTAACAAAGAGATCCACGAAATACAGATGTAACTCTGTGAGATGAATTAACAGAACACTAAGCAGTTTCTCAGAAAGCTTCTTTCCAGATTTCATCTGAGGATATTTCCTTTTTCACCACAGCCCTCTATGGGCTTCCAAATATCACTTTGCCAATTCCACAAGACCTGTCTTAGCGAAAGACTTCTTGAGGGGAAACCTGTAACTTTGTGAGATGATTTCACAGAACACAGAGAAGTTTCTCAGAAAGCTTCTTTCTCTTTGTTATCAGAGGATATTTCCTTTGGCCCTATAGACTTTAAAGGGATCCGAAATATCTGTTCTCAGATTCCACCGAAATAAGGCTAGCAAAGAGATCCAGGAAATATAGATGTAACTCTGTGAGATGAATTAACAGAACACTAAGCAGTTTCTCAGAAAGCTTCTTTCCAGATTTCATCTGAGGATATTTCCTTTTTCACCATAGCCCTCTATAGGCTTCCAAATATCACTTTGCCAATTCCACAAGAACTGTCTTAGCGAAAGGCTTCCTCAGGGGAAAGCTGTAACTCTGTGAGATGATTTCACAGAACACAAAGAAGTTTCTCAGAAAGCTTCTTTCTCTTTGTTATCGGAGGATATTTCCTTTGGCCCTATAGTCTTCAAAGGGATCCGAAATATCTGTTCTAAGATTCCACAGAAATAAGGCTAGCAAAGAGATCCACGAAATAAAGATGTAACTCTGTGAGATGAATTAACAGAACACTAAGCAGTTTCTCAGAAAGCTTCTTTCAGGTTTCATCTGAGGATATTTCCTTTTTCACCATAGCCCTCTATGGGCTTCCAAATATCACTTTGCCAATTCCACAAGAACTGTCTTAGCGAAAGGCTTCTTGAGGGGAAAGCCGTAACTCGATGAGATGATTTCACAGAACACAAAGAAGTTTCTCAGAAAGCTTCTTTCTCTTTGTTATCGGAGGATATTTCCTTTGGCCCTATAGTCTTCAAAGGGATCCGAAATATCTGTTCTCAGATTCCACAGAAATAAGGCTAGCAAAGAGATCCACGAAATAAAGATGTAACTCTGTGAGATGAATTAACAGAACACTAAGCAGTTTCTCAGAAAGCTTCTTTCAGGTTTCACCTGAGGATATTTCCTTTTTCACCATAGCCCTCTATGGGCTTCCAAATATCACTTTGCCAATTCCACAAGAACTGTCTTAGCGAAAGGCTTCTTGAGGGGAAACCTGTAACTCTGTGAGATGATTTCACAGAACACAAAGAAGTTTCTCAGAAAGCTTCTTTCTCTTTGTTATCGGAGGATATTTCCTTTGGCCCTATAGACTTTAAAGGGATCCGAAATATGTGTTCTCAGATTCCACAGAAATAAGGCTAGCAAAGAGATCCACGAAATAAAGATGTAACTCTGTGAAATGAATTAACAGAACACTAAGCAGTTTCTCAGAAAGCTTCTTTACAGATTTCATCTGAGGATATTTCCTTTTTCACCATAGCCCTCTATGGGCTTCCAAATATCACTTTGCCAATTCCACAAGAACTGTCTTAGCGAAAGGCTTCTTGAGGGGAAAGCTGTAACTCTGTGAGATGATTTCAAAGAACACAAAGAAGTTTCTCAGAAATCTTCTTTCTCTTTGTTATCGGAGGATATTTCCTTTGGCCCTATAGCCTTCAAAGGGATCCGAAATATCTGTTCTCAGATTCCACAGAAATAAGGCTAGCAAAGAGATCCACGAAATACAGATGTAACTCTGTGAGATGAATTAACAGAACACTAAGCAGTTTCTCAGAAAGCTTCTTTCCAGATTTCATCTGAGGATATTTCCTTTCTCACCCTAGCCCTCTATGGGCTTCCAAATATCACTTTCCCAATTCCACAAGAACTGTCTTAGCGAAAGGCTTCTTGAGGGGAAAGCTGTAACTCTGTGAGATGATTTCACAGAACACAAAGAAGTTTCTCAGAAAGCTTCTTTCTCTTTGTTATCGGAGGATATTTCCTTTGGCCCTATAGTCTTAAAAGGGATCCGAATTATCTGTTCCCAGATTCCACAGAAATAAGGCTAGCAAAGAGATCCACGAAATACAGATGTAACTCTGTGAGATGATTTCACAGAACACTAAGCAGTTTCTCAGAAAGCTTCTTTCCAGATTTCATCTGAGGATATTTCCTTTTTCACCATAGCCCTCTATGGGCTTCGAAATAGCACTTTGCCAATTCCACAAGGACTGTCTTAGCGAAAGACTTCTTGAGGGGAAAGCTGTAACTCTGTGAGATGATTTCACAGAACACAAAAAGTTTCTCAGAAAGCTTCTTTCTCTTTGTTATCGGAGGATATTTCCTTTGGCCCTATAGTCTTCAAAGGGATCCGAAATATCTGTTCTCAGATTCCACAGAAATAAGGCTTGCAAAGAGATCCACGAAATACAGGTGTAACTCTGTGAGATGAATTAAGAGAACAGTAAGCAGTATCTCAGAAAGCTTCTTTCCAGATTTCATCTGAGGATATTTCCTTTTTCAAAATAGCCCTCTAAGGGCTTCCAAATATCACTTTGCGAATTCCACGAGAACTGTCTTAGCGAAAGGCTTTTTGAGGGGAAAGCTGTAACTCTGTGAGATAATTTCACAGAACACAAAGAAGTTTCTCAGAAAGCTTCTTTCTCTTTGTTATCGGAGGATATTTCCTTTGGCCCTATAGTCTTCAAAGGGATCCGAAATATCTGTTCTCAGATTCCACAGAAATAAGGCTAGCAAAGAGATCCACGAAATACAGATGTAACTCTGTGAGATGAATTAACAGAACACTAAGCAGTTTCTCAGAAAGCTTCTTTCCAGATTTCATCTGAGGATATTTCCTTTTTCACCATAGCCCTCTATGGGCTTCCAAATATCACTTTGCCAATTCCACGAGAACTGTCTTAGCGAAAGGCTTCTTGAGGGGAAAGCTGTAACTTTGTGAGATGATTTCACAGAACAAAAAGAAGTTTCTCAGAAAGCTTCTTTCTCTTTGTTATCGGAGGATATTTCCTTTGGCCCTATAGTCTTCAAAGGGATCCGAAATATCTGTTCTCAGATTCCACAGAAATAAGGCTAGCAAAGAGATCCACGAAATACAGGTGTAACTCTGTGAGATGAATTAACAGAACACTAAGCAGTTTCTCAGAAAGCTTCTTTCCAGATTTCATCTGAGGATATTTCCTTTTTCACCATAGCCCTCCATGGGCTTCGAAATAGCACTTTGCCAATTCCACAAGGACTGTCTTAGCGAAAGGCTTCTGGAGGGGAAAGCTGTAACTCTGTGAGATGATTTCACAGAACCCAAAGGAGTCTCTCAGAAAGCTTCTTTCTCTTTGTTATCGGAGGATATTTCCTTTGGCCCTATAGTCTTCAAAGGGATCCGAAATATCTGTTCTCAGATTCCACAGAAATAAGGCTAGCAAAGAGATCCACGAAATACAGATGTAACTCTGTTAGATGAATTAACAGAACACTAAGCAGTTTCTCAGAAAGCTTCTTTCCAGATTTCATCTGAGGATATTTCCTTTTTCACCATAGCCCTCTAAGGGCTTCCAAATATCACCTTGCGAATTCCACGAGAACTGTCTTAGCGAAAGGCTTCTTGAGGGGAAAGCTGTAACTCTGTGAGATAATTTCACAGAACACAAAGAAGTTTCTCAGAAAGCTTCTTTCTCTTTGTTATCGGAGGATATTTCCTTTGGCCCTATAGTCTTCAAAGGGATCCGAAATATCTGTTCTCAGATTCCACAGAAATAAGGCTAGCAAAGAGATCCACGAAATACAGATGTAACTCTGTGAGATGAATTAACAGAACACTAAGCAGTTTCTCAGAAAGCTTCTTTCCAGATTTCATCGGAGGATATTTCCTTTTTCACCATAGCCCTCTATGGGCTTCCAAATATCACTTTGCCAATTCCACGAGAACTGTCTTAGCGAAAGGCTTCTTGAGGGGAAAGCTGTAACTTTGTGAGATGATTTCACAGAACACAAAGAAGTTTCTCAGAAAGCTTCTTTCTCTTTGTTATCGGAGGATATTTCCTTTGGCCCTATAGTCTTCAAAGGGATCCGAAGTATCTGTTCTCAGATTCCACAGAAATAAGGCTAGCAAAGAGATCCACGAAATACAGGTGTAACTCTGTGAGATGAATTAACAGAACACTAAGCAGTTTCTCAGAAACTTCTTTCCAGATTTCATCTGTGGATATTTCCTTTTTCACCATAGCCCTCTATGGGCTTCCAAATATCTCTTTGCCAATTCCACGGGGAGTGTCTTAGCGAAAGGCTTCTTGAGGGGAAAGCTGTAACTCTGTGAGATGATTTCACAGTATACAAAGAAGTTTCTCAGAAAACTTCTTTCTCTTTGTTAACGGAGGATATTTCCTTTGGCCCTATAGTCTGCAAAGGGATCCGAAATATCTGTTCTCAGATTCCACAGAAATAAGGCTAGCAAAGACATCGACGAAATACAGATGTAACTCTGTGAGATGAATTAACAGAACACTAAGCAGTTTCTCAGAAAGCTTCTTTCCAGATATCATCTGAGGATATTTCCTTTTTCACCATAGCCCTCTATGGCCTTCCAAATATCTCTTTGCCAATTCCACAGGGAGTGTCTTAGCGAAAGGGTTCTTGAGGGGAAAGCTGTAACTCTGTGAGATGATTTCACAGTATACAAAGAAGTTTTTCAGAAAACTTCTTTCTCTTTGTTATCGGAGGATATTTCCTTTGGCCGTATAGTCTTCAAAGGGATCCGAAATATCTGTTCTCAGATTCCACAGAAATAAGGCTAGCAAAGAGATCCACGAAATACAGATGTAACTCTGTGAGATGAATTAACAGAACACTAAGCAATTTCTCAGAAAGCTTCTTTCCAGATTTCATCTGAGGATATTTCCTTTTTCACCATAGCCCTCTATGGGCTTCCAAATATCACTTTGCCAATTACACAAGAACTGTCTTAGCGAAAGGCTTCTTTAGGGGAAAGCTGTAACTCTGTGAGATGATTTCACAGAATACAAAGAAGTTTCTCAGAAAGCTTCTTTCTCTTTGTTATCGGAAGATATTTCCTTTGGCCCTATAGTCTTCAAAGGGATCCGAAATATCTGTTCTCAGATTCCACAGAAATAAGGCTCACAAAGAGATCCACGAAATACAGATGTAACTCTGTGAGATGAATTAACAGAACACTAAGCAGTTTCTCAGAAAGCTTCTTTCCAGATTTCATCTGAGGATATTTCCTTTTTCACCATAGCCCTCTATGGGCTTCCAAATATCACTTTGCCAATTCCACAAGAACTGTCTTAGCGAAAGGCTTCTTGAGGGGAAAGCTGTAACTCTGTGAGATGATTTCACAGAACACAAAGAAGTTTCTCAGAAAGCTTCTTTCTCTTTGTTATCGGAGGATATTTCCTTTGGCCCTATATTCTACAAAGGGATCCGAAATATCTGTTCTCAGATTCCACAGAAATAAGGCTAGCAAGGAGATCCACGAAATACAGATGTAACTCTGTGAGATGAATTAACAGAACACTGAGCAGTTTCTCAGAAAGCTTCTTTCCAGAATTCATCTGAGGATATTTCCTTTTTCACCATATCCCTCTAGGGGCTTTCAAATATCTCTTTGCCAATTCCACAAGAACAGTCTTAGCGAAAGGCTTCTTGAGGGGAAAGCTGTAACTCTGTGAGATGATTTCACAGAACACAAAGAAGTTTCTCAGAGAGCTTCTTCCTCTTTGTTATCGGAGGATATTTCCTTTGGCCCTATAGTCTTCAAAGGGTCCGAAATATCTGTTCTCAGATTCCAAAGAAAAAAGGCTAGCAAAGAGATCCACGAAATACAGATGTAACTCTGTGAGATGAATTAACAGAACACTAAGCAGTTTCTCAGAAAGCTTCTTTCCAAATTTCATCTGAGGATATTTCCTTTTTCACCATAGCCCTCTATGGGCTTCCAAATATCACTTTGCCAATTCCCCAAGAACTGTCTTAGCGAAAGGCTTCTTGAGGGGAAAGCTGTAACTCGGTGAGATGATTTCACAGAACACAAAGAAGTTTCTCAGAAAGCTTCTTTCTCTTTGTTATCGGAGGATATTTCCTTTGGCCCTATAGTCTTCAAAGGGATCCGAAATATCTGTTCTCAGATTCCACAGAAATAAGGCTAGCAAAGAGATCCACGAAATACAGATGTAACTCTGTTAGATGAATTAACAGAACACTAAGCAGTTTGTCAGAAAGCTTCTTTCAGTTTTCATCTGAGGATATTTCCTTTTTCACCCTAGCCCTCTATGGGCTTCCAAATATCACTTTGCCAATTCCACAAGAACTGTCTTAGCGAAAGGCTTCTTGAGGGGAAAGCTGTAACTCTGTGAGATGATTTCAGAGAACACAAAGAAGTTTCTGAGAAAGCTTCTTTCTCTTTGTTATCGGAGGATATTTCCTTTGGCCCTATAGACATTAAAGGATTCCGAAATATCTGTTCTCAGATTCCACAGAAATAAGGCTATCTAAGAGATCCATAAAATATAGATGTAACTCTGTGAGATGAATTAAGAGAACACTAAGCAGTATCTCAGAAAGCTTCTTTCCAGATTTCATCTGAGGATATTTCCTTTTTCAAAATAGCCCTCTAAGGGCTTCCAAATATCACTTTGCGAATTCCACGAGAACTGTCTTAGCGAAAGGCTTTTTGAGGGGAAAGCTGTAACTCTGTGAGATAATTTCACAGAACACAAAGAAGTTTCTCAGAAAGCTTCTTTCTCTTTGTTATCGGAGGATATTTCCTTTGGCCCTATATTCTTCAAAGGGATCCGAAATATCTGTTCTCAGATTCCACAGAAATAAGGCTAGCAAAGAGATCCACGAAAAACAGATGTAACTCTGTGAGATGAATTAACAGAACACTAAGCAGTTTCTCAGAAAGCTTCTTTCCAGATTTCATCTGAGAATATTTCCTTTTTCACCATAGCCCTCTATGGGCTTCCAAATATCACTTTGCCAATTCCACAACAACTGTCTTAGCGAAAGGCTTCTTGAGGGGAAAGCTGTAACTTTGTGAGATGATTTCACAGAACACAAAGAAGTTTCTCAGAAAGCTTCTTTCTCTTTGTTATCGGAGGATATTTCCTTTGGCCCTATAGTCTTCAAAGGGATCCGAAATATCTGTTCTCAGATTCCACAGAAATAAGGCTAGCAAAGAGATCCACGAAATACAGATGTAACTCTGTGAGATGAATTAACAGAACACTAAGCATTTTCTCAGAAGGCTTCTTTCCAGATTTCATCTGAGGATATTTCCTTTTTCACCATAGCCTTCTATGGGCTTCCAAATATCACTTTTCCAATTCCACAAGAACTGTCTTAGCGAAAGGCTTCTTGAGGGGAAAGCTGTAACTCTGTGAGATGATTTCACAGAACACAAAGAAGTTTCTCAGAAAGCTTCTTTCTCTTTGTTATCGGAGGATATTTCCTTTGGCCCTATAGTCTTCAAAGGGATCCGAAATATCTGTTCTCAGATTCCACAGAAATAAGGCTAGCAAAGAGATCCACGAAATACAGGTGTAACTCTGTGAGATGAATTAACAGAACACTAAGCAGTTTCTCAGAAAGCTTCTTTCCAGATTTCATCTGAGGATATTTCCTTTTTCACCATAGCCCTCCATGGGCTTCGAAATAGCACTTTGCCAATTCCACAAGGACTGTCTTAGCGAAAGGCTTCTGGAGGGGAAAGCTGTAACTCTGTGAGATGAATTCACAGAACCCAAAGGAGTCTCTCAGAAAGCTTCTTTCTCTTTGTTATCGGAGGATATTTCCTTTGGCCCTATAGTCTTCAAAGGGATCCGAAATATCTGTTCTCAGATTCCACAGAAATAAGGCTAGCAAAGAGATCCACGAAATACAGATGTAACTCTGTTAGATGAATTAACAGAACACTAAGCAGTTTCTCAGAAAGCTTCTTTCCAGATTTCATCTGAGGATATTTCCTTTTTCACCATAGCCCTCTAAGGGCTTCCAAATATCACCTTGCGAATTCCACGAGAACTGTCTTAGCGAAAGGCTTCTTGAGGGGAAAGCTGTAACTCTGTGAGATAATTTCACAGAACACAAAGAAGTTTCTCAGAAAGCTTCTTTCTCTTTGTTATCGGAGGATATTTCCTTTGGCCCTATAGTCTTCAAAGGGATCCGAAATATCTGTTCTCAGATTCCACAGAAATAAGGCTAGCAAAGAGATCCACGAAATACAGATGTAACTCTGTGAGATGAATTAACAGAACACTAAGCAGTTTCTCAGAAAGCTTCTTTCCAGATTTCATCTGAGGATATTTCCTTTTTCACCATAGCCCTCTATGGGCTTCCAAATATCACTTTGCCAATTCCACGAAAACTGTCTTAGCGAAAGGCTTCTTGAGGGGAAAGCTGTAACTTTGTGAGATGATTTCACAGAACACAAAGAAGTTTCTCAGAAAGCTTCTTTCTCTTTGTTATCGGAGGATATTTCCTTTGGCCCTATAGTCTTCAAAGGGATCCGAAGTATCTGTTCTCAGATTCCACAGAAATAAGGCTAGCAAAGAGATCCACGAAATACAGGTGTAACTCTGTGAGATGAATTAACAGAACACTAAGCAGTTTCTCAGAAACTTCTTTCCAGATTTCATCTGTGGATATTTCCTTTTTCACCATAGCCTTCTATGGGCTTCCAAATATCACTTTTCCAATTCCACAAGAACTGTCTTAGCGAAAGGCTTCTTGAGGGGAAAGCTGTAACTCTGTGAGATGATTTCACAGAACAGAAAGAAGTTTCTCAGAAAGCTTCTTTCTCTTTGTTATCGGAGGATATTTCCTTTGGCCCTATAGTCTTCAAAGGGATCCGAAATATCTGTTCTCAGATTCCACAGAAATAAGGCTAACAAAGAGATCCACGAAATACAGATGTAACTATGTGAGATGAATTAACAGAACACTAAGCAGTTTCTCAGAAAGCTTCTTTCCAGATTTCATCGGAGGATATTTCCTTTTTTACCATAGCCCTCTATGGGCTTCCAAATATCACTTTGCCAATTCCACAAGAACTGTCTTAGCGAAAGACTTCTTGAGGGGAAACCTGTAACTTTGTGAGATGATTTCACAGAACACAAAGAAGTTTCTCAGAAAGCTTCTTTCTCTTTGTTATCAGAGGATATTTCCTTTGGCCCTATAGACTTTAAAGGGATCCGAAATATCTGTTCTCAGATTCCACAGAAATAAGGCTAGCAAAGAGATCCACGAAATACAGATGTAACTCTGTGAGATGAATTAACAGAACACTAAGCAATTTCTCAGAAAGCTTCTTTCCAGATTTCATCAGAGGATATTTCCTTTTTCACCATAGCCCTCTATGGGCTTCCAAATATCACTTTGCCAATTACACAAGAACTGTCTTAGCGAAAGGCTTCTTTAGGGGAAAGCTGTAACTCTGTGAGATGATTTCACAGAATACAAAGAAGTTTCTCAGAAAGCTTCTTTCTCTTTGTTATCGGAGGATATTTCCTTTGGCCCTATAGTCTTCAAAGGGATCCGAAATATCTGTTCTCAGATTCCACAGAAATAAGGCTAACAAAGAGATCCACGAAATACAGATGTAACTCTGTGAGATGAATTAACAGAACACTAAGCAGTTTCTCAGAAATCTTCTTTCCAGATTTCATCTGAGGATATTTCCTTTTTCACCATAGCCCTCTATGGGCTTCCAAATATCACTTTGCCAATTCCACAAGAACTGTCTTAGCGAAAGGCTTCTTGAGGGGAAAGCTGTAACTCTGTGAGATGATTTCACAGAACACAAAGAAGTTTCTCAGAAAGCTTCTTTCTCTTTGTTATCGGAGGATATTTCCTTTGGCCCTATATTCTACAAAGGGATCCGAAATATCTGTTCTCAGATTCCACAGAAATAAGGCTAGCAAGGAGATCCACGAAATACAGATGTAACTCTGTGAGATGAATTAACAGAACACTGAGCAGTTTCTCAGAAAGCTTCTTTCCAGAATTCATCTGAGGATATTTCCTTTTTCACCATAGCCCTCTAGGGGCTTTCAAATATCTCTTTGCCAATTCCACAAGAACTGTCTTAGCGAAAGGCTTCTTGAGGGGAAAGCTGTAACTCTGTGAGATGATTTCACAGAACACAAAGAAGTTTCTCAGAAAGCTTCTTTCTCTTTGTTATCGGAGGATATTTCCTTTGGCCCTATAGTCTTCAAAGGGATCCGAAATATCTGTTCTCAGATTCCAAAGAAAAAAGGCTAGCAAAGAGATCCACGAAATACAGATGTAACTCTGTGAGATGAATTAACAGAACACTAAGCAGTTTCTCAGAAAGCTTCTTTCCAGATTTCATCTGAGGATATTTCCTTTTTCACCATAGCCCTCTATGGGCTTCCAAATATCACTTTGCCAATTCCCCAAGAACTGTCTTAGCGAAAGGCTTCTTGAGGGGAAAGCTGTAACTCTGTGAGATGATTTCACAGAACACAAAGAAGTTTCTCAGAAAGCTTCTTTCTCTTTGTTATCGGAGGATATTTCCTTTGGCCCTATAGTCTTCAAAGGGATCCGAAATATCTGTTCTCAGATTCCACAGAAATAAGGCTAGCAAAGAGATCCACGAAATACAGATGTAACTCTGTTAGATGAATTAACAGAACACTAAGCAGTTTGTCAGAAAGCTTCTTTCAGATTTAATCTGAGGATATTTCCTTTTTCACCCTAGCCCTCTATGGGCTTCCAAATATCACTTTGCCAATTCCACAAGAACTGTCTTAGCGAAAGGCTTCTTGACGTGAAAGCTGTAACTCTGTGAGATGATTTCAGAGAACACAAAGAAGTTTCTGAGAAAGCTTCTTTCTCTTTGATATCGGAGGATATTTCCTTTGGCCCTATAGACATTAAAGGATTCCGAAATATCTGTTCTCAGATTCCACAGAAATAAGGCTATCTAAGAGATCCATAAAATATAGATGTAACTCTGTGAGATGAATTAAGAGAACACTAAGCAGTATCTCAGAAAGCTTCTTTCCAGATTTCATCTGAGGATATTTCCTTTTTCAAAATAGCCCTCTAAGGGCTTCCAAATATCACTTTGCGAATTCCACGAGAACTGTCTTAGCGAAAGGCTTTTTGAGGGGAAAGCTGTAACTCTGTGAGATAATTTCACAGAACACAAAGAAGTTTCTCAGAAAGCTTCTTTCTCTTTGTTATCGGAGGATATTTCCTTTGGCCCTATATTCTTCAAAGGGATCCGAAATATCTGTTCTCAGATTCCACAGAAATAAGGCTAGCAAAGAGATCCACGAAAAACAGATGTAACTCTGTGAGATGAATTAACAGAACACTAAGCAGTTTCTCAGAAAGCTTCCTTCCAGATTTCATCTGAGAATATTTCCTTTTTCACCATAGCCCTCTATGGGCTTCCAAATATCACTTTGCCAATTCCACAACAACTGTCTTAGCGAAAGGCTTCTTGAGGGGACAGCTGTAACTTTGTGAGATGATTTCACAGAACACAAAGAAGTTTCTCAGAAAGCTTCTTTCTCTTTGTTATCGGAGGATATTTCCTTTGGCCCTATAGTCTTCAAAGGGATCCGAAATATCTGTTCTCAGATTCCACAGAAATAAGGCTAACAAAGAGATCCACGAAATACAGATGTAACTATGTGAGATGAATTAACAGAACACTAAGCAGTTTCTCAGAAAGCTTCTTTCCAGATTTCATCGGAGGATATTTCCTTTTTCAGCATAGCCCTCTATGGGCTTCCAAATATCACTTTGCCAATTCCACAAGAACTGTCTTAGCGAAAGACTTCTTGAGGGGAAACCTGTAACTTTGTGAGATGATTTCACAGAACACAAAGAAGTTTCTCAGAAAGCTTCTTTCTCTTTGTTATCAGAGGATATTTCCTTTGGCCCTATAGACTTTAAAGGGATCCGAAATATCTGTTCTCAGATTCCACAGAAATAAGACTAGCAAAGAGATCCAGGAAATATAGATGTAACTCTGTGAGATGAATTAACAGAACACTAAGCAGTTTCTCAGAAAGCTTCTTTCCAGATTTCATCTGAGGATATTTCCTTTTTCACCATAGCCCTCTATGGGCTTCCAAATATCACTTTGCCAATTCCACAAGAACTGTCTTAGCGAAAGGCTTCTTGAGGGGAAACCTGTAACTTTGTGAGGTGATTTCACAGAACACAAAGAAGTTTATCAGAAAGCTTCTTTCTCTTTGTTATCGGAGGATATTTCCTTTGGCTCTATAGACTTTAAAGGGATCCGAAATATCTGTTCTCAGATTCCACCGAAATAAGGCTAGCAAAGAGATCCAGGAAATATAGATGTAACTCTGTGAGATGAATTAACAGAACACTAAGCAGTTTCTCAGAAAGCTTCTTTCCAGATTTCATCTGAGGATATTTCCTTTTTCACCATAGCCCTCTATAGGCTTCCAAATATCACTTTGCCAATTCCACAACAACTGTCTTAGCGAAAGGGTTCCTCAGGGGAAAGCTGTAACTCTGTGAGATGATTTCACAGAACACAAAGAAGTTTCTCAGAAAGCTTCTTTCTCTTTGTTATCGGAGGATATTTCCTTTGGCCTTATAGTATTCAAAGAATCCGAAATATCTGTTCTCAGATTCCGCAGAAATAAGGCTAGCAAAGAGTTCCACGAAATACAGATGTAACTCTGTGAGATTAATTAACAGAACACTAAGCAGTTTCTCAGAAAGCTTTCTTCCAGATTTCATCTGAGGATATTTCCTTTTTCACCATAGCCCTCTATGGGCTTCCGAATATCACTTTGCCAATTCCACAAGAACTGTCTTAGCGAAAGGCTTCTTGAGGGGAAAGCTGTAACTCTGTGAGATGATTTCACAGAACACAAAGAAGTTTCTCAGAAAGCTTCTTTCTCTTTGTTATCGGAGGATATTTCCTTTGGCCCTATAGTCTTCAAAGGGATCCGAAATATCTGTTCTCAGATTCCACAGAAATAAGGCTAGCAAAGAGACCCACGAAATACAGATGTAACTCTGTGAGATGAATTAAGAGAACACTAAGCAGTTTCTCAGAAAGCTTCTTTACAGATTTCATCTGAGGATATTTCCTTTTTCACCATAGCCCTCTATGGGCTTCCAAATATCTCTTTGCCAATTCCCCAAGAACTGTCTTAGCGAAAGGCTTCTTGAGGGGAAAGCTGTAACTCTGTGAGATGATTTCACAGAACACAAAGAAGTTTCTCAGAAAGCTTCTTTCTCTTTGTTATCGGAGGATATTTCCTTTGGCCCTATAGTCTTCAAAGGGATCCGAAATATCTGTTCTCAGATTCCACAGAAATAAGGCTAGCAAAGAGATCCACGAAATACAGATGTAACTCTGTTAGATGAATTAACAGAACACTAAGCAGTTTGTCAGAAAGCTTCTTTCAGATTTCATCTGAGGATATTTCCTTTTTCACCCTAGCCCTCTATGGGCTTCCAAATATCACTTTGCCAATTCCACAAGAACTGTCTTAGCGAAAGGCTTCTTGAGGGAAAGCTGTAACTCTGTGAGATGATTTCAGAGAACACAAAGAAGTTTCTGAGAAAGCTTCTTTCTCTTTGTTATCGGAGGATATTTCCTTTGGCCCTATAGCCTTCAAAGGGATCCGAAATATCTGTTCTCAGATTCCACAGAAATAAGGCTATCTAAGAGATCCATAAAATATAGATGTAACTCTGTGAGATGAATTAAGAGAACACTAAGCAGTATCTCAGAAAGCTTCTTTCCAGATTTCATCTGAGGATATTTCCTTTTTCAAAATAGCCCTCTAAGGGCTTCCAAATATCACTTTGCGAATTCCACGAGAACTGTCTTAGCGAAAGGCTTTTTGAGGGGAAAGCTGTAACTCTGTGAGATAATTTCACAGAACACAAAGAAGTTTCTCAGAAAGCTTCTTTCTCTTTGTTATCGGAGGATATTTCCTTTGGCCCTATATTCTTCAAAGGGATCCGAAATATCTGTTCTCAGATTCCACAGAAATAAGGCTAACAAAGAGATCCACGAAATACAGATGTAACTCTGTGAGATGAATTAACAGAACACTAAGCAGTTTCTCAGAAAGCTTCTTTCCAGATTTCATCGGAGGATATTTCCTTTTTCACCATAGCCCTCTATGGGCGTCCAAATATCACTTTGCCAATTCCACAAGAACTGTCTTAGCGAAAGACTTCTTGAGGGGAAACCTGTAACTTTGTGAGATGATTTCACAGAACACAAAGAAGTTTCTCAGAAAGCTTCTTTCTCTTTGTTATCAGAGGATATTTCCTTTGGCCCTATAGACTTTAAAGGGATCCGAAATATCTGTTCTCAGATTCCACAGAAATAAGACTAGCAAAGAGATCCAGGAAATATAGATGTAACTCTGTGAGATGAATTAACAGAACACTAAGCAGTTTCTCAGAAAGCTTCTTTCCAGATTTCATCTGAGGATATTTCCTTTTTCACCATAGCCCTCTATGGGCTTCCAAATATCACTTTGCCAATTCCACAAGAACTGTCTTAGCGAAAGGCTTTTTGAGAGGAAACCTGTAACTTTGTGAGGTGATTTCACAGAACACAAAGAAGTTTATCAGAAAGCTTCTTTCTCTTTGTTATCGGAGGATATTTCCTTTGGCCCTATAGACTTTAAAGGGATCCGAAATATCTGTTCTCAGATTCCACCGAAATAAGGCTAGCAAAGAGATCCAGGAAATATAGATGTAACTCTGTGAGATGAATTAACAGAACACTAAGCAGTTTCTCAGAAAGCTTCTTTCCAGATTTCATCTGAGGATATTTCCTTTTTCACCATAGCCCTCTATAGGCTTCCAAATATCACTTTGACAATTCCACAACAACTGTCTTATCGAAAGGGTTCCTCAGGGGAAAGCTGTAACTCTGTGAGATGATTTCACAGAACACAAAGAAGTTTCTCAGAAAGCTTCTTTCTCTTTGTTATCGGAGGATATTTCCTTTGGCCTTGTAGTATTCAAAGAATCCGAAATATCTGTTCTCAGATTCCGCAGAAATAAGGCTAGCAAAGAGCTCCACGAAATACAGATGTAACTCTGTGAGATGAATTAACAGAACACTAAGCAGTTTCTCAGAAAGCTTTCTTTCAGATTTCATCTTAGGATATTTCCTTTTTCACCATAGCCCTCTATGGGCTTCCGAATATCACTTTGCCAATTCCACAAGAACTGTCTTAGCAAAAGGCTTCTTGAGGGGAAAGCTGTAACTCTGTGAGATGATTTCACAGAACACAAAGAAGTTTCTCAGAAAGCTTCTTTCTCTTTGTTATCGGAGGATATTTCCTTTGGCCCTATAGTCTTCAAATGGATCCGAAATATCTGTTCTCAGATTCCACAGAAATAAGGCTAGCAAAGAGACCCACGAAATACAGATGTAACTCTGTGAGATGAATTAAGAGAACACTAAGCAGTTTCTCAGAAAGCTTCTTTACAGATTTCATCTGAGGATATTTCCTTTTTCACCATAGCCCTCTAAGGGCTTCCAAATATCTCTTTGCCAATTCCACAAGAACTGTCTTAGCGAAAGGCTTCTTGAGGGGAAAGCTGTAACTCTGTGAGATGATTTCACAGAACACAAAGAAGTTTCTCAGAAAGCTTCTTTCTCTTTGTTATCGGAGGATATTTCCTTTGGCCCTATAGTCTTCAAAGGGATCCGAAATATCTGTTTTCAGATTCCACAGAAATAAGGCTAGCAAAGAGATCCACGAAATACAGATGTAACTCTGTGAGATGATTTCACAGAACACTAAGCAGTTTCTCAGAAAGCTTCTTTCCAGATTTCATCTCAGGATATTTCCTTTTTCACCGTAGCCCTCCATGGGCTTCGAAATAGCACTTTGCCAATTCCACAAGGACTGTCTTAGCGAAAGTCTTCTTGAGGGGAAAGCTGTAACTCTGTGAGATGATTTCACAGAACCCAAAGGAGTTTCTCAGAAAGCTTCTTTCTCTTTGTTATCGGAGGATATTTCCTTTGGCCCTATAGTCTTCAAAGGGATCCGAAATATCTGTTCTCAGATTCCACAGAAATAAGGCTAGCAAAGAGATCCACGAAATACAGATGTAACTCTGTGAGATGAATTAACAGAACACTAAGCAGTTTCTCAGAAAGCTTCTTTCCAGATTTCATCTGAGGATATTTCCTTTTTCACCATAGCCCTCTAAGGGCTTCCAAATATCACCTTGCGAATTCCACGAGAACTGTCTTAGCGAAAGACTTCTTGAGGGGAAAGCTGTAACTCTGTGAGATAATTTCACAGAACACAAAGAAGTGTCTCAGAAAGCTTCTTTCTCTTTGTTATCGGAGGATATTTCCTTTGGCCCTATAGTCTTCAAAGGGATCCGAAATATCTGTTCTCAGATTCCACAGAAATAAGGCTAGCAAAGAGATCAACGAAATACAGATGTAACTCTGTGAGATGAATTAACAGAACACTAAGCAGTTTCTCAGAAACTTCTTTCCAGATTTCATCTGTGGATATTTCCTTTTTCACCATAGCCCTCTATGGGCTTCCAAATATCACGTTGCCAATTCCACAAGAACTGTCTTAGCGAAAGGCTTCTTGAGGGGAAAGCTGTAACTCTGTGAGATGTTTTCACAGAATACAAACAAGTTTCTCAGAAAGCTTCTTTCTCTTTGTTATCGGAGGATATTTCCTTTGGCCCTATAGTCTGCAAAGGGATCCGAAATATCTGTTCTCAGATTCCACAGAAATAAAGCTAGCAAAGAGATCCACGAAATATAGATGTAACTCTGTGAGATAAATTAACAGAACACTAAGCAGTTTCTCAGAAGGCTTCTTTCCAGATTTCATCTGAGGATATTTCCTTTTTCACCATAGCCCTCTATGGGCTTCCAAATATCACTTTGCCAATTCCCCAAGAACTGTCTTAGCGAAAGGCTTCTTGAGGGGAAAGCTGTAACTCTGTGAGATGATTTCACAGAACACAAAGATGTTTCTAAGAAAGCTTCTTTCTCTTTGTTATCGGAGGATATTTCCTTTGGCCCTATAGTCTTCAAAGGGATCCGAAATATCTGTTCTCAGATTCCACAGAAATAAGGCTAACAAAGAGATCCACGAAATACAGATGTAACTCAGTGAGATGAATTAACAGAACACTAAGCAGTTTCTCAGAAAGCTTCTTTCCAGATTTCATCTGAGGATATTTCCTTTTTCACCATAGCCCTCTATGGGCTTCCAAATATCACTTTGCCAATTCCACAAGAACTGTCTTAGCGAAAGACTTCTTGAGGGGAAACCTGTAACTTTGTGAGATGATTTCACAGAACACAAAGAAGTTTCTCAGAACGCTTCTTTCTCTTTGTTATCGGAGGATATTTCCTTTGGCCCTATAGTCTTCAAAGGGATCCGAAGTATCTGTTCTCAGATTCCACAGAAATTAGGCTAGCAAAGAGATCCACGAAATACAGGTGTAACTCTGTGAGATGAATTAACAGAACACTAAGCAGTTTCTCAGAAACTTCTTTCCAGATTTCATCTGTGGATATTTCCTTTTTCACCATAGCCCTCTATGGGCTTCCAAATATCTCTTTGCCAATTCCACAGGGAGTGTCTTAGCGAAAGGCTTCTTGAGGGGAATGCTGTAACTCTGTGAGATGATTTCACAGTATACAAAGAAGTTTCTCAGAAAACTTCTTTCTCTTTGTTAACGGAGGATATTTCCTTTGGCCCTATAGTGTGCAAAGGGATCCGAAATATCTGTTCTCAGATTCCACAGAAATAAGGCTAGCAAAGACATCGACGAAATACAGATGTAACTCTGTGAGATGAATTAACAGAACACTAAGCAGTTTCTCAGAAAGCTTCTTTCCAGATTTCATCTGAGGATATTTCCTTTTTCAACATAGCCCTCTATGGCCTTCCAAATATCTCTTTGCCAATTCCACAGGGAGTGTCTTAGCGAAAGGCTTCTTGAGGGGAAAGCTGTAACTCTGTGTGATGATTTCACAGTATACAAAGAAGTTTCTCAGAAAACTTCTTTCTCTTTGTTATCGGAGGATATTTCCTTTGGCCGTATAGTCTTCAAAGTGATCCGAAATATCTGTTCTCAGATTCCACAGAAATAAGGCTAGCAAAGAGATCCACGAAATACAGATGTAACTCTGTGAGATGAATTAACAGAACACTAAGCAATTTCTCAGAAAGCTTCTTTCCAGATTTCATCTGAAGATATTTCCTTTTTCACCATAGCCCTCTATGGGCTTCCAAATATCACTTTGCCAATTACAAAAGAACTGTCTTAGCGAAAGGCTTCTTGAGGGGAAAGCTGTAACTCTGTGAGATGATTTCACAGAATACAAAGAAGTTTTTCAGAAAGCTTATTTCTCTTTGTTATCGGAGGATATTTCCTTTGGCCCTATAGTCTTCAAAGGGATCCGAAATATCTGTTCTCAGATTCCACAGAAATAAAGCTAGCAAAGAGATCCACGAAATATAGATGTAACTCTGTGAGATAAATTAACAGAACACTAAGCAGTTTCTCAGAAGGCTTCTTTCCAGATTTCATCTGAGGATATTTCCTTTTTCACCATAGCCCTCTATGGGCTTCCAAATATCACTTTGCCAATTCCACAAGAACTGTCTTAGCGAAAGGCTTCTTGAGGGGAAAGCTGTAACTCGATGAGATGATTTCACAGAACACAAAGAAGTTTCTCAGAAAGCTTCTTTCTCTTTGTTATCGGAGGATATTTCCTTTGGCCCTATAGTCTTCAAAGGGATCCGAAATATCTGTTCTCAGATTCCACAGAAATAAGGCTAGCAAAGAGATCCACGAAATAAAGATGTAACTCTGTGAGATGAATTAACAGAACACTAAGCAGTTTCTCAGAAAGCTTCTTTCCAGATTTCATCTGAGGATATTTCCTTTTTCACCCTAGCCCTCTACGGGGTTCAAAATATCACTTTGCCAAATCCACTACAACTGTCTTAGCGAAAGGCTTCTTGAGGGGAAAGCTGTAACTCTGTGAGATGATTTCACAGAACATAAAGAAGTTTCTCAGAAATCTTCTTTCTCTTTGTTATCGGAGGATATTTCCTTTGGCCCTATAGCCTTCAAAGGGATCTGAAATATCTGTTCTCAGATTCCACAGAAATAAGGTTAGCAAAGAGATCCACGAAATACAGATGTAACTCTGTGAGATGAATTAACAGAACACTAAGCAGTTTCTCAGAAAGCTTCTTTCGAGATTTCATCTGAGGATATTTCCTTTCTCACCCTAGCCCTCTATGGGCTTCCAAATATCACTTTGCCAATTCCACAAGAACTGTCTTAGAGAAAGGCTTCTTGAGGGGAAAGCTGTAACTCTGTGAGCTGATTTCACAGAACACAAAGAAGTTTCTCAGAAAGCTTCTTTCTCTTTGTTATCGGAGGATATTTCCTTTGGCCCTATAGTCTTCAAAGGGATCCGAAATATCTGTTCCCAGATTCCACAGAAATAAGGCTAGCAAAGAGATCCACGAAATACAGATGTAACTCTGTGAGATGAATTAACAGAACACTAAGCAGTTTCTCAGAATGCTTCTTTCCAGATTTCATCTGAGGATATTTCCTTTTTCAACATAGCCCTCTATGGGCTTCCAAATATCACTTGCCAATTCCACGAGAACTGTTTTAGCGAAACGCTTCTTGAGGGGAAAGCTGTAACTTTGTGAGATGATTTCACAGAACACAAAGAAGTTTCTCAGAAAGCTTCTTTCTCTTTGTTATCGGAGGATATTTCCTTTGGCCCTATAGTCTTCAAAGGGATCCGAAATATCTGTTCTCAGATTCCACAGAAATAAGGCTAGCAAAGAGATCCACGAAATACAGGTGTAACTCTGTGAGATGAATTAACAGAAACTAAGCAGTTTCTCAGAAACTTCTTTCCAGATTTCATCTGTGGATATTTCCTTTTTCACCATAGCCCTCTATGGGCTTCCAAATATCTCTTTGCCAATTCCACAGGGAGTGTCTTAGCGAAAGGCTTCTTGAGGGGAAAGCTGTAACTCTGTGAGATGATTTCACAGTATACAAAGAAGTTTCTCAGAAAACTTCTTTCTCTTTGTTAACGGAGGATATTTCCTTTGGCCCTATAGTCTGCAAAGGGATCCGAAATATCTGTTCTCAGATTCCACAGAAAAAAGGCTAGCAAAGACATCGACGAAATACAGATGTAACTCTGTGAGATGAATTAACAGAACACTAAGCAGTTTCTCAGAAAGCTTCTTTCCAGATTTCATCTGAGGATATTTCCTTTTTCACCATAGCCCTCTATGGGCTTCCAAATATCACTTTGCCAATTCCACAAGAACTGTCTTAGCGAAAGGCTTCTTGAGGGGAAAGCTGTAACTCTGTGAGATGATTTCACAGAACACAAAGAAGTTTCTCAGAAAGCTTCTTTCTCTTCGTTATCGGAGGATATTTCCTTTGGCCCTATAGTCTTCAAAGGGATCCGAAATATCTGTTCCCAGATTCCACAGAAATAAGGCTAGCAAAGAGATCCACGAAATACAGATGTAACTCTGTGAGATGATTTCACAGAACACAAAGAAGTTTCTCAGAAAGCTTCTTTCTCTTTGTTATCGGAGGATATTTCCTTTGGCCCTATAGTCTTCAAAGGGATCCGAAATATCTGTTCTCAGATTCCACAGAAATAAGGCTAGCAAAGAGATCCACGAAATACAGGTGTAACTCTGTGAGATGAATTAACAGAACACTAAGCAGTTTCTCAGAAAGCTTCTTTCCAGATTTCATCTGAGGATATTTCCTTTTTCACCATAGCCCTCCATGGGCTTCGAAATAGCACTTTGCCAATTCCACAAGAACTGTCTTAGCGAAAGTCTTCTTGAGGGGAAAGCTGTAACTCTGTGAGATGATTTCACAGAACCCAAAGGAGTTTCTCAGAAAGCTTCTTTCTCTTTGTTATCGGAGGATATTTCCTTTGACCCAATAGTCTTCAAAGGGATCCGAAATATCTGTTCTCAGATTCCACAGAAATAAGGCTAGCAAAGAGATCCACGAAATACACATGTAACTCTGTGAGATGAATTAACAGAACACTAAGCAGTTTCTCAGAAAGCTTCTTTCCAGATTTCATCTGAGGATATTTCCTTTTTCACCATAGCCCTCTAAGGGCTTCCAAATATCACCTTGCGAATTCCACGAGAGCTGTCTTAGCGAAAGGCTTATTGAGGGGAAAGCTGTAACTCTGTGAGATAATTTCACAGAACACAAAGAAGTTTCTCAGAAAGCTTCTTTCTCTTTGTTATCGGAGGATAATTCCTTTGGCCCTATAGTCTTCAAAGGGATCCGAAATATCTGTTCTCAGATTCCACAGAAATAAGGCTAGCAAAGAGATCCACGAAATACAGATGTAACTCTGTGAGATGAATTAACAGAACACTAAGCAGTTTCTCAGAAAGCTTCTTTCCAGATTTCATCTGAGGATATTTCCTTTTTCACCATAGCCCTCTATGGGCTTCCAAATATCACTTTGCCAATTCCACAAGAACTGTCTTAGCGAAAGGCTTCTTGAGGGGAAAGCTGTAACTTTGTGAGATGATTTCACAGAACACAAAGAAGTTTCTCAGAAAGCTTCTTTCTCTTTGTTATCGGAGGATATTTCCTTTGGCCCTATAGTCTTCAAATGGATCCGAAATATCTGTTCTCAGATTCCACAGAAATAAGGCTAGCAAAGAGATCCACGAAATACAGATGTAACTCTGTGAGATGAATTAACAGAACACTAAGCAGTTTCTCAGAAACTTCTTTCCAGATTTCATCTGTGGATATTTCCTTTTTCACCATAGCCCTCTATGGGCTTCCAAATATCTCTTTGCCAATTCCACAGGGAGTGTCTTAGCGAAAGGCTTCTTGAGGGGAAAGCTGTAACTCTGTGAGATGATTTCACAGTATACAAAGAAGTTTCTCAGAAAACTTCTTTCTCTTTGTTAACGGAGGATATTTCCTTTGACCCTATAGTCTGCAAAGGGATCCGAAATATCTGTTCTCAGATTCCACAGAAATAAGGCTAGCAAAGACATCGACGAAATACAGATGTAACTCTGTGAGATGAATTAACAGAACACTAAGCAGTGTCTCAGAAAGCTTCTTTCCAGATTTCATCTGAGGATATTTCCTTTTTCACCATAGCCCTCTATGGCCTTCCAAATATCTCTTTGCCAATTCCACAGGGAGTGTCTTAGCGAAAGGCTTCTTGAGGGGAAAGCTGTAACTCTGTGAGATGATTTCACAGTATACAAAGAAGTTTCTCAGAAAACTTCTTTCTCTTTGTTATCGGAGGATATTTCCTTTGGCCGTATAGTCTTCAAAGGGATCCGAAATATCTGTTCTCAGATTCCACAGAAATAAGACTAGCAAAGAGATCCACGAAATACAGATGTAACTCTGTGAGATGAATTAACAGAACACGAAGCAATTTCTCAGAAAACTTCTTTCCAGATTTCATCTGAGGATATTTCCTTTTTCACCATAGCCCTCTATGGGCTTCCAAATATCACGTTGCCAATTACACAACAACTGTCTTAGCGAAAGGCCTCTTGAGGGGAAAGCTGTAACTCTGTGAGATGATTTCACAGAATACAAAGAAGTTTCTCAGAAAGCTTCTTTCTCTTTGTTATCGGAGGATATTTCTTTTGGCCCTATAGTCTTCAAAGGGATCCGAAATATCTGTTCTCAGATTCCACAGAAATAAAGCTAGCCAAGAGATCCACGAAATATAGATGTAACTCTGTGAGATAAATTAACAGAACACTAAGCAGTTTCTCAGAAGGCTTCTTTCCAGATTTCATCTGAGGATATTTCCTTTTTCACCATAGCCCTCTATGGGCTTCCAAATATCACTTTGCCAATTCCCCAAGAACTGTCTTAGCGAAAGGCTTCTTGAGGGGAAAGCTGTAACTCGATGAGATGATTTCACAGAACACAAAGAAGTTTCTCAGAAAGCTTCTTTCTCTTTGTTATCGGAGGATATTTCCTTTGGCCCTATAGTCTTCAAAGGGATCCGAAATATCTGTTCTCAGATTCCACAGAAATAAGTCTAGCTAAGAGATCCACGAAATAAAGATGTAACTCTGTGAGATGAATTAACAGAACACTAAGCAGTTTCTCAGAAAGCTTCTTTCCAGATTTCATCTGAGGATATTTCCTTTTTCACCCTAGCCCTCTACGGGGTTCAAAATATCACTTTGCCAATTCCACAACAACTGTCTTAGCGAAAGGCTTCTTGAGGGGAAAGCTGTAACTCTGTGAGATGATTTCACAGAACATAAAGAAGTTTCTCAGAAATCTTCTTTCTCTTTGTTATCGGAGGATATTTCCTTTGGCCCTATAGCCTTCAAAGGGATCCGAAATATCTGTTCTCAGATTCCACAGAAATAAGGTTAGCAAAGAGATCCACGAAATACAGATGTAACTCTGTGAGATGAATTAACAGAACACTAAGCAGTTTCTCAGAAAGCTTCATTCCAGATTTCATCTGAGGATATTTCCTTTCTCACCCTAGCCCTCTATGGGCTTCCAAATATCACTTTGCCAATTCCACAAGAACTGTCTTAGAAAAAGGCTTCTTGAGGGGAAAGCTGTAACTCTGTGAGATGATTTCACAGAACACAAAGAAGTTTCTCAGAAAGCTTCTTTCTCTTTTTTATCGGAGGATATTTCCTTTGGCCCTATAGTCTGCAAAGGGATCCGAAATATCTGTTCCCAGATTCCACAGAAATAAGGCTAGCAAAGAGATCCACGAAATACAGTTGTAACTCTGTGAGATGAATTAACAGAACACTAAGCAGTTTCTCAGAATGCTTCTTTCCAGATTTCATCTGAGGATATTTCCTTTTTCAACATAGCCCTCTATGGGCTTCCAAATATCACTTGCCAATTCCACGAGAACTGTCTTAGCGAAACGCTTCTTGAGGGGAAAGCTGTAACTTTGTGAGATGATTTCACAGAACACAAAGAAGTTTCTCAGAAAGCTTCTTTCTCTTTGTTATCGGAGGATATTTCCTTTGGACCTATAGTCTTCAAAGGGATCCGAAATATCTGTTCTCAGATTCCACAGAAATAAGGCTAGCAAAGAGATCCACGAAATACAGGTGTAACTCTGTGAGATGAATTAACAAAACACTAAGCAGTTTCTCAGAAACTTCTTTCCAGATTTCATCTGTGGATATTTCCTTTTTCACCATAGCCGTCTATGGGCTTCCAAATATCTCTTTGCCAATTCCACAGGGAGTGTCTTAGCGAAAGGCTTCTTGAGGGGAAAGCTGTAACTCTGTGAGATGATTTCACAGTATACAAAGAAGTTTCTCAGAAAACTTCTTTCTCTTTGTTAACGGAGGATATTTCCTTTGGCCCTATAGTCTGCAAAGGGATCCGAAATATCTGTTCTCAGATTCCACAGAAATAAGGCTAGCAAAGACATCGACGAAATACAGATGTAACTCTGTGAGATGAATTAACAGAACACTAAGCAGTTTCTCAGAAAGCTTCTTTCCAGTTTCATCTGAGGATATTTCCTTTTTCACCATAGCCCTCTATGGCCTTCCAAATATCTCTTTGCCAATTCCACAGGGAGTGTCTTAGCGAAAGGCTTTTTGAGGGGAAAGCTGTAACTCTGTGAGATGATTTCACAGTATACAAAGAAGTTTCTCAGAAAACTTCTTTCTCTTTGTTATCGGAGGATATTTCCTTTGGCCGTAGAGTCTTCAAAGGGATCCGAAATATCTGTTCTCAGATTCCACAGAAATAAGGCTAGCAAAGAGATCCACGAAATACAGATGTAACTCTGTGAGAAGAATTAACAGAACACTAATCAATTTCTGAGAAAGCTTCTTTCCAGATTTCATCTGAGGATATTTCCTTTTTCACCATAGCCCCCTATGGGCTTCCAAATATCACTTTGCCAATTACACAAGAACTGTCTTAGCGAAAGGCTTCTTGAAGGGAAAGCTGTAACTCTGTGAGATGATTTCACAGAACACAAAGAAGTTTCTCAGAAAGCTTCTTTCTCTTTGTTATCGTAGGATATTTCCTTTGGCCCTATAGTCTTCAAAGGGATCCGAAATATCTGTTCTCAGATTCCACAGAAATAAAGCTAGCAAAGAGATCCACGAAATATAGATGTACCTCTGTGATATAAATTAACAGAACACTAAGCAGTTTCTCAGAAGGCTTCTTTCCAGATTTCATCTGAGGATATTTCCTTTTTCACCATAGCCCTCTAAGGGCTTCCAAATATCACTTTGCCAATTCCACAAGAACTGTCTTAGCGAAAGGCTTCTTGAGGGGAAAGCTGTAACTCGATGAGATGATTTCACAGAACACAAAGAAGTTTCTCAGAAAGCTTCTTTCTCTTTGTTATCGGAGGATATTTCCTTTGGCCCTGTAGCCTTCAAAGGGATCCGAAATATCTGTTCTCAGATTCCACAGAAATAAGGCTAGCAAAGAGATCCACGGAATACAGATGTAACTCTGTGAGATGAATTAACAGAACACTAAGCAGTTTCTCAGAAAGCTTCTTTCCAGATTTCATCTGAGGATATTTCCTTTCTCACCCTAGACCTCTATGGGCTTCCAAATATCACTTTGCCAATTCCACAAGAACTGTCTTAGTGAAAGGCTTCTTTAGGGGAAAGCTGTAACTCTGTGAGATGATTTCACAGAACACAAAGAAGTTTCTCAGAAAGCTTCTTTCTCTTTGTTATCGGAGGATATTTCCTTTGGCCCTATAGTCTTCAAAGGGATCCGAAATATCTGTTCCCAGATTCCACAGAAATAAGGCTAGCAAAGAGATCCACGAAATACAGATGTAACTCTGTGAGATAAATTAACAGAACACTAAGCAGTTTCTCAGAAGTCTTCTTTCCAAATTTCATTTGAGGATATTTCCTTTTTCACCATAGCCCTCTATGGGCTTCCAAATATCACTTTGCCAATTCCACAAGAACTCTCTTAGCGAAAGGCTTCTTGAGGGGAAAGCTGTAACTCTGTGAGATGATTTCACAGAACACAAAGAAGTTTCTCAGAAAGCTTCTTTCTCTTTGTTATCGGAGGATATTTCCTTTGGCCCTATAGACTTTAAAGGGATCCGAAATATCTGTTCTCAGATTCCACAGAAATAAGGCTAGCAAAGAGATCCAGGAAATATAGATGTAACTCTGTGAGATGAATTAACAGAACACTAAGCAGTTTCTCAGAAAGCTTCTTTCCAGATTTCATCTGAGGATATTTCCTTTTTCACCATAGCCCTCTATGGGCTTCCAAATATCACTTTGCCAATTCCACAACAACTGTCTTAGCGAAAGGCTTCCTCAGGGGAAAGCTGTAACTCTGTGAGATGATTTCACAGAACACAAAGAAGTTTCTCAGAAAGCTTCTTTCTCTTTGTTATCGGAGGATATTTCCTTTGGCCCTATAGTATTCAAAGAATCCGAAATATCTGTTCTCAGATTCCGCAGAAATAAGGCTAGCAAAGAGTTCCACGAAATGCAGATGTAACTCTGTGAGATGAATTAACAGAACACTGAGCAGTTTCTCAGAAAGCTTCTTTCCAGATTTCATCTGAGGATATTTCCTTTCTCAACATAGCCCTCTATGGGCTTCCAAATATCACTTTTCCAATTCTACGAGAACTGTCTTAGCGAAAGACTTCTTGAGGGAAAAGCTGTAACTCTGTGAGATAATTTCACAGAACACAAAGAAGTTTCTCAGAAAGCTTCTTTCTCTTTGTTATCGGAGGATATTTCCTTTGGCCTATAGTCTTCAAATGGATCCGAAATATCTGTTCTCAGATTCCACAGAAATAAGGCTAGCAAAGAGATCCACGAAATACAGATGTAACTCTGTGAGATGAATTAACAGAATACTAAGCAGTTTCTCAGAAAGCTTCTTTCCAGATTTCATCTGAGGATATTTCCTTTTTCACCATAGCCCTCTATGGCCTTCCAAATATCTCTTTCCCAATGCCACAGGGAGTGTCTTAGCGAAAGGCTTCTTGAGGGGAAAGCTGTAACTCTGTGAGATGATTTCACAGTATACAAAGAAGTTTCTCAGAAAACTTCTTTCTCTTTGTTATCGGAGGATATTTCCTTTGGCCCTATAGTCTTCAAAGGGATCCGAAATATCTGTTCTCAGATTCCACAGAAATAAGGCTTACAAAGAGATCCACGAAATACAGATGTAACTTTGTGAGATGAATTAACAGAACACTAAGCAATTTCTCAGAAAGCTTCTTTCCAGATTTCATCTGAGGATATTTCCTTTTCACCATAGCCCTCTATGGGCTTCCAAATATCACTTTGCCAATTACACAAGAACTGTCTTAGCGAAAGGCTTCTTGAGGGGAAAGCTGTCACTCTGTGAGTTGATTTCACAGAATACAAAGAAGTTTCTCAGAAAGCTTCTTTCTCTTTGTTATCGGAGGATATTTCCTTTGGCCCTATAGTCTTCAAAGGGATCCGAAATATCTGTTCTCAGATTCCACAGAAATAAAGCTAGCAAAGAGATCCACGAAATATAGATGTAACTCTGTCAGATAAATTAACAGAACACTAAGCAGTTTCTCAGAAGGCTTCTTTCCAAATTTCATCTGAGGATATTTCCTTTTTCACCATAGCCCTCTATGGGCTTCCAAATATCACTTTGCCAATTCCACAAGAACTGTCTTAGCGAAAGGCTTCTTGAGGGGAAAGCTGTAACTCTGTGAGATGATTTCACAGAACACAAAGAAGTTTCTCAGAAAGCTTCTTTCTCTTTGTTATCGGAGGATATTTCCTTTGGCCCTATAGTCTTCAAAGGGATCCGAAATATCTGTTCTCAGATTCCACAGAAATAAGGCTAACAAAGAGATCCAGGAAATATAGATGTAACTCTGTGAGATGAATTAACAGAACACTAAGCAGTTTCTCAGAAAGCTTCTTTCCAGATTTCATTTGAGGATATTTCCTTTTTCACCATAGCCCTCTATGGGCTTCCAAATATCACTTTGCCAATTCCACAACAACTGTCTTAGCGAAAGGATTCCTCAGGGGAAAGCTGTAACTCTGTGAGATGATTTCACAGAACACAAAGAAGTTTCTCAGAAAGCTTCTTTCTCTTTGTTATCGGAGGATATTTCCTTTGGCCCTATAGTATTCAAAGAATCCGAAATATCTGTTCTCAGATTCCGCAGAAATAAGGCTAGCAAAGAGTTCCACGAAATACAGATGTAACTCTGTGAGATGAATTAACAGAACACTGAGCAGTTTCTCAGAAAGCTTCTTTCCAGATTTCATCTGAGGATATTTCCTTTCTCAACCTAGCCCTCTATGGGCTTCCAAATATCACTTTTCCAATTCTATGAGAACTGTCTTAGCGAAAGGCTTCTTGAGGGAAAAGCTGTAACTCTCTGAGATAATTTCACAGAACACAAAGAAGTTTCTCAGAAAGCTTCTTTCTCTTTGTTATCGGAGGATATTTCCTTTGGCCCTATAGTCTTCAAAGGGATCCGAAATATCTGTTCTCAGATTCCACAGAAATAAGGCTAGCAAAGAGATCCACGAAATACAGATGTAACTCTGTGAGATGAATTAACAGAACACTAAGCAGTTTCTCAGAAAGCTTCTTTCCCTTCTTTCCAGATTTCATCTGAGGATATTTCCTTTTTCACCATAGCCCTCTATGGCCTTCCAAATATCTCTTTGCCAATTCCACAGGGAGTGTCTTAGCGCAAGGCTTCTTGAGGGGAAAGCTGTAACTCTGTGAGATGATTTCACAGTATACAAAGAAGCTTCTCAGAAAACTTCTTTCTCTTTGTTATCGGAGGATATTTCCTTTGGCCGTATAGTCTTCAAAGGTATCCGAAATATCTGTTCTCAGATTCCACAGAAATAAGGCTAGCAAAGAGATCCACGAAATGCAGATGTAACTCTGTGAGATGAATTAACAGAACACTAAGCAATTTCTCAGAAAGCTTCTTTCCAGATTTCATCTGAGGATATTTCCTTTTTCACCATAGCCCTCTATGGGCTTCCAAATATCACTTTGCCAATTACACAAGAACTGTCTTAGCGAAAGGCTTATTGAGGGGAAAGCTGTAACTCTGTGAGATGATTTCATAGAATACAAAGAAGTTTCTCAGAAAGCTTCTTTCTCTTTGTTATTGGAGGATATTTCCTTTGGCCCTATAGTCTTCAAAGGGATCCGAAATATCTGTTCTCAGATTCCACAGAAATAAAGCTAGCAAAGAGATCCACGAAATATAGATGTAACTCTGTGAGATAAATTAACAGAACACTAAGCAGTTTCTCAGAAGGCTTCTTTCCAGATTTCATCTGAGGATATTTCCTTTTTCACCATAGCCCTCTATGGGCTTCCAAATATCACTTTGCCAATTCCACAAGAACTGTCTTAGCGAAAGGCTTCTTGAGGGAAAAGCTGTAACTCGATGAGATGATTTCATAGAACACAAAGAAGTTTCTCAGAAAGCTTCTTTCTCTTTGTTATCGGAGATATTTCCTTTGGCCCTATAGTCTTCAAAGGGATCCGAAATATCTGTTCTCAGATTCCACAGAAATAAGGCTAGCAAAGAGATCCACGAAATAAAGATGTAACTCTGTGAGATGAATTAACAGAACACTAAGCAGTTTCTCAGAAAGCTTCTTTCAGGTTTCATCTGAGGATATTTCCTTTTTCACCATAGCCCTCTATGGGCTTCCAAATATCACTTTGCCAATTAAACAAGAACTGTCTTAGCGAAAGGCTTCTTGAGGGGAAACCTGTAACTCTGTGAGATGATTTCACAGAACACAAAGAAGTTTCTGAGAAAGCTTCTTTCTCTTTCTTATCGGAGGATATTTCCTTTGGCCCTATAGACTTTAAAGGGATCCGAAATATCTGTTCTGAGATTCCACAGAAATAAGGCTAGCAAAGAGATCCACGAAATACAGATGTAACTCTGTGAGATGAATTAACAGAACACTAAGCAGTTTCTCAGAAAACTTCTTTCCAGATTTCATCTGAGGATATTTCCTTTCTCACCCTAGCCCTCTTTGGGCTTCCAAATATCACTTTGCCAATTCCACAAGAACTGTCTTAGCGAAAGGCTTCTTGAGGGGAAAGCTGTCACTCTGTGAGATGATTTCACAGAACACAAAGAAGTTTCTCAGAAAGCTTCTTTCTCTTTGTTATCGGAGGATATTTCCTTTGGCCCTATAGTCTTCAAAGGGATCCGAAGTATCTGTTCCCAGATTCCACAGAAATAAGGCTAGCAAAGAGATCCACGAAATACAGATGTAACTCTGTGAGATGAATTAACAGAACACTAAGCAGTTTCTCAGAAAGCTTCTTTCCAGATTTCATCTGAGGATATTTCCTTTTTCACCATAGACCTCTATGGGCTTCGAAATATCACTTTGCCAATTCCACAAGAATTGTCTTAGCGAAAGTCTTCTTGAGGGGAAAGCTGTAACTCTGTGAGATGATTTCACAGAACCCAAAGGAGTTTCTCAGAAAGCTTCTTTCTCTTTGTTATCGGAGGATATTTCCTTTGGCCCTATAGTCTTCAAAGGGATCCGAAATATCTGTTCTCAGATTCCACAGAAATAAGGCTAGCAAAGAGATCCACGAAATACAGATGTAACTCTGTGAGATTAATTAACAGAACACTAAGCAGTTTCTCAGAAAGCTTCTTTCCAGATTTCGTCTGAGGATATTTCCTTTTTCACCATAGCCCTCTAAGGGCTTCCAAATATCACCTTGCGTATTCCACGAGAACTGTCTTAGCGAAAGGCTTCTTGAGGGGAAAGCTGTAACTCTGTGAGATAATTTCACAGAACACAAAGAAGTTTCTCAGAAAGCTTCTTTCTCTTTGTTATCGGAGGATAATTCCTTTGGCCCTATAGTCTTCAAAGGGATCCGAAATATCTGTTCTCAGATTCCACAGAAATAAGGCTAGCAAAGAGATCCACGAAATACAGATGTAACTCTGTGAGATGAATTAACAGAACACTAAGCAGTTTCTCAGAAAGCTTCTTTCCAGATTTCATCTGAGGATATTTCCTTTTTCACCATAGCCCTCTATGGGCTTCCAAATATCACTTTGCCAATTCCACGAGAACTGTCTTAGCGAAAGGCTTCTTGAGGGGAAAGCTGTAACTCTGTGAGATGATTTCACAGTATACAAAGAAGTTTCTCAGAAAACTTCTTTCTCTTTGTTAACGGAGGATATTTCCTTTGTCCCTATATTCTGCAAAGGGATCCGAAATATCTGTTCTCAGATTCCACAGAAATAAGGCTATCAAAGAGATCCACGAAATACAGATGTAACTCTGTGAGATGAATTAACAGAACACTAAGCAGTGTCTCAGAAAGTTTCTTTCCAGATTTCTTCTGAGGATATTTCCTTTTTCACCATAGCCCTCTATGGCCTTCCAAATATCTCTTTGCCAATTCCACAGGGAGTGTCTTAGCGAAAGGGTTCTTGAGGGGAAAGCTGTAACTCTGTGAGATGATTTCACAGTATACAAAGAAGTTTCTCAGAAAACTTCTTTCTCTTTGTTATCGGAGGATATTTCCTTTGGCCGTATAGTCTTCAAAGGGATCCGAAATATCTGTTCTCAGATTCCACAGAAATAAGGCTAGCAAAGAGATCCACGAAATACAGATGTAACTCTGTGAGATGAATTAACAGAACACTAAGCAATTTCTCAGAAAGCTTCTTTCCAGATTTCATCTGAGGATATTTCCTTTTTCACCATAGCCCTCTATGGGCTTCCAAATATCACGTTGCCAATTACACAAGAACTGTCTTAGCGAAAGGCTTCTTGAGGGGAAAGCTGTAACTCTGTGAGGTGATTTCACAGAATACAAAGAAGTTTCTCAGAAAGCTTCTTTCTCTTTGTTATCGGAGGATATTTCCTTTGGCCCTATAGTCTTCAAAGGGATCCGAAATATCTGTTCTCAGATTCCACAGAAATAAAGCTAGCAAAGAGATCCACGAAATATAGATGTAACTCTGTGAGATAAATTAACAGAACACTAAGCAGTTTCTCAGAAGGCTTCTTTCCAGATTTCATCTGAGGATATTTCCTTTTTCACCATAGCCCTCTATGGGCTTCCAAATATCACTTTGCCAATTCCCCAAGAACTGTCTTAGCGAAAGGCTTCTTGAGGGGAAAGCTGTAACTCGATGAGATGATTTCACAGAACACAAAGAAGTTTCTCAGAAAGCTTCTTTCTCTTTGTTATCGGAGGATATTTCCTTTGGCCCTATAGTCTTCAAAGGGATCCGAAATATCTGTTCTCAGATTCCACAGAAATAAGGCTAGCAAAGAGATCCACGAAATAAAGATGTAACTCTGTGAGATGAATTAACAGAACACTAAGCAGTTTCTCAGAAAGCTTCTTTCAGGTTTCATCTGAGGATATTTCCTTTTTCACCATAGCCCTCTATGGGCTTCCAAATATCACTTTGCCAATTCCACAAGAACTGTCTTAGCGAAAGGCTTCTTGAGGGGAAACCTGTAACTCTGTGAGATGATTTCACAGAACACAAAGAAGTTTCTGAGAAAGCTTCTTTCTCTTTGTTATCGGAGGATATTTCCTTTGGCCCTATAGTCTTCAAAGGGATCCGAAATATCTGTTCCCAGATTCCACAGAAATAAGGCTAGCAAAGAGATCCACGAAATACAGATGTAACTCTGTGAGATGATTTCACAGAACACTAAGCAGTTTCTCAGAAAGCTTCTTTCCAGATTTCATCTGAGGATATTTCCTTTTTCACCATAGCCCTCTATGGGCTTCGAAATAGCACTTTGCCAATTCCACAAGGACTGTCTTAGCGAAAGGCTTCTTGAGGGGAAAGCTGTAACTCTGTGAGATGATTTCACAGAACACAAAGAAGTTTCTCAGAAAGCTTCTTTCTCTTTGTTATCGGAGGATATTTCCTTTGGCCCTATAGTCTTCAAAGGGATCCAAAATATCTGTTCTCAGATTCCACAGAAATAAGGCTAGCAAAGAGATCCACGAAATACAGATGTAACTCTGTGAGATGAATTAAGAGAACACTAAGCAGTATCTCAGAAAGCTTCTTTCCAGATTTCATCTGAGGATATTTCCTTTTTCAAAATAGCCCTCTAAGGGCTTCCAAATATCAGTTTGCGAATTCCACGAGAACTGTCTTAGCGAAAGGCTTTTTGAGGGGAAAGCTGTAACTCTGTGAGATAATTTCACAGAACACAAAGAAGTTTCTCAGAAAGCTTCTTTCTCTTTGTTATCGGAGGATATTTCCTTTGGCCCTATAGTCTTCAAAGGGATCCGAAATATCTGTTCTCAGATTCCACAGAAATAAGGCTAGCAAAGAGATCCACGAAATACAGATGTAACTCTGTGAGATGAATTAACAGAACACTAAGCAGTTTCTCAGAAAGCTTCTTTCCAGATTTCATCTGAGGATATTTCCTTTTTCACCAGAGCCCTCTATGGGCTTCCAAATATCACTTTGCCAATTCCACAAGAACTGTCTTAGCGAAAGGCTTCTTGAGGGGAAAGCTGTAACTTTGTGAGATGATTTCACAGAACAAAAAGAAGTTTCTCAGAAAGCTTCTTTCTCTTTGTTATCGGAGGATATTTCCTTTGGCCCTATAGTCTTCAAAGGGATCCGAAATATCTGTTCTCAGATTCCACAGAAATAAGGCTAGCAAAGAGATCCACGAAATACAGGTGTAACTCTGTGAGATGAATTAACAGAACACTAAGCAGTTTCTCAGAAAGCTTCTTTCCAGATTTCATCTGAGCATATTTCCTTTTTCACCATAGCGCTCTATGGGCTTCCAAATATCTCTTTGCCAATTCCACAGGGAGTGTCTTAGCGAAAGACTTCTTGAAGGGAAAGCTGTAACTCTGTGAGATGATTTCACAGTATACAAAGAAGTTTCTCAGAAAACTTCTTTCTCTTTGTTAACGGAGGATATTTCCTTTGGCCCTATAGTCTGCAAAGGGATCCGAAATATCTCTTCTCAGATTGCACAGAAATAAGGCTAGCAAAGAGATCCACGAAATACAGATGTAACTCTGTGAGATGAATTAACAGAACACTAAGCATTTTCTCAGAAGGCTTCTTTCCAGATTTCATCTGAGGATATTTCCTTTTTCACCATAGCCCTCTATGGGCTTCCAAATATCACTTTTCCAATTCCACAAGAACTGTCTTAGCGAAAGGCTTCTTGAGGGGAAAGCTGTAACTCTGTGAGATGATTTCACAGAACACAAAGAAGTTTCTAAGAAAGCTTCTTTCTCTTTGTTATCGGAGGATATTTCCTTTGGCCCTATAGTCTTCAAAGGGATCCGAAATATCTGTTCTCAGATTCCACAGAAATAAGGCTAACAAAGAGATCCACGAAATACAAATGTAACTCTGTGAGATGAATTAACAGAACACTAAGCCGTTTCTCAGAAAGCTTCTTTCCAGATTTCATCTGAGGATATTTCCTTTTTCACCATAGCCCTCTATGGGCTTCCAAATATCACTTTGCCAATTCCACAAGAACTGTCTTAGCGAAAGACTTCTTGAGGGGAAACCTGTAACTTTGTGAGATGATTTCACAGAACACAAAGAAGTTTCTCAGAAAGCTTCTTTCTCTTTGTTATCAGAGGATATTTCCTTTGGCCCTATAGACTTTAAAGGGATCCGAAATATCTGTTCTCAGATTCCACAGTAATAAGGCTAGCAAAGAAATCCAGGAAATATAGATGTAACTCTGTGAGATGAATTAACAGAACACTAAGCAGTTTCTCAGAAAGCTTCTTTCCAGATTTCATCTGAGGATATTTCCTTTTTCACCATAGCCCTCTATGGGCTTCCAAATATCACTTTGCCAATTCCACGAGAACTGTCTTAGCGAAAGGCTTCTTGAGGGGAAACCTGTAACTTTGTGAGATGATTTCACAGAACACAAAGAAGTTTATCAGAAAGCTTCTTTCTCTTTGTTATCGGAGGATATTTCCTTTGGCCCTATAGACTTTGAAGGGATCCGAAATATCTGTTCTCAGATTCCACCGAAATAAGGCTAGCAAAGAGATCCAGGAAATATAGATGTAACTCTGTGAGATGAATTAACAAAACACTAAGCAGTTTCTCAGAAAGCTTCTTTCCAGATTTCATCTGAGGATGTTTCCTTTTTCACCATAGCCCTCTATAGGCTTCCAAATATCACTTTGCCAATTCCACAACAACTGTCTTAGCGAAAGGCTTCCTCAGGGGAAAGCTGTAACTCTGTGAGATGATTTCACAGAACACAAAGAAGTTTCTCAGAAAGCTTCTTTCTCTTTGTTATCGGAGGATATTTCCTTTGGCCCTATAGTCTTCAAAGAATCCGAAATATCTGTTCTCAGATTCCGCAGAAATAAGGCTAGCAAAGAGTTCCACGAAATACAGATGTAACTCTGTGAGATGAATTAACAGAACACTAAGCAGTTTCTCAGAAAGCTTTTTTCCAGATTTCATCTGTGGATATTTCCTTTTTCACCATAGCCCTCTATGGGCTTCCGAATATCACTTTGCCAATTCCACAAGAACTGTCTTAGCGAAAGGCTTCTTGAGGTGAAAGCTGTAACTCTGTGAGATGATTTCACAGAACACAAAGAAGTTTCTCAGAAAACTTCTTTCTCTTTGTTATCGGAGGATATTTCCTTTGGCCCTATAGTCTTCAAATGGATCCGAAATATCTGTTCTCAGATTCCACAGAAATAAGACTAGCAAAGAGACCCACGAAATACAGATGTAACTCTGTGAGATGAATTAAGAGAACACTAAGCAGTTTCTCAGAAAGCTTCTTTACAGATTTCATCTGAGGATATTTCCTTTTTCACCATAGCCCTCTATGGGCTTCCAAATATCACTTTTCCAATTCCACAAGAACTGTCTTAGCGAAAGGCTTCTTGAGGGGAAAGCTGTGACTCTGTGAGATGATTTCACAGAACACAAAGAAGTTTCTCAGAAAGCTTCTTTCTCTTTGTTATCGGAGGATATTTCCTTTGACCCTATAGTCTTCAAAGGGATCCGCAATATCTGTTCTCAGATTCCACAGAAATAAGGCTAGCAAAGAGATCCACGAAATACAGATGTAACTCTGTGAGATGATTTCACAGAACACTAAGCAGTTTCTCAGAAAGCTTCTTTCCAGATTTCATCTGAGGATATTTCCTTTTTCACCATAGCCCTCCATGGGCTTCGAAATAGCACTTTGCCAATTCCACAAGGACTGTATTAGCGAAAGGCTTCTGGAGGGGAAAGCTGTAACTCTGTGAGATGATTTCACAGAACCCAAAGGAGTCTCTCAGAAAGCTTCTTTCTCTTTGTTATCGGAGGATATTTCCTTTGGCCCTATAGTCTTCAAAGGAATCCGAAATATCTGTTCTCAGATTCCACAGAAATAAGGCTAGCAAAGAGATCCACGAAATACAGATGTAACTCTGTGAGATGAATTAACAGAACACTAAGCAATTTCTCAGAAAGCTTCTTTCCAGATTTCATCTGAGGATATTTCCTTTTTCACCATAGCCCTCTATGGGCTTCCAAATATCACTTTGCCAATTCCACGAGAACTGTCTTAGCGAAAGACTTCTTGAGGGGAAAGCTGTAACTCTGTGAGATGATTTCACAGAACACAAAGAAGTTTCTCAGAAAGCTTCTTTCTCTTTGTTATCGGAGGATATTTCCTTTGGCCCTATAGTCTTCAAAGGGATCCGAAGTATCTGTTCTCAGATTCCACAGAAATAAGGCTAGCAAAGAGATCCACGAAATACAGGTGTAACTCTGTGAGATGAATTAACAGAACACTAAGCAGTTTCTCAGAAACTTCTTTCCAGATTTCATCTGTGGATATTTCCTTTTTCACCATAGCCCTCTATGGGCTTCCAAATATCTCTTTGCCAATTCCACAGGGAGTGTCTTAGCGAAAGGCTTCTTGAGGGGAAAGCTGTAACTCTGTGAGATGATTTCACAGTATACAAAGAAGTTTCTCAGAAAAATTCTTTCTCTTTGTTAACGGAGGATATTTCCTTTGGCCCTATAGTCTGCAAAGGGATCCGAAATATCTGTTCTCAGATTCCACAGAAATAAGTCTAGCAAAGACATCGACGAAATACAGATGTAACTCTGTGAGATGAATTAACAGAACACTAAGCAGTTTCTCAGAAAGCTTCTTTCCAGATTTCATCTGAGGATATTTCCTTTTTCACCATAGCCCTCTATGGCCTTCCAAATATCTCTTTGCCAATTCCACAGGGAGTGTCTTAGCGAAAGGCTTCTTGAGGGGAAAGCTGTAACTCTGTGAGATGATTTCACAGTAAACAAAGAAGTTTCTCACAAAACTTCTTTCTCTTTGTTATCGGAGGATATTTCCTTTGGCCGTATAGTCTTCAAAGGGATCCGAAATATCTGTTCTCAGATTCCACAGAAATAAGGCTATCAAAGAGATCCACGAAATACAGATGTAACTCTGTGAGATGAATTAACAGAACACTAAGCAGTGTCTCAGAAAGTTTCTTTCCAGATTTCTTCTGAGGATATTTCCTTTTTCACCATAGCCCTCTATGGCCTTCCAAATATCTCTTTGCCAATTCCACAGGGAGTGTCTTAGCGAAAGGGTTCTTGAGGGGAAAGCTGTAACTCTGTGAGATGATTTCACAGTATACAAAGAAGTTTCTCAGAAAACTTCTTTCTCTTTGTTATCGGAGGATATTTCCTTTGGCCGTATAGTCTTCAAAGGGATCCGAAATATCTGTTCTCAGATTCCACAGAAATAAGGCTAGCAAAGAGATCCACGAAATACAGATGTAACTCTGTGAGATGAATTAACAGAACACTAAGCAATTTCTCAGAAAGCTTCTTTCCAGATTTCATCTGAGGATATTTCCTTTTTCACCATAGCCCTCTATGGGCTTCCAAATATCACGTTGCCAATTACACAAGAACTGTCTTAGCGAAAGGCTTCTTGAGGGGAAAGCTGTAACTCTGTGAGGTGATTTCACAGAATACAAAGAAGTTTCTCAGAAAGCTTCTTTCTCTTTGTTATCGGAGGATATTTCCTTTGGCCCTATAGTCTTCAAAGGGATCCGAAATATCTGTTCTCAGATTCCACAGAAATAAAGCTAGCAAAGAGATCCACGAAATATAGATGTAACTCTGTGAGATAAATTAACAGAACACTAAGCAGTTTCTCAGAAGGCTTCTTTCCAGATTTCATCTGAGGATATTTCCTTTTTCACCATAGCCCTCTATGGGCTTCCAAATATCACTTTGCCAATTCCCCAAGAACTGTCTTAGCGAAAGGCTTCTTGAGGGGAAAGCTGTAACTCGATGAGATGATTTCACAGAACACAAAGAAGTTTCTCAGAAAGCTTCTTTCTCTTTGTTATCGGAGGATATTTCCTTTGGCCCTATAGTCTTCAAAGGGATCCGAAATATCTGTTCTCAGATTCCACAGAAATAAGGCTAGCAAAGAGATCCACGAAATAAAGATGTAACTCTGTGAGATGAATTAACAGAACACTAAGCAGTTTCTCAGAAAGCTTCTTTCAGGTTTCATCTGAGGATATTTCCTTTTTCACCATAGCCCTCTATGGGCTTCCAAATATCACTTTGCCAATTCCACAAGAACTGTCTTAGCGAAAGGCTTCTTGAGGGGAAACCTGTAACTCTGTGAGATGATTTCACAGAACACAAAGAAGTTTCTGAGAAAGCTTCTTTCTCTTTGTTATCGGAGGATATTTCCTTTGGCCCTATAGTCTTCAAAGGGATCCGAAATATCTGTTCCCAGATTCCACAGAAATAAGGCTAGCAAAGAGATCCACGAAATACAGATGTAACTCTGTGAGATGATTTCACAGAACACTAAGCAGTTTCTCAGAAAGCTTCTTTCCAGATTTCATCTGAGGATATTTCCTTTTTCACCATAGCCCTCTATGGGCTTCGAAATAGCACTTTGCCAATTCCACAAGGACTGTCTTAGCGAAAGGCTTCTTGAGGGGAAAGCTGTAACTCTGTGAGATGATTTCACAGAACACAAAGAAGTTTCTCAGAAAGCTTCTTTCTCTTTGTTATCGGAGGATATTTCCTTTGGCCCTATAGTCTTCAAAGGGATCCAAAATATCTGTTCTCAGATTCCACAGAAATAAGGCTAGCAAAGAGATCCACGAAATACAGATGTAACTCTGTGAGATGAATTAAGAGAACACTAAGCAGTATCTCAGAAAGCTTCTTTCCAGATTTCATCTGAGGATATTTCCTTTTTCAAAATAGCCCTCTAAGGGCTTCCAAATATCAGTTTGCGAATTCCACGAGAACTGTCTTAGCGAAAGGCTTTTTGAGGGGAAAGCTGTAACTCTGTGAGATAATTTCACAGAACACAAAGAAGTTTCTCAGAAAGCTTCTTTCTCTTTGTTATCGGAGGATATTTCCTTTGGCCCTATAGTCTTCAAAGGGATCCGAAATATCTGTTCTCAGATTCCACAGAAATAAGGCTAGCAAAGAGATCCACGAAATACAGATGTAACTCTGTGAGATGAATTAACAGAACACTAAGCAGTTTCTCAGAAAGCTTCTTTCCAGATTTCATCTGAGGATATTTCCTTTTTCACCAGAGCCCTCTATGGGCTTCCAAATATCACTTTGCCAATTCCACAAGAACTGTCTTAGCGAAAGGCTTCTTGAGGGGAAAGCTGTAACTTTGTGAGATGATTTCACAGAACAAAAAGAAGTTTCTCAGAAAGCTTCTTTCTCTTTGTTATCGGAGGATATTTCCTTTGGCCCTATAGTCTTCAAAGGGATCCGAAATATCTGTTCTCAGATTCCACAGAAATAAGGCTAGCAAAGAGATCCACGAAATACAGGTGTAACTCTGTGAGATGAATTAACAGAACACTAAGCAGTTTCTCAGAAAGCTTCTTTCCAGATTTCATCTGAGCATATTTCCTTTTTCACCATAGCGCTCTATGGGCTTCCAAATATCTCTTTGCCAATTCCACAGGGAGTGTCTTAGCGAAAGACTTCTTGAAGGGAAAGCTGTAACTCTGTGAGATGATTTCACAGTATACAAAGAAGTTTCTCAGAAAACTTCTTTCTCTTTGTTAACGGAGGATATTTCCTTTGGCCCTATAGTCTGCAAAGGGATCCGAAATATCTCTTCTCAGATTGCACAGAAATAAGGCTAGCAAAGAGATCCACGAAATACAGATGTAACTCTGTGAGATGAATTAACAGAACACTAAGCATTTTCTCAGAAGGCTTCTTTCCAGATTTCATCTGAGGATATTTCCTTTTTCACCATAGCCCTCTATGGGCTTCCAAATATCACTTTTCCAATTCCACAAGAACTGTCTTAGCGAAAGGCTTCTTGAGGGGAAAGCTGTAACTCTGTGAGATGATTTCACAGAACACAAAGAAGTTTCTAAGAAAGCTTCTTTCTCTTTGTTATCGGAGGATATTTCCTTTGGCCCTATAGTCTTCAAAGGGATCCGAAATATCTGTTCTCAGATTCCACAGAAATAAGGCTAACAAAGAGATCCACGAAATACAAATGTAACTCTGTGAGATGAATTAACAGAACACTAAGCCGTTTCTCAGAAAGCTTCTTTCCAGATTTCATCTGAGGATATTTCCTTTTTCACCATAGCCCTCTATGGGCTTCCAAATATCACTTTGCCAATTCCACAAGAACTGTCTTAGCGAAAGACTTCTTGAGGGGAAACCTGTAACTTTGTGAGATGATTTCACAGAACACAAAGAAGTTTCTCAGAAAGCTTCTTTCTCTTTGTTATCAGAGGATATTTCCTTTGGCCCTATAGACTTTAAAGGGATCCGAAATATCTGTTCTCAGATTCCACAGTAATAAGGCTAGCAAAGAAATCCAGGAAATATAGATGTAACTCTGTGAGATGAATTAACAGAACACTAAGCAGTTTCTCAGAAAGCTTCTTTCCAGATTTCATCTGAGGATATTTCCTTTTTCACCATAGCCCTCTATGGGCTTCCAAATATCACTTTGCCAATTCCACGAGAACTGTCTTAGCGAAAGGCTTCTTGAGGGGAAACCTGTAACTTTGTGAGATGATTTCACAGAACACAAAGAAGTTTATCAGAAAGCTTCTTTCTCTTTGTTATCGGAGGATATTTCCTTTGGCCCTATAGACTTTGAAGGGATCCGAAATATCTGTTCTCAGATTCCACCGAAATAAGGCTAGCAAAGAGATCCAGGAAATATAGATGTAACTCTGTGAGATGAATTAACAAAACACTAAGCAGTTTCTCAGAAAGCTTCTTTCCAGATTTCATCTGAGGATGTTTCCTTTTTCACCATAGCCCTCTATAGGCTTCCAAATATCACTTTGCCAATTCCACAACAACTGTCTTAGCGAAAGGCTTCCTCAGGGGAAAGCTGTAACTCTGTGAGATGATTTCACAGAACACAAAGAAGTTTCTCAGAAAGCTTCTTTCTCTTTGTTATCGGAGGATATTTCCTTTGGCCCTATAGTCTTCAAAGAATCCGAAATATCTGTTCTCAGATTCCGCAGAAATAAGGCTAGCAAAGAGTTCCACGAAATACAGATGTAACTCTGTGAGATGAATTAACAGAACACTAAGCAGTTTCTCAGAAAGCTTTTTTCCAGATTTCATCTGTGGATATTTCCTTTTTCACCATAGCCCTCTATGGGCTTCCGAATATCACTTTGCCAATTCCACAAGAACTGTCTTAGCGAAAGGCTTCTTGAGGTGAAAGCTGTAACTCTGTGAGATGATTTCACAGAACACAAAGAAGTTTCTCAGAAAACTTCTTTCTCTTTGTTATCGGAGGATATTTCCTTTGGCCCTATAGTCTTCAAATGGATCCGAAATATCTGTTCTCAGATTCCACAGAAATAAGACTAGCAAAGAGACCCACGAAATACAGATGTAACTCTGTGAGATGAATTAAGAGAACACTAAGCAGTTTCTCAGAAAGCTTCTTTACAGATTTCATCTGAGGATATTTCCTTTTTCACCATAGCCCTCTATGGGCTTCCAAATATCACTTTTCCAATTCCACAAGAACTGTCTTAGCGAAAGGCTTCTTGAGGGGAAAGCTGTGACTCTGTGAGATGATTTCACAGAACACAAAGAAGTTTCTCAGAAAGCTTCTTTCTCTTTGTTATCGGAGGATATTTCCTTTGACCCTATAGTCTTCAAAGGGATCCGCAATATCTGTTCTCAGATTCCACAGAAATAAGGCTAGCAAAGAGATCCACGAAATACAGATGTAACTCTGTGAGATGATTTCACAGAACACTAAGCAGTTTCTCAGAAAGCTTCTTTCCAGATTTCATCTGAGGATATTTCCTTTTTCACCATAGCCCTCCATGGGCTTCGAAATAGCACTTTGCCAATTCCACAAGGACTGTATTAGCGAAAGGCTTCTGGAGGGGAAAGCTGTAACTCTGTGAGATGATTTCACAGAACCCAAAGGAGTCTCTCAGAAAGCTTCTTTCTCTTTGTTATCGGAGGATATTTCCTTTGGCCCTATAGTCTTCAAAGGAATCCGAAATATCTGTTCTCAGATTCCACAGAAATAAGGCTAGCAAAGAGATCCACGAAATACAGATGTAACTCTGTGAGATGAATTAACAGAACACTAAGCAATTTCTCAGAAAGCTTCTTTCCAGATTTCATCTGAGGATATTTCCTTTTTCACCATAGCCCTCTATGGGCTTCCAAATATCACTTTGCCAATTCCACGAGAACTGTCTTAGCGAAAGACTTCTTGAGGGGAAAGCTGTAACTCTGTGAGATGATTTCACAGAACACAAAGAAGTTTCTCAGAAAGCTTCTTTCTCTTTGTTATCGGAGGATATTTCCTTTGGCCCTATAGTCTTCAAAGGGATCCGAAGTATCTGTTCTCAGATTCCACAGAAATAAGGCTAGCAAAGAGATCCACGAAATACAGGTGTAACTCTGTGAGATGAATTAACAGAACACTAAGCAGTTTCTCAGAAACTTCTTTCCAGATTTCATCTGTGGATATTTCCTTTTTCACCATAGCCCTCTATGGGCTTCCAAATATCTCTTTGCCAATTCCACAGGGAGTGTCTTAGCGAAAGGCTTCTTGAGGGGAAAGCTGTAACTCTGTGAGATGATTTCACAGTATACAAAGAAGTTTCTCAGAAAAATTCTTTCTCTTTGTTAACGGAGGATATTTCCTTTGGCCCTATAGTCTGCAAAGGGATCCGAAATATCTGTTCTCAGATTCCACAGAAATAAGTCTAGCAAAGACATCGACGAAATACAGATGTAACTCTGTGAGATGAATTAACAGAACACTAAGCAGTTTCTCAGAAAGCTTCTTTCCAGATTTCATCTGAGGATATTTCCTTTTTCACCATAGCCCTCTATGGCCTTCCAAATATCTCTTTGCCAATTCCACAGGGAGTGTCTTAGCGAAAGGCTTCTTGAGGGGAAAGCTGTAACTCTGTGAGATGATTTCACAGTAAACAAAGAAGTTTCTCACAAAACTTCTTTCTCTTTGTTATCGGAGGATATTTCCTTTGGCCGTATAGTCTTCAAAGGGATCCGAAATATCTGTTCTCAGATTCCACAGAAATAAGGCTAACAAAGAGATCCAAGAAATACAGATGTAACACTGTGAGATGAATTAACAGAACACTAAGCAGTTTCTCAGAAAGCTTCTTTCCAGATTTCATCGGAGGATATTTCCTTTTTCACCATAGCCCTCTATGGGCTTCCAAATATCACTTTGCCAATTCCACAAGAACTGTCTTAGCGAAAGACTTCTTGAGGGGAAAACTGTAACTTTGTGGGATGATTTCACAGAACACAAAGAAGTTTCTCAGAAAGCTTCTTTCTCTTTGTTATCAGAGGATATTTCCTTTTGCCCTATAGACTTTAAAGGGATCCGAAATATCTGTTCTCAGATTCTACAGAAATAAGACTAGCAAAGAGATCCAGGAAATATAGATGTAACTCTGTGAGATGAATTAACAGAACACTAAGCAGTTTCTCAGAAAGCTTCTTTCCAGATTTCATCTTAGGATATTTCCTTTTTCACCATAGCCCTCTATGGGCTTCCAAATATCACTTTGCCAATTCCACAAGAACTGTCTTAGCGAAAGGCTTCTTGAGGGGAAACCTGTAACTCTGTGAGATGATTTCACAGAACACAAAGAAGTTTCTCAGAAAGCTTCTTTCTCTTTGTTATCGGAGGATATTTCCTTTGGCCCTATAGACTTTAAAGGGATCCGAAATATCTGTTCTCAGATTCCACCGAAATAAGGCTAGCAAAGAGATCCAGGAAATATAGATGTAACTCTGTGAGATGAATTAACAGAACACTAAGCAGTTTCTCAGAAAGCTTCTTTCCAGATTTCATCTGAGGATATTTCCTTTTTCACCATAGCCCTCTATGGGCTTCCAAATATCTCTTTGCCAATTCCACAAGAACTGTCTTAGCGAAAAGCTTCTTGAGGGGAAAGCTGTAACTCTGTGAGATGATTTCACAGAACACAAAGGAGTTTCTCAGAAAGCTTCTTTCTCTTTGTTATCGGAGGATATTTCCTTTGGCCCTATAGTCTTCAAAGGGATCCGAAATATCTGTTCTCAGATTCCACAGAAATAAGGCTAGCAAAGAGATCCACGAAATACAGATGTAACTCTGTGAGATGATTTCACAGAACACTAAGCAGTTTCTCAGAAAGCTTCTTTCCAGATTTCATCTGAGGATATTTCCTTTTTCACCATAGCCCTCTATGGGCTTCCAAATATCTCTTTGGCAATTCCACAAGAACTACCTTAGCGAAAGGCTTCTTGAGGGGAAAGCTGTGACTCTGTGAGATGATTTCACAGAACACAAAGAAGTTTCTCAGAAAGCTTCTTTCTCTTTGTTATCGGAGGATATTTCCTTTGACCCTATAGTCTTCAAAGGGATCCGAAATATCTGTTCTCAGATTCCAAAGAAATAAGGCTAGCAAAGAGATCCACGAAATACAGATGTAACTCTGTGAGATGATTTCACAGAACACTAAGCAGTTTCTCAGAAAGCTTCTTTCCAGATTTCATCTGAGGATATTTCCTTTTTCACCATAGCCCTCCATGGGCTTCGAAATAGCACTTTGCCAATTCCACAAGGACTGTATTAGCGAAAGGCTTCTGGAGGGGAAAGCTGTAACTCTGTGAGATGATTTCACAGAACACAAAGAAGTTTCTCAGAAAGCTTCTTTCTCTTTGTTATCGGAGGATATTTCCTTTGGCCCTATAGTCTTCAAATGGATCCGAAATATCTGTTCTCAGATTCCACAGAAATAAGGCTAGCAAAGAGACCCACGAAATACAGATGTAACTCTGTGAGATGAATTAAGAGAACACTAAGCAGTTTCTCAGAAAGCTTCTTTACAGATTTCATCGGAGGATATTTCCTTTTTCACCATAGCCCTCTATGGGCTTCCAAATATCTCTTTGCCAATTCCACAAGAACTGTCTTAGCGAAAAGCTTCTTGAGGGGAAAGCTGTAACTCTGTGAGATGATTTCACAAAACACAAAGGAGTTTCTCAGAAAGCTTCTTTCTCTTTGTTATCGGAGGATATTTCCTTTGGCCCTATAGTCTTCAAAGGGGTCCGAAATATCTGTTCTCAGATTCCACAGAAATAAGGCTAGCAAAGAGATCCACGAAATACAGATGTAACTCTGTGAGATGATTTCACAGAACACTAAGCAGTTTCTCAGAAAGCTTCTTTCCAGATTTCATCTGAGGATATTTCCTTTTTCACCTTAGCCCTCCATGGGCTTCGAAATAGCACTTTGCCAATTCCACAAGGACTGTCTTAGCGAAAGTCTTCTTGAGGGGAAAGCTGTAACTCTGTGAGATGATTTCACAGAACCCAAAGGAGTTTCTCAGAAAGCTTCTTTCTCTTTGTTATCGGAGGATATTTCCTTTGGCCCTATAGTCTTCAAAGGGATCCGAAATATCTGTTCTCAGATTCCACAGAAATAAGGCTAGCAAAGAGATCCACGAAATACAGATGTAACTCTGTGAGATGAATTAACAGAACACTAAGCAGTTTCTCAGAAAGCTTCTTTCCAGATTTCATCTGAGGATATTTCCTTTTTCACCATAGCCCTCTAAGGGCTTCCAAATATCACCTTGCGAATTCCACGAGAACTGTCTTAGCGAAAGGCTTCTTGAGGGGAAAGCTGTAACTCTGTGAGATAATTTCACAGAACACAAAGAAGTTTCTCAGAAAGCTTCTTTCTCTTTGTTATCAGAGGATAATTCCTTTGGCCCTATAGTCTTCAAAGGGATCCGAAATATCTGTTCTCAGATTCCACAGAAATAAGGCTAGCAAAGAGATCCACGAAATACAGATGTAACTCTGTGAGATGAATTAACAGAACACTAAGCAGTTTCTCAGAAAGCTTCTTTCCAGATTTCATCTGAGGATATTTCCTTTTTCACCATAGCCCTCTATGGGCTTCCAAATATCTCTTTGCCAATTCCACAGGGAGTGTCTTAGCGAAAGGCTTCTTGAGGGGAAAGCTGTAACTCTGTGAGATGATTTCACAGTATACAAAGAAGTTTCTCAGAAAACTTCTTTCTCTTTGTTAACGGAGGATATTTCCTTTGGCCCTATAGTCTGCAAAGGGATCCGAAATATCTGTTCTCAGATTCCACAGAAATAAGGCTAGCAAAGACATCGACGAAATACAGATGTAACTCTGTGAGATGAATTAACAGAAGACTAAGCAGTGTCTCAGAAAGCTTCTTTCCAGATTTCATCTGAGGATATTTCCTTTTTCACCATAGCCCTCTATGGCCTTCCAAATATCTCTTTGCCAATTCCACAGGGAGTGTCTTAGCGAAAGGGTTCTTGAGGGGAAAGCTGTAACTCTGTGAGATGATTTCACAGTATACAAAGAAGTTTCTCAGAAAACTTCTTTCTCTTTGTTATCGGAGGATATTTACTTTGGCCGTATAGTCTTCAAAGGGATCCGAAATATCTGTTCTCAGATTCCACAGAAATAAGACTAGCAAAGAGATCCACGAAATACAGATGTAACTCTGTGAGATGAATTAACAGAACACTAAGCAATTTCTCAGAAAGCTTCTTTCCAGATTTCATCTGAGGATATTTCCTTTTTCACCATAGCCCTCTATGGGCTTCCAAATATCACGTTGCCAATTACACAAGAACTGTCTTAGCGAAAGGCCTCTTGAGGGGAAAGCTGTAACTCTGTGAGATGATTTCACAGAATACAAAGAAGTTTCTCAGAAAGCTTCTTTCTCTTTGTTATCGGAGGATATTTCCTTTGGCCCTATAGTCTTCAAAGGGATCCGAAATATCTGTTCTCAGATTCCACAGAAATAAAGCTAGCAAAGAGATCCACGAAATATAGATGTAACTCTGTGAGATAAATTAACAGAACACTAAGCAGTTTCTCAGAAGGCTTCTTTCCAGATTTCATCTGAGTATATTTCCTTTTTCACCATAGCCCTCTATGGGCTTCCAAATATCACTTTGCCAATTCCCCAAGAACTGTCTTAGCGAAAGGCTTCTTGAGGGGAAAGCTGTAACTCGATGAGATGATTTCACAGAACACAAAGAAGTTTCTCAGAAAGCTTCTTTCTCTTTGTTATCGGAGGATATTTCCTTTGGCCCTATAGTCTTCAAAGGGATCCGAAATATCTGTTCTCAGATTCCACAGAAATAAGGCTAGCAAAGAGATCCACGAAATAAAGATGTAACTCTGTGAGATGAATTAACAGAACACTAAGCAGTTTCTCAGAAAGCTTCTTTCAGGTTTCATCTGAGGATATTTCCTTTTTCACCATAGCCCTCTATGGGCTTCCAAATATCACTTTGCCAATTCCACAAGAACTGTCTTAGCGAAAGGCTTCTTGAGGGGAAACCTGTAACTCTGTGAGATGATTTCACAGAACACAAAGAAGTTTCTGAGAAAGCTTCTTTCTCTTTGTTATCGGAGGATATTTCCTTTGGCCCTATAGACTTTAAAGGGATCCGAAATATCTGTTCTCAGATTCCACAGAAATAAGGCTAGCAAAGAGATCCACGAAATAAAGATGTAACTCTGTGAGATGAATTAACAGAACACTAAGCAGTTTCTCAGAAAGCTTCTTTACAGATTTCATCTGAGGATATTTCCTTTTTCACCCTAGCCCTCTACGGGGTTCAAAATATCACTTTGCCAATTCCACAACAACTGTCTTAGCGAAAGGCTTCTTGAGGGGAAAGCTGTAACTCTGTGAGATGATTTCACAGAACACAAAGAAGTTTCTCAGAAATCTTCTTTCTCTTTGTTATCGGAGGATATCTCCTTTGGCCCTATAGCCTTCAAAGGGATCCGAAATATCTGTTCTCAGATTCCACAGAAATAAGGCTAGCAAAGAGATCCACGAAATACAGATTTAACTCTGTGAGATGACTTCACAGAACACTAAGCAGTTTCTCAGAAAGCTTCTTTCCAGATTTCATCTGAGGATATTTCCTTTTTCACCATAGCCCTCTATGGGCTTCGAAATAGCACTTTGCCAATTCCACAAGGACTGTCTTAGCGAAAGGCTTCTTGAGGGGAAAGCTGTAACTCTGTGAGATGATTTCACAGAACACAAAGAAGTTTCTCAGAAAGCTTCTTTCTCTTTGTTATCGGAGGATATTTCCTTTGGCCCTATAGTCTTCAAAGGGATCCGAAATATCTGTTCTCAGATTCCACAGAAATAAGGCTAGCAAAGAGATCCACGAAATATAGATGTAACTCTGTGAGATGAATTAAGAGAACACTAAGCAGTATCTCAGAAAGCTTCTTTCCAGATTTCATCTGAGGATATTTCCTTTTTCACCATAGCCCTCTATGGGCTTCCAAATATCACTTTGCCAATTCCACGAGAACTGTCTTAGCGAAAGGCTTCTTGAGGGGAAAGCTGTAACTCTGTGAGATGATTTCACAGAACACAAAGAAGTTTCTCAGAAAGCTTCTTTCTCTTTGTTATCGGAGGATATTTCCTTTGGCCCTATAGTCTTCAAAGGGATCCGAAGTATCTGTTCTCAGATTCCACAGAAATAAGGCTAGCAAAGAGATCCACGAAATACAGGTGTAACTCTGTGAGATGAATTAACAGAACACTAAGCAGTTTCTCAGAAACTTCTATCCAGATTTCATCTGTGGATATTTCCTTTTTCACCACAGCCCTCTTTGGGCTTCCAAATATCTCTTTGCCAATTCCACAGGGAGTGTCTTAGCGAAAGGCTTCTTGAGGGGAAAGCTGTAACTCTGTGAGATGATTTCACAGTATACAAAGAAGTTTCTCAGAAAACTTATTTCTCTTTGTTAACGGAGGATATTTCCTTTTGCCCTATAGTCTGCAAAAGGATCCGAAATATCTGTTCTCAGATTCCACAGAAATAAGTCTAGCAAAGACATCGACGAAATACAGATGTAACTCTGTGAGATGAATTAACAGAACACTAAGCAGTTTCTCAGAAAGCTTCTTTACAGATTTCATCTGAGGATATTTCCTTTTTCACCATAGCCCTCTATGGCCTTCCAAATATCTCTTTGCCAATTCCACAGGGAGTGTCTTAGCGAAAGGCTTCTTGAGGGGAAAGCTGTAACTCTGTGAGATGATTTCACAGAACACAAAGGAGTTTCTCAGAAAGCTTCTTTCTCTTTGTTATCGGAGGATATTTCCTTTGGCCCTATAGTCTTCAAAGGGATCCGAAATATCTGTTCTCAGATTCCACAGAAATAAGGCTAGCAAAGAGATCCACGAAATACAGATGTAACTCTGTGAGATGATTTCACAGAACACTAAGCAGTTTCTCAGAAAGCTTCTTTCCAGATTTCATCTGAGGATATTTCCTTTTTCACCATAGCCCTCCATGGGCTTCGAAATAGCACTTTGCCAATTCCACAAGGACTGTCTTAGCGAAAGTCTTCTTGAGGGGAAAGCTGTAACTCTGTGAGATGATTTCACAGAACACAAAGGAGTTTCTCAGAAAGCTTCTTTCTCTTTGTTATCGGAGGATATTTCCTTTGGCCCTATAGTCTTCAAAGGGATCCGAAATATCTGTTCTCAGATTCCACAGAAATAAGGCTAGCAAAGAGATCCACGAAATACAGATGTAACTCTGTGAGATGAATTAACAGAACACTAAGCAGTTTCTCAGAAAGCTTCTTTCCAGATTTCATCTGAGGATATTTCCTTTTTCACCATAGCCCTCTATGGGCTTCCAAATATCACTTTGCCAATTCCACAAGAACTGTCTTAGCGAAAGGCTTCTTGAGGGGAAACCTGTAACTTTGTGAGATGATTTCACAGAACACAAAGAAGTTTCTCAGAAAGCTTCTTTCTCTTTGTTATCGGAGGATATTTCCTTTGGCCCTATAGACTTTAAAGGGATCCGAAATATCTGTTCTCAGATTCCACCGAAGTAAGGCTAGCAAAGAGATCCAGGAAATATAGATGTAACTCTGTGAGATGAATTAACAGAACACTAAGCAGTTTCTCAGAAAGCTTCTTTCCAGATTTCATCTGAGGATATTTCCTTTTTCACCATAGCCCTCTATAGGCTTCCAAATATCACTTTGCCAATTCCACAACAACTGTCTTAGCGAAAGGGTTCCTCAGGGGAAAGCTGTAACTCTGTGAGATGATTTCACAGAACACAAAGAAGTTTCTCAGAAAGCTTCTTTCTCTTTGTTATCGGAGGATATTTCCTTTGGCCCTATAGTCTTCAAAGAATCCGAAATATCTGTTCTCAGATTCCGCAGAAATAAGGCTAGCAAAGAGTTCCACGAAATACAGATGTAACTCTGTGAGATGAATTAACAGAACACTAAGCAGTTTCTCAGAAAGCTTTTTTCCAGATATCATCTGAGGATATTTCCTTTTTCACCATAGCCCTCTATGGGCTTCCGAATATCACTTTGCCAATTCCACAAGAACTGTCTTAGCGAAAGGCTTCTTGAGGGGAAAGCTGTAACTCTGTGAGATGATTTCACAGAACACAAAGAAGTTTCTCAGAAAGCTTCTTTCTCTTTGTTATCGGAGGATATTTCCTTTGGCCCTATAGTCTTCAAATGGATCCGAAATATCTGTTCTCAGATTCCACAGAAATAAGGCTAGCAAAGAGACCCACGAAATACAGATGTAACTCTGTGAGATGAATTAAGAGAACACTAAGCAGTTTCTCAGAAAGCTTCTTTACAGATTTCATCTGAGGATATTTCCTTTTTCACCATAGCCCTCTATGGGCTTCCAAATATCTCTTTGCCAATTCCACAAGAACTGTCTTAGCGAAAAGCTTCTTGAGGGGAAAGCTGTAACTCTGTGAGATGATTTCACAGAACACAAAGGAGTTTCTCAGAAAGCTTCTTTCTCTTTGTTATCGGAGGATATTTCCTTTGGCCCTATAGTCTTCAAAGGGATCCGAAATATCTGTTCTCAGATTCCACAGAAATAAGGCTAGCAAAGAGATCCACGAAATACAGATGTAACTCTGTGAGATGATTTCACAGAACACTAAGCAGTTTCTCAGAAAGCTTCTTTCCAGATTTCATCTGAGGATATTTCCTTTTTCACCATAGCCCTCCATGGGCTTCGAAATAGCACTTTGCCAATTCCACAAGGACTGTCTTAGCGAAAGTCTTCTTGAGGGGAAAGCTGTAACTCTGTGAGATGATTTCACAGAACCCAAAGGAGTTTCTCAGAAAGCTTCTTTCTCTTTGTTATCGGAGGATATTTCCTTTGGCCCTATAGTCTTCAAAGGGATCCGAAATATCTGTTCTCAGATTCCACAGAAATAAGGCTAGCAAAGAGATCCACGAAATACAGATGTAACTCTGTGAGATGAATTAACAGAACACTAAGCAGTTTCTCAGAAAGCTTCTTTCCAGATTTCATCTGAGGATATTTCCTTTTTCACCATAGCCCTCTAAGGGCTTCCAAATATCACCTTGCGAATTCCACGAGAACTGTCTTAGCGAAAGGCTTCTTGAGGGGAAAGCTGTAACTCTGTGAGATAATTTCACAGAACACAAAGAAGTTTCTCAGAAAGCTTCTTTCTCTTTGTTATCAGAGGATAATTCCTTTGGCCCTATAGTCTTCAAAGGGATCCGAAATATCTGTTCTCAGATTCCACAGAAATAAGGCTAGCAAAGAGATCCACGAAATACAGATGTAACTCTGTGAGATGAATTAACAGAACACTAAGCAGTTTCTCAGAAAGCTTCTTTCCAGATTTCATCTGAGGATATTTCCTTTTTCACCATAGCCCTCCATGGGCTTCGAAATAGCACTTTGCCAATTCCACAAGGACTGTCTTAGCGAAAGTCTTCTTGAGGGGAAAGCTGTAACTCTGTGAGATGATTTCACAGAACCCAAAGGAGTTTCTCAGAAAGCTTCTTTCTCTTTGTTATCGGAGGATATTTCCTTTGGCCCTATAGTCTTCAAAGGGATCCGAAATATCTGTTCTCAGATTCCACAGAAATAAGGCTAGCAAAGAGATCCACGAAATACAGATGTAACTCTGTGAGATGAATTAACAGAACACTAAGCAGTTTCTCAGAAAGCTTCTTTCCAGATTTCATCTGAGGATATTTCCTTTTTCACCATAGCCCTCTAAGGGCTTCCAAATATCACCTTGCGAATTCCACGAGAACTGTCTTAGCGAAAGGCTTCTTGAGGGGAAAGCTGTAACTCTGTGAGATAATTTCACAGAACACAAAGAAGTTTCTCAGAAAGCTTCTTTCTCTTTGTTATCAGAGGATAATTCCTTTGGCCCTATAGTCTTCAAAGGGATCCGAAATATCTGTTCTCAGATTCCACAGAAATAAGGCTAGCAAAGAGATCCACGAAATACAGATGTAACTCTGTGAGATGAATTAACAGAACACTAAGCAGTTTCTCAGAAAGCTTCTTTCCAGATTTCATCTGAGGATATTTCCTTTTTCACCATAGCCCTCCATGGGCTTCGAAATAGCACTTTGCCAATTCCACAAGGACTGTCTTAGCGAAAGTCTTCTTGAGGGGAAAGCTGTAACTCTGTGAGATGATTTCACAGAACCCAAAGGAGTTTCTCAGAAAGCTTCTTTCTCTTTGTTATCGGAGGATATTTCCTTTGGCCCTATAGTCTTCAAAGGGATCCGAAATATCTGTTCTCAGATTCCACAGAAATAAGGCTAGCAAAGAGATCCACGAAATACAGATGTAACTCTGTGAGATGAATTAACAGAACACTAAGCAGTTTCTCAGAAAGCTTCTTTCCAGATTTCATCTGAGGATATTTCCTTTTTCACCATAGCCCTCTAAGGGCTTCCAAATATCACCTTGCGAATTCCACGAGAACTGTCTTAGCGAAAGGCTTCTTGAGGGGAAAGCTGTAACTCTGTGAGATAATTTCACAGAACACAAAGAAGTTTCTCAGAAAGCTTCTTTCTCTTTGTTATCGGAGGATAATTCCTTTGGCCCTATAGTCTTCAAAGGGATCCGAAATATCTGTTCTCAGATTCCACAGAAATAAGGCTAGCAAAGAGATCCACGAAATACAGATGTAACTCTGTGAGATGAATTAACAGAACACTAAGCAGTTTCTCAGAAAGCTTCTTTCCAGATTTCATCTGAGGATATTTCCTTTTTCACCATAGCCCTCTATGGGCTTCCAAATATCACTTTGCCAATTCCACGAGAACTGTCTTAGCGAAAGGCTTCTTGAGGGGAAAGCTGTAACTTTGTGAGATGATTTCACAGAACACAAAGAAGTTTCTCAGAAAGCTTCTTTCTCTTTGTTATCGGAGGATATTTCCTTTGGCCCTATAGTCTTCAAAGGGATCCGAAATATCTGTTCTCAGATTCCACAGAAATAAGGCTAGCAAAGAGATCCACGAAATACAGATGTAACTCTGTGAGATGAATTAACAGAACACTAAGCAGTTTCTCAGAAACTTCTTTCCAGATTTCATCTGTGGATATTTCCTTTTTCACCATAGCCCTCTATGGGCTTCCAAATATCTCTTTGCCAATTCCACAGGGAGTGTCTTAGCGAAAGGCTTCTTGAGGGGAAAGCTGTAACTCTGTGAGATGATTTCACAGTATACAAAGAAGTTTCTCAGAAAACTTCTTTCTCTTTGTTAACGGAGGATATTTCCTTTGGCCCTATAGTCTTCAAAGGGATCCGAAATATCTGTTCTCAGATTCCACAGAAATAAGGCTAGCAAAGAGATCCACGAAATAAAGATGTAACTCTGTGAGATGAATTAACAGAACACTAAGCAGTTTCCCAGAAAGCTTCTTTCCAGATTTCATCTGAGGATATTTCCTTTTTCACCATAGCCCTCCATGGGCTTCGAAATAGCACTTTGCCAATTCCACAAGGACTGTCTTAGCGAAAGTCTTCTTGAGGGGAAAGCTGTAACTCTGTGAGATGATTTCTCAGAACCCAAAGGAGTTTCTCAGAAAGCTTCTTTCTCTTTGTTATCGGAGGATATTTCCTTTGGCCCTATAGTCTTCAAAGGGATCCGAAATATCTGTTCTCAGATTCCACAGAAATAAGGCTAGCAAAGAGATCCACGAAATACAGATGTAACTCTGTGAGATGAATTAACAGAACACTAAGCAGTTTCTCAGAAAGCTTCTTTCCAGATTTCATCTGAGGATATTTCCTTTTTCACCATAGCCCTCTAAGGGCTTCCAAATATCACCTTGCGAATTCCACGAGAACTGTCTTAGCGAAAGGCTTCTTGAGGGGAAAGCTGTAACTCTGTGAGATAATTTCACAGAACACAAAGAAGTTTCTCAGAAAGCTTCTTTCTCTTTGTTATCGGAGGATAATTCCTTTGGCCCTATAGTCTTCAAAGGGATCCGAAATATCTGTTCTCAGATTCCACAGAAATAAGGCTAGCAAAGAGATCCACGAAATACAGATGTAACTCTGTGAGATGAATTAACAGAACACTAAGCAGTTTCTCAGAAAGCTTCTTTCCAGATTTCATCTGAGGATATTTCCTTTTTCACCATAGCCCTCTATGGGCTTCCAAATATCACTTTGCCAATTCCACGAGAACTGTCTTAGCGAAAGGCTTCTTGAGGGGAAAGCTGTAACTTTGTGAGATGATTTCACAGAACACAAAGAAGTTTCTCAGAAAGCTTCTTTCTCTTTGTTATCGGAGGATATTTCCTTTGGCCCTATAGTCTTCAAAGGGATCCGAAATATCTGTTCTCAGATTCCACAGAAATAAGGCTAGCAAAGAGATCCAGGAAATACAGATGTAACTCTGTGAGATGAATTAACAGAACACTAAGCAGTTTCTCAGAAACTTCTTTCCAGATTTCATCTGTGGATATTTCCTTTTTCACCATAGCCCTCTATGGGCTTCCAAATATCTCTTTGCCAATTCCACAGGGAGTGTCTTAGCGAAAGGCTTCTTGAGGGGAAAGCTGTAACTCTGTGAGATGATTTCACAGTATACAAAGAAGTTTCTCAGAAAACTTCTTTCTCTTTGTTAACGGAGGATATTTCCTTTGGCCCTATAGTCTGCAAAGGGATCCGAAATATCTGTTCTCAGATTCCACAGAAATAAGGCTAGCAAAGACATCGACGAAATACAGATGTAACTCTGTGAGATGAATTAACAGAACACTAAGCAGTGTCTCAGAAAGCTTCTTTCCAGATTTCATCTGAGGATATTTCCTTTTTCACCATAGCCCTCTATGGCCTTCCAAATATCTCTTTGGCAATTCCACAGGGAGTGTCTTAGCGAAAGGGTTGTTGAGGGGAAAGCTGTAACTCTGTGAGATGATTTCACAGTATACAAAGAAGTTTCTCAGAAAACTTCTTTCTCTTTGTTATCGGAGGATATTTACTTTGGCCGTATAGTCTTCAAAGGGATCCGAAATATCTGTTCTCAGATTCCACAGAAATAAGACTAGCAAAGAGATCCACGAAATACAGATGTAACTCTGTGAGATGAATTAACAGAACACGAAGCAATTTCTCAGAAAGCTTCTTTCCAGATTTCATCTGAGGATATTTCCTTTTTCACCATAGCCCTCTATGGGCTTCCAAATATCACGTTGCCAATTACACAAGAACTGTCTTAGCGAAAGGCCTCTTGAGGGGAAAGCTGTAACTCTGTGAGATGATTTCACAGAATACAAAGAAGTTTCTCAGAAAGCTTCTTTCTCTTTGTTATCGGAGGATATTTCCTTTGGCCCTATAGTCTTCAAAGGGATCCGAAATATCTGTTCTCAGATTCCACAGAAATAAAGCTAGCACAGAGATCCACGAAATATAGATGTAACTCTGTGAGATAAATTAACAGAACACTAAGCAGTTTCTCAGAAGACTTCTTTCCAGATTTCATCTGAGGATATTTCCTTTTTCACCATAGCCCTCTATGGGCTTCCAAATATCACTTTGCCAATTCCCCAAGAACTGTCTTAGCGAAAGGCTTCTTGAGGGGAAAGCTGTAACTCGATGAGATGATTTCACAGAACACAAAGAAGTTTCTCAGAAAGCTTCTTTCTCTTTGTTATCGGAGGATATTTCCTTTGTCCCTATAGTCTTCAAAGGGATCCGAAATATCTGTTCTCAGATTCCACAGAAATAAGGCTAGCAAAGAGATCCACGAAATAAAGATGTAACTCTGTGAGATGAATTAACAGAACACTAAGCAGTTTCTCAGAAAGCTTCTTTCAGGTTTCATCTGAGGATATTTCCTTTTTCACCATAGCCCTCTAAGGGCTTCCAAATATCACCTTGCGAATTCCACGAGAACTGTCTTAGCGAAAGGCTTCTTGAGGGGAAAGCTGTAACTCTGTGAGATAATTTCACAGAACACAAAGAAGTTTCTCAGAAAGCTTCTTTCTCTTTGTTATCAGAGGATAATTCCTTTGGCCCTATAGTCTTCAAAGGGATCCGAAATATCTGTTCTCAGATTCCACAGAAATAAGGCTAGCAAAGAGATCCACGAAATACAGATGTAACTCTGTGAGATGAATTAACAGAACACTAAGCAGTTTCTCAGAAAGCTTCTTTCCAGATTTCATCTGAGGATATTTCCTTTTTCACCCTAGCCCTCCATGGGCTTCGAAATAGCACTTTGCCAATTCCACAAGGACTGTCTTAGCGAAAGTCTTCTTGAGGGGAAAGCTGTAACTCTGTGAGATGATTTCACAGAACCCAAAGGAGTTTCTCAGAAAGCTTCTTTCTCTTTGTTATCGGAGGATATTTCCTTTGGCCCTATAGTCTTCAAAGGGATCCGAAATATCTGTTCTCAGATTCCACAGAAATAAGGCTAGCAAAGAGATCCACGAAATACAGATGTAACTCTGTGAGATGAATTAACAGAACACTAAGCAGTTTCTCAGAAAGCTTCTTTCCAGATTTCATCTGAGGATATTTCCTTTTTCACCATAGCCCTCTAAGGGCTTCCAAATATCACCTTGCGAATTCCACGAGAACTGTCTTAGCGAAAGGCTTCTTGAGGGGAAAGCTGTAACTCTGTGAGATAATTTCACAGAACACAAAGAAGTTTCTCAGAAAGCTTCTTTCTCTTTGTTATCGGAGGATAATTCCTTTGGCCCTATAGTCTTCAAAGGGATCCGAAATATCTGTTCTCAGATTCCACAGAAATAAGGCTAGCAAAGAGATCCACGAAATACAGATGTAACTCTGTGAGATGAATTAACAGAACACTAAGCAGTTTCTCAGAAAGCTTCTTTCCAGATTTCATCTGAGGATATTTCCTTTTTCACCATAGCCCTCTATGGGCTTCCAAATATCACTTTGCCAATTCCACGAGAACTGTCTTAGCGAAAGGCTTCTTGAGGGGAAAGCTGTAACTTTGTGAGATGATTTCACAGAACACAAAGAAGTTTCTCAGAAAGCTTCTTTCTCTTTGTTATCGGAGGATATTTCCTTTGGCCCTATAGTCTTCAAAGGGATCCGAAATATCTGTTCTCAGATTCCACAGAAATAAGGCTAGCAAAGAGATCCACGAAATACAGATGTAACTCTGTGAGATGAATTAACAGAACACTAAGCAGTTTCTCAGAAACTTCTTTCCAGATTTCATCTGTGGATATTTCCTTTTTCACCATAGCCCTCTATGGGCTTCCAAATATCTCTTTGCCAATTCCACAGGGAGTGTCTTAGCGAAAGGCTTCTTGAGGGGAAAGCTGTAACTCTGTGAGATGATTTCACAGTATACAAAGAAGTTTCTCAGAAAACTTCTTTCTCTTTGTTAACGGAGGATATTTCCTTTGGCCCTATAGTCTGCAAAGGATCCGAAATATCTGTTCTCAGATTCCACAGAAATAAGGCTAGCAAAGACATCGACGAAATACAGATGTAACACTGTGAGATGAATTAACAGAACACTAAGCAGTGTCTCAGAAAGCTTCTTTCCAGATTTCATCTGAGGATATTTCCTTTTTCACCATAGCCCTCTATGGCCTTCCAAATATCTCTTTGCCAATTCCACAGGGAGTGTCTTAGCGAAAGGGTTGTTGAGGGGAAAGCTGTAACTCTGTGAGATGATTTCACAGTATACAAAGAAGTTTCTCAGAAAACTTCTTTCTCTTTGTTATCGGAGGATATTTACTTTGGCCGTATAGTCTTCAAAGGGATCCGAAATATCTGTTCTCAGATTCCACAGAAATAAGACTAGCAAAGAGATCCACGAAATACAGATGTAACTCTGTGAGATGAATTAACAGAACACGAAGCAATTTCTCAGAAAGCTTCTTTCCAGATTTCATCTGAGGATATTTCCTTTTTCACCATAGCCCTCTATGGGCTTCCAAATATCACGTTGCCAATTACACAAGAACTGTCTTAGCGAAAGGCCTCTTGAGGGGAAAGCTGTAACTCTGTGAGATGATTTCACAGAATACAAAGAAGTTTCTCAGAAAGCTTCTTTCTCTTTGTTATCGGAGGATATTTCCTTTGGCCCTATAGTCTTCAAAGGGATCCGAAATATCTGTTCTCAGATTCCACAGAAATAAAGCTAGCACAGAGATCCACGAAATATAGATGTAACTCTGTGAGATAAATTAACAGAACACTAAGCAGTTTCTCAGAAGACTTCTTTCCAGATTTCATCTGAGGATATTTCCTTTTTCACCATAGCCCTCTATGGGCTTCCAAATATCACTTTGCCAATTCCCCAAGAACTGTCTTAGCGAAAGGCTTCTTGAGGGGAAAGCTGTAACTCGATGAGATGATTTCACAGAACACAAAGAAGTTTCTCAGAAAGCTTCTTTCTCTTTGTTATCGGAGGATATTTCCTTTGTCCCTATAGTCTTCAAAGGGATCCGAAATATCTGTTCTCAGATTCCACAGAAATAAGGCTAGCAAAGAGATCCACGAAATAAAGATGTAACTCTGTGAGATGAATTAACAGAACACTAAGCAGTTTCTCAGAAAGCTTCTTTCAGGTTTCATCTGAGGATATTTCCTTTTTCACCATAGCCCTCTATGGGCTTCCAAATATCACTTTGCCAATTCCACAAGAACTGTCTTAGCGAAAGGCTTCTTGAGGGGAAACCTGTAACTCTGTGAGATGATTTCACAGAACACAAAGAAGTTTCTGAGAAAGCTTCTTTCTCTTTGTTATCGGAGGATATTTCCTTTGGCCCTATAGACTTTAAAGGGATCCGAAATATCTGTTCTCAGATTCCACAGAAATAAGGCTAGCAAAGAGATCCACGAAATAAAGATGTAACTCTGTGAGATGAATTAACAGAACACTAAGCAGTTTCTCAGAAAGCTTCTTTACAGATTTCATCTGAGGATATTTCCTTTTTCACCCTAGCCCTCCTCGGGGTTCAAAATATCACTTTGCCAATTCCACAACAACTGTCTTAGCGAAAGGCTTCTTGAGGGGAAAGCTGTAACTCTGTGAGATGATTTCACAGAACACAAAGAAGTTTCTCAGAAATCTTCTTTCTCTTTGTTATCGGAGGATATCTCCTTTGGCCCTATAGCCTTCAAAGGGATCCGAAATATCTGTTCTCAGATTCCACAGAAATAAGGCTAGCAAAGAGATCCACGAAATACAGATGTAACTCTGTGAGATGAATTAACAGAACACTAAGCAGTTTCTCAGAAAGCTTCTTTCCAGATTTCATCTGAGGATATTTCCTTTCTCACCCTAGCCCTCTATGGGCTTCCAAATATCACTTTCCCAATTCCACAAGAACTGTCTTAGCGAAAGGCTTCTTGAGGGGAAAGCTGTAACTCTGTGAGATGATTTCACAGAACACAAAGAAGTTTCTCAGAAAGCTTCTTTCTCTTTGTTATCGGAGGATATTTCCTTTGGCCCTATAGTCTTCAAAGGGATCCGAAATATCTGTTCCCAGATTCCACAGAAATAAGGCTAGCAAAGAGATCCACGAAATACAGATTTAACTCTGTGAGATGATTTCACAGAACACTAAGCAGTTTCTCAGAAAGCTTCTTTCCAGATTTCATCTGAGGATGTTTCCTTTTTCACCATAGCCCTCTATAGGCTTCCAAATATCACTTTGCCAATTCCACAACAACTGTCTTAGCGAAAGGCTTCCTCAGGGGAAAGCTGTAACTCTGTGAGATGATTTCACAGAACACAAAGAAGTTTCTCAGAAAGCTTCTTTCTCTTTGTTATCGGAGGATATTTTCTTTGGCCCTATAGTATTCAAAGAATCCGAAATATCTGTTCTCAGATTCCACAGAAATAAGGCTAGCAAAGAGTTCCACGAAATACAGATGTAACTCTGTGAGATGAATTAACAGAACACTAAGCAGTTTCTCAGAAAGCTTTTTTCCAGATTTCATCTGAGGATATTTCCTTTTTCACCATAGCCCTCTATGGGCTTCCGAATATCACTTTGCCAATTCCACAAGAACTGTCTTAGCGAAAGGCTTCTTGAGGTGAAAGCTGTAACTCTGTGAGATGATTTCACAGAACACAAAGAAGTTTCTCAGAAAACTTCTTTCTCTTTGTTATCGGAGGATATTTCCTTTGGCCCTATAGTCTTCAAATGGATCCGAAATATCTGTTCTCAGATTCCACAGAAATAAGACTAGCAAAAAGACCCACGAAATACAGATGTAACTCTGTGAGATGAATTAACAGAACACTAAGCAGTTTCTCAGAAAGCTTCTTTCCAGATTTCATCTGAGGATATTTCCTTTTTCACCATAGCCCTCTAAGGGCTTCCAAATATCACCTTGCGAATTCCACGAGAACTGTCTTAGCGAAAGGCTTCTTGAGGGGAAAGCTGTAACTCTGTGAGATAATTTCACAGAACACAAAGAAGTTTCTCAGAAAGCTTCTTTCTCTTTGTTATCGGAGGATAATTCCTTTGGCCCTATAGTCTTCAAAGGGATCCGAAATATCTGTTCTCAGATTCCACAGAAATAAGGCTAGCAAAGAGATCCACGAAATACAGATGTAACTCTGTGAGATGAATTAACAGAACACTAAGCAGTTTCTCAGAAAGCTTCTTTCCAGATTTCATCTGAGGATATTTCCTTTTTCACCATAGCCCTCTATGGGCTTCCAAATATCACTTTGCCAATTCCACGAGAACTGTCTTAGCGAAAGGCTTCTTGAGGGGAAAGCTGTAACTTTGTGAGATGATTTCACAGAACACAAAGAAGTTTCTCAGAAAGCTTCTTTCTCTTTGTTATCGGAGGATATTTCCTTTGGCCCTATAGTCTTCAAAGGGATCCGAAATATCTGTTCTCAGATTCCACAGAAATAAGGCTAGCAAAGAGATCCACGAAATACAGATGTAACTCTGTGAGATGAATTAACAGAACACTAAGCAGTTTCTCAGAAACTTCTTTCCAGATTTCATCTGTGGATATTTCCTTTTTCACCATAGCCCTCTATGGGCTTCCAAATATCTCTTTGCCAATTCCACAGGGAGTGTCTTAGCGAAAGGCTTCTTGAGGGGAAAGCTGTAACTCTGTGAGATGATTTCACAGTATACAAAGAAGTTTCTCAGAAAACTTCTTTCTCTTTGTTAACGGAGGATATTTCCTTTGGCCCTATAGTCTGCAAAGGGATCCGAAATATCTGTTCTCAGATTCCACAGAAATAAGGCTAGCAAAGACATCGACGAAATACAGATGTAACTCTGTGAGATGAATTAACAGAACACTAAGCAATTTCTCAGAAAGCTTCTTTCCAGATTTCATCTGAGGATATTTCCTTTTTCACCATAGCCCTCTATGGGCTTCCAAATATCACGTTGCCAATTACACAAGAACTGTCTTAGCGAAAGGCCTCTTGAGGGGAAAGCTGTAACTCTGTGAGATGATTTCACAGAATACAAAGAAGTTTTTCAGAAAGCTTCTTTCTCTTTGTTATCGGAGGATATTTCCTTTGGCCCTATAGTCTTCAAAGGGATCCGAAATATCTGTTCTCAGATTCCACAGAAATAAAGCTAGCACAGAGATCCACGAAATATAGATGTAACTCTGTGAGATAAATTAACAGAACACTAAGCAGTTTCTAGGAAGGCTTCTTTCCAGATTTCATCTGAGGATATTTCCTTTTTCACCATAGCCCTCTATGGGCTTCCAAATATCACTTTGCCAATTCCCCAAGAACTGTCTTAGCGAAAGGCTTCTTGAGGGGAAAGCTGTAACTCGATGAGATGATTTCACAGAACACAAAGAAGTTTCTCAGAAAGCTTCTTTCTCTTTGTTATCGGAGGATATTTCCTTTGTCCCTATAGTCTTCAAAGGGATCCGAAATATCTGTTCTCAGATTCCACAGAAATAAGGCTAGCAAAGAGATCCACGAAATAAAGATGTAACTCTGTGAGATGAATTAACAGAACACTAAGCAGTTTCTCAGAAAGCTTCTTTCAGGTTTCATCTGAGGATATTTCCTTTTTCACCATAGCCCTCTATGGGCTTCCAAATATCACTTTGCCAATTCCACAAGAACTGTCTTAGCGAAAGGCTTCTTGAGGGGAAACCTGTAACTCTGTGAGATGATTTCACAGAACACAAAGAAGTTTCTGAGAAAGCTTCTTTCTCTTTGTTATCGGAGGATATTTCCTTTGGCCCTATAGACTTTAAAGGGATCCGAAATATCTGTTCTCAGATTCCACAGAAATAAGGCTAGCAAAGAGATCCACGAAATAAAGATGTAACTCTGTGAGATGAATTAACAGAACACTAAGCAGTTTCTCAGAAAGCTTCTTTACAGATTTCATCTGAGGATATTTCCTTTTTCACCCTAGCCCTCTACGGGGTTCAAAATATCACTTTGCCAATTCCACAACAACTGTCTTAGCGAAAGGCTTCTTGAGGGGAAAGCTGTAACTCTGTGAGATGATTTCACAGAACACAAAGAAGTTTCTCAGAAATCTTCTTTCTCTTTGTTATCGGAGGATATCTCCTTTGGCCCTATAGCCTTCAAAGGGATCCGAAATATCTGTTCTCAGATTCCACAGAAATAAGGCTAGCAAAGAGATCCACGAAATACAGATGTAACTCTGTGAGATGAATTAACAGAACACTAAGCAGTTTCTCAGAAAGCTTCTTTCCAGATTTCATCTGAGGATATTTCCTTTCTCACCCTAGCCCTCTATGGGCTTCCAAATATCACTTTCCCAATTCCACAAGAACTGTCTTAGCGAAAGGCTTCTTGAGGGGAAAGCTGTAACTCTGTGAGATGATTTCACAGAACACAAAGAAGTTTCTCAGAAAGCTTCTTTCTCTTTGTTATCGGAGGATATTTCCTTTGGCCCTATAGTCTTCAAAGGGATCCGAAATATCTGTTCCCAGATTCCACAGAAATAAGGCTAGCAAAGAGATCCACGAAATACAGATTTAACTCTGTGAGATGATTTCACAGAACACTAAGCAGTTTCTCAGAAAGCTTCTTTCCATATTTCATCTGAGGATGTTTCCTTTTTCACCACAGCCCTCTATAGGCTTCCAAATATCACTTTGCCAATTCCACAACAACTGTCTTAGCGAAAGGCTTCCTCAGGGGAAAGCTGTAACTCTGTGAGATGATTTCACAGAACACAAAGAAGTTTCTCAGAAAGCTTCTTTCTCTTTGTTATCGGAGGATATTTTCTTTGGCCCTATAGTATTCAAAGAATCCGAAATATCTGTTCTCAGATTCCACAGAAATAAGGCTAGCAAAGAGTTCCACGAAATACAGATGTAACTCTGTGAGATGAATTAACAGAACACTAAGCAGTTTCTCAGAAAGCTTTTTTCCAGATTTCATCTGAGGATATTTCCTTTTTCACCATAGCCCTCTATGGGCTTCCGAATATCACTTTGCCAATTCCACAAGAACTGTCTTAGCGAAAGGCTTCTTGAGGTGAAAGCTGTAACTCTGTGAGATGATTTCACAGAACACAAAGAAGTTTCTCAGAAAACTTCTTTCTCTTTGTTATCGGAGGATATTTCCTTTGGCCCTATAGTCTTCAAATGGATCCGAAATATCTGTTCTCAGATTCCACAGAAATAAGACTAGCAAAAAGACCCACGAAATACAGATGTAACTCTGTGAGATGAATTAACAGAACACTAAGCAGTTTCTCAGAAAGCTTCTTTCCAGATTTCATCTGAGGATATTTCCTTTTTCACCATAGCCCTCTAAGGGCTTCCAAATATCACCTTGCGAATTCCACGAGAACTGTCTTAGCGAAAGGCTTCTTGAGGGGAAAGCTGTAACTCTGTGAGATAATTTCACAGAACACAAAGAAGTTTCTCAGAAAGCTTCTTTCTCTTTGTTATCGGAGGATAATTCCTTTGGCCCTATAGTCTTCAAAGGGATCCGAAATATCTGTTCTCAGATTCCACAGAAATAAGGCTAGCAAAGAGATCCACGAAATACAGATGTAACTCTGTGAGATGAATTAACAGAACACTAAGCAGTTTCTCAGAAAGCTTCTTTCCAGATTTCATCTGAGGATATTTCCTTTTTCACCATAGCCCTCTATGGGCTTCCAAATATCACTTTGCCAATTCCACGAGAACTGTCTTAGCGAAAGGCTTCTTGAGGGGAAAGCTGTAACTTTGTGAGATGATTTCACAGAACACAAAGAAGTTTCTCAGAAAGCTTCTTTCTCTTTGTTATCGGAGGATATTTCCTTTGGCCCTATAGTCTTCAAAGGGATCCGAAATATCTGTTCTCAGATTCCACAGAAATAAGGCTAGCAAAGAGATCCACGAAATACAGATGTAACTCTGTGAGATGAATTAACAGAACACTAAGCAGTTTCTCAGAAACTTCTTTCCAGATTTCATCTGTGGATATTTCCTTTTTCACCATAGCCCTCTATGGGCTTCCAAATATCTCTTTGCCAATTCCACAGGGAGTGTCTTAGCGAAAGGCTTCTTGAGGGGAAAGCTGTAACTCTGTGAGATGATTTCACAGTATACAAAGAAGTTTCTCAGAAAACTTCTTTCTCTTTGTTAACGGAGGATATTTCCTTTGGCCCTATAGTCTGCAAAGGGATCCGAAATATCTGTTCTCAGATTCCACAGAAATAAGGCTAGCAAAGACATCGACGAAATACAGATGTAACTCTGTGAGATGAATTAACAGAACACTAAGCAATTTCTCAGAAAGCTTCTTTCCAGATTTCATCTGAGGATATTTCCTTTTTCACCATAGCCCTCTATGGGCTTCCAAATATCACGTTGCCAATTACACAAGAACTGTCTTAGCGAAAGGCCTCTTGAGGGGAAAGCTGTAACTCTGTGAGATGATTTCACAGAATACAAAGAAGTTTTTCAGAAAGCTTCTTTATCTTTGTTATCGGAGGATATTTCCTTTGGCCCTATAGTCTTCAAAGGGATCCGAAATATCTGTTCTCAGATTCCACAGAAATAAAGCTAGCACAGAGATCCACGAAATATAGATGTAACTCTGTGAGATAAATTAACAGAACACTAAGCAGTTTCTCAGAAGGCTTCTTTCCAGATTTCATCTGAGGATATTTCCTTTTTCACCATAGCCCTCTATGGGCTTCCAAATATCACTTTGCCAATTCCCCAAGAACTGTCTTAGCGAAAGGCTTCTTGAGGGGAAAGCTGTAACTCGATGAGATGATTTCACAGAACACAAAGAAGTTTCTCAGAAAGCTTCTTTCTCTTTGTTATCGGAGGATATTTCCTTTGGCCCTATAGTCTTCAAAGGGATCCGAAATATCTGTTCTCAGATTCCACAGAAATAAGGCTAGCAAAGAGATCCACGAAATAAAGATGTAACTCTGTGAGATGAATTAACAGAACACTAAGCAGTTTCTCAGAAAGCTTCTTTCCAGATTTCATCTGAGGATATTTCCTTTTTCACCATAGCCCTCTATGGGCTTCCAAATATCACTTTGCCAATTCCACAAGAACTGTCTTAGCGAAAGGCTTCTTGAGGGGAAACCTGTAACTCTGTGAGATGATTTCACAGAACACAAAGAAGTTTCTGAGAAAGCTTCTTTCTCTTTGTTATCGGAGGATATTTCCTTTGGCCCTATAGACTTTAAAGGGATCCGAAATATCTGTTCTCAGATTCCACAGAAATAAAGCTAGCAAAGAGATCCACGAAATAAAGATGTAACTCTGTGAGATGAATTAACAGAACACTAAGCAGTTTCTCAGAAAGCTTCTTTACAGATTTCATCTGAGGATATTTCCTTTTTCACCCTAGCCCTCTACGGGGTTCAAAATATCACTTTGCCAATTCCACAACAACTGTCTTAGCGAAAGGCTTCTTGAGGGGAAAGCTGTAACTCTGTGAGATGATTTCACAGAACACAAAGAAGTTTCTCAGAAAGCTTCTTTCTCTTTGTTATCGGAGGATATCTCCTTTGGCCCTATAGCCTTCAAAGGGATCCGAAATATCTGTTCTCAGATTCCACAGAAATAAGGCTAGCAAAGAGATCCACGAAATACAGATGTAACTCTGTGAGATGAATTAACAGAACACTAAGCAGTTTCTCAGAAAGCTTCTTTCCAGATTTCATCTGAGGATATTTCCTTTCTCACCCTAGCCCTCTATGGGCTTCCAAATATCACTTTCCCAATTCCACAAGAACTGTCTTAGCGAAAGGCTTCTTGAGGGGAAAGCTGTAACTCTGTGAGATGATTTCACAGAACACAAAGAAGTTTCTCAGAAAGCTTCTTTCTCTTTGTTATCGGAGGATATTTCCTTTGGCCCTATAGTCTTCAAAGGGATCCGAAATATCTGTTCCCAGATTCCACAGAAATAAGGCTAGCAAAGAGATCCACGAAATACAGATTTAACTCTGTGAGATGATTTCACAGAACACTAAGCAGTTTCTCAGAAAGCTTCTTTCCAGATTTCATCTGAGGATGTTTCCTTTTTCACCATAGCCCTCTATAGGCTTCCAAATATCACTTTGCCAATTCCACAACAACTGTCTTAGCGAAAGGCTTCCTCAGGGGAAAGCTGTAACTCTGTGAGATGATTTCACAGAACACAAAGAAGTTTCTCAGAAAGCTTCTTTCTCTTTGTTATCGGAGGATATTTTCTTTGGCCCTATAGTATTCAAAGAATCCGAAATATCTGTTCTCAGATTCCACAGAAATAAGGCTAGCAAAGAGTTCCACGAAATACAGATGTAACTCTGTGAGATGAATTAACACAACACTAAGCAGTTTCTCAGAAAGCTTTTTTCCAGATTTCATCTGAGGATATTTCCTTTTTCACCATAGCCCTCTATGGGCTTCCGAATATCACTTTGCCAATTCCACAAGAACTGTCTTAGCGAAAGGCTTCTTGAGGTGAAAGCTGTAACTCTGTGAGATGATTTCACAGAACACAAAGAAGTTTCTCAGAAAACTTCTTTCTCTTTGTTATCGGAGGATATTTCCTTTGGCCCTATAGTCTTCAAATGTATCCGAAATATCTGTTCTCAGATTCCACAGAAATAAGACTAGCAAAAAGACCCACGAAATACAGATGTAACTCTGTGAGATGAATTAACAGAACACTAAGCAGTTTCTCAGAAAGCTTCTTTCCAGATTTCATCTGAGGATATTTCCTTTTTCACCATAGCCCTCTAAGGGCTTCCAAATATCACCTTGCGAATTCCACGAGAACTGTCTTAGCGAAAGGCTTCTTGAGGGGAAAGCTGTAACTCTGTGAGATAATTTCACAGAACACAAAGAAGTTTCTCAGAAAGCTTCTTTCTCTTTGTTATCGGAGGATAATTCCTTTGGCCCTATAGTCTTCAAAGGGATCCGAAATATCTGTTCTCAGATTCCACAGAAATAAGGCTAGCAAAGAGATCCACGAAATACAGATGTAACTCTGTGAGATGAATTAACAGAACACTAAGCAGTTTCTCAGAAAGCTTCTTTCCAGATTTCATCTGAGGATATTTCCTTTTTCACCATAGCCCTCTATGGGCTTCCAAATATCACTTTGCCAATTCCACGAGAACTGTCTTAGCGAAAGGCTTCTTGAGGGGAAAGCTGTAACTTTGTGAGATGATTTCACAGAACACAAAGAAGTTTCTCAGAAAGCTTCTTTCTCTTTGTTATCGGAGGATATTTCCTTTGGCCCTATAGTCTTCAAAGGGATCCGAAATATCTGTTCTCAGATTCCACAGAAATAAGGCTAGCAAAGAGATCCACGAAATACAGATGTAACTCTGTGAGATGAATTAACAGAACACTAAGCAGTTTCTCAGAAACTTCTTTCCAGATTTCATCTGTGGATATTTCCTTTTTCACCATAGCCCTCTATGGGCTTCCAAATATCTCTTTGCCAATTCCACAGGGAGTGTCTTAGCGAAAGGCTTCTTGAGGGGAAAGCTGTAACTCTGTGAGATGATTTCACAGTATACAAAGAAGTTTCTCAGAAAACTTCTTTCTCTTTGTTAACGGAGGATATTTCCTTTGGCCCTATAGTCTGCAAAGGGATCCGAAATATCTGTTCTCAGATTCCACAGAAATAAGGCTAGCAAAGACATCGACGAAATACAGATGTAACTCTGTGAGATGAATTAACAGAACACTAAGCAATTTCTCAGAAAGCTTCTTTCCAGATTTCATCTGAGGATATTTCCTTTTTCACCATAGCCCTCTATGGGCTTCCAAATATCACGTTGCCAATTACACAAGAACTGTCTTAGCGAAAGGCCTCTTGAGGGGAAAGCTGTAACTCTGTGAGATGATTTCACAGAATACAAAGAAGTTTTTCAGAAAGCTTCTTTCTCTTTGTTATCGGAGGATATTTCCTTTGGCCCTATAGTCTTCAAAGGGATCCGAAATATCTGTTCTCAGATTCCACAGAAATAAAGCTAGCACAGAGATCCACGAAATATAGATGTAACTCTGTGAGATAAATTAACAGAACACTAAGCAGTTTCTAGGAAGGCTTCTTTCCAGATTTCATCTGAGGATATTTCCTTTTTCACCATAGCCCTCTATGGGCTTCCAAATATCACTTTGCCAATTCCCCAAGAACTGTCTTAGCGAAAGGCTTCTTGAGGGGAAAGCTGTAACTCGATGAGATGATTTCACAGAACACAAAGAAGTTTCTCAGAAAGCTTCTTTCTCTTTGTTATCGGAGGATATTTCCTTTGGCCCTATAGTCTTCAAAGGGATCCGAAATATCTGTTCTCAGATTCCACAGAAATAAGGCTAGCAAAGAGATCCACGAAATAAAGATGTAATTCTGTGAGATGAATTAACAGAACACTAAGCAGTTTCCCAGAAAGCTTCTTTCCAGATTTCATCTGAGGATATTTCCTTTTTCACCATAGCCCTCCATGGGCTTCGAAATAGCACTTTGCCAATTCCACAAGGACTGTCTTAGCGAAAGTCTTCTTGAGGGGAAAGCTGTAACTCTGTGAGATGATTTCTCAGAACCCAAAGGAGTTTCTCAGAAAGCTTCTTTCTCTTTGTTATCGGAGGATATTTCCTTTGGCCCTATAGTCTTCAAAGGGATCCGAAATATCTGTTCTCAGATTCCACAGAAATAAGGCTAGCAAAGAGATCCACGAAATACAGATGTAACTCTGTGAGATGAATTAACAGAACACTAAGCAGTTTCTCAGAAAGCTTCTTTCCAGATTTCATCTGAGGATATTTCCTTTTTCACCATAGCCCTCTAAGGGCTTCCAAATATCACCTTGCGAATTCCACGAGAACTGTCTTAGCGAAAGGCTTCTTGAGGGGAAAGCTGTAACTCTGTGAGATAATTTCACAGAACACAAAGAAGTTTCTCAGAAAGCTTCTTTCTCTTTGTTATCGGAGGATAATTCCTTTGGCCCTATAGTCTTCAAAGGGATCCGAAATATCTGTTCTCAGATTCCACAGAAATAAGGCTAGCAAAGAGATCCACGAAATACAGATGTAACTCTGTGAGATGAATTAACAGAACACTAAGCAGTTTCTCAGAAAGCTTCTTTCCAGATTTCATCTGAGGATATTTCCTTTTTCACCATAGCCCTCTATGGGCTTCCAAATATCACTTTGCCAATTCCACGAGAACTGTCTTAGCGAAAGGCTTCTTGAGGGGAAAGCTGTAACTTTGTGAGATGATTTCACAGAACACAAAGAAGTTTCTCAGAAAGCTTCTTTCTCTTTGTTATCGGAGGATATTTCCTTTGGCCCTATAGTCTTCAAAGGGATCCGAAATATCTGTTCTCAGATTCCACAGAAATAAGGCTAGCAAAGAGATCCACGAAATACAGATGTAACTCTGTGAGATGAATTAACAGAACACTAAGCAGTTTCTCAGAAACTTCTTTCCAGATTTCATCTGTGGATATTTCCTTTTTCACCATAGCCCTCTATGGGCTTCCAAATATCTCTTTGCCAATTCCACAGGGAGTGTCTTAGCGAAAGGCTTCTTGAGGGGAAAGCTGTAACTCTGTGAGATGATTTCACAGTATACAAAGAAGTTTCTCAGAAAACTTCTTTCTCTTTGTTAACGGAGGATATTTCCTTTGGCCCTATAGTCTTCAAAGGGATCCGAAATATCTGTTCTCAGATTCCACAGAAATAAGGCTAGCAAAGACATCGACGAAATACAGATGTAACTCTGTGAGATGAATTAACAGAACACTAAGCAGTGTCTCAGAAAGCTTCTTTCCAGATTTCATCTGAGGATATTTCCTTTTTCACCATAGCCCTCTATGGCCTTCCAAATATCTCTTTGCCAATTCCACAGGGAGTGTCTTAGCGAAAGGGTTGTTGAGGGGAAAGCTGTAACTCTGTGAGATGATTTCACAGTATACAAAGAAGTTTCTCAGAAAACTTCTTTCTCTTTGTTATCGGAGGATATTTACTTTGGCCGTATAGTCTTCAAAGGGATCCGAAATATCTGTTCTCAGATTCCACAGAAATAAGACTAGCAAAGAGATCCACGAAATACAGATGTAACTCTGTGAGATGAATTAACAGAACACGAAGCAATTTCTCAGAAAGCTTCTTTCCAGATTTCATCTGAGGATATTTCCTTTTTCACCATAGCCCTCTATGGGCTTCCAAATATCACGTTGCCAATTACACAAGAACTGTCTTAGCGAAAGGCCTCTTGAGGGGAAAGCTGTAACTCTGTGAGATGATTTCACAGAATACAAAGAAGTTTCTCAGAAAGCTTCTTTCTCTTTGTTATCGGAGGATATTTCCTTTGGCCCTATAGTCTTCAAAGGGATCCGAAATATCTGTTCTCAGATTCCACAGAAATAAAGCTAGCACAGAGATCCACGAAATATAGATGTAACTCTGTGAGATAAATTAACAGAACACTAAGCAGTTTCTCAGAAGACTTCTTTCCAGATTTCATCTGAGGATATTTCCTTTTTCACCATAGCCCTCTATGGGCTTCCAAATATCACTTTGCCAATTCCCCAAGAACTGTCTTAGCGAAAGGCTTCTTGAGGGGAAAGCTGTAACTCGATGAGATGATTTCACAGAACACAAAGAAGTTTCTCAGAAAGCTTCTTTCTCTTTGTTATCGGAGGATATTTCCTTTGTCCCTATAGTCTTCAAAGGGATCCGAAATATCTGTTCTCAGATTCCACAGAAATAAGGCTAGCAAAGAGATCCACGAAATAAAGATGTAACTCTGTGAGATGAATTAACAGAACACTAAGCAGTTTCTCAGAAAGCTTCTTTCAGGTTTCATCTGAGGATATTTCCTTTTTCACCATAGCCCTCTATGGGCTTCCAAATATCACTTTGCCAATTCCACAAGAACTGTCTTAGCGAAAGGCTTCTTGAGGGGAAACCTGTAACTCTGTGAGATGATTTCACAGAACACAAAGAAGTTTCTGAGAAAGCTTCTTTCTCTTTGTTATCGGAGGATATTTCCTTTGGCCCTATAGACTTTAAAGGGATCCGAAATATCTGTTCTCAGATTCCACAGAAATAAAGCTAGCAAAGAGATCCACGAAATAAAGATGTAACTCTGTGAGATGAATTAACAGAACACTAAGCAGTTTCTCAGAAAGCTTCTTTACAGATTTCATCTGAGGATATTTCCTTTTTCACCCTAGCCCTCCTCGGGGTTCAAAATATCACTTTGCCAATTCCACAACAACTGTCTTAGCGAAAGGCTTCTTGAGGGGAAAGCTGTAACTCTGTGAGATGATTTCACAGAACACAAAGAAGTTTCTCAGAAATCTTCTTTCTCTTTGTTATCGGAGGATATCTCCTTTGGCCCTATAGCCTTCAAAGGGATCCGAAATATCTGTTCTCAGATTCCACAGAAATAAGGCTAGCAAAGAGATCCACGAAATACAGATGTAACTCTGTGAGATGAATTAGCAGAACACTAAGCAGTTTCTCAGAAAGCTTCTTTCCAGATTTCATCTGAGGATATTTCCTTTCTCACCCTAGCCCTCTATGGGCTTCCAAATATCACTTTCCCAATTCCACAAGAACTGTCTTAGCGAAAGGCTTCTTGAGGGGAAAGCTGTAACTCTGTGAGATGATTTCACAGAACACAAAGTAGTTTCTCAGAAAGCTTCTTTCTCTTTGTTATCGGAGGATATTTCCTTTGGCCCTATAGTCTTCAAAGGGATCCGAAATATCTGTTCCCAGATTCCACAGAAATAAGGCTAGCAAAGAGATCCACGAAATACAGATGTAACTCTGTGAGATGATTTCACAGAACACTAAGCAGTTTCTCAGAAAGCTTCTTTCCAGATTTCATCTGAGGATGTTTCCTTTTTCACCATAGCCCTCTATAGGCTTCCAAATATCACTTTGCCAATTCCACAACAACTGTCTTAGCGAAAGGCTTCCTCAGGGGAAAGCTGTAACTCTGTGAGATGATTTCACAGAACACAAAGAAGTTTCTCAGAAAGCTTCTTTCTCTTTGTTATCGGAGGATATTTTCTTTGGCCCTATAGTATTCAAAGAATCCGAAATATCTGTTCTCAGATTCCACAGAAATAAGGCTAGCAAAGAGTTCCACGAAATACAGATGTAACTCTGTGAGATGAATTAACAGAACACTAAGCAGTTTCTCAGAAAGCTTTTTTCCAGATTTCATCTGAGGATATTTCCTTTTTCACCATAGCCCTCTATGGGCTTCCGAAAATCACTTTGCCAATTCCACAAGAACTGTCTTAGCGAAAGGCTTCTTGAGGTGAAAGCTGTAACTCTGTGAGATGATTTCACAGAACACAAAGAAGTTTCTCAGAAAACTTCTTTCTCTTTGTTATCGGAGGATATTTCCTTTGGCCCTATAGTCTTCAAATGGATCCGAAATATCTGTTCTCAGATTCCACAGAAATAAGACTAGCAAAAAGACCCACGAAATACAGATGTAACTCTGTGAGATGAATTAAGAGAACACTAAGCAGTTTCTCAGAAAGCTTCTTTACAGATTTCATCTGAGGATATTTCCTTTTTCACCATAGCCCTCTATGGGCTTCCAAATATCTCTTTGGCTATTCCACAAGAACTATCTTAGCGAAAGGCTTCTTGAGGGGAAAGCTGTGACTCTGTGAGATGATTTCACAGAACACAAAGAAGTTTCTCAGAAAGCTTCTTTCTCTTTGTTATCGGAGGATATTTCCTTTGACCCTATAGTCTTCAAAGGGATCCGAAATATCTGTTCTCAGATTCCACAGAAATAAGGCTAGCAAAGAGATCCACGAAATACAGATGTAACTCTGTGAGATGATTTCACAGAACACTAAGCAGTTTCTCAGAAAGCTTCTTTCCAGATTTCATCTGAGGATATTTCCTTTTTCACCATAGCCCTCCATGGGCTTCGAAATAGCACTTTTCCAATTCCACAAGGACTGTATTAGCGAAAGGCTTCTGGAGGGGAAAGCAGTAACTCTGTGAGATGATTTCACAGAACCCAAAGGAGTCTCTCAGAAAGCTTCTTTCTCTTTGTTATCGGAGGATATTTCCTTTGGCCCTATAGTCTTCAAAGGAATCCGAAATATCTGTTCTCAGATTCCACAGAAATAAGGCTAGCAAAGAGATCCACGAAATACAGATGTAACTCTGTGAGATGAATTAACAGAACACTAAGCAGTTTCTCAGAAAGCTTCTTTCCAGATTTCATCTGAGGATATTTCCTTTTTCACCATAGCCCTCTATGGGCTTCCAAATATCACTTTGCCAATTCCACGAGAACTGTCTTAGCGAAAGGCTTCTTGAGGGGAAAGCTGTAACTCTGTGAGATGATTTCACAGAACACAAAGAAGTTTCTCAGATAGCTTCTTTCTCTTTGTTATCGGAGGATATTTTCTTTGGCCCTATAGTCTTCAAAGGGATCCGAAGTATCTGTTCTCAGATTCCACAGAAATAAGGCTAGCAAAGAGATCCACGAAATACAGGTGTAACTCTGTGAGATGAATTAACAGAACACTAAGCAGTTTCTCAGAAACTTCTTTCCAGATTTCATCTGTGGATATTTCCTTTTTCACCATAGCCCTCTATGGGCTTCCAAATATCTCTTTGCCAATTCCACAGGGAGTGTCTTAGCGAAAGGCTTCTTGAGGGGAAAGCTGTAACTCTGTGAGATGATTTCACAGTATACAAAGAAGTTTCTCAGAAAACTTCTTTCTCTTTGTTAACGGAGGATATTTCCTTTGGCCCTATAGTCTGCAAAGGGATCCGAAATATCTGTTCTCAGATTCCACAGAAATAAGTCTAGCAAAGACATCGACGAAATACAGATGTAACTCTGTGAGATGAATTAACAGAACACTAAGCAGTTTCTCAGAAAGCTTCTTTCCGGATTTCATCTGAGGATATTTCCTTTTTCACCATAGCCCTCTATGGCCTTCCAAATATCTCTTTGCCAATTCCACAGGGAGTGTCTTAGCGAAAGGCTTCTTGAGGGGAAAGCTGTAACTCTGTGAGATGATTTCACAGTAAACAAAGAAGTTTCTCACAAAACTTCTTTCTCTTTGTTATCGGAGGATATTTCCTTTGGCCGTATAGTCTTCAAAGGGATCCGAAATATCTGTTCTCAGATTCCACAGAAATAAGGCTAACAAAGAGATCCAAGAAATACAGATGTAACACTGTGAGATGAATTAACAGAACACTAAGCAGTTTCTCAGAAAGCTTCTTTCCAGATTTCATCGGAGGATATTTCCTTTTTCACCATAGCCCTCTAAGGGCTTCCAAATATCACTTTGCCAATTCCACAAGAACTGTCTTAGCGAAAGGCTTCTTGAGGGGAAACCTGTAACTTTGTGGGATGATTTCACAGAACACAAAGAAGTTTCTCAGAAAGCTTCTTTCTCTTTGTTATCAGAGGATATTTCCTTTGGCCCTATAGACTTTAAAGGGATCCGAAATATCTGTTCTCAGATTCCACAGAAATAAGACTAGCAAAGAGATCCAGGAAATATAGATGTAACTCTGTGAGATGAATTAACAGAACACTAAGCAGTTTCTCAGAAAGCTTCTTTCCAGATTTCATCTGAGGATATTTCCTTTTTCACCATAGCCCTCTATGGGCTTCCAAATATCACTTTGCCAATTCCACAAGAACTGTCTTAGCGAAAGGCTTCTTGAGGGGAAAGCTGTAACTTTTTGAGATGATTTCACAGAACACAAAGAAGTTTCTCAGAAAGTTTCTTTCTCTTTGTTATCGGAGGATATTTCCTTTGGCCCTATAGACTTTAAAGGGATCCGAAATATCTGTTCTCAGATTCCACCGAAATAAGGCTAGCAAAGAGATCCAGGAAATATAGATGTAACTCTGTGAGATGAATTAACAGAACACTAAGCAGTTTCTCAGAAAGCTTCTTTCCAGATTTCATCTGAGGATATTTCCTTTTTCACCATAGCCCTCTATAGGCTTCCAAATATCACTTTGCCAATTCCACAACAACTGTCTTAGCGAAAGGGTTCCTCAGGCGAAAGCTGTAACTCTGTGAGATGATTTCACAGAACACAAAGAAGTTTCTCAGAAAGCTTCTTTCTCTTTGTTATCGGAGGATATTTCCTTTGGCCCTATAGTCTTCAAAGAATCCGAAATATCTGTTCTCAGATTCCGCAGAAATAAGGCTAGCAAAGAGTTCCACGAAATACAGATGTAACTCTGTGAGATGAATTAACAGAACACTAAGCAGTTTCTCAGAAAGCTTTTTTCCAGATTTCATCTGAGGATATTTCCTTTTTCACCATAGCCCTCTATGGGCTTCCGAATATCACTTTGCCAATTCCACAAGAACTGTCTTAGCGAAAGGCTTCTTGAGGGGAAAGCTGTAACTCTGTGAGATGATTTCACAGAACACAAAGAAGTTTCTCAGAAAGCTTCTTTCTCTTTGTTATCGGAGGATATTTCCTTTGGCCCTATAGTCTTCAAATGGATCCGAAATATCTGTTCTCAGATTCCACAGAAATAAGGCTAGCAAAGAGACCCACGAAATACAGATGTAACTCTGTGAGATGAATTAAGAGAACACTAAGCAGTTTCTCAGAAAGCTTCTTTACAGATTTCATCTGAGGATATTTCCTTTTTCACCATAGCCCTCTAGGGGCTTCCAAATATCTCTTTGCCAATTCCACAAGAACTGTCTTAGCGAAAAGCTTCTTGAGGGGAAAGCTGTAACTCTGTGAGATGATTTCACAGAACACAAAGGAGTTTCTCAGAAAGCTTCTTTCTCTTTGTTATCGGAGGATATTTCCTTTGGCCCTATAGTCTTCAAAGGGATCCGAAATATCTGTTCTCAGATTCCACAGAAATAAGGCTAGCAAAGAGATCCACGAAATACAGATGTAACTCTGTGAGATGATTTCACAGAACACTAAGCAGTTTCTCAGAAAGCTTCTTTCCAGATTTCATCTGAGGATATTTCCTTTTTCACCATAGCCCTCCATGGGCTTCGAAATAGCACTTTGCCAATTCCACAAGGACTGTCTTAGCGAAAGTCTTCTTGAGGGGAAAGCTGTAACTCTGTGAGATGATTTCACAGAACCCAAAGGAGTTTCTCAGAAAGCTTCTTTCTCTTTGTTATCGGAGGATATTTCCTTTGGCCCTATAGTCTTCAAAGGGATCCGAAATATCTGTTCTCAGATTCCACAGAAATAAGGCTAGCAAAGAGATCCACGAAATACAGATGTAACTCTGTGAGATGAATTAACAGAACACTAAGCAGTTTCTCAGAAAGCTTCTTTCCAGATTTCATCTTAGGATATTTCCTTTTTCACCATAGCCCTCTAAGGGCTTCCAAATATCACCTTGCGAATTCCACGAGAACTGTCTTAGCGAAAGGCTTCTTGAGGGGAAAGCTGTAACTCTGTGAGATAATTTCACAGAACACAAAGAAGTTTCTCAGAAAGCTTCTTTCTCTTTGTTATCGGAGGATAATTCCTTTGGCCCTATAGTCTTCAAAGGGATCCGAAATATCTGTTCTCAGATTCCACAGAAATAAGGCTAGCAAAGAGATCCACGAAATACAGATGTAACTCTGTGAGATGAATTAACAGAACACTAAGCAGTTTCTCAGAAAGCTTCTTTCCAGATTTCATCTGAGGATATTTCCTTTTTCACCATAGCCCTCTATGGGCTTCCAAATATCACTTTGCCAATTCCACAAGAACTGTCTTAGCGAAAGGCTTCTTGAGGGGAAAGCTGTAACTCTGTGAGATGATTTCACAGAACACAAAGAAGTTTATCAGAAAGCTTCTTTCTCTTTGTTATCGGAGGATATTTCCTTTGGCCCTATAGTCTTCAAAGGGATCCGAAATATCTGTTCTCAGATTCCACAGAAATAAGGCTAGCAAAGAGATCCACGAAATACAGATGTAACTCTGTGAGATGAATTAACAGAACACTAAGCAGTTTCTCAGAAACTTCTTTCCAGATTTCATCTGTGGATATTTCCTTTTTCCTCATAGCCCTCTATGGGCTTCCAAATATCTCTTTGCCAATTCCACAGGGAGTGTCTTAGCGAAAGGCTTCTTGAGGGGAAAGCTGTAACTCTGTGAGATGATTTCACAGTATACAAAGAAGTTTCTCAGAAAACTTCTTTCTCTTTGTTAACGGAGGATATTTCCTTTGGCCCTATAGTCTGCAAAGGGATCCGAAATATCTGTTCTCAGATTCCACAGAAATAAGGCTAGCAAAGACATCGACGAAATACAGATGTAACTCTGTGAGATGAATTAACAGAAGACTAAGCAGTGTCTCAGAAAGCTTCTTTCCAGGTTTCATCTGAGGATATTTCCTTTTTCACCATAGCCCTCTATGGCCTTCCAAATATCTCTTTGCCAATTCCACAGGGAGTGTCTTAGCGAAAGGGTTCTTGAGGGGAAAGCTGTAACTCTGTGAGATGATTTCACAGTATACAAAGAAGTTTCTCAGAAAACTTCTTTCTCTTTGTTATCGGAGGATATTTACTTTGGCCGTATAGTCTTCAAAGGGATCCGAAATATCTGTTCTCAGATTCCACAGAAATAAGACTAGCAAAGAGATCCACGAAATACAGATGTAACTCTGTGAGATGAATTAACAGAACACTAAGCAATTTCTCAGAAAGCTTCTTTCCAGATTTCATCTGAGGATATTTCCTTTTTCACCATAGCCCTCTATGGGCTTCCAAATATCACGTTGCCAATTACACAAGAACTGTCTTAGCGAAAGGCCTCTTGAGGGGAAAGCTGTAACTCTGTGAGATGATTTCACAGAATACAAGGAAGTTTCTCAGAAAGCTTCTTTCTCTTTGTTATCGGAGGATATTTCCTTTGGCCCTATAGTCTTCAAAGGGATCCGAAATATCTGTTCTCAGATTCCACAGAAATAAAGCTAGCAAAGAGATCCACGAAATATAGATGTAACTCTGTGAGATAAATTAACAGAACACTAAGCAGTTTCTCAGAAGGCTTCTTTCCAGATTTCATCTGAGGATATTTCCTTTTTCACCATAGCCCTCTATGGGCTTCCAAATATCACTTTGCCAATTCCCCAAGAACTGTCTTAGCGAAAGGCTTCTTGAGGGGAAAGCTGTAACTCGATGAGATGATTTCACAGAACACAAAGAAGTTTCTCAGAAAGCTTCTTTCTCTTTGTTATCGGAGGATATTTCCTTTGGCCCTATAGTCTTCAAAGGGATCCGAAATATCTGTTCTCAGATTCCACAGAAATAAGGCTAGCAAAGAGATCCACGAAATACAGATGTAACTCTGTGAGATGATTTCACAGAACACTAAGCAGTTTCTCAGAAAGCTTCTTTCAGGTTTCATCTGAGGATATTTTCTTTTTCACCATAGCCCTCTATGGGCTTCCAAATATCACTTTGCCAATTCCACAAGAACTGTCTTAGCGAAAGGCTTCTTGAGGGGAAACCTGTAACTCTGTGAGATGATTTCACAGAACACAAAGAAGTTTCTGAGAAAGCTTCTTTCTCTTTGTTATCGGAGGATATTTCCTTTGGCCCTATAGACTTTAAAGGGATCCGAAATATCTGTTCTCAGATTCCACAGAAATAAGGCTAGCAAAGAGATCCACGAAATAAAGATGTAACTCTGTGAGATGAATTAACAGAACACTAAGCAGTTTCTCAGAAAGCTTCTTTACAGATTTCATCTGAGGATATTTCCTTTTTCACCCTAGCCCTCTACGGGGTTCAAAATATCACTTTGCCAATTCCACAACAACTGTCTTAGCGAAAGGCTTCTTGAGGGGAAAGCTGTAACTCTGTGAGATGATTTCACAGAACACAAAGAAGTTTCTCAGAAATCTTCTTTCTCTTTGTTATCGGAGGATATCTCCTTTGGCCCTATAGCCTTCAAAGGGGTCCGAAATATCTGTTCTCAGATTCCACAGAAATAAGGCTAGCAAAGAGATCCACGAAATACAGATGTAACTCTGTGAGATGAATTAACAGAACACTAAGCAGTTTCTCAGAAAGCTTCTTTCCAGATTTCATCTGAGGATATTTCCTTTCTCACCCTAGCCCTCTATGGGCTTCCAAATATCACTTTGCCAATTCCACAAGAACTGTCTTAGCGAAAGGCTTCTTGAGGGGAAAGCTGTAACTCTGTGAGATGATTTCACAGAACACAAAGAAGTTTCTCAGAAAGCTTATTTCTCTTTGTTATCGGAGGATATTTCCTTTGGCCCTATAGTCTTCAAAGGGATCCGAAATATCTGTTCCCAGATTCCACAGAAATAAGGCTAGCAAAGAGATCCACGAAATACAGATTTAACTCTGTGAGATGATTTCACAGAACACTAAGCAGTTTCTCAGAAAGCTTCTTTCCAGATTTCATCTGAGGATATTTCCTTTTTCACCATAGCCCTCTATGGGCTTCGAAATAGCACTTTGCCAATTCCACAAGGACTGTCTTAGCGAAAGGCTTCTTGAGGGGAAAGCTGTAACTCTGTGAGATGATTTCACAGAACACAAAGAAGTTTCTCAGAAAGCTTCTTTCTCTTTGTTATCGGAGGATATTTCCTTTGGCCCTATAGTCTTCAAAGGGATCCGAAATATCTGTTCTCAGATTCCACAGAAATAAGGCTAGCAAAGAGATCCACGAAATACAGATGTAACTCTGTGAGATGAATTAAGAGAACACTAAGCAGTATCTCAGAAAGCTTCTTTCCAGATTTCATCTGAGGATATTTCCTTTTTCAAAATAGCCCTCTTAGGGCTTCCAAATATCACTTTGCGAATTCCACGAGAACTGTCTTAGCGAAAGGCTTTTTGAGGGGGAAGCTGTAACTCTGTGAGATAATTTCACAGAACACAAAGAAGTTTCTCAGAAAGCTTCTTTCTCTTTGTTATCGGAGGATATTTCCTTTGGCCCTATAGTCTTCAAAGGGATCCGAAATATCTGTTCTCAGATTCCACAGAAATAAGGCTAGCAAAGAGATCCACGAAATACAGATGTAACTCTGTGAGATGAATTAACAGAACACTAAGCAGTTTCTCAGAAAGCTTCTTTCCAGATTTCATCTGAGGATATTTCCTTTTTCACCATAGCCCTCTATGGGCTTCCAAATATCACTTTGCCAATTCCACGAGAACTGTCTTAGCGAAAGGCTTCTTGAGGGGAAAGCTGTAACTTTGTGAGATGATTTCACAGAACAAAAAGAAGTTTCTCAGAAAGCTTCTTTCTCTTTGTTATCGGAGGATATTTCCTTTGGCCCTATAGTCTTCAAAGGGATCCGAAATATCTGTTCTCAGATTCCACAGAAATAAGGCTAGCAAAGAGATCCACGAAATACAGGTGTAACTCTGTGAGATGAATTAACAGAACACTAAGCTGTTTCTCAGAAAGTTTCTTTCCAGATTTCATCTGAGCATATTTCCTTTTTCACCATAGCCCTCTATGGGCTTCCAAATATCTCTTTGCCAATTCCACAGGGAGTGTCTTAGCGAAAGACTTCTTGAGGGGAAAGCTGTAACTCTGTGAGATGATTTCACAGTATACAAAGAAGTTTCTCAGAAAACTTCTTTCTCTTTGTTAACGGAGGATATTTCCTTTGGCCCTATAGCCTGCAAAGGGATCCGAAATATCTGTTCTCAGATTGCACAGAAATAAGGCTAGCAAAGAGATCCACGAAATACAGATGTAACTCTGTGAGATGAATTAACAGAACACTAAGCATTTTCTCAGAAGGCTTCTTTCCAGATTTCATCTGAGGATAATTCCTTTTTCACCATAGCCTTCTATGGGCTTCCAAATATCACTTTTCCAATTCCACAAGAACTGTCTTAGCGAAAGGCTTCTTGAGGGGAAAGCTGTAACTCTGTGAGATGATTTCACAGAACACAAAGAAGTTTCTCAGAAAGCTTCTTTCTCTTTGTTATCGGAGGATATTTCCTTTGGCCCTATAGTCTTCAAAGGGATCCGAAATATCTGTTCTCAGATTCCACAGAAATAAGGCTAACAAAGAAATCCACGAAATACAGATGTAACTCTGTGAGATGAATTAACAGAACACTAAGCAGTTTCTCAGAAAGCTTCTTTCCAGATTTCATCTGAGGATATTTCCTTTTTCACCATAGCCCTCTATGGGCTTCCAAATATCATTTTGCCAATTCCACAAGAACTGTCTTAGCGAAAGACTTCTTGAGGGGAAACCTGTAACTTTGTGAGATGATTTCACAGAACACAAAGAAGTTTCTCAGAAAGCTTCTTTCTCTTTGTTATCAGAGGATATTTCCTTTGGCCCTATAGACTTTAAAGGGATCCGAAATATCTGTTCTCAGATTCCACAGAAATAAGGCTAGCAAAGAGATCCAGGAAATATAGATGTAACTCTGTGAGATGAATTAACAAAACACTAAGCAGTTTCTCAGAAAGCTTCTTTCCAGATTTCATCTGAGGATATTTCCTTTTTCACCATAGCCCTCTATAGGCTTCCAAATATCACTTTGCCAATTCCACAACAACTGTCTTAGCGAAAGGCTTCCTCAGGGGAAAGCTGTAACTCTGTGGGATGATTTCACAGAACACAAAGAAGTTTCTCAGAAAGCTTCTTTCTCTTTGTTATCGGAGGATATTTTCTTTGGCCCTATAGTATTCAAAGAATCCGAAATATCTGTTCTCAGATTCCACAGAAATAAGGCTAGCAAAGAGTTCCACGAAATACAGATGTAACTCTGTGAGATGAATTAACAGAACACTAAGCAGTTTCTCAGAAAGCTTTTTTCCAGATTTCATCTGAGGATATTTCCTTTTTCACCATAGCCCTCTATGGGCTTCCGAATATCACTTTGCCAATTCCACAAGAACTGTCTTAGCGAAAGGCTTCTTAAGGTGAAAGCTGTAACTCTGTGAGATGATTTCACAGAACACAAAGAAGTTTCTCAGAAAACTTCTTTCTCTTTGTTATCGGAGGATATTTCCTTTGGCCCTATAGTCTTCAAATGGATCCGAAATATCTGTTCTCAGATTCCACAGAAATAAGACTAGCAAAGAGACCCACGGAATACAGATGTAACTCTGTGAGATGAATTAACAGAACACTAAGCAGTTTCTCAGAAAGCTTCTTTACAGATTTCATCTGAGGATATTTCCTTTTTCACCATAGCCCTCTATGGGCTTCCAAATATCTCTTTGGCAATTCCACAAGAACTATCTTAGCGAAAGGCTTCTTGAGGGGAAAGCTGTGACTCTGTGAGATGATTTCACAGAACACAAAGAAGTTTCTCAGAAAGCTTCTTTCTCTTTGTTATCGGAGGATATTTCCTTTGGCCCTATAGTCTTCAAAGGGATCCGAAATATCTGTTCTCAGATTCAACAGAAATAAGGCTAGCAAAGAGATCCACGAAATACAGATGTAACTCTGTGAGATGATTTCACAGAACACTAAGCAGTTTCTCAGAAAGCTTCTTTCCAGATTTCATCTGAGGATATTTCCTTTTTCACCATAGCCCTCCATGGGCTTCGAAATAGCACTTTGCCAATTCCACAAGGACTGTATTAGCGAAAGGCTTCTGGAGGGGAAAGCTGTGACTCTGTGAGATGATTTCACAGAACACAAAGGAGTCTCTCAGAAAGCTTCTTTCTCTTTGTTATCGGAGGATATTTCCTTTGGCCCTATAGTCTTCAAAGGAATCCGAAATATCTGTTCTCAGATTCCACAGAAATAAGGCTTGCAAAGAGATCCACGAAATACAGATGTAACTCTGTGAGATGAATTAACAGAACACTAAGCAGTTTCTCAGAAAGCTTCTCTCCAGATTTCATCTGAGGATATTTCCTTTTTCACCATAGCCCTCTATGGGCTTCCAAATATCACTTTGCCAATTCCACGAGAACTGTCTTAGCGAAAGGCTTCTTGAGGGGAAAGCTGTAACTCTGTGAGATGATTTCACAGAACACAAAGAAGTTTCTCAGAAAGCTTCTTTCTCTTTGTTATCGGAGGATATTTCCTTTGGCCCTATAGTCTTCAAAGGGATCCGAAGTATCTGTTCTCAGATTCCACAGAAATAAGGCTAGCAAAGAGATCCACGAAATACAGGTGTAACTCTGTGAGATGAATTAACAGAACACTAAGCAGTTTCTCATAAACTTCTTTCCAGATTTCATCTGTGGATATTTCCTTTTTCACCATAGCCCTCTATGGCCTTCCAAATATCTCTTTGCCAATTGCTCAGGGAGTGTCTTAGCGAAAGGCTTCCTCAGGGGAAAGCTGTAACTCTGTGAGATGATTTCACAGTATACAAAGAAGTTTCTCAGAAAACTTCTTTCTCTTTGTTAACGGAGGATATTTCCTTTGGCCCTATAGTCTGCAAAGGGATCCGAAATATCTGTTCTCAGATTCCACAGAAATAAGGCTAGCAAAGACATCGACGAAATACAGATGTAACTCTGTGAGATGAATTAACAGAACAGTAACCAATTTCTCAGAAAGCTTCTTTCCAGATTTCATCTGAGGATATTTCCTTTTTCACCATAGCCCTCTATGGGCTTCCAAATATCACTTTGCCAATTACACAAGAACTGTCTTAGCGAAAGGCTTCTTGAGCGGAAAGCTGTAACTCTGTGAGATGATTTCACAGAATACAAAGAAGTTTCTCAGAAAGCTTCTTTCTCTTTGTTATCGGAGGATATTTCCTTTGGCCCTATAGTCTTCAAAGGGATCCGAAATATCTGTTCTCAGATTCCACAGAAATAAAGCTAGCAAAGAGATCCACGAAATATAGATGTAACTCTGTGAGATAAATTAACAGAACACTAAGCAGTTTCTCAGAAGGCTTCTTTCCAGATTTCATCTGAGGATATTTCCTTTTTCACCTTAGCCCTCTATGGGCTTCCAAATATCACTTTGCCAATTCCACAAGAACTGTCTTAGCGAAAGGCTTCTTGAGGGGAAAGCTGTAACTCTGTGAGATGATTTCACAGAACACCAAGAAGTTTCTCAGAAAGCTTCTTTCTCTTTGTTATCGGAGGATATTTCCTTTGGCCCTACAGTCTTCAAAGGGATCCGAAATATCTGTTCCCAGATTCCACAGAAATAAGGCTAGCAAAGAGATCCACGAAATACAGTTGTAACTCTGTGAGATGAATTAACAGAACACTAAGCAGTTTCTCAGAATGCTTCTTTCCAGATTTCATCTGAGGATATTTCCTTTTTCAACATAGCCCTCTATGGGCTTCCAAATATCACTTGCCAATTCCACGAGAACTGTCTTAGCGAAACGCTTCTTGAGGGGAAACTGTAACTTTGTGAGATGATTTCACAGAACACAAAGAAGTTTCTCAGAAAGCTTCTTTCTCTTTGTTATCGGAGGATATTTCCTTTGGCCCTATAGACTTTAAAGGGATCCGAAATATCTGTTCTCAGATTCCACCGAAATAAGGCTAGCAAAGAGATCCAGGAAATATAGATGTAACTCTGTGAGATGAATTAACAGAACACTAAGCAGTTTCTCAGAAAGCTTCTTTCCAGATTTCATCTGAGGATATTTCCTTTTTCACCATAGCCCTCTATAGGCTTCCAAATATCACTTTGCCAATTCCACAACAACTGTCTTAGCGAAAGGGTTCCTCAGGCGAAAGCTGTAACTCTGTGAGATGATTTCACAGAACACAAAGAAGTTTCTCAGAAAGCTTCTTTCTCTTTGTTATCGGAGAATATTTCCTTTGGCCCTATAGTCTTCAAAGAATCCGAAATATCTGTTCTCAGATTCCACAGAAATAAGGCTAGCAAAGAGTTCCACGAAATACAGATGTAACTCTGTGAGATGAATTAACAGAACACTAAGCAGTTTCTCAGAAAGCTTTTTTCCAGATTTCATCTGAGGATATTTCCTTTTTCACCATAGCCCTCTATGGGCTTCCGAATATCACTTTGCCAATTCCACAAGAACTGTCTTAGCGAAAGGCTTCTTGAGGGGAAAGCTGTAACTCTGTGAGATGATTTCACAGAACACAAAGAAGTTTCTCAGAAAGCTTCTTTCTCTTTGTTATCGGAGGATATTTCCTTTGGCCCTATAGTCTTCAAATGGATCCGAAATATCTGTTCTCAGATTCCACAGAAATAAGGCTAGCAAAGAGACCCACGAAATACAGATGTAACTCTGTGAGATGAATTAAGAGAACACTAAGCAGTTTCTCAGAAAGCTTCTTTACAGATTTCATCTGAGGATATTTCCTTTTTCACCATAGCCCTCTATGGGCTTCCAAATATCTCTTTGCCAATTCCACAAGAACTGTCTTAGCGAAAAGCTTCTTGAGGGGAAAGCTGTAACTCTGTGAGATGATTTCACAGAACACAAAGGAGTTTCTCAGAAAGCTTCTTTCTCTTTGTTATCGGAGGATATTTCCTTTGGCCCTATAGTCTTCAAAGGGATCCGAAATATCTGTTCTCAGATTCCACAGAAATAAGGCTAGCAAAGAGATCCACGAAATACAGATGTAACTCTTTGAGATGATTTCACAGAACACTAAGCAGTTTCTCAGAAAGCTTCTTTCCAGATTTCATCTGAGGATATTTCCTTTTTCACCATAGCCCTCCATGGGCTTCGAAATAGCACTTTGCCAATTCCACAAGGACTGTCTTAGCGAAAGTCTTCTTGAGGGGAAAGCTGTAACTCTGTGAGATGATTTCACAGAACCCAAAGGAGTTTCTCAGAAAGCTTCTTTCTCTTTGTTATCGGAGGATATTTCCTTTGGCCCTATAGTCTTCAAAGGGATCCGAAATATCTGTTCTCAGATTCCACAGAAATAAGGCTAGCAAAGAGATCCACGAAATACAGATGTAACTCTGTGAGATGAATTAACAGAACACTAAGCAGTTTCTCAGAAAGCTTCTTTCCAGATTTCATCTTAGGATATTTCCTTTTTCACCATAGCCCTCTAAGGGCTTCCAAATATCACCTTGCGAATTCCACGAGAACTGTCTTAGCGAAAGGCTTCTTGAGGGGAAAGCTGTAACTCTGTGAGATAATTTCACAGAACACAAAGAAGTTTCTCAGAAAGCTTCTTTCTCTTTGTTATCGGAGGATAATTCCTTTGGCCCTATAGTCTTCAAAGGGATCCGAAATATCTGTTCTCAGATTCCACAGAAATAAGGCTAGCAAAGAGATCCACGAAATACAGATGTAACTCTGTGAGATGAATTAACAGAACACTAAGCAGTTTCTCAGAAAGCTTCTTTCCAGATTTCATCTGAGGATATTTCCTTTTTCACCATAGCCCTCTATGGGCTTCCAAATATCACTTTGCCAATTCCACGAGAACTGTCTTAGCGAAAGGCTTCTTGAGGGGAAAGCTGTAACTTTGTGAGATGATTTCACAGAACACAAAGAAGTTTATCAGAAAGCTTCTTTCTCTTTGTTATCGGAGGATATTTCCTTTGGCCCTATAGTCTTCAAAGGGATCCGAAATATCTGTTCTCAGATTCCACAGAAATAAGGCTAGCAAAGAGATCCACGAAATACAGATGTAACTCTGTGAGATGAATTAACAGAACACTAAGCAGTTTCTCAGAAACTTCTTTCCAGATTTCATCTGTGGATATTTCCTTTTTCCTCATAGCCCTCTATGGGCTTCCAAATATCTCTTTGCCAATTCCACAGGGAGTGTCTTAGCGAAAGGCTTCTTGAGGGGAAAGCTGTAACTCTGTGAGATGATTTCACAGTATACAAAGAAGTTTCTCAGAAAACTTCTTTCTCTTTGTTAACGGAGGATATTTCCTTTGGCCCTATAGTCTGCAAAGGGATCCGAAATATCTGTTCTCAGATTCCACAGAAATAAGGCTAGCAAAGACATCGACGAAATACAGATGTAACTCTGTGAGATGAATTAACAGAAGACTAAGCAGTGTCTCAGAAAGCTTCTTTCCAGATTTCATCTGAGGATATTTCCTTTTTCACCATAGCCCTCTATGGCCTTCCAAATATCTCTTTGCCAATTCCACAGGGAGTGTCTTAGCGAAAGGGTTCTTGAGGGGAAAGCTGTAACTCTGTGAGATGATTTCACAGTATACAAAGAAGTTTCTCAGAAAACTTCTTTCTCTTTGTTATCGGAGGATATTTACTTTGGCCGTATAGTCTTCAAAGGGATCCGAAATATCTGTTCTCAGATTCCACAGAAATAAGACTAGCAAAGAGATCCACGAAATACAGATGTAACTCTGTGATATGAATTAACAGAACACTAAGCAATTTCTCAGAAAGCTTCTTTCCAGATTTCATCTGAGGATATTTCCTTTTTCACCATAGCCCTCTATGGGCTTCCAAATATCACGTTGCCAATTACACAAGAACTGTCTTAGCGAAAGGCCTCTTGAGGGGAAAGCTGTAACTCTGTGAGATGATTTCACAGAATACAAGGAAGTTTCTCAGAAAGCTTCTTTCTCTTTGTTATCGGAGGATATTTCCTTTGGCCCTATAGTCTTCAAAGGGATCCGAAATATCTGTTCTCAGATTCCACAGAAATAAAGCTAGCAAAGAGATCCACGAAATATAGATGTAACTCTGTGAGATAAATTAACAGAACACTAAGCAGTTTCTCAGAAGGCTTCTTTCCAGATTTCATCTGAGGATATTTCCTTTTTCACCATAGCCCTCTATGGGCTTCCAAATATCACTTTGCCAATTCCCCAAGAACTGTCTTAGCGAAAGGCTTCTTGAGGGGAAAGCTGTAACTCGATGAGATGATTTCACAGAACACAAAGAAGTTTCTCAGAAAGCTTCTTTCTCTTTGTTATCGGAGGATATTTCCTTTGGCCCTATAGTCTTCAAAAGGATCCGAAATATCTGTTCTCAGATTCCACAGAAATAAGGCTAGCAAAGAGATCCACGAAATAAAGATGTAACTCTGTGAGATGAATTAACAGAACACTAAGCAGTTTCTCAGAAAGCTTCTTTCAGGTTTCATCTGAGGATATTTCCTTTTTCACCATAGCCCTCTATGGGCTTCCAAATATCACTTTGCCAATTCCACAAGAACTGTCTTAGCGAAAGGCTTCTTGAGGGGAAACCTGTAACTCTGTGAGATGATTTCACAGAACACAAAGAAGTTTCTCATAAAGCTTCTTTCTCTTTGTTATCGGAGGATATTTCCTTTGGCCCTATAGACTTTAAAGGGATCCGAAATATCTGTTCTCAGATTCCACAGAAATAAGGCTAGCAAAGAGATCCACGAAATAAAGATGTAACTCTGTGAGATGAATTAACAGAACACTAAGCAGTTTCTCAGAAAGCTTCTTTACAGATTTCATCTGAGGATATTTCCTTTTTCACCCTAGCCCTCTACGGGGTTCAAAATATCACTTTGCCAATTCCACAACAACTGTCTTAGCGAAAGGCTTCTTGAGGGGAAAGCTGTAACTCTGTGAGATGATTTCACAGAACACAAAGAAGTTTCTCAGAAATCTTCTTTCTCTTTGTTATCGGAGGATATCTCCTTTGGCCCTATAGCCTTCAAAGGGGTCCGAAATATCTGTTCTCAGATTCCACAGAAATAAGGCTAGCAAAGAGATCCACGAAATACAGATGTAACTCTGTGAGATGAATTAACAGAACACTAAGCAGTTTCTCAGAAAGCTTCTTTCCAGATTTCATCTGAGGATATTTCCTTTCTCACCCTAGCCCTCTATGGGCTTCCAAATATCACTTTGCCAATTCCACAAGAACTGTCTTAGCGAAAGGCTTCTTGAGGGGAAAGCTGTAACTCTGTGAGATGATTTCACAGAACACAAAGAAGTTTCTCAGAAAGCTTCTTTCTCTTTGTTATCGGAGGATATTTCCTTTGGCCCTATAGTCTTCAAAGGGATCCGAAATATCTGTTCCCAGATTCCACAGAAATAAGGCTAGCAAAGAGATCCACGAAATACAGATTTAACTCTGTGAGATGATTTCACAGAACACTAAGCAGTTTCTCAGAAAGCTTCTTTCCAGTTTTCATCTGAGGATATTTCCTTTTTCACCACAGCCCTCTATAGGCTTCCAAATATCACTTTGCCAATTCCACAACAACTGTCTTAGCGAAAGGCTTCCTCAGGGGAAAGCTGTAACTCTGTGGGATGATTTCACAGAACACAAAGAAGTTTCTCAGAAAGCTTCTTTCTCTTTGTTATCGGAGGATATTTTCTTTGGCCCTATAGTATTCAAAGAATCCGAAATATCTGTTCTCAGATTCCACAGAAATAAGGCTAGCAAAGAGTTCCACGAAATACAGATGTAACTCTGTGAGATGAATTAACAGAACACTAAGCAGTTTCTCAGAAAGCTTTTTTCCAGATTTCATCTGAGGATATTTCCTTTTTCACCATAGCCCTCTATGGGCTTCCGAATATCACTTTGCCAATTCCACAAGAACTGTCTTAGCGAAAGGCTTCTTTAGGTGAAAGCTGTAACTCTGTGAGATGATTTCACAGAACACAAAGAAGTTTCTCAGAAAACTTCTTTCTCTTTGTTATCGGAGGATATTTCCTTTGGCCCTATAGTCTTCAAATGGATCCGAAATATCTGTTCTCAGATTCCACAGAAATAAGACTAGCAAAGAGACCCACGGAATACAGATGTAACTCGGTGAGATGAATTAAGAGAACACTAAGCAGTTTCTCAGAAAGCTTCTTTACAGATTTCATCTGAGGATATTTCCTTTTTCACCATAGCCCTCTATGGGTTTCCAAATATCTCTTTGGCAATTCCACAAGAACTATCTTAGCGAAAGGCTTCTTGAGGGGTAAGCTGTGACTCTGTGAGATGATTTCACAGAACACAAAGAAGTTTCTCAGAAAGCTTCTTTCTCTTTGTTATCGGAGGATATTTCCTTTGGCCCTATAGTCTTCAAAGGGATCCGAAATATCTGTTCTCAGATTCAACAGAAATAAGGCTAGCAAAGAGATCCACGAAATACAGATGTAACTCTGTGAGATGATTTCACAGAACACTAAGCAGTTTCTCAGAAAGCTTCTTTCCAGATTTCATCTGAGGATATTTCCTTTTTCACCATAGCCCTCCATGGGCTTCGAAATAGCACTTTGCCAATTCCACAAGGACTGTATTAGCGAAAGGCTTCTGGAGGGGAAAGCTGTGACTCTGTGAGATGATTTCACAGAACCCAAAGGAGTCTCTCAGAAAGCTTCTTTCTCTTTGTTATCGGAGGATATTTCCTTTGGCCCTATAGTCTTCAAAGGAATCCGAAATATCTGTTCTCAGATTCCACAGAAATAAGGCTAGCAAAGAGATCCACGAAATACAGATGTAACTCTGTGAGATGAATTAACAGAACACTAAGCAGTTTCTCAGAAAGCTTCTCTCCAGATTTCATCTGAGGATATTTCCTTTTTCACCATAGCCCTCTATGGGCTTCCAAATATCACTTTGCCAATTCCACGAGAACTGTCTTAGCGAAAGACTTCTTGAGGGGAAAGCTGTAACTCTGTGAGATGATTTCACAGAACACAAAGAAGTTTCTCAGAAAGCTTCTTTCTCTTTGTTATCGGAGGATATTTCCTCTGGCCCTATAGTCTTCAAAGGGATCCGAAGTATCTGTTCTCAGATTCCACAGAAATAAGGCTAGCAAAGAGATCCACGAAATACAGGTGAAACTCTGTGAGATGAATTAACAGAACACTAAGCAGTTTCTCATAAACTTCTTTCCAGATTTCATCTGTGGATATTTCCTTTTTCACCATAGCCCTCTATGGGCTTCCAAATATCTCTTTGCCAATTGCACAGGGAGTGTCTTAGCGAAAGGCTTCCTCAGGGGAAAGCTGTAACTCTGTGAGATGATTTCACAGTATACAAAGAAGTTTCTCAGAAAACTTGTTTCTCTTTGTTAACGGAGGATATTTCCTTTGGCCCTAGAGTCTGCAAAGGGATCCGAAATATCTGTTCTCAGATTCCACAGAAATAAGGCTAGCAAAGACATCGACGAAATACAGATGTAACTCTGTGAGATGAATTAACAGAACAGTAACCAATTTCTCAGAAAGCTTCTTTCCAGATTTAGTCTGAGGATATTTCCTTTTTCACCATAGCCCTCTATGGGCTTCCAAATATCACTTTGCCAATTACACAAGAACTGTCTTAGCGAAAGGCTTCTTGAGCGGAAAGCTGTAACTCTGTGAGATGATTTCACAGAATACAAAGAAGTTTCTCAGAAAGCTTCTTTCTCTTTGTTATCGGAGGATATTTCCTTTGGCTCTATAGTCTTCAAAGGGATCCGAAATATCTGTTCTCAGATTCCACAGAAATAAAGCTAGCAAAGAGATCCACGAAATATAGATGTAACTCTGTGAGATAAATTAACAGAACACTAAGCAGTTTCTCAGAAAGCTTCTTTCCAGATTTCATCTGAGGATATTTCCTTTTTCACCCTAGCCATCTATGGGGTTCAAAATATCACTTTGCCAATTCCACAACAACTGTCTTAGCGAAAGGCTTCTTGAGGGGAAAGCTGTAACTCTGTGAGATGATTTCACAGAACATAAAGAAGTTTCTCAGAAATCTTCTTTCTCTTTGTTATCGGAGGATATTTCCTCTGGCCCTATAGCCTTCAAAGGGATCCGAAATATCTGTTCTCAGATTCCACAGAAATAAGGTTAGCAAAGAGATCCACGAAATACAGATGTAACTCTGTGAGATGAATTAACAGAACACTAAGCAGTTTCTCAGAAAGCTTCTTTCCAGATTTCATCTGAGGATATTTCCTTTCTCACCCTAGCCCTCTATGGGCTTCCAAATATCACTTTGCCAATTCCACAAGAACTATCTTAGAGAAAGGCTTCTTGAGGGGAAAGCTGTAACTCTGTGAGATGATTTCACAGAACACAAAGAAGTTTCTCAGAAAGCTTCTTTCTCTTTGTTATCGGAGGATATTTCCTTTGGCCCTATAGTCTTCAAAGGGATCCGAAATATCTGTTCCCAGATTCCACAGAAATAAGGCTAGCAAAGAGATCCACGAAATACAGTTGTAACTCTGTGAGATGAATTAACAGAACACTAAGCAGTTTCTCAGAATGCTTCTTTCCAGATTTCATCTGAGGATATTTCCTTTTTCAACATAGCCCTCTATGGGCTTCCAAATATCACTTGCCAATTCCACGAGAACTGTCTTAGCGAAACGCTTCTTGAGGGGAAACTGTAACTTTGTGAGATGATTTCACAGAACACAAAGAAGTTTCTCAGAAAGCTTCTTTCTCTTTGTTATCGGAGGATATTTCCTTTGGCCCTATAGTCTTCAAAGGGATCCGAAATATCTGTTCTCAGATTCCACAGAAATAAGGCTAGCAAAGAGATCCACGAAATACAGGTGTAACTCTGTGAGATGAATTAACAGAACACTAAGCAGTTTCTCAGAAACTTCTTTCCAGATTTCATCTGTGGATATTTCCTTTTTCACCATAGCCCTCTATGGGCTTCCAAATATCTCTTTGCCAATTCCACAGGGAGTGTCTTAGCGAAAGACTTCTTGAGGGGAAAGCTGTAACTCTGTGAGATGATTTCACAGTATACAAAGAAGTTTCTCAGAAAACTTCTTTCTCTTTGTTAACGGAGGATATTTCCTTTGGCCCTATAGTCTGCAAAGGGATCCGAAATATCTGTTCTCAGATTGCACAGAAATAAGGCTAGCAAAGAGATCCACGAAATACAGATGTAACTCTGTGAGATGAATTAACAGAACACTAAGCATTTTCTCAGAAGGCTTCTTTCCAGATTTCATCAGAGGATATTTCCTTTTTCACCATAGCCTTCTATGGGCTTCCAAATATCACTTTTCCAATTCCACAAGAACTGTCTTAGCGAAAGGCTTCTTGAGGGGAAAGCTGTATCTCTGTGAGATGATTTCACAGAACACAAAGAAGTTTCTAAGAAAGCTTCTTTCTCTTTGTTATCGGAGGATATTTCCTTTGGCCCTATAGTCTTCAAAGGGATCCGAAATATCTGTTCTCAGATTCCACAGAAATAAGGCTAACAAAGAGATCCACGAAATACAGATGTAACTCTGTGAGATGAATTAACAGAACACTAAGCAGTTTCTCAGAAAGCTTCTTTCCAGATATCATCTGAGGATATTTCCTTTTTCACCATAGCCCTCTATGGGCTTCCAAATATCACTTTGCCAATTCCACAAGAACTGTCTTAGCGAAAGACTTCTTGAGGGGAAACCTGTAACTTTGTGAGATGATTTCACAGAACACAAAGAAGTTTCTCAGAAAGCTTCTTTCTCTTTGTTATCAGAGGATATTTCCTTTGGCCCTATAGACTTTAAAGGGATCCGAAATATCTGTTCTCAGATTCCACAGAAATAAGGCTAGCAAAGAGATCCAGGAAATATAGATGTAACTCTGTGAGATGAATTAACAGAACACTAAGCAGTTTCTCAGAAAGCTTCTTTCCAGATTTCATCTGAGGATATTTCCTTTTTCACCATAGCCCTCTGTGGGCTTCCAAATATCACTTTGCCAATTCCACGAGAACTGTCTTAGCGAAAGGCTTCTTGAGGGGAAACCTGTAACTTTGTGAGATGATTTCACAGAACACAAAGAAGTTTATCAGAAAGCTTCTTTCTCTTTGTTATCGGAGGATATTTCCTTTGGCCCTATAGACTTTAAAGGGATCCGAAATATCTGTTCTCAGATTTCACCGAAATAAGGCTAGCAAAGAGATCCAGGAAATATAGATGTAACTCTGTGAGATGAATTAACAAAACACTAAGCAGTTTCTCAGAAAGCTTCTTTCCAGATTTCATCTGAGGATATTTCCTTTTTCACCATAGCCCTCTATAGGCTTCCAAATATCACTTTGCCAATTCCACAACAACTGTCTTAGCGAAAGGCTTCCTCAGGGGAAAGCTGTAACTCTGTGAGATGATTTCACAGAACACAAAGAAGTTTCTCAGAAAGCTTCTTTCTCTTTGTTATCGGAGGATATTTTCTTTGGCCCTATAGTATTCAAAGAATCCGAAATATCTGTTCTCAGATTCCACAGAAATAAGGCTAGCAAAGAGTTCCACGAAATACAGATGTAACTCTGTGAGATGAATTAACAGAACACTAAGCAGTTTCTCAGAAAGCTTTTTTCCAGATTTCATCTGAGGATATTTCCTTTTTCACCATAGCCCTCTATGGGCTTCCGAATATCACTTTGCCAATTCCACAAGAACTGTCTTAGCGAAAGGCTTCTTGAGGGGAAAGCTGTAACTCTGTGAGATGATTTCACAGAACACAAAGAAGTTTCTCAGAAAACTTCTTTCTCTTTGTTATCGGAGGATATTTCCTTTGGCCCTATAGTCTTCAAATGGATCCGAAATATCTGTTCTCAGATTCCACAGAAATAAGACTAGCAAAGAGATCCACGGAATACAGATGTAACCCTGTGAGATGAATTAAGAGAACACTAAGCAGTTTCTCAGAAAGCTTCTTTACAGATTTCATCTGAGGATATTTCCTTTTTCACCATAGCCCTCTATGGGCTTCCAAATATCTCTTTGGCAATTCCACAAGAACTATCTTAGCGAAAGGCTTCTTGAGGGGAAAGCTGTGACTCTGTGAGATGATTTCACAGAACACAAAGAAGTTTCTCAGAAAGCTTCTTTCTCTTTGTTATCGGAGGATATTTCCTTTGGCCCTATAGTCTTCAAAGGGATCCGAAATATCTGTTCTCAGATTCCACAGAAATAAGGCTAGCAAAGAGATCCACGAAATACAGATGTAACTCTGTGAGATGATTTCACAGAACACTAAGCAGTTTCTCAGAAAGCTTCTTTCCAGATTTCATCTGAGGATATTTCCTTTTTCACCATAGCCCTCCATGGGCTTCGAAATAGCACTTTGCCAATTCCACAAGGACTGTATTAGCGAAAGGCTTCTGGAGGGGAAAGCTGTAACTCTGTGAGATGATTTCACAGAACCCAAAGGAGTCTCTCAGAAAGCTTCTTTCTCTTTGTTATCGGAGGATATTTCCTTTGGCCCTATAGTCTTCAAAGGAATCCGAAATATCTGTTCTCAGATTCCACAGAAATAAGGCTAGCAAAGAGATCCACGAAATACAGATGTAACTCTGTGAGATGAATTAACAGAACACTAAGCAGTTTCTCAGAAAGCTTCTTTCCAGATTTCATCTGAGGATATTTCCTTTTTCACCATAGCCCTCTATGGGCTTCCAAATATCACTTTGCCAATTCCACGAGAACTGTCTTAGCGAAAGGCTTCTTGAGGGGAAAGCTGTAACTCTGTGAGATGATTTCACAGAACACAAAGAAGTTTCTCAGAAAGCTTCTTTCTCTTTGTTATCGGAGGATATTTCCTTTGGCCCTATAGTCTTCAAAGGGATCCGAAGTATCTGTTCTCAGATTCCACAGAAATAAGGCTAGCAAAGAGATCCACGAAATACAGGTGTAACTCTGTGAGATGAATTAACAGAACACTAAGCAGTTTCTCAGAAACTTCTTTCCAGATTTCATCTGTGGATATTTCCTTTTTCACCATAGCCCTCTATGGGCTTCCAAATATCTCTTTGCCAATTGCACAGGGAGTGTCTTAGCGAAAGGCTTCTTGAGGGGAAAGCTGTAACTCTGTGAGATGATTTCACAGTATACAAAGAAGTTTCTCAGAAAACTTCTTTCTCTTTGTTAACGGAGGATATTTCCTTTGGCCCTATAGTCTGCAAAGGGATCCGAAATATCTGTTCTCAGATTCCACAGAAATAAGGCTAGCAAAGACATCGACGAAATACAGATGTAACTCTGTGAGATGAATTAACAGAACACTAAGCAGTTTCTCAGAAAGCTTCTTTCCAGATTTCATCTGAGGATATTTCCTTTTTCACCATAGCCCTCTATGGCCTTCGAAATATCTCTTTGCCAATTCCACAGGGAGTGTCTTAGCGAAAGGCTTCTTGAGGGGAAAGCTGTAACTCTGTGAGATGATTTCACAGTATACAAAGAAGTTTCTCAGAAAACTTCTTTCTCTTTGTTATCGGAGGATATTTCCTTTGGCCGTATAGTCTTCAAAGGGATCCGAAATATCTGTTCTCAGATTCCACAGAAATAAGGCTAGCAAAGAGATGCACGAAATACAGATGTAATTCTGTGAGATGAATTAACAGAACAGTAACCAATTTCTCAGAAAGCTTCTTTCCAGATTTCATCTGAGGATATTTCCTTTTTCACCATAGCCCTCTATGGGCTTCCAAATATCACTTTGCCAATTACACAAGAACTGTCTTAGCGAAAGGCTTCTTGAGCGGAAAGCTGTAACTCTGTGAGATGATTTCACAGAATACAAAGAAGTTTCTCAGAAAGCTTCTTTCTCTTTGTTATCGGAGGATATTTCCTTTGGCCCTATAGTCTTCAAAGGGATCCGAAATATCTGTTCTCAGATTCCACAGAAATAAAGCTAGCAAAGAGATCCACGAAATATAGATGTAACTCTGTGAGATAAATTAACAGAACACTAAGCAGTTTCTCAGAAGGCTTCTTTCCAGATTTCATCTGAGGATATTTCCTTTTTCACCTTAGCCCTCTATGGGCTTCCAAATATCACTTTGCCAATTCCACAAGAACTGTCTTAGCGAAAGGCTTCTTGAGGGGAAAGCTGTAACTCGATGAGATGATTTCACAGAACACAAAGAAGTTTCTCAGAAAGCTTCTTTCTCTTTGTTATCGGAGGATATTTCCTTTGGCCCTATAGTCTTCAAAGGGATCCGAAATATCTGTTCTCAGATTCCACAGAAATAAGGCTAGCAAAGAGATCCACGAAATAAAGATGTAACTCTGTGAGATGAATTAACAGAACACTAAGCAGTTTCTCAGAAAGCTTCTTTCCAGATTTCATCTGAGGATATTTCCTTTTTCACCCTAGCCCTCTACGGGGTTCAAAATATCACTTTGCCAATTCCACAACAACTGTCTTAGCGAAAGGCTTCTTGAGGGGAAAGCTGTAACTCTGTGAGATGATTTCACAGAACATAAAGAAGTTTCTCAGAAATCTTCTTTCTCTTTGTTATCGGAGGATATTTCCTCTGGCCCTATAGCCTTCAAAGGGATCCGAAATATCTGTTCTCAGATTCCACAGAAATAAGGTTAGCAAAGAGATCCACGAAATACAGATGTAACTCTGTGAGATGAATTAACAGAACACTAAGCAGTTTCTCAGAAAGCTTCTTTCCAGATTTCATCTGAGGATATTTCCTTTCTCACCCTAGCCCTCTATGGGCTTCCAAATATCACTTTGCCAATTCCACAAGAACTATCTTAGAGAAAGGCTTCTTGAGGGGAAAGCTGTAACTCTGTGAGATGATTTCACAGAACACAAAGAAGTTTCTCAGAAAGCTTCTTTCTCTTTGTTATCGGAGGATATTTCCTTTGGCCCTATAGTCTTCAAAGGGATCCGAAATATCTGTTCCCAGATTCCACAGAAATAAGGCTAGCAAAGAGATCCACGAAATACAGATGTAACTCTGTGAGATGAATTAACAGAACACTAAGCAGTTTCTCAGAAACTTCTTTCCAGATTTCATGTGTGGATATTTCCTTTTTCACCATAGCCCTCTATGGGCTTCCAAATATCTCTTTGCCAATTCCACAGGGAGTGTCTTAGCGAAAGGCTTCTTGAGGGGAAAGCTGTAACTCTGTGAGATGATTTCACAGTATACAAAGAAGTTTCTCAGAAAACTTCTTTCTCTTTGTTATCGGAGGATATTTCCTTTGGCCGTAGAGTCTTCAAAGGGATCCGAAATATCTGTTCTCAGATTCCACAGAAATAAGGCTAGCAAAGAAATCCAAGAAATACAGATGTAACTCTGTGAGAAGAATTAACAGAACACTAATCAATTTCTCAGAAAGCTTCTTTCCAGATTTCATCTGAGGATATTTCCTTTTTCACCATAGCCCTCTATGGGCTTCCAAATATCACTTTGCCAATTACACAAGAACTGTCTTAGCGAAAGGCTTCTTGAGGGGAAAGCTGTAACTCTGTGAGATGATTTCACAGAACACAAAGAAGTTTCTCAGAAAGCTTCTTTCTCTTTGTTATCGTAGGATATTTCCTTTGGCCCAATAGTCTTCAAAGGGATCCGAAATATCTGTTCTCAGATTCCACAGAAATAAAGCTAGCAAAGAGATCCACGAAATATAGATGTAACTCTGTGAGATAAATTAACAGAACACTAAGCAGTTTCTCAGAAGGCTTCTTTCCAGATTTCATCTGAGGATATTTCCTTTTTCACCATAGCCCTCTAAGGGCTTCCAAATATCACTTTGCCAATTCCACAAGAACTGTCTTAGCGAAAGGCTTCTTGAGGGGAAAGCTGTAACTCGATGAGATGATTTCACAGAACACAAAGAAGTTTCTCAGAAAGCTTCTTTCTCTTTGTTATCGGAGGATATTTCCTTTGGCCCTGTAGCCTTCAAAGGGATCCGAAATATCTGTTCTCAGATTCCACAGAAATAAGGCTAGCAAAGAGATCCACGGAATACAGATGTAACTCTGTGAGATGAATTAACAGAACACTAAGCAGTTTCTCAGAAAGCTTCTTTCCAGATTTCATCTGAGGATATTTCCTTTCTCATCATAGCCCTCTATGGGCTTCCAAATATCACTTTGCCAATTCCACAAGAACTGTCTTAGTGAAAGGCTTCTTGAGGGGAAAGCTGTAACTCTGTGAGATGATTTCACAGAACACAAAGAAGTTTCTCAGAAAGCTTCTTTCTCTTTGTTATCGGAGGATATTTCCTTTGGCCCTATAGTCTTCAAAGGGATCCGAAATATCTGTTCCCAGATTCCACAGAAATAAGGCTAGCAAAGAGATCCACGAAATACAGATGTAACTCTGTGAGATGAATTAACAGAACACTAAGCAGTTTCTCAGAAATCTTCTTTCCAGATTTCATCTAAGGATATTTCCTTTTTCAACATAGCCCTCTATGGGCTTCCAAATATCACTTTGCCAATTCCACGAGAACTGTCTTAGCGAAACGCTTCTTGAGGGGAAAGCTGTAACTTTGTGAGATGATTTCACAGAACAAAAAGAAGTTTCTCAGAAAGCTTCTTTCTCTTTGTTATCGGAGGATATTTCCTTTGGCCCTATAGTCTTCAAAGGGATCCGAAATATCTGTTCTCAGATTCCACAGAAATAAGGCTAGCAAAGAGATCCAAGAAATACAGGTGTAACTCTGTGAGATGAATTAACAGAACACTAAGCAGTTTCTCAGAAAGCTTCTTTCCAGATTTCATCTGAGCATATTTCCTTTTTCACCATAGCCCTCTATGGGCTTCCAAATATCTCTTTGCCAATTCCACAGGGAGTGTCTTAGCGAAAGACTTCTTGAGGGGAAAGCTGTAACTCTGTGAGATGATTTCACAGTATACAAAGAAGTTTCTCAGAAAACTTCTTTCTCTTTGTTAACGGTGGATATTTCCTTTGGCCCTATAGTCTGCAAAGGGATCCGAAATATCTGTTCTCAGATTCCACAGAAATAAGGCTAGCAAAGAGATCCACGAAATACAGATGTAACTCTGTGGGATGAAATAACAGAACACTAAGCATTTTCTCAGAAGGCTTCTTTCCAGATTTCATCTGAGGATATTTCCTTTTTCACCATAGCCTTCTATGGGCTTCCAAATATCACTTTTCCAATTCCACAAGAACTGTCTTAGCGAAAGGCTTCTTGAGTTGAAAGCTGTAACTCTGTGAGATGATTTCACAGAACACAAAGAAGTTTCTCAGAAAGCTTCTTTCTCTTTGTTATCGGAGGATATTTCCTTTGGCCCTATAGTCTTCAAAGGGATCCGAAATATCTGTTCTCAGATTCCACAGAAATAAGGCTAACAAAGAGATCCACGAAATACAGATGTAACTCTGTGAGATGAATTAACAGAACACTAAGCAGTTTCTCAGAAAGCTTCTTTCCAGATTTCATCTGAGGATATTTCCTTTTTCACCATAGCCCTCTATGGGCTTCCAAATATCACTTTGCCAATTCCACAAGAATTGTCTTAGCGAAAGGCTTCTTGAGGGGAAACCTGTAACTTTGTGAGATGATTTCACAGAACACAAAGAAGTTTCTCAGAAAGGTTCTTTCTCTTTGTTATCGGAGGATATTTCCTTTGGCCCTATAGACTTTAAAGGGATCCGAAATATCTGTTCTCAGGTTCCACAGAAATAAGGCTAGCAAAGAGATCCAGGAAATATAGATGTAACTCTGTGAGATGAATTAACAGAACACTAAGCAGTTTCTCAGAAAGCTTCTTTCCAGATTTCATCTGAGGATATTACCTTTTTCACCATAGCCCTCTATGGGCTTCCAAATATCACTTTGCCAATTCCACAAGAACTGTCTAAGCGAAAGGCTTCCTCAGGGGAAAGCTGTAACTCTGTGAGATGATTTCACAGAACACAAAGAAGTTTCTCAGAAAGCTTCTTTCTCTTTGTTATCGGAGGATATTTCCTTTGGCCCTATAGTATTCAAAGAATCCTAAATATCTGTTCTCAGGTTCCGCAGAAATAAGGCTAGCAAAGAGTTCCACGACGTACAGAAGTAACTCTGTGAGATGAATTAACAGAACACTAAGCATTTTCTCAGAAAGCTTCTTTCCAGATTTCATCTGAGGATATTTCCTTTTTCACCATAGCCCTCTATGGGCTTCCAAATATCACTTTTCCAATTCTACGAGAACTGTCTTAGCGAAAGGCTTCTTGAGGGAAAAGCTGTAACTCTGTGAGATAATTTCACAGAACACAAAGAAGTTTCTCAGAAAGCTTCTTTCTCTTTGTTATCGGAGGATATTTCCTTTGGCCGTATAGTCTTCAAAGGGATCCGAAATATCTGTTCTCAGATTCCACAGAAATAAGGCTAGCAAAGGGATCCACGAAATACAGATGTAACTCTGTGAGATGAATTAACAGAACACTAAGCAGTTTCTCAGAAAGCTTCTTTCCAGATTTCATCTGAGGATATTTCCTTTTTCACCATAGCCCTCTATGGCCTTCCAAATATCTCTTTGCCAATTCCACAGGGAGTGTCTTAGCGAAAGGCTTCTTGAGGGGAAAGCTGTAACTCTGTGAGATGATTTCACAGTATACAAAAAGTTTCTCAGAAAACTTCATTCTCTTTGTTATCGGAGGATATTTCCTTTGGCCGTATAGTCTTCAAAGGGATCCGAAATATCTGTTCTCAGATTCCACAGAAATAAGGCTAGCAAAGAGATCCACGAAATACAGATGTAACTCTGTGAGATGAATTAACAGAACACTAAGCAATTTCTCAGAAAGCTTCTTTCCAGATTTCATCTGAGGATATTTCCTTTTTCACCATAGCCCTCTATGGGCTTCCAAATATCACTTTGCCAATTACACAAGAACTGTCTTAGCGAAAGGCTTCTTGAGGGGAAAGCTGTAACTCTGTGAGATGATTTCACAGAATACAAAGAAGTTTCTCAGAAAGCTTCTTTCTCTTTGTTATCGGAGGATATTTCCTTTGGCCCTATAGTCTTCAAAGGGATCCGAAATATCTGTTCTCAGATTCCACAGAAATAAAGCTAACAAAGAGATCCACGAAGTATAGATGTAACTCTGTGAGATAAATTAAGAGAACACTAAGCAGTTTCTCAGAAGGCTTCTTTCCAGATTTCATCTGAGGATATTTCCTTTTTCACCATAGCCCTCTATGGGCTTCCAAATATCACTTTGCCAATTCCACAAGAACTGTCTTAGCGAAAGGCTTCTTGAGGGGAAAGCTGTAACTCTGTGAGATGATTTCACAGAACACAAAGAAGTTTCTGAGAAAGCTTCTTTCTCTTTGTTATCGGAGGATATTTCCTTTGGCCCTATAGACTTTAAAGGGATCCGAAATATCTGTTCTCAGATTCTACAGAAATAAGGCTAGCAAAGAGATCCACGAAATACAGATGTAACTCTGTGAGATGAATTAACAGAACACTAAGCAGTTTCTCAGAAAGCTTCTTTCCAGATTTCATCTGAGGATATTTCCTTTTTCACCCTAGACCTCTAAGGGGTTAAAAATATCACTTTGCCAATTCCACAACAACTGTCTTAGCGAAAGGCTTCTTGCGGGGAAAGCTGTAACTCTGTGAGATGATTTCACAGAACACAAAGTAGTTTCTCAGAAATCTTCTTTCTCTTTGTTATCGAAGGATATTTCCTTTGGCCCTATATCCGTCAAAGGGATCCGAAATATCTGTTCTCAGATTCCACAGAAATAAGGCTAGCATAGAGATCCACGAAATACAGATGTAACTCTGTGAGATGAATTAACAGAACACTAAGCAGTTTCTCAGAAAGATTCTTTCCAGATTTCATCTGAGGATATTTCCTTTCTCACCCTAGCCCTCTATGGGCTTCCAAATATTACTTTGCCAATTCCACAAGAACTGTCTTAGCGAAAGGCTTCTTGAGGGGAAAGCTGTAACTCTGTGAGATGATTTCACAGAACACAAAGAAGTTTATCAGAAAGCTTCTTTCTCTTTTTTATCGGAGGATATTTCCTTTGGCCCTATAGTCTTCAAAGGGATCCGAAATATCTGTTCCGAGATTCCACAGAATTAAGGCTAGCAAAGAGATCCACGAAATACAGATGTAACTCTGTGAGATGAATTAACAGAACACTAAGCAGTTTGTCAGAAAGCTTCTTTCAGATTTCATCTGAGGATATTTCCTTTTTCACCATAGCCCTCTATGGGCTTCCAAATATCACTTTGCCAATTCCACAAGAACTGTCTTAGCGAAAGGCTTCTTGAGGGGAAACCTGTAACTCTGTGAGATGATTTCACAGAACACAAAGAAGTTTCTGAGAAAGCTTCTTTCTCTTTGTTATCGGAGGATATTTCCTTTGGCCCTATAGACTTTAAAGGATTCCGAAATATCTGTTCTCAGATTCCACAGAAATAAGGCTAGCTAAGAGATCCATGAAACATACATGTAACTCTGTGAGATGAATTAACAGAACACTAAGCAGTTTCTCAGAAAGCTTCTTTCAAGATTTCATCTGAGGATATTTCCTTTTTCACCATAGCCCTCTATGGGCTTCCAAATATCACTTTGCCAATTCCACAAGAACTGTCTTAGCGAAAGGCTTCTTGAGGGGAAAGCTGTAACTCTGTGAGATGATTTCACAGAACACAAAGAAGTTTCTCAGAAAGCTTCTTTCTCTTTGTTATCGGAGGATATTTCCTTTGGCCCTATAGTCTTCAAAGGGATCCGAAATATCTGTTCTCAGATTCAACAGAAATAAGGTTAGCAAAGAGATCCACGAAATACAGATGTAACTCTGTGACATGAATTTACAGAACACTAAGCAGTTTCTCAGAAAGCTTCTTTCCAGATTTCATCTGAGGATATTTCCTTTCTCACCGTAGCCCTCTATGGGCTTCCAAATATCACTTTGCCATATCCACAAGAACTGTCTTAGCGAAAGGCTTCTTGAGGGGAAAGCTGTAACTCTGTGAGATGATTTCACAGAACACAAAGAAGTTTCTCAGAAAGCTTTTTCTCTTTGTTATCGGAGGATATTTCCTTTGGCCCTATAGTCTTCAAAGGGATCCGAAATATCTGTTCTCAGATTCCACAGAAATAAGGCTAGCAAAGACATCCACGAAATACAGATGTAACTCTGTGAGATGAATTAACAGAACACTAAGCAGTTTCTCAGAAAGCTTCTTTCCAGATTTCATCTGAGGATATTTCCTTTTTCACCATAGCCCTCTATGGGCTTCCGAATATCACTTTGCCAATTCTACAAGAACTGTCTTAGCGAAAGGCTTCTAGAGGGGAAAGCTGTAACTCTGTGAGATGATTTCACAGAACACAAAGAAGTTTCTCAGAAAGCTTCTTTCTCTTTGTTATCGGAGGATATTTCCTTTGGCCCTATAGTCTTCAAAGGGATCCGAAATATCTGTTCTCAGATTCCACAGAAATAAGGCTAGTAAAGAGATCCACGAAATACAGATATAACTCTGTGAGACGAATTAACAGAACACTAAGCAGTTTCTCAGAAAGCTTCTTTCCAGTTTTCATCTGAGGATATTTCCTTTTTCACCCTAGCCCTCTATGGGCTTCCAAATATCACTTTGAAAAATTCCACAAGAAATGTCTTAGCGAAAGGCTTCTTGAGGGGAAAGCTGTAACTCTGTGAGATGATTTCACAGAACACAAAGAAGTTTCTCAGAAAGCTTCTTTCTCTTTGTTATCGGAGGATATTTCCTTTGGCCCTATAGTCTTCAAAGGGATCCAAAATATCTGTTCTCAGATTCCACAGTAATAAGGCTAACAAAGAGATCCACGAAATACAGATGTAACTCTGTGAGATGAATTAACAGAACACTAAGCAGTTTCTCAGAAAGCTTCTTTCCAGATTTCATCTGAGGATATTTCCTTTTTCACCATAGCCCTCTATGGGATTCCAAATATCACTTTGACAATTCCACGAGAACTGTCTTAGCGAAAGGCTTCTTTAGAGGAAACCTGTAACTTTGTGAGATGATTTCACAGAACACAAAGAAGTTTCTCGGAAAGCTTCTTTCTCTTTGTTATCGGAGGATATTTCCTTTGGCCCTATGGCCTTTAAAGGGATCCGAAATATCTGTTCTCAGATTCCACAGAAATAAGTCTAGCAAAGAGATCCAGGAAATATAGATGTAACTCTGTGAGAAGAATTAACAGAACACTAAGCAGTTTCTCAGAAAGCTTCTTTCCAGATTTCATTTGAGGATATTTCCTTTTTCACCATAGCCCTCTATGGGCTTCCAAATATCACTTTGCCAATTCCACAACAACTGTCTTAGCGAAAGGATTCCTCAGGGGAAAGCTGTAACTCTGTGAGATGATTTCACAGAACACAAAGAAGTTTCTCAGAAAGCTTCTTTCTCTTTGTTATCGGAGGATATTTCCTTTGGCCCTATAGTATTCAAAGAATCCGAAATATCTGTTCTCAGATTCCGCAGAAATAAGGCTAGCAAAGAGTTCCACGAAATACAGATGTAACTCTGTGAGATGAATTAACAGAACACTAAGCAGTTTCTCAGAAAGCTTCTTTCCAGATTTCATCTGAGGATATTTCCTTTTTCACCCTAGACCTCTAAGGGGTTAAAAATATCACTTTGCCAATTCCACAACAACTGTCTTAGCGAAAGGCTTCTTGCGGGGAAAGCTGTAACTCTGTGAGATGATTTCACAGAACACAAAGTAGTTTCTCAGAAATCTTCTTTCTCTTTGTTATCGAAGGATATTTCCTTTGGCCCTATATCCGTCAAAGGGATCCGAAATATCTGTTCTCAGATTCCACAGAAATAAGGCTAGCATAGAGATCCACGAAATACAGATGTAACTCTGTGAGATGAATTAACAGAACACTAAGCAGTTTCTCAGAAAGATTCTTTCCAGATTTCATCTGAGGATATTTCCTTTCTCACCCGAGCCCTCTATGGGCTTCCAAATATTACTTTGCCAATTCCACAAGAACTGTCTTAGCGAAAGGCTTCTTGAGGGGAAAGCTGTAACTCTGTGAGATGATTTCACAGAACACAAAGAAGTTTATCAGAAAGCTTCTTTCTCTTTGTTATCGGAGGATATTTCCTTTGGCCCTATAGTCTTCAAAGGGATCCGAAATATCTGTTCCCAGATTCCACAGAATTAAGGCTAGCAAAGAGATCCACGAAATACAGATGTAACTCTGTGAGATGAATTAACAGAACACTAAGCAGTTTGTCAGAAAGCTTCTTTCAGATTTCATCTGAGGATATTTCCTTTTTCACCATAGCCCTCTATGGGCTTCCAAATATCACTTTGCCAATTCCACAAGAACTGTCTTAGCGAAAGGCTTCTTGAGGGGAAACCTGTAACTCTCTGAGATGATTTCACAGAACACAAAGAAGTTTCTGAGAAAGCTTCTTTCTCTTTGTTATCGGAGGATATTTCCTTTGGCCCTATAGACTTTAAAGGATTCCGAAATATCTGTTCTCAGATTCCACAGAAATAAGGCTAGCTAAGAGATCCATGAAACATACATGTAACTCTGTGAGATGAATTAACAGAACACTAAGCAGTTTCTCAGAAAGCTTCTTTCCAGATTTCATCTGAGGATATTTCCTTTTTCACCATAGCCCTCTATGGGCTTCCAAATATCACTTTGCCAATTCCACAAGAACTGTCTTAGCGAAAGGCTTCTTGAGGGGAAAGCTGTAACTCTGTGAGATGATTTCACAGAACACAAAGAAGTTTCTCAGAAAGCTTCTTTCTCTTTGTTATCGGAGGATATTTCCTTTGGCCCTATAGTCTTCAAAGGGATCCGAAATATCTGTTCTCAGATTCAACAGAAATAAGGTTAGCAAAGAGATCCACGAAATACAGATGTAACTCTGTGACATGAATTTACAGAACACTAAGCAGTTTCTCAGAAAGCTTCTTTCCAGATTTCATCTGAGGATATTTCCTTTCTCACCGTAGCCCTCTATGGGCTTCCAAATATCACTTTGCCATATCCACAAGAACTGTCTTAGCGAAAGGCTTCTTGAGGGGAAAGCTGTAACTCTGTGAGATGATTTCACAGAACACAAAGAAGTTTCTCAGAAAGCTTTTTCTCTTTGTTATCGGAGGATATTTCCTTTGGCCCTATAGTCTTCAAAGGGATCCGAAATATCTGTTCTCAGATTCCACAGAAATAAGGCTAGCAAAGACATCCACGAAATACAGATGTAACTCTGTGAGATGAATTAACAGAACACTAAGCAGTTTCTCAGAAAGCTTCTTTCCAGATTTCATCTGAGGATATTTCCTTTTTCACCATAGCCCTCTATGGGCTTCCGAATATCACTTTGCCAATTCTACAAGAACTGTCTTAGCGAAAGGCTTCTAGAGGGGAAAGCTGTAACTCTGTGAGATGATTTCACAGAACACAAAGAAGTTTCTCAGAAAGCTTCTTTCTCTTTGTTATCGGAGGATATTTCCTTTGGCCCTATAGTCTTCAAAGGGATCCGAAATATCTGTTCTCAGATTCCACAGAAATAAGGCTAGTAAAGAGATCCACGAAATACAGATATAACTCTGTGAGACGAATTAACAGAACACTAAGCAGTTTCTCAGAAAGCTTCTTTCCAGTTTTCATCTGAGGATATTTCCTTTTTCACCCTAGCCCTCTATGGGCTTCCAAATATCACTTTGAAAAATTCCACAAGAAATGTCTTAGCGAAAGGCTTCTTGAGGGGAAAGCTGTAACTCTGTGAGATGATTTCACAGAACACAAAGAAGTTTCTCAGAAAGCTTCTTTCTCTTTGTTATCGGAGGATATTTCCTTTGGCCCTATAGTCTTCAAAGGGATCCAAAATATCTGTTCTCAGATTCCACAGTAATAAGGCTAACAAAGAGATCCACGAAATACAGATGTAACTCTGTGAGATGAATTAACAGAACACTAAGCAGTTTCTCAGAAAGCTTCTTTCCAGATTTCATCTGAGGATATTTCCTTTTTCACCATAGCCCTCTATGGGATTCCAAATATCACTTTGACAATTCCACGAGAACTGTCTTAGCGAAAGGCTTCTTTAGAGGAAACCTGTAACTTTGTGAGATGATTTCACAGAACACAAAGAAGTTTCTCGGAAAGCTTCTTTCTCTTTGTTATCGGAGGATATTTCCTTTGGCCCTATGGCCTTTAAAGGGATCCGAAATATCTGTTCTCAGATTCCACAGAAATAAGTCTAGCAAAGAGATCCAGGAAATATAGATGTAACTCTGTGAGAAGAATTAACAGAACACTAAGCAGTTTCTCAGAAAGCTTCTTTCCAGATTTCATTTGAGGATATTTCCTTTTTCACCATAGCCCTCTATGGGCTTCCAAATATCACTTTGCCAATTCCACAACAACTGTCTTAGCGAAAGGATTCCTCAGGGGAAAGCTGTAACTCTGTGAGATGATTTCACAGAACACAAAGAAGTTTCTCAGAAAGCTTCTTTCTCTTTGTTATCGGAGGATATTTCCTTTGGCCCTATAGTATTCAAAGAATCCGAAATATCTGTTCTCAGATTCCGCAGAAATAAGGCTAGCAAAGAGTTCCACGAAATACAGATGTAACTCTGTGAGATGAATTAACAGAACACTAAGCAGTTTCTCAGAAAGCTTCTTTCCAGATTTCATCTGAGGATATTTCCTTTTTCACCCTAGACCTCTAAGGGGTTAAAAATATCACTTTGCCAATTCCACAACAACTGTCTTAGCGAAAGGCTTCTTGCGGGGAAAGCTGTAACTCTGTGAGATGATTTCACAGAACACAAAGTAGTTTCTCAGAAATCTTCTTTCTCTTTGTTATCGAAGGATATTTCCTTTGGCCCTATATCCGTCAAAGGGATCCGAAATATCTGTTCTCAGATTCCACAGAAATAAGGCTAGCATAGAGATCCACGAAATACAGATGTAACTCTGTGAGATGAATTAACAGAACACTAAGCAGTTTCTCAGAAAGATTCTTTCCAGATTTCATCTGAGGATATTTCCTTTCTCACCCGAGCCCTCTATGGGCTTCCAAATATTACTTTGCCAATTCCACAAGAACTGTCTTAGCGAAAGGCTTCTTGAGGGGAAAGCTGTAACTCTGTGAGATGATTTCACAGAACACAAAGAAGTTTATCAGAAAGCTTCTTTCTCTTTGTTATCGGAGGATATTTCCTTTGGCCCTATAGTCTTCAAAGGGATCCGAAATATCTGTTCCCAGATTCCACAGAATTAAGGCTAGCAAAGAGATCCACGAAATACAGATGTAACTCTGTGAGATGAATTAACAGAACACTAAGCAGTTTGTCAGAAAGCTTCTTTCAGATTTCATCTGAGGATATTTCCTTTTTCACCATAGCCCTCTATGGGCTTCCAAATATCACTTTGCCAATTCCACAAGAACTGTCTTAGCGAAAGGCTTCTTGAGGGGAAACCTGTAACTCTCTGAGATGATTTCACAGAACACAAAGAAGTTTCTGAGAAAGCTTCTTTCTCTTTGTTATCGGAGGATATTTCCTTTGGCCCTATAGACTTTAAAGGATTCCGAAATATCTGTTCTCAGATTCCACAGAAATAAGGCTAGCTAAGAGATCCATGAAACATACATGTAACTCTGTGAGATGAATTAACAGAACACTAAGCAGTTTCTCAGAAAGCTTCTTTCCAGATTTCATCTGAGGATATTTCCTTTTTCACCATAGCCCTCTATGGGCTTCCAAATATCACTTTGCCAATTCCACAAGAACTGTCTTAGCGAAAGGCTTCTTGAGGGGAAAGCTGTAACTCTGTGAGATGATTTCACAGAACACAAAGAAGTTTCTCAGAAAGCTTCTTTCTCTTTGTTATCGGAGGATATTTCCTTTGGCCCTATAGTCTTCAAAGGGATCCGAAATATCTGTTCTCAGATTCAACAGAAATAAGGTTAGCAAAGAGATCCACGAAATACAGATGTAACTCTGTGACATGAATTTACAGAACACTAAGCAGTTTCTCAGAAAGCTTCTTTCCAGATTTCATCTGAGGATATTTCCTTTCTCACCGTAGCCCTCTATGGGCTTCCAAATATCACTTTGCCATATCCACAAGAACTGTCTTAGCGAAAGGCTTCTTGAGGGGAAAGCTGTAACTCTGTGAGATGATTTCACAGAACACAAAGAAGTTTCTCAGAAAGCTTTTTCTCTTTGTTATCGGAGGATATTTCCTTTGGCCCTATAGTCTTCAAAGGGATCCGAAATATCTGTTCTCAGATTCCACAGAAATAAGGCTAGCAAAGACATCCACGAAATACAGATGTAACTCTGTGAGATGAATTAACAGAACACTAAGCAGTTTCTCAGAAAGCTTCTTTCCAGATTTCATCTGAGGATATTTCCTTTTTCACCATAGCCCTCTATGGGCTTCCGAATATCACTTTGCCAATTCTACAAGAACTGTCTTAGCGAAAGGCTTCTAGAGGGGAAAGCTGTAACTCTGTGAGATGATTTCACAGAACACAAAGAAGTTTCTCAGAAAGCTTCTTTCTCTTTGTTATCGGAGGATATTTCCTTTGGCCCTATAGTCTTCAAAGGGATCCGAAATATCTGTTCTCAGATTCCACAGAAATAAGGCTAGTAAAGAGATCCACGAAATACAGATATAACTCTGTGAGACGAATTAACAGAACACTAAGCAGTTTCTCAGAAAGCTTCTTTCCAGTTTTCATCTGAGGATATTTCCTTTTTCACCCTAGCCCTCTATGGGCTTCCAAATATCACTTTGAAAAATTCCACAAGAAATGTCTTAGCGAAAGGCTTCTTGAGGGGAAAGCTGTAACTCTGTGAGATGATTTCACAGAACACAAAGAAGTTTCTCAGAAAGCTTCTTTCTCTTTGTTATCGGAGGATATTTCCTTTGGCCCTATAGTCTTCAAAGGGATCCAAAATATCTGTTCTCAGATTCCACAGTAATAAGGCTAACAAAGAGATCCACGAAATACAGATGTAACTCTGTGAGATGAATTAACAGAACACTAAGCAGTTTCTCAGAAAGCTTCTTTCCAGATTTCATCTGAGGATATTTCCTTTTTCACCATAGCCCTCTATGGGATTCCAAATATCACTTTGACAATTCCACGAGAACTGTCTTAGCGAAAGGCTTCTTTAGAGGAAACCTGTAACTTTGTGAGATGATTTCACAGAACACAAAGAAGTTTCTCGGAAAGCTTCTTTCTCTTTGTTATCGGAGGATATTTCCTTTGGCCCTATGGCCTTTAAAGGGATCCGAAATATCTGTTCTCAGATTCCACAGAAATAAGTCTAGCAAAGAGATCCAGGAAATATAGATGTAACTCTGTGAGAAGAATTAACAGAACACTAAGCAGTTTCTCAGAAAGCTTCTTTACAGATTTCATTTGAGGATATTTCCTTTTTCACCATAGCCCTCTATGGGCTTCCAAATATCACTTTGCCAATTCCACAACAACTGTCTTAGCGAAAGGATTCCTCAGGGGAAAGCTGTAACTCTGTGAGATGATTTCACAGAACACAAAGAAGTTTCTCAGAAAGCTTCTTTCTCTTTGTTATCGGAGGATATTTCCTTTGGCCCTATAGTATTCAAAGAATCCGAAATATCTGTTCTCAGATTCCGCAGAAATAAGGCTAGCAAAGAGTTCCACGAAATACAGATGTAACTCTGTGAGATGAATTAACAGAACACTGAGCAGTTTCTCAGAAAGCTTCTTTCCAGATTTCATCTGAGGATATTTCCTTTCTCAACATAGCCCTCTATGGGCTTCCAAATATCACTTTTCCAATTCTACGAGAACTGTCTTAGCGAAAGGCTTCTTGAGGGAAAAGCTGTAACTCTGTGAGATAATTTCACAGAACACAAAGAAGTTTCTGAGAAAGCTTCTTTCTCTTTGTTATCGGAGGATATTTCCTTTGGCCCTATAGTCTTCACAGGGATCCGAAATATCTGTTCTCAGATTCCACAGAAATAAGGCTAGCAAAGAGATCCACGAAATACAGATGTAACTCTGTGAGATGAATTAACAGAACACTAAGCAGTTTCTCATAAAGCTTCTTTCCAGATTTCATCTGAGGATATTTCCTTTCTCACCCTAGCCCTCTATGGGCTTCCAAATATCACTTTGCCAATTCCACAAGAACTGTCTTAGCGAAAGGCTTCTTGAGGGGAAAGCTGTAACTCTGTGAGATGATTTCACAGAACACAAAGAAGTTTCTCAGAAAGCTTCTTTCTCTTTGTTATCGGAGGATATTTCCTTTGGCCCTATAGTCTTCAAAGGGATCCGAAATATCTGTTCCCAGATTCCACAGAAATAAGGCTAGCAAAGAGATCCACGAAATACAGATGTAACTCTGTGAGATGATTTCACAGAACACTAAGCAGTTTCTCAGAAAGCTTCTTTCCAGATTTCATCTGAGGATATTTCCTTTTTCACCATAGCCCTCTATGGGCTTCCAAATATCACTTTGCCAATTACACAAGAACTGTCTTAGCGAAAGGCTTCTTGAGGGGAAAGCTGTCACTCTGTGAGTTGATTTCACAGAATACAAAGAAGTTTCTCAGAAAGCTTCTTTCTCTTTGTTATCGGAGGATATTTCCTTTGGCCCTATAGTCTTCAAAGGGATCCGAAATATCTGTTCTCAGATTCCACAGAAATAAAGCTAGCAAAGAGATCCACGAAATATAGATGTAACTCTGTGAGATAAATTAACAGAACACTAAGCAGTTTCTCAGAAGGCTTCTTTCCAAATTTCGTCTGAGGATATTTCCTTTTTCACCATAGCCCTCTATGGGTTTCCAAATATCACTTTGCCAATTCCACAAGAACTGTCTTAGCGAAAGGCTTCTTGAGGGGAAAGCTGTAACTCTGTGAGATGATTTCACAGAACACAAAGAAGTTTCTCAGAAAGCTTCTTTCTCTTTGTTATCGGAGGATATTTCCTTTGGCCCTATAGTCTTCAAAGGGATCCGAAATATCTGTTCTCAGATTCCACAGAAATAAGGCTAACAAAGAGATCCACGAAATACAGATGTAACTCTGTGAGATGAATTAACAGAACACTAAGCAGTTTCTCAGAAAGCTTCTTTCCAGATTTCATCTGAGGATATTTCCTTTTTCACCATAGCCCTCTATGGGCTTCCAAATATCACTTTGACAATTCCACGAGAACTGTCTTAGCGAAAGGCTTCTTGAGGGGAAACCTGTAACTTTGTGAGATGATTTCACAGAACACAAAGAAGTTTCTCAGAAAGCTTCTTTCTCTTTTTTATCGGAGGATATTTCCTTTGGCCCTATGGACTTTAAAGGGATCCGAAATATCTGTTCTCAGATTCCACAGAAATAAGGCTAGCAAAGAGATCCAGGAAATATAGATGTAACTCTGTGAGATGAATTAACAGAACACTAAGCAGTTTCTCAGAAAGCTTCTTTCCAGATTTCATTTGAGGATATTTCCTTTTTCACCATAGCCCTCTATGGGCTTCCAAATATCACTTTGCCAATTCCACAACAACTGTCTTAGCGAAAGGATTCCTCAGGGGAAAGCTGTAACTCTCTGAGATGATTTCAATGAACACAAAGAAGTTTCTCAGAAAGCTTCTTTCTCTTTGTTATCGGAGGATATTTCCTTTGGCCCTATAGTATTCAAAGAATCCGAAATATCTGTTCTCAGATTCCGCAGAAATAAGGCTAGCAAAGAGTTCCACGAAATACAGATGTAACTCTGTGAGATGAATTAACAGAACACTGAGCAGTTTCTCAGAAAGCTTCTTTCCAGATTTCATCTGAGGATATTTCCTTTCTCAACATAGCCCTCTATGGGCTTCCAAATATCACTTTTCCAATTCTACGAGAACTGTCTTAGCGAAAGGCTTCTTGAGGGAAAAGCTGTAACTCTGTGAGATAATTTCACAGAACACAAAGAAGTTTCTGAGAAAGCTTCTTTCTCTTTGTTATCGGAGGATATTTCCTTTGGCCCTATAGTCTTCACAGGGATCCGAAATATCTGTTCTCAGATTCCACAGAAATAAGGCTAGCAAAGAGATCCACGAAATACAGATGTAACTCTGTGAGATGAATTAACAGAACACTAAGCAGTTTCTCATAAAGCTTCTTTCCAGATTTCATCTGAGGATATTTCCTTTCTCACCCTAGCCCTCTATGGGCTTCCAAATATCACTTTGCCAATTCCACAAGAACTGTCTTAGCGAAAGGCTTCTTGAGGGGAAAGCTGTAACTCTGTGAGATGATTTCACAGAACACAAAGAAGTTTCTCAGAAAGCTTCTTTCTCTTTGTTATCGGAGGATATTTCCTTTGGCCCTATAGTCTTCAAAGGGATCCGAACTATCTGTTCCCAGATTCCACAGAAATAAGGCTAGCAAAGAGATCCACGAAATACAGATGTAACTCTGTGAGATGATTTCACAGAACACTAAGCAGTTTCTCAGAAAGCTTCTTTCCAGATTTCATCTGAGGATATTTCCTTTTTCACCATAGCCCTCTATGGGCTTCCAAATATCACTTTGCCAATTACACAAGAACTGTCTTAGCGAAAGGCTTCTTGAGGGGAAAGCTGTCACTCTGTGAGTTGATTTCACAGAATACAAAGAAGTTTCTCAGAAAGCTTCTTTCTCTTTGTTATCGGAGGATATTTCCTTTGGCCCTATAGTCTTCAAAGGGATCCGAAATATCTGTTCTCAGATTCCACAGAAATAAAGCTAGCAAAGAGATCCACGAAATATAGATGTAACTCTGTGAGATAAATTAACAGAACACTAAGCAGTTTCTCAGAAGGCTTCTTTCCAAATTTCGTCTGAGGATATTTCCTTTTTCACCATAGCCCTCTATGGGTTTCCAAATATCACTTTGCCAATTCCACAAGAACTGTCTTAGCGAAAGGCTTCTTGAGGGGAAAGCTGTAACTCTGTGAGATGATTTCACAGAACACAAAGAAGTTTCTCAGAAAGCTTCTTTCTCTTTGTTATCGGAGGATATTTCCTTTGGCCCTATAGTCTTCAAAGGGATCCGAAATATCTGTTCTCAGATTCCACAGAAATAAGGCTAACAAAGAGATCCACGAAATACAGATGTAACTCTGTGAGATGAATTAACAGAACACTAAGCAGTTTCTCAGAAAGCTTCTTTCCAGATTTCATCTGAGGATATTTCCTTTTTCACCATAGCCCTCTATGGGCTTCCAAATATCACTTTGACAATTCCACGAGAACTGTCTTAGCGAAAGGCTTCTTGAGGGGAAACCTGTAACTTTGTGAGATGATTTCACAGAACACAAAGAAGTTTCTCAGAAAGCTTCTTTCTCTTTTTTATCGGAGGATATTTCCTTTGGCCCTATGGACTTTAAAGGGATCCGAAATATCTGTTCTCAGATTCCAGAGAAATAAGGCTAGCAAAGAGATCCAGGAAATATAGATGTAACTCTGTGAGATGAATTAACAGAACACTAAGCAGTTTCTCAGAAAGCTTCTTTCCAGATTTCATTTGAGGATATTTCCTTTTTCACCATAGCCCTCTATGGGCTTCCAAATATCACTTTGCCAATTCCACAACAACTGTCTTAGCGAAAGGATTCCTCAGGGGAAAGCTGTAACTCTCTGAGATGATTTCAAAGAACACAAAGAAGTTTCTCAGAAAGCTTCTTTCTCTTTGTTATCGGAGGATATTTCCTTTGGCCCTATAGTATTCAAAGAATCCGAAATATCTGTTCTCAGATTCCGCAGAAATAAGGCTAGCAAAGAGTTCCACGAAATACAGATGTAACTCTGTGAGATGAATTAACAGAACACTGAGCAGTTGCTAAGAAAGCTTCTTTCCAGATTTCATCTGAGGATATTTCCTTTCTCAACATAGCCCTCTATGGGCTTCCAAATATCACTTTTCCAATTCTACGAGAACTGTCTTAGCGAAAGGCTTCTTGAGGGAAAAGCTGTAACTCTGTGAGATAATTTCACAGAACACAAAGAAGTTTCTGAGAAAGTTTCTTTCTCTTTGTTATCGGAGGATATTTCCTTTGGTCCTATAGTCTTCACAGGGATCCGAAATATCTGTTCTCAGATTCCACAGAAATAAGGCTAGCAAAGAGATCCACGAAATAAAGATGTAACTCTGTGAGATGAATTAACAGAACACTAAGCAGTTTCTCAGAAAGCTTCTTTACAGATTTCATCTGAGGATATTTCCTTTTTCACCCTAGCCCTCTACGGAGTTCAAAATATCACTTTGCCAATTCCACAAGAACTGTCTTAGCGAAAGGCTTCTTGAGGGGAAAGCTGTAACTCTGTGAGATGATTTCACAGAACACAAAGAAGTTTCTCAGAAATCTTCTTTCTCTTTGTTATCGGAGGATATCTCCTTTGGCCCTATAGCCTTCAAAGGGATCCGAAATATCTGTTCTCAGATTCCACAGAAATAAGGCTAGCAAAGAGATCCACGAAATACAGATGTAACTCTGTGAGATGAATTAACAGAACACTAAGCAGTTTCTCAGAAAGCTTCTTTCCAGATTTCATCTGAGGATATTTCCTTTCTCACCCTAGCCCTCTATGGGCTTCCAAATATCACTTTGCCAATTCCACAAGATCTGTCTTAGCGAAAGGCTTCTTGAGGGGAAAGCTGTAACTCTGTGAGATGATTTCACAGAACACAAAGAAGTTTCTCAGAAAGCTTCTTTCTCTTTGTTATCGGAGGATATTTCCTTTGGCCCTATAGTCTTCAAAGGGATCCGAAATATCTGTTCCCAGATTCCACAGAAATAAGGCTAGCAAAGAGATCCACGAAATACAGATGTAACTCTGTGAGATGATTTCACAGAACACTAAGCAGTTTCTCAGAAAGCTTCTTTCCAGATTTCATCTGAGGATATTTCCTTTTTCACCATAGCCCTCTATGGGCTTCGAAATAGCACTTTGCCAATTCCACAAGGACTGTCTTAGCGAAAGGCTTCTTGAGGGGAAAGCTGTAACTCTGTGAGATGATTTCACAGAACACAAAGAAGTTTCTCAGAAAGCTTCTTTCTCTTTGTTATCGGAGGATATTTCCTTTGGCCCTATAGTCTTCAAAGGGATCCGAAATATCTGTTCTCAGATTCCACAGAAATAAGGCTAGCAAAGAGATCCACGAAATACAGATGTAACTCTGTGAGATGAATTAAGAGAACACTAAGTAGTATCTCAGAAAGCTTCTTTCCAGATTTCATCTGAGGATATTTCCTTTTTCAAAATAGCCCTCTAAGGGCTTCCAAATATCACTTTGCGAATTCCACGAGAACTGTCTTAGCGAAAGGCTTTTTGAGGGGAAAGCTGTAACTCTGTGAGATAATTTCACAGAACACAAAGAAGTTTCTCATAAAGCTTCTTTCTCTTTGTTATCGGAGGATATTTCCTTTGGCCCTATAGTCTTCAAAGGGATCCGAAATATCTGTTCTCAGATTCCACAGAAATAAGGCTAGCAAAGAGATCCACGAAATACAGATGTAACTCTGTGAGATGAATTAACAGAACACTAAGCAGTTTCTCAGAAAGCTTCTTTCCAGATTTCATCTGAGGATATTTCCTTTTTCACCATAGCCCTCTATGGGCTTCCAAATATCACTTTGCCAATTCCACGAGAACTGTCTTAGCGAAAGGCTTCTTGAGGGGAAAGCTGTAACTTTGTGAGATGATTTCACAGAACAAAAAGAAGTTTCTCAGAAAGCTTCTTTCTCTTTGTTATCGGAGGATATTTCCTTTGGCCCTATAGTCTTCAAAGGGATCCGAAATATCTGTTCTCAGATTCCACAGAAATAAGGCTAGCAAAGAGATCCACGAAATACAGGTGTAACTCTGTGAGATGAATTAACAGAACACTAAGCAGTTTCTCAGAAAGCTTCTTTCCAGATTTCATCTGAGCATATTTCCTTTTTCAACATTGCCCTCTATGGGCTTCCAAATATCTCTTTGCCAATTCCACAGGGAGTGTCTTAGCGAAAGACTTCTTGAGGGGAAAGCTGTAACTCTGTGAGATGATTTCACAGTATACAAAGAAGTTTCGCAGAAAACTTCTTTCTCTTTGTTAACGGAGGATATTTCCTTTGGCCCTATAGTCTGCAAAGGGATCCGAAATATCTGTTCTCAGATTGCACAGAAATAAGGCTAGCAAAGAGATCCACGAAATACAGATGTAACTCTGTGAGGTGAATTAACAGAACACTAAGCATTTTCTCAGAAGGCTTCTTTCCAGATTTCATCTGAGGATATTTCCTTTTTCACCATAGCCTTTTATGGGCTTCCAAATATCACTTTTCCAATTCCACAAGAACTGTCTTAGCGAAAGGCTTCTTGAGGGGAAAGCTGTAACTCTGTGAGATGATTTCACAGAACACAAAGAAGTTTCTAAGAAAGCTTCTTTCTCTTTGTTATCGGAGGATATTTCCTTTGGCCCTATAGTCTTCAAAGGGATCCGAAATATCTGTTCTCAGATTCCACAGAAATAAGGCTAACAAAGAGATCCACGAAATACAGATGTAACTCTGTGAGATGAATTAACAGAACACTAAGCAGTTTCTCAGAAAGCTTCTTTCCAGATTTCATCTGAGGATATTTCCTTTTTCACCATAGCCCTCTATGGGCTTCCAAATATCACTTTGCCAATTCCACAAGAACTGTCTTAGCGAAAGACTTCTTGAGGGGAAACCTGTAACTTTGTGAGATGATTTCACAGAACACAAAGAAGTTTCTCAGAAAGCTTCTTTCTCTTTGTTATCAGAGGATATTTCCTTTGGCCCTATAGACTTTAAAGGGATCCGAAATATCTGTTCTCAGATTCCACAGAAATAAGGCTAGCAAAGAGATCCAGGAAATATAGATGTAACACTGTGAGATGAATTAACAGAACACTAAGCAGTTTCTCAGAAAGCTTCTTTCCAGATTTCATCTGAGGATATTTCCTTTTTCACCGTAGCCCTCTATGGGCTTCCAAATATCACTTTGCCAATTCCACGAGAACTGTCTTAGCGAAAGGCTTCTTGAGGGGAAACCTGTAACTTTGTGAGATGATTTCACAGAACACAAAGAAGTTTATCAGAAAGCTTCTTTCTCTTTGTTATCGGAGGATATTTCCTTTGGCCCTATAGACTTTAAAGGTATCCGAAATATCTGTTCTCAGATTCCACCGAAATAAGGCTAGCAAAGAGATCCAGGAAATATAGATGTAACTCTGTGAGATGAATTAACAAAACACTAAGCAGTTTCTCAGAAAGCTTCTTTCCAGATTTCATCTGAGGATATTTCCTTTTTCACCATAGCCCTCTATAGGCTTCCAAATATCACTTTGCCAATTCCACAACAACTGTCTTAGCGAAAGCCTTCCTCAGGGGAAAGCTGTAACTCTGTGAGATGATTTCACAGAACACAAAGAAGTTTCTCAGAAAGCTTCTTTCTCTTTGTTATCGGAGGATATTTTCTTTGGCCCTATAGTATTCAAAGAATCCGAAATATCTGTTCTCAGATTCCACAGAAATAAGGCTAGCAAAGAGTTCCACGAAATACAGATGTAACTCTGCGAGATGAATTAACAGAACACTAAGCAGTTTCTCAGAAAGCTTTTTTCCAGATTTCATCTCAGGATATTTCCTTTTTCACCATAGCCCTCTATGGGCTTCCGAATATCACTTTGCCAATTCCACAAGAACTGTCTTAGCGAAAGGCTTCTTGAGGGGAAAGCTGTAACTCTGTGAGATGATTTCACAGAACACAAAGAAGTTTCTCAGAAAACTTCTTTCTCTTTGTTATCGGAGGATATTTCCTTTGGCCCTATAGTCTTCAAATGGATCCGAAATATCTGTTCTCAGATTCCACAGAAATAAGACTAGCAAAGAGACCCACGGAATACAGATGTAACTCTGTGAGATGAATTAAGAGAACACTAAGCAGTTTCTCAGAAAGCTTCTTTACAGATTTCATCTGAGGATATTTCCTTTTTCACCATAGCCCTCTATGGGCTTCCAAATATCTCTTTGGCAATTCCACAAGAACTATCTTAGCGAAAGGCTTCTTGAGGGGAAAGCTGTGACTCTGTGAGTTGATTTCACAGAACACAAAGAAGTTTCTCAGAAAGCTTCTTTCTCTTTGTTATCGGAGGATATTTCCTTTGACCCTATAGTCTTCAAAGGGATCCGAAATATCTGTTCTCAGATTCCACAGAAATAAGGCTAGCAAAGAGATCCACGAAATACAGATGTAACTCTGTGAGATGATTTCACAGAACACTAAGCAGTTTCTCAGAAAGCTTCTTTCCAGATTTCATCTGAGGATATTTCCTTTTTCACCATAGCCCTCCATGGGCTTCGAAATAGCACTTTGCCAATTCCACAAGGACTGTATTAGCGAAAGGCTTCTGGAGGGGAAAGCTGTAACTCTGTGAGATGATTTCACAGAACCCAAAGGAGTCTCTCAGAAAGCTTCTTTCTCTTTGTTATCGGAGGATATTTCCTTTGGCCCTATAGTCTTCAAATGGATCCGAAATATCTGTTCTCAGATTCCACAGAAATAAGGCTAGCAAAGAGACCCACGAAATACAGATGTAACTCTGTGAGATGAATTAAGAGAACACTAAGCAGTTTCTCAGAAAGCTTCTTTATAGATTTCATCTGAGGATATTTCATTTTTCACCATAGCCCTCTATGGGTTTCCAAATATCTCTTTGCCAATTCCACAAGAACTGTCTTAGCGAAAAGCTTCTTGAGGGGAAAGCTGTAACTCTGTGAGATGATTTCACAGAACACAAAGGAGTTTCTCAGAAAGCTTCTTTCTCTTTGTTATCGGAGGATATTTCCTTTGGCCCTATAGTCTTCAAAGGGATCCGAAATATCTGTTCTCAGATTCCACAGAAATAAGGCTAGCAAAGAGATCCACGAAATACAGATGTAACTCTGTGAGATGATTTCACAGAACACTAAGCAGTTTCTCAGAAAGCTTCTTTCCAGATTTCATCTGAGGATATTTCCTTATTCACCATAGCCCTCTAAGGGCTTCCAAATATCACCTTGCGAATTCCACGAGAACTGTCTTAGCGAAAGGCTTCTTGAGGGGAAAGCTGTAACTCTGTGAGATAATTTCAGAGAACACAAAGAAGTTTCTCAGAAAGCTTCTTTCTCTTTGTTATCGGAGGATAATTCCTTTGGCCCTATAGTCTTCAAAGGGATCCGAAATATCTGTTCTCAGATTCCACCGAAATAAGGCTAGCAAAGAGATCCACGAAATACAGATGTAACTCTGTGAGATGAATTAACAGAACACTAAGCAGTTTCTCAGAAAGCTTCTTTCCAGATTTCATCTGAGGATATTTCCTTTTTCACCATAGCCCTCTATGGGCTTCCAAATATCACTTTGCCAATTCCACGAGAACTGTCTTAGCGAAAGGCTTCTTGAGGGGAAAGCTGTAACTTTGTGAGATGATTTCACAGAACACAAAGAAGTTTCTCAGAAAGCTTCTTTCTCTTTGTTATCGGAGGATATTTCCTTTGGCCCTATAGTCTTCAAAGGGATCCGAAATATCTGTTCTCAGATTCCACAGAAATAAGGCTAGCAAAGAGATCCACGAAATACAGATGTAACTCTGTGAGGTGAATTAACAGAACACTAAGCAGTTTCTCAGAAACTTCTTTCCAGATTTCATCTGAGGATATTTCCTTTTTCACCATAGCCCTCTATGGGCTTCCAAATATCTCTTTGCCAATTCCACAGGGAGTGTCTTAGCGAAAGGCTTCTTGAGGGGAAAGCTGTAACTCTGTGAGATGATTTCACAGTATACAAAGAAGTTTCTCAGAAAACTTCTTTCTCTTTGTTAACGGAGGATATTTCCTTTGGCCCTATAGTCTTCAAAGGGATCCGAAATATCTGTTCTCAGATTCCACAGAAATAAGGCTAGCAAAGACATCGACGAAATACAGATGTAACTCTGTGAGATGAATTAACAGAACACTAAGCAGTGTCTCAGAAAGCTTCTTTCCAGATTTCATCTGAGGATATTTCCTTTTTCACCATAGCCCTCTATGGCCTTCCAAATATCTCTTTGCCAATTCCACAGGGAGTGTCTTAGCGAAAGGGTTCTTGAGGGGAAAGCTGTAACTCTGTGAGATGATTTCACAGTATACAAAGAAGTTTCTCAGAAAACTTCTTTCTCTTTGTTATCGGAGGATATTTCCTTTGGCCGTATAGTCTTCAAAGGGATCCGAAATATCTGTTCTCAGATTCCACAGAAATAAAGCTAGCAAAGAGATCCACGAAATATAGATGTAACTCTGTGAGATAAATTAACAGAACACTAAGCAGTTTCTCAGAAGGCTTCATTCCAGATTTCATCTGAGGATATTTCCTTTTTCACCATAGCCCTCTAAGGGCTTCCAAATATCACTTTGCCAATTCCCCAAGAACTGTCTTAGCGAAAGGCTTCTTGAGGGGAAAGCTGTAACTCGATGAGATGATTTCACAGAACACAAAGAAGTTTCTCAGAAAGCTTCTTTCTCTTTGTTATCGGAGGATATTTCCTTTGGCCCTATAGTCTTCAAAGGGATCCGAAATATCTGTTCTCAGATTCCACAGAAATAAGGCTAGCAAAGAGATCCACGAAATAAAGATGTAACTCTATGAGATGAATTAACAGAACACTAAGCAGTTTCTCAGAAAGCTTCTTTCAGGTTTCATCTGAGGATATTTCCTTTTTCACCATAGCCCTCTATGGGCTTCCAAATACCACTTTGCCAATTCCACAAGAACTGTCTTAGCGAAAGGCTTCTTGAGGGGAAACCTGTAACTCTGTGAGATGATTTCACAGAACACAAAGAAGTTTCTGAGAAAGCTTCTTTCTCTTTGTTATCGGAGGATATTTCCTTTGGCCCTATAGACTTTAAAGGGATCCGAAATATCTGTTCTCAGATTCCACAGAAATAAGGCTAGCAAAGAGATCCACGAAATAAAGATGTAACTCTGTGAGATGAATTATCAGAACACTAAGCAGTTTCTCAGAAAGCTTCTTTACAGATTTCATCTGAGGATATTTCCTTTTTCACCATAGCCCTCTACGGGGTTCAAAATATCACTTTGCCAATTCCACAACAACTGTCTTAGCGAAAGGCTTCTTGAGGGGAAAGCTGTAACTCTGTGAGATGATTTCACAGAACACAAAGAAGTTTCTCAGAAATCTTCTTTCTCTTTGTTATCGGAGGATATTTCCTTTGGCCCTATAGCCTTCAAAGGGATCCGAAATATCTGTTCTCAGATTCCACAGAAATAAGGCTAGCAAAGAGATCCACGAAATACAGATGTAACTCTGTGAGATGAATTAACAGAACACTAAGCAGTTTCTCAGAAAGCTTCTTTCCAGATTTCATCTGAGGATATTTCCTTTCTCACCCTAGCCCTCTATGGGCTTCCAAATATCACTTTGCCAATTCCACAAGAACTGTCTTAGCGAAAGGCTTCTTGAGGGGAAAGCTGTAACTCTGTGAGATGATTTCACAGAACACAAAGAAGTTTCTCAGAAAGCTTCTTTCTCTTTGTTATCGGAGGATATTTCCTTTGGCCCTATAGTCTTCAAAGGGATCCGAAATATCTGTTCCCAGATTCCACAGAAATAAGGCTAGCAAAGAGATCCACGAAATACAGATGTAACTCTGTGAGATGATTTCACAGAACACTAAGCAGTTTCTCAGAAAGCTTCTTTCCAGATTTCATCTGAGGATATTTCCTTTTTCACCATAGCCCTCTATGGGCTTCGAAATAGCACTTTGCCAATTCCACAAGGACTGTCTTAGCCAAAGGCTTCTTGAGGGGAAAGCTGTAACTCTGTGAGATGATTTCACAGAACACAAAGAAGTTTCTCAGAAAGCTTCTTTCTCTTTGTTATCGGAGGATATTTCCTTTGGCCCTATAGTCTTCAAAGGGATCCGAAATATCTGTTCTCAGATTCCACAGAAATAAGGCTAGCAAAGAGATCCACGAAATACAGATGTAACTCTGTGAGATGAATTAAGAGAACACTAAGCAGTATCTCAGAAAGCTTCTTTCCAGATTTCATCTGAGGATATTTCCTTTTTCAAAATAGCCCTCTAAGGGCTTCCAAATATCACTTTGCGAATTCCACGAGAACTGTCTTAGCGAAAGGCTTTTTGAGGGGAAAGCTGTAACTCTGTGAGATAATTTCACAGAACACAAAGAAGTTTCTCAGAAAGCTTCTTTCTCTTTGTTATCGGAGGATATTTCCTTTGGCCCTATAGTCTTCAAAGGGATCCGAAATATCTGTTCTCAGATTCCACAGAAATAAGGCTAGCAAAGAGATCCACGAAATACAGATGTAACTCTGTGAGATGAATTAACAGAACACTAAGCAGTTTCTCAGAAAGCTTCTTTCCAGATTTCATCTGAGGATATTTCCTTTTTCACCATAGCCCTCTATGGGCTTCCAAATATCACTTTGCCAATTTCACGAGAACTGTCTTAGCGAAAGGCTTCTTGAGGGGAAAGCTGTAACTTTGTGAGATGATTTCACAGAACAAAAAGAAGTTTCTCAGAAAGCTTCTTTCTCTTTGTTATCGGAGGATATTTCCTTTGGCCCTATAGTCTTCAAAGGGATCCGAAATATCTGTTCTCAGATTCCACAGAAATAAGGCTAGCAAAGAGATCCACGAAATACAGGTGTAACTCTGTGAGATGAATTAACAGAACACTAAGCAGTTTCTCAGAAAGCTTCTTTCCAGATTTCATCTGAGCATATTTCCTTTTTCACCATAGCCCTCTATGGGCTTCCAAATATCTCTTTGCCAATTCCACAGGGAGTGTCTTAGCGAAAGACTTCTTGAGGGGAAAGCTGTAACTCTGTGAGATGATTTCACAGTATACAAAGAAGTTTCTCAGAAAACTTCTTTCTCTTTGTTAACGGAGGATATTTCCTTTGGCCCTATAGTCTGCAAAGGGATCCGAAATATCTGTTCTCAGAATGCACAGAAATAAGGCTAGCAAAGAGATCCAAGAAATACAGATGTAACTCTGTGAGATGAATTAACAGAACACTAAGCATTTTCTCAGAAGGCTTCTTTCCAGATTTCATCTGAGGATATTTCCTTTTTCACCATAGCCTTCTATGGGCTTCCAAATATCACTTTTCCAATTCCACAAGAACTGTCTTAGCGAAAGGCTTCTTGAGGGGAAAGCTGTAACTCTGTGAGATGATTTCACAGAACACAAAGAAGTTTCTAAGAAAGCTTCTTTCTCTTTGTTATCGGAGGATATTTCCTTTGGCCCTATAGTCTTCAAAGGGATCCGAAATATCTGTTCTCAGATTCCACAGAAATAAGGCTAACAAAGAGATCCACGAAATACAGATGTAACTCTGTGAGATGAATTAACAGACCACTAAGCAGTCTCTCAGAAAGCTTCTTTCCAGATTTCATCTGAGGATATTTCCTTTTTCACCATAGCCCTCTATGGGCTTCCAAATATCACTTTGCCAATTCCACAAGAACTGTCTTAGCGAAAGACTTCTTGAGGGGAAACCTGTAACTTTGTGAGATGATTTCACAGAACACAAAGAAGTTTCTCAGAAAGCTTCTTTCTCTTTGCTATCAGAGGATATTTCCTTTGGCCCTATAGACTTTAAAGGGATCCGAAATATCTGTGCTCAGATTCCACAGAAACAAGGCTAGCAAAGAGATCCAGGAAATATAGATGTAACTCTGTGAGATGAATTAACAGAACACTAAGCAGTTTCTCAGAAAGCTTCTTTCCAGATTTCATCTGAGGATATTTCCTTTTTCACCATAGCCCTCTATGGGCTTCCAAATATCACTTTGCCAATTCCACGAGAACTGTCTTAGCGAAAGGCTTCTTGAGGGGAAACCTGTAACTTTGTGAGATGATTTCACAGAACACAAAGAAGTTTATCAGAAAGCTTCTTTCTCTTTGTTATCGGAGGATATTTCCTTTGGCCCTATAGACTTTAAAGGGATCCGAAATATCTGTTCTCAGATTCCACCGAAATAAGGCTAGCAAAGAGATCCAGGAAATATAGATGTAACTCTGTGAGATGAATTAACAAAACACTAAGCAGTTTCTCAGAAATCTTCTTTCCAGATTTCATCTGAGGATATTTCCTTTTTCACCATAGCCCTCTATAGGCTTCCAAATATCACTTTGCCAATTCCACAACAACTGTCTTAGCGAAAGGCTTCCTCAGGGGAAAGCTGTAACTCTGTGAGATGATTTCACAGAACACAAAGAAGTTTCTGAGAAAGCTTCTTTCTCTTTGTTATCGGAGGATATTTTCTTTGGCCCTATAGTATTCAAAGTATCCGAAATATCTGTTCTCAGATTCCACAGAAATAAGGCTAGCAAAGAGTTCCACGAAATACAGATGTAACTCTGTGAGATGAATTAACAGAACACTAAGCAGTTTCTCAGAAAGCTTTTTTCCAGATTTCATCTGAGGATATTTCCTTTTTCACCATAGCCCTCTATGGGCTTCCGAATATCACTTTGCCAATTCCACAAGAACTGTCTTAGCGAAAGGCTTCTTGAGGTGAAAGCTGTAACTCTGTGAGATGATTTCACAGAACACAAAGAAGTTTCTCAGAAAACTTCTTTCTCTTTGTTATCGGAGGATATTTCCTTTGGCCGTATAGTCTTCAAATGGATCCGAAATATCTGTTCTCAGATTCCACAGAAATAAGACTAGCAAAGAGACCCACGGAATACAGATGTAACTCTGTGGGATGAATTAAGAGAACACTAAGCAGTTTCTCAGAAAGCTTCTTTACAGATTTCATCTGAGGATATTTCCTTTTTCACCATAGCCCTCTATGGGCTTCCAAATATCTCTTTGGCAATTCCACAAGAACTATCTTAGCGAAAGGCTTCTTGAGGGGAAAGCTGTGACTCTGTGAGATGATTTCACAGAACACAAAGAAGTTTCTCAGAAAGCTTCTTTCTCTTTGTTATCGGAGGATATTTCCTTTGGCCCTATAGTCTTCAAAGGGATCCGAAATATCTGTTCTCAGATTCCACAGAAATAAGGCTAGCAAAGAGATCCACGAAATACAGATGTAACTCTGTGAGATGATTTCACAGAACACTAAGCAGTTTCTCAGAAAGCTTCTTTCCAGATTTCATCTGAGGATATTTCCTTTTTCACCATAGCCCTCCATGGGCTTCGAAATAGCACTTTGCCAATTCCACAAGGACTGTATTAGCGAAAGGCTTCTGGAGGGGAAAGCTGTAACTCTGTGAGATGATTTCACAGAACCCAAAGGAGTCTCTCAGAAAGCTTCTTTCTCTTTGTTATCGGAGGATATTTCCTTTGGCCCTATAGTCTTCAAAGGAATCCGAAATATCTGTTCTCAGATTCCACAGAAATAAGGCTAGCAAAGAGATCCACGAAATACAGATGTAACTCTGTGAGATGAATTAACAGAACACTAAGCAGTTTCTCAGAAAGCTTCTTTCCAGATTTCATCTGAGGATATTTCCTTTTTCACCATAGCCCTCTATGGGCTTCCAAATATCACTTTGCCAATTCCACAAGAACTGTCTTAGCGAAAGGCTTCTTGAGGGGAAAGCTGTAACTCTGTGAGATGATTTCACAGAACACAAAGAAGTTTCTCAGAAAGCTTCTTTCTCTTTGTTATCGGAGGATATTTCCTTTGGCCCTATAGTCTTCAAAGGGATCCGAAGTATCTGTTCTCAGATTCCAAAGAAATAAGGCTACCAAAGAGATCCACGAAATACAGGTGTAACTCTGTGAGATGAATTAACAGAACACTAAGCAGTTTCTCAGAAACTTCTTTCCAGATTTCATCTGTGGATATTTCCTTTTTCACCATAGCCCTCTATGGGCTTCCAAATATCTCTTTGCCAATTGCACAGGGAGTGTCTTAGCGAAAGGCTTCTTGAGGGGAAAGCTGTAACTCTGTGAGATGATTTCACAGTAACAAAGAAGTTTCTCAGAAAACTTCTTTCTCTTTGTTAACGGAGGATATTTCCTTTGGCCCTATAGTCTGCAAAGGGATCCGAAATATCTGTTCTCAGATTCCACAGAAATAAGGCTAGCAAATACATCGACGAAATACAGATGTAACTCTGTGAGATGAATTAACAGAACACTAAGCAGTTTCTCAGAAAGCTTCTTTCCAGATTTCATCTGAGGATATATCCTTTTTCACCATAGCCCTCTATGGCCTTCCAAATATCTCTTTGCCAATTCCACAGGGAGTGTCTTAGCGAAAGGCTTCTTGAGGGGAAAGCTGTAACTCTGTGAGATGATTTCACAGTATACAAAGAAGTTTCTCAGAAAACTTCCTTCTCTTTGTTATCGGAGGATATTTCCTTTGGCCGTATAGTCTTCAAAGGGATCCGAAATATCTGTTCTCAGATTCCACAGAAATAAGGCTAGCAAAGAGATCCATGAAATACTGATGTAACTCTGTGAGATGAATTAACAGAACACTAACCAATTTCTCAGAAAGCTTCTTTCCAGATTTCATCTGAGGATATTTCCTTTTTCACCATAGCCCTCTATGTGCTTCCAAATATCACTTTGCCAATTACACAAGAACTGTCTTAGCGAAAGGCTTCTTGAGCGGAAAGCTGTAATTCTGTGAGATGATTTCACAGAATACAAAGAAGTTTCTCAGAAAGCTTCTTTCTCTTTGTTATCGGAGGATATTTCCTTTGGCCCTATAGTCTTCAAAGGGATCCGAAATATCTGTTCTCAGATTCCACAGAAATAAAGCTAGCAAAGAGATCCACGAAATATAGATGTAACTCTGTGAGATAAATTAACAGAACACTAAGCAGTTTCTCAGAAGGCTTCTTTCCAAATTTCATCTGAGGATATTTCCTTTTTCACCTTAGCCCTCTTTGGGCTTCCAAATATCACTTTGCCAATTCCACAAGAACTGTCTTAGCGAAAGGCTTCTTGAGGGGAAAGCTGTAACTCGATGAGATGATTTCACAGAACACAAAGAAGTTTCTCAGAAAGCTTCTTTCTCTTAGTTATCGGAGGATATTTCCTTTGGCCCTATAGTCTTCAAAGGGATCCGAAATATCTGTTCTCAGATTCCACAGAAATAAGGCTAGCAAAGACATCCACGAAATAAAGATGTAACTCTGTGAGATGAATTAACAGAACACTAAGCAGTTTCTCAGAAAGCTTCTTTCCAGATTTCATCTGAGGATATTTCCTTTTTCACCCTAGCCCTCTACGGGGTTCAAAATATCACTTTGCCAATTCCACAACAACTGTCTTAGCGAAAGGCTTCTTGAGGGGAAAGCTGTAACTCTGTGAGATGATTTCACAGAACATAAAGAAGTTTCTCAGAAATCTTCTTTCTCTTTGTTATCGGAGGATATTTCCTTTGGCCCTATAGCCTTCAAAGGGATCCGAAATATCTGTTCTCAGATTCCACAGAAATAAGGTTAGCAAAGAGATCCACGAAATACAGATGTAACTCTGTGAGATGAATTAACAGAACACTAAGCAGTTTCTCAGAAAGCTTCTTTCCAGATTTCATCTGAGGATATTTCCTTTCTCACCCTAGCCCTCTATGGGCTTCCAAATATCACTTTGCCAATTCCACAAGAACTGTCTTAGAGAAAGGCTTCTTGAGGGGAAAGCTGTAACTCTGTGAGATGATTTCACAGAACACAAAGAAGTTTCTCAGAAAGCTTCTTTCTCTTTGTTATCGGAGGATATTTCCTTTGGCCCTATAGTCTTCAAAGGGATCCGAAATATCTGTTCTCAGATTCCACAGAAATAAAGCTAGCAAAGAGATCCACGAAATATAGATGTAACTCTGTGAGATTAATTAACAGAACACTAAGCAGTTTCTCAGAAGGCTTCTTTCCAGATTTCATCTGAGGATATTTCCTTTTTCACCATAGCCCTCTATGGGCTTCCAAATATCACTTTGCCAATTCCACAAGAACTGTCTTAGCGAAAGGCTTCTTGAGGGGAAAGCTGTAACTCGATGACATGATTTCACAGAACACAAAGAAGTTTCTCAGAAAGCTTCTTTCTCTTTGTTATCGGAGGATATTTCCTTTGGCCCTGTAGCCTTCAAAGGGATCCGAAATATCTGTTCTCAGATTCCACAGAAATAAGGTTAGCAAAGAGATCCACGAAATACAGATGTAACTCTGTGAGATGAATTAACAGAACACTAAGCAGTTTCTCAGAAAGCTTCTTTCCAGATTTCATCTGAGGATATTTCCTTTCTCACCCTAGCCCTCTATGGGCTTCCAATTATCACTTTGCCAATTCCACAAGAACTGTCTTAGAGAAAGGCTTCTTGAGGGGAAAGCTGTAACTCTGTGAGATGATTTCACAGAACACAAAGAAGTTTCTCAGAAAGCTTCTTTCTCTTTGTTATCGGAGGATATTTCCTTTGGCCCTATAGTCCTCAAAGGGATCCGAAATATCTGTTCCCAGATTCCACAGAAATAAGGCTAGCAAAGAGATCCACGAAATACAGTTGTAACTCTGTGAGATGAATTAACAGAACACTAAGCAGTTTCTCAGAATGCTTCTTTCCAGATTTCATCTGAGGATATTTCCTTTTTCACCATAGCCCTCTATGGGCTTCCAAATATCACTTTGCCAATTACACAAGAACTGTCTTAGCGAAAGGCTTCTTGAGGGGAAAGCTGTAACTCTGTGAGATGATTTCACAGAACACAAAGAAGTTTCTCAGAAAGCTTCTTTCTCTTTGTTATCGGAGGATATTTCCTTTGGCCCTATAGTCTTCAAAGGGATCCGAAATATCTGTTCTCAGATTCCACAGAAATAAAGCTAGCAAAGAGATCCACGAAATATAGATGTAACTCTGTGAGATTAATTAACAGAACACTAAGCAGTTTCTCAGAAGGCTTCTTTCCAGATTTCATCTGAGGATATTTCCTTTTTCACCATAGCCCTCTATGGGCTTCCAAATATCACTTTGCCAATTCCACAAGAACTGTCTTAGCGAAAGGCTTCTTGAGGGGAAAGCTGTAACTCGATGAGATGATTTCACAGAACACAAAGAAGTTTCTCAGAAAGCTTCTTTCTCTTTGTTATCGGAGGATATTTCCTTTGGCCCTATAGTCTGCAAAGGGATCCGAAATATCTGTTCTCAGATTCCACAGAAATAAGGCTAGCAAAGAGATCCACGAAATACAGGTGTAACTCTGTGAGATGAATTAACAGAACACTAAGCAGTTTCTCAGAAAGCTTCTTTCCAGATTTCATCTGAGCATATTTCCTTTTTCACCATAGCCCTCTATGGGCTTCCAAATATCTCTTTGCCAATTCCACAGGGAGTGTCTTAGCGAAAGACTTCTTGAGGGGAAAGCTGTAACTCTGTGAGATGATTTCACAGTATACAAAGAAGTTTCTCAGAAAACTTCTTTCTCTTTGTTAACGGAGGATATTTCCTTTGGCCCTATAGTCTGCAAAGGGATCCGAAATATCTGTTCTCAGATTGCACAGAAATAAGGCTAGCAAAGAGATCCACGAAATACAGATGTAACTCTGTGAGATGAATTAACAGAACACTAAGCATTTTCTCAGAAGGCTTCTTTCCAGATTTCATCTGAGGATATTTCCTTTTTCACCATAGCCTTCTATGGGCTTCCAAATATCACTTTTCCAATTCCACAAGAACTGTCTTAGCGAAAGGCTTCTTGACGGGAAAGCTGTAACTCTGTGAGATGATTTCACAGAACACAAAGAAGTTTCTAAGAAAGCTTCTTTCTCTTTGTTATCGGAGGATATTTCCTTTGGCCCTATAGTCTTCAAAGGGATCCGAAATATCTGTTCTCAGATTCCACAGAAATAAGGCTAACAAAGAGATCCACGAAATACAGATGTAACTCTGTGAGATGAATTAACAGACCACTAAGCAGTCTCTCAGAAAGCTTCTTTCCAGATTTCATCTGAGGATATTTCCTTTTTCACCATAGCCCTCTATGGGCTTCCAAATATCACTTTGCCAATTCCACAAGAACTGTCTTAGCGAAAGACTTCTTGAGGGGAAACCTGTAACTTTGTGAGATGATTTCACAGAACACAAAGAAGTTTCTCAGAAAGCTTCTTTCTCTTTGCTATCAGAGGATATTTCCTTTGGCCCTATAGACTTTAAAGGGATCCGAAAATCTGTGCTCAGATTCCACAGAAACAAGGCTAGCAAAGAGATCCAGGAAATATAGATGTAACTCTGTGAGATGAATTAACAGAACACTAAGCAGTTTCTCAGAAAGCTTCTTTCCAGATTTCATCTGAGGATATTTCCTTTTTCACCATAGCCCTCTATGGGCTTCCAAATATCACTTTGCCAATTCCACGAGAACTGTCTTAGCGAAAGGCTTCTTGAGGGGAAACCTGTAACTTTGTGAGATGATTTCACAGAACACAAAGAAGTTTATCAGAAAGCTTCTTTCTCTTTGTTATCGGAGGATATTTCCTTTGGCCCTATAGACTTTAAAGGGATCCGAAATATCTGTTCTCAGATTCCACCGAAATAAGGCTAGCAAAGAGATCCAGGAAATATAGATGTAACTCTGTGAGATGAATTAACAAAACACTAAGCAGTTTCTCAGAAATCTTCTTTCCAGATTTCATCTGAGGATATTTCCTTTTTCACCATAGCCCTCTATAGGCTTCCAAATATCACTTTGCCAATTCCACAACAACTGTCTTAGCGAAAGGCTTCCTCAGGGGAAAGCTGTAACTCTGTGAGATGATTTCACAGAACACAAAGAAGTTTCTGAGAAAGCTTCTTTCTCTTTGTTATCGGAGGATATTTTCTTTGGCCCTATAGTATTCAAAGTATCCGAAATATCTGTTCTCAGATTCCACAGAAATAAGGCTAGCAAAGAGTTCCACGAAATACAGATGTAACTCTGTGAGATGAATTAACAGAACACTAAGCAGTTTCTCAGAAAGCTTTTTTCCAGATTTCATCTGAGGATATTTCCTTTTTCACCATAGCCCTCTATGGGCTTCCGAATATCACTTTGCCAATTCCACAAGAACTGTCTTAGCGAAAGGCTTCTTGAGGTGAAAGCTGTAACTCTGTGAGATGATTTCACAGAACACAAAGAAGTTTCTCAGAAAACTTCTTTCTCTTTGTTATCGGAGGATATTTCCTTTGGCCGTATAGTCTTCAAATGGATCCGAAATATCTGTTCTCAGATTCCACAGAAATAAGACTAGCAAAGAGACCCACGGAATACAGATGTAACTCTGTGGGATGAATTAAGAGAACACTAAGCAGTTTCTCAGAAAGCTTCTTTACAGATTTCATCTGAGGATATTTCCTTTTTCACCATAGCCCTCTATGGGCTTCCAAATATCTCTTTGGCAATTCCACAAGAACTATCTTAGCGAAAGGCTTCTTGAGGGGAAAGCTGTGACTCTGTGAGATGATTTCACAGAACACAAAGAAGTTTCTCAGAAAGCTTCTTTCTCTTTGTTATCGGAGGATATTTCCTTTGGCCCTATAGTCTTCAAAGGGATCCGAAATATCTGTTCTCAGATTCCACAGAAATAAGGCTAGCAAAGAGATCCACGAAATACAGATGTAACTCTGTGAGATGATTTCACAGAACACTAAGCAGTTTCTCAGAAAGCTTCTTTCCAGATTTCATCTGAGGATATTTCCTGTTTCACCATAGCCCTCCATGGGCTTCGAAATAGCACTTTGCCAATTCCACAAGGACTGTATTAGCGAAAGGCTTCTGGAGGGGAAAGCTGTAACTCTGTGAGATGATTTCACAGAACCCAAAGGAGTCTCTCAGAAAGCTTCTTTCTCTTTGTTATCGGAGGATATTTCCTTTGGCCCTATAGTCTTCAAAGGAATCCGAAATATCTGTTCTCAGATTCCACAGAAATAAGGCTAGCAAAGAGATCCACGAAATACAGATGTAACTCTGTGAGATGAATTAACAGAACACTAAGCAGTTTCTCAGAAAGCTTCTTTCCAGATTTCATCTGAGGATATTTCCTTTTTCACCATAGCCCTCTATGGGCTTCCAAATATCACTTTGCCAATTCCACGAGAACTGTCTTAGCGAAAGGCTTCTTGAGGGGAAAGCTGTAACTCTGTGAGATGATTTCACAGAACACAAAGAAGTTTCTCAGAAAGCTTCTTTCTCTTTGTTATCGGAGGATATTTCCTTTGGCCCTATAGTCTTCAAAGGGATCCGAAGTATCTGTTCTCAGATTCCAAAGAAATAAGGCTACCAAAGAGATCCACGAAATACAGGTGTAACTCTGTGAGATGAATTAACAGAACACTAAGCAGTTTCTCAGAAACTTCTTTCCAGATTTCATCTGTGGATATTTCCTTTTTCACCATAGCCCTCTATGGGCTTCCAAATATCTCTTTGCCAATTGCACAGGGAGTGTCTTAGCGAAAGGCTTCTTGAGGGGAAAGCTGTAACTCTGTGAGATGATTTCACAGTAACAAAGAAGTTTCTCAGAAAACTTCTTTCTCTTTGTTAACGGAGGATATTTCCTTTGGCCCTGTAGTCTGCAAAGGGATCCGAAATATCTGTTCTCAGATTCCACAGAAATAAGGCTAGCAAATACATCGACGAAATACAGATGTAACTCTGTGAGATGAATTAACAGAACACTAAGCAGTTTCTCAGAAAGCTTCTTTCCAGATTTCATCTGAGGATATATCCTTTTTCACCATAGCCCTCTATGGCCTTCCAAATATCTCTTTGCCAATTCCACAGGGAGTGTCTTAGCGAAAGGCTTCTTGAGGGGAAAGCTGTAACTCTGTGAGATGATTTCACAGTATACAAAGAAGTTTCTCAGAAAACTTCTTTCTCTTTGTTATCGGAGGATATTTCCTTTGGCCGTATAGTCTTCAAAGGGATCCGAAATATCTGTTCTCAGATTCCACAGAAAAAAGGCTAGCAAAGAGATCCACGAAATACTGATGTAACTCTGTGAGATGAATTAACAGAACACTAACCAATTTCTCAGAAAGCTTCTTTCCAGATTTCATCTGAGGATATTTCCTTTTTCACCATAGCCCTCTATGTGCTTCCATATATCACTTTGCCAATTACACAAGAACTGTCTTAGCGAAAGGCTTCTTGAGCGGAAAGCTGTAACTCTGTGAGATGATTTCACAGAATACAAAGAAGTTTCTCAGAAAGCTTCTTTCTCTTTGTTATCGGAGGATATTTCCTTTGGCCCTATAGTCTTCAAAGGGATCCGAAATATCTGTTCTCAGATTCCACAGAAATAAAGCTAGCAAAGAGATCCACGAAATATAGATGTAACTCTGTGAGATAAATTAACAGAACACTAAGCAGTTTCTCAGAAGGCTTCTTTCCAAATTTCATCTGAGGATATTTCCTTTTTCACCTTAGCCCTCTTTGGGCTTCCAAATATCACTTTGCCAATTCCACAAGAACTGTCTTAGCGAAAGGCTTCTTGAGGGGAAAGCTGTAACTCGATGAGATGATTTCACAGAACACAAAGAAGTTTCTCAGAAAGCTTCTTTCTCTTAGTTATCGGAGGATATTTCCTTTGGCCCTATAGTCTTCAAAGGGATTCGAAATATCTGTTCTCAGATTCCACAGAAATAAGGCTAGCAAAGACATCCACGAAATAAAGATGTAACTCTGTGAGATGAATTAACAGAACACTAAGCAGTTTCTCAGAAAGCTTCTTTCCAGATTTCATCTGAGGATATTTCCTTTTTCACCCTAGCCCTCTACGGGGTTCAAAATATCACTTTGCCAATTCCACAACAACTGTCTTAGCGAAAGGCTTCTTGAGGGGAAAGCTGTAACTCTGTGAGATGATTTCACAGAACATAAAGAAGTTTCTCAGAAATCTTCTTTCTCTTTGTTATCGGAGGATATTTCCTTTGGCCCTATAGCCTTCAAAGGGATCCGAAATATCTGTTCTCAGATTCCACAGAAATAAGGTTAGCAAAGAGATCCACGAAATACAGATGTAACTCTGTGAGATGAATTAACAGAACACTAAGCAGTTTCTCAGAAAGCTTCTTTCCAGATTTCATCTGAGGATATTTCCTTTCTCACCCTAGCCCTCTATGGGCTTCCAAATATCACTTTGCCAATTCCACAAGAACTGTCTTAGAGAAAGGCTTCTTGAGGGGAAAGCTGTAACTCTGTGAGATGATTTCACAGAACACAAAGAAGTTTCTCAGAAAGCTTCTTTCTCTTTGTTATCGGAGGATATTTCCTTTGGCCCTATAGTCTTCAAAGGGATCCGAAATATCTGTTCTCAGATTCCACAGAAATAAAGCTAGCAAAGAGATCCACGAAATATAGATGTAACTCTGTGAGATTAATTAACAGAACACTAAGCAGTTTCTCAGAAGGCTTCTTTCCAGATTTCATCTGAGGATATTTCCTTTTTCACCATAGCCCTCTATGGGCTTCCAAATATCACTTTGCCAATTCCACAAGAACTGTCTTAGCGAAAGGCTTCTTGAGGGGAAAGCTGTAACTCGATGACATGATTTCACAGAACACAAAGAAGTTTCTCAGAAAGCTTCTTTCTCTTTGTTATCGGAGGATATTTCCTTTGGCCCTATAGTCTGCAAAGGGATCCGAAATATCTGTTCTCAGATTCCACAGAAATAAGGCTAGCAAAGAGATCCACGAAATACAGGTGTAACTCTGTGAGATGAATTAACAGAACACTAAGCAGTTTCTCAGAAAGCTTCTTTCCAGATTTCATCTGAGCATATTTCCTTTTTCACCATAGCCCTCTATGGGCTTCCAAATATCTCTTTGCCAATTCCACAGGGAGTGTCTTAGCGAAAGACTTCTTGAGGGGAAAGCTGTAACTCTGTGAGATGATTTCACAGTATACAAAGAAGTTTCTCAGAAAACTTCTTTCTCTTTGTTAACGGAGGATATTTCCTTTGGCCCTATAGTCTGCAAAGGGATCCGAAATATCTGTTCTCAGATTGCACAGAAATAAGGCTAGCAAAGAGATCCACGAAATACAGATGTAACTCTGTGAGATGAATTAACAGAACACTAAGCATTTTCTCAGAAGGCTTCTTTCCAGATTTCATCTGAGGATATTTCCTTTTTCACCATAGCCTTCTATGGGCTTCCAAATATCACTTTTCCAATTCCACAAGAACTGTCTTAGCGAAAGGCTTCTTGACGGGAAAGCTGTAACTCTGTGAGATGATTTCACAGAACACAAAGAAGTTTCTAAGAAAGCTTCTTTCTCTTTGTTATCGGAGGATATTTCCTTTGGCCCTATAGTCTTCAAAGGGATCCGAAATATCTGTTCTCAGATTCCACAGAAATAAGGCTAACAAAGAGATCCACGAAATACAGATGTAACTCTGTGAGATGAATTAACAGACCACTAAGCAGTCTCTCAGAAAGCTTCTTTCCAGATTTCATCTGAGGATATTTCCTTTTTCACCATAGCCCTCTATGGGCTTCCAAATATCACTTTGCCAATTCCACAAGAACTGTCTTAGCGAAAGACTTCTTGAGGGGAAACCTGTAACTTTGTGAGATGATTTCACAGAACACAAAGAAGTTTCTCAGAAAGCTTCTTTCTCTTTGCTATCAGAGGATATTTCCTTTGGCCCTATAGACTTTAAAGGGATCCGAAATATCTGTGCTCAGATTCCACAGAAACAAGGCTAGCAAAGAGATCCAGGAAATATAGATGTAACTCTGTGAGATGAATTAACAGAACACTAAGCAGTTTCTCAGAAAGCTTCTTTCCAGATTTCATCTGAGGATATTTCCTTTTTCACCATAGCCCTCTATGGGCTTCCAAATATCTCTTTGCCAATTCCACGAGAACTGTCTTAGCGAAAGGCTTCTTGAGGGGAAACCTGTAACTTTGTGAGATGATTTCACAGAACACAAAGAAGTTTATCAGAAAGCTTCTTTCTCTTTGTTATCGGAGGATATTTCCTTTGGCCCTATAGACTTTAAAGGGATCCGAAATATCTGTTCTCAGATTCCACCGAAATAAGGCTAGCAAAGAGATCCAGGAAATATAGATGTAACTCTGTGAGATGAATTAACAAAACACTAAGCAGTTTCTCAGAAATCTTCTTTCCAGATTTCATCTGAGGATATTTCCTTTTTCACCATAGCCCTCTATAGGCTTCCAAATATCACTTTGCCAATTCCACAACAACTGTCTTAGCGAAAGGCTTCCTCAGGGGAAAGCTGTAACTCTGTGAGATGATTTCACAGAACACAAAGAAGTTTCTGAGAAAGCTTCTTTCTCTTTGTTATCGGAGGATATTTTCTTTGGCCCTATAGTATTCAAAGTATCCGAAATATCTGTTCTCAGATTCCACAGAAATAAGGCTAGCAAAGAGTTCCACGAAATACAGATGTAACTCTGTGAGATGAATTAACAGAACACTAAGCAGTTTCTCAGAAAGCTTTTTTCCAGATTTCATCTGAGGATATTTCCTTTTTCACCATAGCCCTCTATGGGCTTCCGAATATCACTTTGCCAATTCCACAAGAACTGTCTTAGCGAAAGGCTTCTTGAGGTGAAAGCTGTAACTCTGTGAGATGATTTCACAGAACACAAAGAAGTTTCTCAGAAAACTTCTTTCTCTTTGTTATCGGAGGATATTTCCTTTGGCCGTATAGTCTTCAAATGGATCCGAAATATCTGTTCTCAGATTCCACAGAAATAAGACTAGCAAAGAGACCCACGGAATACAGATGTAACTCTGTGGGATGAATTAAGAGAACACTAAGCAGTTTCTCAGAAAGCTTCTTTACAGATTTCATCTGAGGATATTTCCTTTTTCACCATAGCCCTCTATGGGCTTCCAAATATCTCTTTGGCAATTCCACAAGAACTATCTTAGCGAAAGGCTTCTTGAGGTGAAAGCTGTGACTCTGTGAGATGATTTCACAGAACACAAAGAAGTTTCTCAGAAAGCTTCTTTCTCTTTGTTATCGGAGGATATTTCCTTTGGCCCTATAGTCTTCAAAGGGATCCGAAATATCTGTTCTCAGATTCCACAGAAATAAGGCTAGCAAAGAGATCCACGAAATACAGATGTAACTCTGTGAGATGATTTCACAGAACACTAAGCAGTTTCTCAGAAAGCTTCTTTCCAGATTTCATCTGAGGATATTTCCTGTTTCACCATAGCCCTCCATGGGCTTCGAAATAGCACTTTGCCAATTCCACAAGGACTGTATTAGCGAAAGGCTTCTGGAGGGGAAAGCTGTAACTCTGTGAGATGATTTCACAGAACCCAAAGGAGTCTCTCAGAAAGCTTCTTTCTCTTTGTTATCGGAGGATATTTCCTTTGGCCCTATAGTCTTCAAAGGAATCCGAAATATCTGTTCTCAGATTCCACAGAAATAAGGCTAGCAAAGAGATCCACGAAATACAGATGTAACTCTGTGAGATGAATTAACAGAACACTAAGCAGTTTCTCAGAAAGCTTCTTTCCAGATTTCATCTGAGGATATTTCCTTTTTCACCATAGCCCTCTATGGGCTTCCAAATATCACTTTGCCAATTCCACGAGAACTGTCTTAGCGAAAGGCTTCTTGAGGGGAAAGCTGTAACTCTGTGAGATGATTTCACAGAACACAAAGAAGTTTCTCAGAAAGCTTCTTTCTCTTTGTTATCGGAGGATATTTCCTTTGGCCCTATAGTCTTCAAAGGGATCCGAAGTATCTGTTCTCAGATTCCAAAGAAATAAGGCTACCAAAGAGATCCACGAAATACAGGTGTAACTCTGTGAGATGAATTAACAGAACACTAAGCAGTTTCTCAGAAACTTCTTTCCAGATTTCATCTGTGGATATTTCCTTTTTCACCATAGCCCTCTATGGGCTTCCAAATATCTCTTTGCCAATTGCACAGGGAGTGTCTTAGCGAAAGGCTTCTTGAGGGGAAAGCTGTAACTCTGTGAGATGATTTCACAGTAACAAAGAAGTTTCTCAGAAAACTTCTTTCTCTTTGTTAACGGAGGATATTTCCTTTGGCCCTATAGTCTGCAAAGGGATCCGAAATATCTGTTCTCAGATTCCACAGAAATAAGGCTAGCAAATACATCGACGAAATACAGATGTAACTCTGTGAGATGAATTAACAGAACACTAAGCAGTTTCTCAGAAAGCTTCTTTCCAGATTTCATCTGAGGATATATCCTTTTTCACCATAGCCCTCTATGGCCTTCCAAATATCTCTTTGCCAATTCCACAGGGAGTGTCTTAGCGAAAGGCTTCTTGAGGGGAAAGCTGTAACTCTGTGAGATGATTTCACAGTATACAAAGAAGTTTCTCAGAAAACTTCTTTCTCTTTGTTATCGGAGGATATTTCCTTTGGCCGTATAGTCTTCAAAGGGATCCGAAATATCTGTTCTCAGATTCCACAGAAATAAGGCTAGCAAAGAGATCCACGAAATACTGATGTAACTCTGTGAGATGAATTAACAGAACACTAACCAATTTCTCAGAAAGCTTCTTTCCAGATTTCATCTGAGGATATTTCCTTTTTCACCATAGCCCTCTATGTGCTTCCATATATCACTTTGCCAATTACACAAGAACTGTCTTAGCGAAAGGCTTCTTGAGCGGAAAGCTGTAACTCTGTGAGATGATTTCACAGAATACAAAGAAGTTTCTCAGAAAGCTTCTTTCTCTTTGTTATCGGAGGATATTTCCTTTGGCCCTATAGTCTTCAAAGGGATCCGAAATATCTGTTCTCAGATTCCACAGAAATAAAGCTAGCAAAGAGATCCACGAAATATAGATGTAACTCTGTGAGATAAATTAACAGAACACTAAGCAGTTTCTCAGAAGGCTTCTTTCCAAATTTCATCTGAGGATATTTCCTTTTTCACCTTAGCCCTCTTTGGGCTTCCAAATATCACTTTGCCAATTCCACAAGAACTGTCTTAGCGAAAGGCTTCTTGAGGGGAAAGCTGTAACTCGATGAGATGATTTCACAGAACACAAAGAAGTTTCTCAGAAAGCTTCTTTCTCTTAGTTATCGGAGGATATTTCCTTTGGCCCTATAGTCTTCAAAGGGATCCGAAATATCTGTTCTCAGATTCCACAGAAATAAGGCTAGCAAAGACATCCACGAAATAAAGATGTAACTCTGTGAGATGAATTAACAGAACACTAAGCAGTTTCTCAGAAAGCTTCTTTCCAGATTTCATCTGAGGATATTTCCTTTTTCACCCTAGCCCTCTACGGGGTTCAAAATATCACTTTGCCAATTCCACAACAACTGTCTTAGCGAAAGGCTTCTTGAGGGGAAAGCTGTAACTCTGTGAGATGATTTCACAGAACATAAAGAAGTTTCTCAGAAATCTTCTTTCTCTTTGTTATCGGAGGATATTTCCTTTGGCCCTATAGCCTTCAAAGGGATCCGAAATATCTGTTCTCAGATTCCACAGAAATAAGGTTAGCAAAGAGATCCACGAAATACAGATGTAACTCTGTGAGATGAATTAACAGAACACTAAGCAGTTTCTCAGAAAGCTTCTTTCCAGATTTCATCTGAGGATATTTCCTTTCTCACCCTAGCCCTCTATGGGCTTCCAAATATCACTTTGCCAATTCCACAAGAACTGTCTTAGAGAAAGGCTTCTTGAGGGGAAAGCTGTAACTCTGTGAGATGATTTCACAGAACACAAAGAAGTTTCTCAGAAAGCTTCTTTCTCTTTGTTATCGGAGGATATTTCCTTTGGCCCTATAGTCTTCAAAGGGATCCGAAATATCTGTTCTCAGATTCCACAGAAATAAAGCTAGCAAAGAGATCCACGAAATATAGATGTAACTCTGTGAGATTAATTAACAGAACACTAAGCAGTTTCTCAGAAGGCTTCTTTCCAGATTTCATCTGAGGATATTTCCTTTTTCACCATAGCCCTTTATGGGCTTCCAAATATCACTTTGCCAATTCCACAAGAACTGTCTTAGCGAAAGGCTTCTTGAGGGGAAAGCTGTAACTCGATGACATGATTTCACAGAACACAAAGAAGTTTCTCAGAAAGCTTCTTTCTCTTTGTTATCGGAGGATATTTCCTTTGGCCCTATAGTCTGCAAAGGGATCCGAAATATCTGTTCTCAGATTCCACAGAAATAAGGCTAGCAAAGAGATCCACGAAATACAGGTGTAACTCTGTGAGATGAATTAACAGAACACTAAGCAGTTTCTCAGAAAGCTTCTTTCCAGATTTCATCTGAGCATATTTCCTTTTTCACCATAGCCCTCTATGGGCTTCCAAATATCTCTTTGCCAATTCCACAGGGAGTGTCTTAGCGAAAGACTTCTTGAGGGGAAAGCTGTAACTCTGTGAGATGATTTCACAGTATACAAAGAAGTTTCTCAGAAAACTTCTTTCTCTTTGTTAACGGAGGATATTTCCTTTGGCCCTATAGTCTGCAAAGGGATCCGAAATATCTGTTCTCAGATTGCACAGAAATAAGGCTAGCAAAGAGATCCACGAAATACAGATGTAACTCTGTGAGATGAATTAACAGAACACTAAGCATTTTCTCAGAAGGCTTCTTTCCAGATTTCATCTGAGGATATTTCCTTTTTCACCATAGCCTTCTATGGGCTTCCAAATATCACTTTTCCAATTCCACAAGAACTGTCTTAGCGAAAGGCTTCTTGACGGGAAAGCTGTAACTCTGTGAGATGATTTCACAGAACACAAAGAAGTTTCTAAGAAAGCTTCTTTCTCTTTGTTATCGGAGGATATTTCCTTTGGCCCTATAGTCTTCAAAGGGATCCGAAATATCTGTTCTCAGATTCCACAGAAATAAGGCTAACAAAGAGATCCACGAAATACAGATGTAACTCTGTGAGATGAATTAACAGACCACTAAGCAGTCTCTCAGAAAGCTTCTTTCCAGATTTCATCTGAGGATATTTCCTTTTTCACCATAGCCCTCTATGGGCTTCCAAATATCACTTTGCCAATTCCACAAGAACTGTCTTAGCGAAAGACTTCTTGAGGGGAAACCTGTAACTTTGTGAGATGATTTCACAGAACACAAAGAAGTTTCTCAGAAAGCTTCTTTCTCTTTGCTATCAGAGGATATTTCCTTTGGCCCTATAGACTTTAAAGGGATCCGAAATATCTGTGCTCAGATTCCACAGAAACAAGGCTAGCAAAGAGATCCAGGAAATATAGATGTAACTCTGTGAGATGAATTAACAGAACACTAAGCAGTTTCTCAGAAAGCTTCTTTCCAGATTTCATCTGAGGATATTTCCTTTTTCACCATAGCCCTCTATGGGCTTCCAAATATCTCTTTGCCAATTCCACGAGAACTGTCTTAGCGAAAGGCTTCTTGAGGGGAAACCTGTAACTTTGTGAGATGATTTCACAGAACACAAAGAAGTTTATCAGAAAGCTTCTTTCTCTTTGTTATCGGAGGATATTTCCTTTGGCCCTATAGACTTTAAAGGGATCCGAAATATCTGTTCTCAGATTCCACCGAAATAAGGCTAGCAAAGAGATCCAGGAAATATAGATGTAACTCTGTGAGATGAATTAACAAAACACTAAGCAGTTTCTCAGAAATCTTCTTTCCAGATTTCATCTGAGGATATTTCCTTTTTCACCATAGCCCTCTATAGGCTTCCAAATATCACTTTGCCAATTCCACAACAACTGTCTTAGCGAAAGGCTTCCTCAGGGGAAAGCTGTAACTCTGTGAGATGATTTCACAGAACACAAAGAAGTTTCTGAGAAAGCTTCTTTCTCTTTGTTATCGGAGGATATTTTCTTTGGCCCTATAGTATTCAAAGTATCCGAAATATCTGTTCTCAGATTCCACAGAAATAAGGCTAGCAAAGAGTTCCACGAAATACAGATGTAACTCTGTGAGATGAATTAACAGAACACTAAGCAGTTTCTCAGAAAGCTTTTTTCCAGATTTCATCTGAGGATATTTCCTTTTTCACCATAGCCCTCTATGGGCTTCCGAATATCACTTTGCCAATTCCACAAGAACTGTCTTAGCGAAAGGCTTCTTGAGGTGAAAGCTGTAACTCTGTGAGATGATTTCACAGAACACAAAGAAGTTTCTCAGAAAACTTCTTTCTCTTTGTTATCGGAGGATATTTCCTTTGGCCGTATAGTCTTCAAATGGATCCGAAATATCTGTTCTCAGATTCCACAGAAATAAGACTAGCAAAGAGACCCACGGAATACAGATGTAACTCTGTGGGATGAATTAAGAGAACACTAAGCAGTTTCTCAGAAAGCTTCTTTACAGATTTCATCTGAGGATATTTCCTTTTTCACCATAGCCCTCTATGGGCTTCCAAATATCTCTTTGGCAATTCCACAAGAACTATCTTAGCGAAAGGCTTCTTGAGGGGAAAGCTGTGACTCTGTGAGATGATTTCACAGAACACAAAGAAGTTTCTCAGAAAGCTTCTTTCTCTTTGTTATCGGAGGATATTTCCTTTGGCCCTATAGTCTTCAAAGGGATCCGAAATATCTGTTCTCAGATTCCACAGAAATAAGGCTAGCAAAGAGATCCACGAAATACAGATGTAACTCTGTGAGATGATTTCACAGAACACTAAGCAGTTTCTCAGAAAGCTTCTTTCCAGATTTCATCTGAGGATATTTCCTGTTTCACCATAGCCCTCCATGGGCTTCGAAATAGCACTTTGCCAATTCCACAAGGACTGTATTAGCGAAAGGCTTCTGGAGGGGAAAGCTGTAACTCTGTGAGATGATTTCACAGAACCCAAAGGAGTCTCTCAGAAAGCTTCTTTCTCTTTGTTATCGGAGGATATTTCCTTTGGCCCTATAGTCTTCAAAGGAATCCGAAATATCTGTTCTCAGATTCCACAGAAATAAGGCTAGCAAAGAGATCCACGAAATACAGATGTAACTCTGTGAGATGAATTAACAGAACACTAAGCAGTTTCTCAGAAAGCTTCTTTCCAGATTTCATCTGAGGATATTTCCTTTTTCACCATAGCCCTCTATGGGCTTCCAAATATCACTTTGCCAATTCCACGAGAACTGTCTTAGCGAAAGGCTTCTTGAGGGGAAAGCTGTAACTCTGTGAGATGATTTCACAGAACACAAAGAAGTTTCTCAGAAAGCTTCTTTCTCTTTGTTATCGGAGGATATTTCCTTTGGCCCTATAGTCTTCAAAGGGATCCGAAGTATCTGTTCTCAGATTCCAAAGAAATAAGGCTACCAAAGAGATCCACGAAATACAGGTGTAACTCTGTGAGATGAATTAACAGAACACTAAGCAGTTTCTCAGAAACTTCTTTCCAGATTTCATCTGTGGATATTTCCTTTTTCACCATAGCCCTCTATGGGCTTCCAAATATCTCTTTGCCAATTGCACAGGGAGTGTCTTAGCGAAAGGCTTCTTGAGGGGAAAGCTGTAACTCTGTGAGATGATTTCACAGTAACAAAGAAGTTTCTCAGAAAACTTCTTTCTCTTTGTTAACGGAGGATATTTCCTTTGGCCCTATAGTCTGCAAAGGGATCCGAAATATCTGTTCTCAGATTCCACAGAAATAAGGCTAGCAAATACATCGACGAAATACAGATGTAACTCTGTGAGATGAATTAACAGAACACTAAGCAGTTTCTCAGAAAGCTTCTTTCCAGATTTCATCTGAGGATATATCCTTTTTCACCATAGCCCTCTATGGCCTTCCAAATATCTCTTTGCCAATTCCACAGGGAGTGTCTTAGCGAAAGGCTTCTTGAGGGGAAAGCTGTAACTCTGTGAGATGATTTCACAGTATACAAAGAAGTTTCTCAGAAAACTTCTTTCTCTTTGTTATCGGAGGATATTTCCTTTGGCCGTATAGACTTCAAAGGGATCCGAAATATCTGTTCTCAGATTCCACAGAAATAAGGCTAGCAAAGAGATCCACGAAATACTGATGTAACTCTGTGAGATGAATTAACAGAACACTAACCAATTTCTCAGAAAGCTTCTTTCCAGATTTCATCTGAGGATATTTCCTTTTTCACCATAGCCCTCTATGTGCTTCCATATATCACTTTGCCAATTACACAAGAACTGTCTTAGCGAAAGGCTTCTTGAGCGGAAAGCTGTAACTCTGTGAGATGATTTCACAGAATACAAAGAAGTTTCTCAGAAAGCTTCTTTCTCTTTGTTATCGGAGGATATTTCCTTTGGCCCTATAGTCTTCAAAGGGATCCGAAATATCTGTTCTCAGATTCCACAGAAATAAAGCTAGCAAAGAGATCCACGAAATATAGATGTAACTCTGTGAGATAAATTAACAGAACACTAAGCAGTTTCTCAGAAGGCTTCTTTCCAAATTTCATCTGAGGATATTTCCTTTTTCACCTTAGCCCTCTTTGGGCTTCCAAATATCACTTTGCCAATTCCACAAGAACTGTCTTAGCGAAAGGCTTCTTGAGGGGAAAGCTGTAACTCGATGAGATGATTTCACAGAACACAAAGAAGTTTCTCAGAAAGCTTCTTTCTCTTAGTTATCGGAGGATATTTCCTTTGGCCCTATAGTCTTCAAAGGGATCCGAAATATCTGTTCTCAGATTCCACAGAAATAAGGCTAGCAAAGACATCCACGAAATAAAGATGTAACTCTGTGAGATGAATTAACAGAACACTAAGCAGTTTCTCAGAAAGCTTCTTTCCAGATTTCATCTGAGGATATTTCCTTTTTCACCCTAGCCCTCTACGGGGTTCAAAATATCACTTTGCCAATTCCACAACAACTGTCTTAGCGAAAGGCTTCTTGAGGGGAAAGCTGTAACTCTGTGAGATGATTTCACAGAACATAAAGAAGTTTCTCAGAAATCTTCTTTCTCTTTGTTATCGGAGGATATTTCCTTTGGCCCTACAGCCTTCAAAGGGATCCGAAATATCTGTTCTCAGATTCCACAGAAATAAGGTTAGCAAAGAGATCCACGAAATACAGATGTAACTCTGTGAGATGAATTAACAGAACACTAAGCAGTTTCTCAGAAAGCTTCTTTCCAGATTTCATCTGAGGATATTTCCTTTCTCACCCTAGCCCTCTATGGGCTTCCAAATATCACTTTGCCAATTCCACAAGAACTGTCTTAGAGAAAGGCTTCTTGAGGGGCAAGCTGTAACTCTGTGAGATGATTTCACAGAACACAAAGAAGTTTCTCAGAAAGCTTCTTTCTCTTTGTTATCGGAGGATATTTCCTTTGGCCCTATAGTCCTCAAAGGGATCCGAAATATCTGTTCCCAGATTCCACAGAAATAAGGCTAGCAAAGAGATCCACGAAATACAGTTGTAACTCTGTGAGATGAATTAACAGAACACTAAGCAGTTTCTCAGAATGCTTCTTTCCAGATTTCATCTGAGGATATTTCCTTTTTCACCATAGCCCTCTATGGGCTTCCAAATATCACTTTGCCAATTACACAAGAACTGTCTTAGCGAAAGGCTTCTTGAGGGGAAAGCTGTAACTCTGTGAGATGATTTCACAGAACACAAAGAAGTTTCTCAGAAAGCTTCTTTCTCTTTGTTATCGGAGGATATTTCCTTTGGCCCTATAGTCTTCAAAGGGATCCGAAATATCTGTTCTCAGATTCCACAGAAATAAAGCTAGCAAAGAGATCCACGAAATATAGATGTAACTCTGTGAGATTAATTAACAGAACACTAAGCAGTTTCTCAGAAGGCTTCTTTCCAGATTTCATCTGAGGATATTTCCTTTTTCACCATAGCCCTCTATGGGCTTCCAAATATCACTTTGCCAATTCCACAAGAACTGTCTTAGCGAAAGGCTTCTTGAGGGGAAAGCTGTAACTCGATGAGATGATTTCACAGAACACAAAGAAGTTTCTCAGAAAGCTTCTTTCTCTTTGTTATCGGAGGATATTTCCTTTGGCCCTGTAGCCTTCAAAGGGATCCGAAATATCTGTTCTCAGATTCCACAGAAATAAGGTTAGCAAAGAGATCCACGAAATACAGATGTAACTCTGTGAGATGAATTAACAGAACACTAAGCAGTTTCTCAGAAAGCTTCTTTCCAGATTTCATCTGAGGATATTTCCTTTCTCACCCTAGCCCTCTATGGGCTTCCAAATATCACTTTGCCAATTCCACAAGAACTGTCTTAGAGAAAGGCTTCTTGAGGGGAAAGCTGTAACTCTGTGAGATGATTTCACAGAACACAAAGAAGTTTCTCAGAAAGCTTCTTTCTCTTTGTTATCGGAGGATATTTCCTTTGGCCCTATAGTCCTCAAAGGGATCCGAAATATCTGTTCCCAGATTCCACAGAAATAAGGCTAGCAAAGAGATCCACGAAATACAGTTGTAACTCTGTGAGATGAATTAACAGAACACTAAGCAGTTTCTCAGAATGCTTCTTTCCAGATTTCATCTGAGGATATTTCCTTTTTCACCATAGCCCTCTATGGGCTTCCAAATATCACTTTGCCAATTACACAAGAACTGTCTTAGCGAAAGGCTTCTTGAGGGGAAAGCTGTAACTCTGTGAGATGATTTCACAGAACACAAAGAAGTTTCTCAGAAAGCTTCTTTCTCTTTGTTATCGGAGGATATTTCCTTTGGCCCTATAGTCTTCAAAGGGATCCGAAATATCTGTTCTCAGATTCCACAGAAATAAAGCTAGCAAAGAGATCCACGAAATATAGATGTAACTCTGTGAGATTAATTAACAGAACACTAAGCAGTTTCTCAGAAGGCTTCTTTCCAGATTTCATCTGAGGATATTTCCTTTTTCACCATAGCCCTCTATGGGCTTCCAAATATCACTTTGCCAATTCCACAAGAACTGTCTTAGCGAAAGGCTTCTTGAGGGGAAAGCTGTAACTCGATGAGATGATTTCACAGAACACAAAGAAGTTTCTCAGAAAGCTTCTTTCTCTTTGTTATCGGAGGATATTTCCTTTGGCCCTGTAGCCTTCAAAGGGATCCGAAATATCTGTTCTCAGATTCCACAGAAATAAGGCTAGCAAAGAGATCCACGGAATACAGATGTAACTCTGTGAGATGAATTAACAGAACACTAAGCAGTTTCTCAGAAAGCTTCTTTCCAGATTTCATCTGAGGATATTTCCTTTCTCACCCTAGACCTCTATGGGCTTCCAAATATCACTTTGCCAATTCCACAAGAACTGTCTTAGCGAAAGGCTTCTTGAGGGGAAAGCTGTAACTCTGTGACATGATTTCACAGAACACAAAGAAGTTTCTCAGAAAGCTTCTTTCTCTTTGTTATCGGAGGATATTTCCTTTGGCCCTATAGTCTTCAAAGGGATCCGAAATATCTGTTCCCAGATTCCACAGAAATAAGGCTAGCAAAGAGATCCACGAAATACAGATGTAACTCTGTGAGATGAATTAACAGAACACTAAGCAGTTTCTCAGAATTCTTCATTCCAGATTTCATCTAAGGATATTTCCTTTTTCAACATAGCCCTCTATGGGCTTCTAAATATCACTTTTCCAATTCCACGAGAACTGTCTTAGCGAAACGCTTCTTGAGGGGAAAGCTGTAACTTTGTGAGATGATTTCACAGAACAAAAAGAAGTTTCTCAGAAAGCTTCTTTCTCTTTGTTATCGGAGGATATTTCCTTTGGCCCTATAGTCTTCAAAGAGATCTGAAATATCTGTTCTCAGATTCCACAGAAATAAGGCTAGCAAAGAGATCCAAGAAATACAGGTGTAACTCTGTGAGATGAATTAACAGAACACTAAGCAGTTTCTCAGAAAGCTTCTTTCCAGATTTCATCTGAGCATATTTCCTTTTTGACCATAGCCCACTATGGGCTTCCAAATATCTCTTTGCCAATTCCACAGGGAGTGTCTTAGCGAAAGACTTCTTGAGGGGAAAGCTGTAACTCTGTGAGATGATTTCACAGTATACAAAGAAGTTTCTCAGAAAACTTCATTCTCTTTGTTAACGGAGGATATTTCCTTTGGCCCTATAGTCTTCAAAGGGATCCGAAATATCTGTTCTCAGATTCCACAGAAATAAGGCTAGCAAAGAGATCCACGAAATACAGATGTAACTCTGTGAGATGAATTAACAGAACACTAAGCATTTTCTCAGAAGGCTTCTTTCCAGATTTCATCTGAGAATATTTCCTTTTTCACCATAGCCTTCTATGGGCATCCAAATATCACTTTTCCAATTCCACAAGAACTGTCTTAGCGAAAGGCTTCTTGAGGGGAAAGCTGTAACTCTGTGAGATGATTTCACAGAACACAAAGAAGTTTCTCAGAAAGCTTCTTTCTCTTTGTTATCGGAGGATATTTCCTTTGGCCCTATAGACTTTAAAGGGATCCGAAATATCTGTTCTCAGGTTCCACAGAAATAAGGCTAGCAAAGAGATCCAGGAAATACAGATGTAACTCTGTGAGATGAATTAACAGAACACTAAGCAGTTTCTCAGAAAGCTTCTTTCCAGATTTCATCTGAGGATATTTCGTTTTTCACCATAGCCCTCTATAGGCTTCCAAATATCACTTTGCCAATTCCACGAGAACTGTCTTAGCGAAAGGCTTCTTGAGAGGAAACCTGTAACTTTGTGAAATGATTTCACAGAACACAAAGAAGTTTCTCAGAAAGCTTCTTTCTCTTTGTTATCGGAGGATATTTCCTTTGGCCCTATAGACTTCAAAGGGATCTGAAATATCTGTTCTCAGATTCCACAGAAATAAGGCTAGCAAAGAGATCCACGAAATACAGATGTAACTCTGTAAGATGAATTAACAGAACACTAAGCAGTTTCTCAGAAAGCTTCTTTCCAGATTTCATCTGAGGATATTTCCTTTCTCACCATAGACCTCTATGGGCTTCCCAATATCACTTTGCCAATTCCACAAGAAGTGTCTTAGCGAAAGGCTTCTTGAGGGGAAAGCTGTAACTCTGTGAGATGATTTCACAGAACACAAAGAAGTTTCTCAGAAAGCTTCTTTCTCTTTTTTATCGGAGGATATTTCCTTTGGCCCTATAGTCTTCAAAGGGATCCGAAATATCTGTTCCCAGATTCCACAGAAATAAGGCTAGCAAAGAGATCCACGAAATACAGATGTAACTCTGTGAGATGAATTAACAGAACACTAAGCATTTTCTCAGAAAGCTTCTTTCCAGATTTCATCTGAGGATATTTCCTTTTTCAACATTGCCCTCTATGGGCCTCCAAATATCACTTTGCCAATTCCACGAGAACTGTCTTAGCGAAACGCTTCTTGAGGGGAAAGCTGTAACTCTGTGAGATGATTTCACAGTATACAAAGAAGTTTCTCAGAAAACTTCTTTCTCTTTGTTAACGGAGGATATTTCCTTTGGCCCTAGAGTCTGCAAAGGGATTCGAAATATCTGTTCTCTGATTCCACAGAAATAAGGCTAGCAAAGAGATCCACGAAATACAGATGTAACTCTGTGAGATGAATTAACAGAACACTAAGCATTTTCTCAGAAGGCTTCTTTCCAGATTTCATCTGAGGATATTTCCTTTTTCACCATAGCCTTCTATGGGCTTCCAAATATCACTTTTCCAATTCCACAAGAACTGTCTTAGCGAAAGGCTTCTTGAGTGGAAAGCTGTAACTCTGTGAGATGATTTCACAGAACACAAAGAAGTTTCTCAGAGAGCTTCTTTCTCTTTGTTATCGGAGGATATTTCCTTTGGCCCTATAGTCTTCAAAGGGATCCGAAATATCTGTTCTCAGATTCCACAGAAATAAGGCTAACAAAGAGATCCACGAAATACAGATGTAACTCTGTGAGATGAATTAACAGAACACTAAGCAGTTTCTCAGAAAGCTTCTTTCCAGATTTCATCTGAGGATATTTCCTTTTTCACCATAGCCCTCTATGGGCTTCCAAATATCACTTTGCCAATTCCACAAGAATTGTCTTAGCGAAAGGTTTCTTGAGGGGAAACCTGTAACTTTGTGAGATGATTTCACAGAACACAAAGAAGTTTCTCAGAAAGGTTCTTTCTCTTTGTTATCGGAGGATATTTCCTTTGGCCCTATAGACTTTAAAGGGATCCGAAATATCTGTTCTCAGGTTCCACAGAAATAAGGCTAGCAAAGAGATCCAGGAAATATAGATGTAACTCTGTGAGATGAATTAACAGAACACTAAGCAGTTTCTCAGAAAGCTTCTTTCCAGATTTCATCTGAGGATATTTCCTTTTTCACCATAGCCCTCTATAGGCTTCCAAATATCACTTTGCCAATTCCACAAGAACTGTCTAAGCGAAAGGCTTCCTCAGGGGAAAGCTGTAACTCTGTGAGATGATTTCACAGAACACAAAGAAGTTTCTCAGAAAGCTTCTTTCTCTTTGTTATCGGAGGATATTTCCTTTGGCCCTATAGTATTCAAAGAATCCGAAATATCTGTTCTCAGATTCCGCAGAAATAAGGCTAGCAAAGAGTTCCACGAAATACAGATGTAACTCTGTGAGATGAATTAACAGAACACTAAGCAGTTTCTCAGAAAGCTTCTTTCCAGATTTCATCTGAGGATATTTCCTTTTTCACCATAGCCCTCTATGGGCTTCCAAATATCACTTTTCCAATTCTACGAGAACTGTCTTAGCGAAAGGCTTCTTGAGGGAAAAGCTGTAACTCTGTGAGATAATTTCACAGAACACAAAGAAGTTTCTCAGAAAGCTTCTTTCTCTTTGTTATCGGAGGATATTTCCTTTGGCCGTATAGTCTTCAAAGGGATCCGAAATATCTGTTCTCAGATTCCACAGAAATAAGGCTAGCAAAGAGATCCACGAAATACAGATGTAACTCTGTGAGATGAATTAACAGAACACTAAGCAGTTTCTCAGAAAGCTTCTTTCCAGATTTCATCTGAGGATATTTCCTTTTTCACCATAGCCCTCTATGGCCTTCCAAATATCTCTTTGCCAATTCCACAGGGAGTGTCTTAGCGAAAGGCTTCTTGAGGGGAAAGCTGTAACTCTGTGAGATGATTTCACAGTATACAAAGAAGTTTCTCAGAAAACTTCATTCTCTTTGTTATCGGAGGATATTTCCTTTGGCCGTATAGTCTTCAAAGGAATCCGAAATATCTGTTCTCAGATTCCACAGAAATAAGGCTAGCAAAGAGATCCACGAAATACAGATGTAACTCTGTGAGATGAATTAACAGAACACTAAGCAATTTCTCAGAAAGCTTCTTTCCAGATTTCATCTGAGGATATTTCCTTTTTCACCATAGCCCTCTATGGGCTTCCAAATATCACTTTGCAAATTACACAAGAACTGTCTTAGCGAAAGGCTTCTTGAGGGGAAAGCTGTAACTCTGTGAGATGATTTCACAGAATACAAAGAAGTTTCTCAGAAGGCTTCTTTCTCTTTGTTATCGGAGGATATTTCCTTTGGCCCTATAGTCTTCAAAGGGATCCGAAATATCTGTTCTCAGATTCCACAGAAATAAAGCTAACAAAGGGATCCACGAAGTATAGATGTAACTCTGTGAGATAAATTAAGAGAACACTAAGCAGTTTCTCAGAAGGCTTCTTTCCAGATTTCATCTGAGGATATTTCCTTTTTCACCATAGCCCTCTATGGGCTTCCAAATATCACTTTGCCAATTCCACAAGAACTGTCTTAGCGAAAGGCTTCTTGAGGGGAAACCTGTAACTCTGTGACATGATTTCACAGAACACAAAGAAGTTTCTGAGAAAGCTTCTTTCTCTTTGTTATCGGAGGATATTTCCTTTGGCCCTATAGACTTTAAAGGGATCCGAAATATCTGTTCTCAGATTCCACAGAAATGAGGCTAGCAAAGAGATCCACGAAATACAGATGTAACTCGGTGAGATGAATTAACAGAACACTAAGCAGTTTCTCAGAAAGCTTCTTTCCAGATTTCATCTGAGGATATTTCCTTTTTCACCCTAGCCCTCTAAGGGGTTCAAAATATCACTTTGCCAATTCCACAACAACTGTCTTAGCGAAAGGCTTCTTGAGGGGAAAGGTGTAACTCTGTGAGATGATTTCAGAGAACACAAAGTAGTTTCTCAGAAATCTTCTTTCTCTTTGTTATCGGAGGATATTTCCTTTGGCCCTATATCCGTCAAAGGGATCCGAAATATCTGTTCTCAGATTCCACAGAAATAAGGCTAGCGAAGAGATCCACGAAATACAGATGTAACTCTGTGAGATGAATTAACAGAACACTAAGCAGTTTCTCAGAAAGATTCTTTCCAGATTTCATCTGAGGATATTTCCTTTCTCACCCTAGCCCTCTATGGGCTTCCAAATATCACTTTGCCAATTCCACAAGAACTGTCTTAGCGAAAGGCTTCTTGAGGGGAAAGCTGTAACTCTGTGAGATGATTTCACAGAACACAAAGAAGTTTCTCAGAAAGCTTCTTTCTCTTTGTTATCGGAGGATATTTCCTTTGGCCCTATAGTCTTCAAAGGGATCCGAAATATCTGTTCCCAGATTCCACAGAATTAAGGCTAGCAAAGAGATCCACGAAATACAGATGTAACACTGTGAGATGAATTAACAGAACACTAAGCAGTTTCTCAGAAAGCTTCTTTCAGATTTCATCTGAGGATATTTCCTTTTTCACCATAGCCCTCTATGGGCTTCCAAATATCACTTTGCCAATTCCACAAGAACTGTCTTAGCGAAAGGCTTCTTGAGGGGAAACCTGTAACTCTGTGAGATGATTTCACAGAACACAAAGAAGTTTCTCAGAAAGCTTCTTTCTCTTTGTTATCGGAGGATATTTCCTTTGGCCCTATAGACTTTAAAGGATTCCGAAATATCTGTTCTCAGATTCCACAGAAATAAGGCTAGCAAAGAGATCCACGAAATATAGATGTAACTCTGTGAGATGAATTAACAGAACACTAAGCAGTTTCTCAGAAAGCTTCTTTCCAGATTTCATCTGAGGATATTTCCTTTTTCAACATAGCCCTCCATGGGCTTCCAAATATCACTTTGCCAATTCCACAACAACTGTCTTAGCGAAAGGCTTCCTCAGGGGAAAGCTGTAACTCTGTGAGATGATTTCACAGAACACAAAGAAGTTTCTGAGAAAGCTTCTTTCTCTTTGTTATCGGAGGATATTTCCTTTGGCCCTATAGTATTCAAAGAATCCGAAATATCTGTTCTCAGATTCCGCAGAAATAAGGCTAGCAAAGAGTTCCACGAAATACAGATGTAACTCTGTGAGATGAATTAACAGAACACTGAGCAGTTTCTCAGAAAGCTTCTTTCCAGATTTCATCTGAGGATATTTCCTTTCTCAACATAGCCCTCTATGGGCTTCCAAATATCACTTTTCCAATTCTACGAGAACTGTCTTAGCGAAAGGCTTCTTGAGGGAAAAGCTGTAACTCTGTGAGATAATTTCACAGAACACAAAGAAGTTTCTCAGAAAGCTTCTTTCTCTTTGTTATCGAAGGATATTTCCTTTGGCCCTATAGTCTTCAAAGGGATCCGAAATATCTGTTCTCAGATTCCACAGAAATAAGGCTAGCAAAGAGATCCACGAAATACAGATGTAACTCTGTGAGATGAATTAACAGAACACTAAGCAGTTTCTCAGAAAGCTTCTTTCCAGATTTCATCTGAGGATATTTCCTTTTTCACCATAGCCCTCTATGGGCTTCCAAATATCTCTTTGCCTATTCCACGGGGAGTGTCTTAGCGAAAGGCTTCTTGAGGGGAAACCTGTAACTCTGTGAGATGATTTCACAGAACACAAAGTAGTTTCTCAGAAGGCTTCTTTCTCTTTGTTATCGGAGGATATTTCCTTTGGCCCTATAGTCTTCAAAGGGATCCGAAATATCTGTTCTCAGATTCCACAGAAATAAGACTAGCAAAGAGATCCACGAAATACAGATATAACTCTGTGAGACGAATTAACAGAACACTAAGCAGTTTCTCAGAAAGCTTCTTTCCAGATTTCATCTGAGGATATTTCCTTTTTCACCATAGCCCTCTATGGGCTTCCAAATATCACTTTGAAAAATTCCACAAGAACTGTCTTAGGGAAAGGCTTCTTGAGGGGAAACCTGACACTCTGTGAGATGATTTCACAGAACACAAAGAAGTTTCTCAGAAAGCTTCTTTGTCTTTGTTATCGGAGGATATTGCCTTTGGCCCTATAGACTTTAAAGGAATCCGAAATATCTGTTCTCAGATTCCACAGAAATAAGGCTAGCAAAGAGATCCACGAAATACACATGTAACTCTGTGAGATGAATTAACAGAACACTAAGTAATTTCTCAGAAAGCTTCTTTCCAGATTTCATCTGAGGATATTTCCTTTTTCACCATAGCCCTCTATGGGCTTCCAAATATCACTTTGCCAATTACACAAGAACTGTCTTAGCGAAAGGCTTCTTGAGGGGAAAGCTGTCACTCTGTGAGATGATTTCACAGAATACAAAGAAGTTTCTCAGAAAGCTTCTTTCTCTTTGTTATCGGAGGATATTTCCTTTGGCCCTATATCTTCAAAGGGATCCGAAATATCTGTACTCAGATTCCACAGAAATAAAGCTAGCAAAGAGATCCACGAAATATAGATGTAACTCTGTGAGATAAATTAACAGAACACTAAGCAGTTTCTCAGAAGGCTTCTTTCCAAATTTCATCTGAGGATATTTCCTTTTTCACCATAGCCCTATATGGGCTTCCAAATATCACTTTGCCAATTCCAGAGGAACTGTCTTAGCGAAAGGCTTCTTGAGGGGAAAGCTGTAACTCTGTGAGATGATTTCACAGAACACAAAGAAGTTTCTCAGAAAGCTTCTTTCTCTTTGTTATCGGAGGATATTTCCTTTGGCCCTATAGTCTTCAAAGGGATCCGAAATATCTGTTCTCAGATTCCACAGAAATAAGGCTAACAAAGAGATCCACGAAATACAGATGTAACTCTATGAGATGAATTAACAGAACACTAAGCAGTTTCTCAGAAAGCTTCTTTCCAGATTTCATCTGAGGATATTTCCTTTTTCACCGTAGCCCTCTATGGGCTTCCAAATATCACTTTGCCAATTCCAGGAGAACTGTCTTAGCGAAAGGCTTCTTGAGGGGAAACCTGTAACTTTGTGAGATGATTTCACAGAACACAAAGAAGTTTCTCAGAAAGCTTCTTTCTCTTTGTTATCGGAGGACATTTCCTTTGGCCCTATAGACTTTAAAGGGATCCGAAATATCTGTTCTCAGATTCCACAGAAATAAGGCTAGCAAAGAGATCCAGGAAATATAGATGTAACTCTGTGAGATGAATTAACAGAACACTAAGCAGTTTCTCAGAAAGCTTCTTTCCAGATTTCATTTGAGGATATTTCCTTTTTCACCATAGCCCTCTATGGGCTTCCAAATATCACTTTGCCAATTCCACAACAACTGTCTTAGCGAAAGGATTCCTCAGGGGAAAGCTGTAACTCTGTGAGATGATTTCACAGAACACAAAGAAGTTTCTCAGAAAGCTTCTTTCTCTTTGTTATCGGAGGATATTTCCTTTGGCCCTATAGTATTCAAAGAATCCGAAATATCTGTTCTCAGATTCCGCAGAAATAAGGCTAGCAAAGAGTTCCACGAAATACAGATGTAACTCTGTGAGATGAATTAACAGAACACTGAGCGGTTTCTCAGAAAGCTTTTTTCCAGATTTCATCTGAGGATATTTCCTTTCTCAACATAGCCCTCTATGGGCTTCCAAATATCACTTTTCCAATTCTACGAGAACTGTCTTAGCGAAAGGCTTCTTGAGGGAAAAGCTGTAACTCTGTGAGATAATTTCACAGAACACAAAGAAGTTTCTCAGAAAGCTTCTTTCTCTTTGTTATCGGAGGATATTTCCTTTGGCCGTATAGTCTTCAAAGGGATCCGAAATATCTGTTCTCAGATTCCACAGAAATAAGGCTAGCAAAGAGATCCACGAAATACAGATGTAACTCTGTGAGATGAATTAACAGAACACTAAGCAGTTTCTCAGAAAGCTTCTTTCCAGATTTCATCTGAGGATATTTCCTTTTTCACCATAGCCCTCTATGGGCTTCCAAATATCACTTTGCCAATTACACAAGAACTGTCTTAGCGAAAGGCTTCTTGAGGGGAAAGCTGTAACTCTGTGAGATGATTTCATAGAATACAAAGAAGTTTCTCAGAAAGCTTCTTTCTCTTTGTTATTGGAGGATATTTCCTTTGGCCCTATAGTCTTCAAAGGGATCCGAAATATCTGTTCTCAGATTCCACAGAAATAAAGCTAGCAAAGAGATCCACGAAATATAGATGTAACTCTGTGAGATAAATTAACAGAACACTAAGCAGTTTCTCAGAAGGCTTCTTTCCAGATTTCATCTGAGGATATTTCCTTTTTCACCATAGCCCTCTATGGGCTTCCAAATATCACTTTGCCAATTCCACAAGAACTGTCTTAGCGAAAGGCTTCTTGAGGGGAAAGCTGTAACTCGATGAGATGATTTCATAGAACACAAAGAAGTTTCTCAGAAAGCTTCTTTCTCTTTGTTATCGGAGGATATTTCCTTTGGCCCTATAGTCTTCAAAGGGATCCGAAATATCTGTTCTCAGATTCCACAGAAATAAGGCTAGCAAAGAGATCCACGAAATAAAGATGTAACTCTGTGAGATGAATTAACAGAACACTAAGCAGTTTCTCAGAAAGCTTCTTTCAGGTTTCTTCTGAGGATATTTCCTTTTTCACCATAGCCCTCTATGGGCTTCCAAATATCACTTTGCCAATTAAACAAGAACTGTCTTAGCGAAAGGCTTCTTGACGGGAAACCTGTAACTCTGTGAGATGATTTCACAGAACACAAAGAAGTTTCTGAGAAAGCTTCTTTCTCTTTGTTATCGGAGGATATTTCCTTTGGCCCTATAGACTTTAAAGGGATCCGAAATATCTGTTCTCAGATTCCACAGAAATAAGGCTAGCAAAGAGATCCACGAAATACAGATGTAACTCTGTGAGATGAATTAACAGAACACTAAGCAGTTTCTCAGAAAACTTCTTTCCAGATTTCATCTGAGGATATTTCCTTTCTCACCCTAGCCCTCTATGGGCTTCCAAAAATCACTTTGCCAATTCCACAAGAATTGTCTTAGCGAAAGGCTTCTTGAGGGGAAAGCTGTCACTCTGTGAGATGATTTCACAGAACACAAAGAAGTTTCTCAGAAAGCTTCTTTCTCTTTGTTATCGGAGGATATTTCCTTTGGCCCTATAGTCTTCAAAGGGATCCGAAATATCTGTTCCCAGATTCCACAGAAATAAGGCTAGCAAAGAGATCCACGAAATACAGATGTAACTCTGTGAGATGAATTAACAGAACACTAAGCAGTTTCTCAGAAAGCCTCTTTCCAGATTTCATCTGAGGATATTTCCTTTTTCACCATAGCACTCTATGGGCTTCCAAATATCACTTTGCCAATTCCACAAGAACTGTCTTAGCGAAAGGCTTCTTGAAGGGAAAGTTGTAACTCTGTGAGATGATTTCACAGAACACAAAGAAGTTTCTCAGAGAGCTTCTTTCTCTTTGTTATCGGAGGATATTTCCTTTGGCCCTATAGTCTTCAAAGGGATCCGAAATATCTGTTCTCAGATTCCAAAGAAAGAAGGCCAGCAAAGAGATCCACGAAATACAGATGTAACTCTGTGAGATGAATTAACAGAACACTAAGCAGTTTCTCAGAAAGCTTCTTTCCAGATTTCATCTGAGGATATTTCCTTTTTCACCATAGCCCTCTATGGGCTTCCAAATATCACTTTCCCAATTCCACAAGAACTGTCTTAGCGAAAGGCTTCTTGAGGGGAAAGCTGTAACTCTGTGAGATGATTTCACAGAACACAAAGAAGTTTCTCATAAAGTTTTTTCTCTTTGTTATCGGTGGATATTTCCTTTGACCCTATAGTCTTCAAAGGGATCCGAAATATCTGTTCTCAGATTCCACAGAAATAAGGCTAGCAAAGAGATCCACGAAATACAGATGTAACTCTGTGAGATGAATTAACAGAACACTAAGCAGTTTCTCAGAAAGCTTCTTTCCAGATTTCATCTGAGGATATTTCCTTTTTCACCATAGCCCTCCATGGGCTTCCAAATATCACTTTGACAATTCCACGAGAACTCTCTTAGCGAAAGGCTTCTTGAGGGGAAACCTGTAACTTTGTGAGATGATTTCACAGAACACAAAGAAGTTTCTCAGAAAGCTTCTTTCTCTTTGTTATCGGAGGATATTTCCTTTGGCCCTATAGACTTTAAAGGGATCCGAAATATCTGTTCTCAGATTCCACAGAAATAAGGCTAGCAAAGAGATCCAGGAAATATAGATGTAACTCTGTGAGATGAATTAACAGAACACTAAGCAGTTTCTCAGAAAGCTTCTTTCCAGATTTCATCTGAGGATATTTCCTTTTTCACCATAGCCCTCTATGGGCTTCCAAATATCACTTTGCCAATTCCACAACAACTGTCTTAGCGAAAGGCTTCCTCAGGGGAAAGCTGTAACTCTGTGAGATGATTTCACAGAACACAAAGAAGTTTCTCAGAAAGCTTCTTTCTCTTTGTTATCGGAGGATATTTCCTTTGGCCCTATAGTATTCAAAGAATCCGAAATATCTGTTCTCAGATTCCGCAGAAATAAGGCTAGCAAAGAGTTCCACGAAATACAGATGTAACTCTGTGAGATGAATTAACAGAACACTGAGCAGTTTCTCAGAAAGCTTCTTTCCAGATTTCATCTGAGGATATTTCCTTTCTCAACATAGCCCTCTATGGGCTTCCAAATATCACTTTTCCAATTCTACGAGAACTGTCTTAGCGAAAGGCTTCTTGAGGGAAAAGCTGTAACTCTGTGAGATAATTTCACAGAACACAAAGAAGTTTCTCAGAAAGCTTCTTTCTCTTTGTTATCGGAGGATATTTCCTTTGGCCCTATAGTCTTCAAAGGGATCCGAAATATCTGTTCTCAGATTCCACAGAAATAAGGCTAGCAAAGAGATCCACGAAATACAGATGTAACTCTGTGAGATGAATAAACAGAACACTAAGCAGTTTCTCAGAAAGCTTCTTTCCAGATTTCATCTGAGGATATTTCCTTTTTCACCATAGCCCTCTATGGCCTTCCAAATATCTCTTTGCCAATTCCACAGGGAGTGTCTTAGCGAAAGGCTTCTTGAGGGGAAAGCTGTAACTCTGTGAGATGATTTCACAGTATACAAAGAAGTTTCTCAGAAAACTTCTTTCTCTTTGTTATCGGAGGATATTTCCTTTGGCCCTATAGTCTTCAAAGGGATCCGAAATATCTGATCTCAGATTCCACAGAAATAAGGCTAGCAAAGAGATCCACGAAATACAGATGTAACTCTGTGAGATGAATTAACAGAACACTAAGCAATTTCTCAGAAAGCTTCTTTCCAGATTTCATCTGAGGATATTTCCTTTTTCACCATAGCCCTCTATGGGCTTCCAAATATCACGTTGCCAATTACACAAGAACTGTCTTAGCGAAAGGCTTCTTGAGGGGAAAGCTGTAACTCTGTGACATGATTTCACAGAATACAAAGAAGTTTCTCAGAAAGCTTCTTTCTCTTTGTTATTGGAGGATATTTCCTTTGGCCCTATGGTCTTCAAAGGGATCCGAAATATCTGTTCTCAGATTCCACAGAAATAAAGCTAGCAAAGAGATCCACGAAATATAGATGTAACTCTGTGAGATAAATTAACAGAACACTAAGCAGTTTCTCAGAAAGCTTCTTTCCAGATTTCATCTGAGGATATTTCCTTTTTCACCCTAGCCCTCTACGGGGATCAAAATATCACTTTGCCAATTCCACAACAACTGTCTTAGCGAAAGGCTTCTTGAGGGGAAAGCTGTAACTCTGTGAGATGATTTCACAGAACACAATGAAGTTTCTCAGAAATCTTCTTTCTCTTTGTTATCGGAGGATATTTCCTTTGGCCCTATAGCCTTCAAAGGGATCCGAAATATCTGTTCTCAGATTCCACAGAAATAAGGCTAGCAAAGAGATCCACGAAAAACAGATGTAACTCTGTGAGATGAATTAACAGAACACTAAGCAGTTTCTCAGAAAGCTTCTTTCCAGATTTCATCTGAGGATATTTCCTTTCTCACCCTAGCCCTCTATGGGCTTCCAAATATCACTTTGCCAATTCCACAAGAACTGTCTTAGCGAAAGGCTTCTTGAGGGGAAAGCTGTAACTCTGTGAGATGATTTCACAGAACACAAAGAAGTTTCTCAGAAAGCTTCTTTCTCTTTGTTATCGGAGGATATTTCCTTTGGCCCTATAGTCTTCAAAGGGATCCGAAATATCTGTTCCCAGATTCCACAGAAATAAGGCTAGCAAAGAGATCCACGAAATACAGATGTAACTCTGTGAGATGAATTAACAGAACACTAAGCAGTTTCTCAGAAAGCTTCTTTCCAGATTTCATCTGAGGATATTTCCTTTTTCACCATAGCCCTCCATGGGCTTCCAAATATCACTTTGCCAATTCCACAAGAACTGTCTTAGCGAAAGGCTTCTTGAGGGGAAAGCTGTAACTCTGTGAGATGATTTCACAGAACACAAAGAAGTTTCTCAGAAAGCTTCTTTCTCTTTGTTATCGGAGGATATTTCCTTTGGCCCTATAGTCTTCAAAGGGATCCGAAATATCTGTTCTCAGATTCCAAAGAAATAAGGCTAGCAAAGAGATCCACGAAATACAGATGTAACTCTGTGAGATGAATTAACAGAACACTAAGCAGTTTGTCAGAAAGCTTCTATCAGACTTCATCTGAGGATATTTCCTTTTTCACCATAGCCCTCTATGGTCTTCCAAATATCACTTTGCCAATTCCACAAGAACTGTCTTAGCTAAAGGCTTCTTGAGTGGAAACCTGTAACTCTGTGAGATGATTTCACAGAACACAAAGTAGTTTCTGAGAAAGCTTCTTTCTCTTTGTTATCGGAGGATATTTCCTTTGGCCCTATAGACTTTAAAGGATTCCGAAATATCTGTTCTCAGATTCCAGAGAAATAAGGCTAGCTAAGAGATCCATGAAATATAGATGTAACTCTGTGAGATGAATTAACAGAACACTAAGCAGTTTCTCAGAAAGCTTCTTTCCAGATTTCATCTGAGGATATTTCCTTTTTCACCATAGCCCTCTATGGGCTTCCAAATATCACGTTGCCAATTCCACAAGAACTGTCTTAGCGAAAGGCTTCTTGAGGGGAAAGCTGTAACTCTGTGAGATGATTTCACAGAACACAAAGAAGTTTATTAGAAAGCTTCTTTCTCTTTGTTATCGGAGGATATTTCCTTTGGCCCTATAGTCTTCAAAGGGATCCGAAATATCTGTTCTCAGATTCCACAGAAATAAGGCTAGCAAAGAGATCCACGAAATACAGATGTAACTCTGTGAGATGAATTAACAGAACACTAAGCAGTTTCTCAGAAAGCTTCTTTCCAGATTTCATCTGAGGATATTTCCTTTCTCAAAGTAGCCCTCTATGGGCTTCCAAATATCACTTTGCCATATCCACAAAAACTGTCTTAGCGAAAGGCTTCTTGAGTGGAAAGCTGTAACTCTGTGAGATGATTACACAGAACACAAAGAAGTTTCTCAGAAAGATTTTTCTCTTTGTTATCGGAGGATATTTCCTTTGGCCCTATAGTCTTCAAAGGGATCCGAAATATCTGTTCTCAGATTCCACAGAAATAAGGCTAGCAAAGAGATCCACGAAATACAGATGTAACTCTGTGAGATGAATTAACAGAACACTAAGCAGTTTCTCAGAAAGCTTCTTTCCAGATTTCATCTGAGGATATTTCCTTTTTCACCATAGCCCTCTATGTGCTTCCAAATATCACTTTGCCAATTCCACAAGAAGTGTCTTAGCGAAAGGCTTCTTGAGGGGAAAGCTGTAACTCTGTGCGATGATTTCACAGAACACAAAGAAGTTTCTCAGAAAGCTTCTTTCTCTTTGTTATCGGAAGATATTTCCTTTGGCCCTATAGACTTCAAAGGGATCCGAAATATCTGTTCTCAGATTCCACAGAAATAAGGCTAGCAAAGAGATCCACGAAATACAGATATAACTCTGTGAGATGAAATAACAGAACACTAAGCAGTTTCTCAGAAAGCTTCTTTCCAGATTTCATTTGAGGATATTTCCTTTTTCACCATAGCCCTCTATGGGCTTCCAAATATCTCTTTGCCAATTCCACAAGAACTGTCTTAGCGAAAGGCTTCTTGAGGGGAAAGCTGTAACTCGATGAGATGATTTCACAGAACACAAAGAAGTTTCTCAGAAAGCTTCTTTCTCTTTGTTATCGGAGGATATTTCCTTTGACCCTATAGTCTTCAAAGGGATCCGAAATATCTGTTCTAAGATTCCACAGAAATAAGGCTAGCAAAGTGATCCACGAAATAAAGATGTAACTCTGTGAGATGAATTAACAGAACACTAAGCAGTTTCTCAGAAAGCTTCTTTCCAGATTTCATCTGAGGATATTTCCTTTCTCACCCTAGCCCTCTATGGGCTTCCAAATATCACTTTGCCAATTCCACAAGAACTGTCTTAGCGAAAGGCTTCTTGAGGGGAAAGCTGTAACTCTGTGAGATGATTTCACAGAACACAAAGAAGTTTCTCAGAAAGCTTCTTTCTCTTTGTTATCGGAGGATATTTCCTTTGGCCCTATAGTCTTCAAAGGGATCCGAAATATCTGTTCCCAGATTCCACAGAAATAAGGCTAGCAAAGAGATCCACGAAATACAGATGTAACTCTGTGAGATGAATGTAACAGAACACTAAGCAGTTTGTCAGAAAGCTTCTTTCAGATTTCATCTGAGGATATTTCCTTTTTCACCATAGCCCTCTATGGGCTTCCAAATATCACTTTGCCAATTCCACAAGAACTGTCTTAGCGAAAGGCTTCTTGAGGGGAAACCTGTAACTCTGTGAGATGATTTCACAGAACACAAAGAAGTTTCTGAGAAAGCTTCTTTCTCTTTGTTATCGGAGGATATTTCCTTTGGCCCTATAGACTTTAAAGGATTCCGAAATATCTGTTCTCAGATTCCACAGAAATAAGGCTAGCTAAGAGATCCATGAAATATAGATGTAACTCTGTGAGATGAATTAACAGAACACTAAGCAGTTTCTCAGAAAGCTTCTTTCCAGATTTCATCTGAGGATATTTCCTGTTTCACCATAGCCCTCTATGGGCTTCCAAATATCACTTTGCCAATTCCACAAGAACTGTCTTAGCGAAAGGCTTCTTGAGGGGAAAGCTGTAACTCTGTGAGATGATTTCACAGAACACAAAGAAGTTTCTCATAAAGCTTTTTCTCTTTGTTATCGGAGGATATTTCCTTTGGCCCTATAGTCTTCAAAGGGATCCGAAATATCTGTTCTCAGATTCCACAGAAATAAGGCTAGCAAAGAGATCCACGAAATACAGATGTAACTCTGTGAGATGAATTAACAGAACACTAAGCAGTTTCTCAGAAAGCTTCTTTCCAGATTTCATCTGAGGATATTTCCTTTTTCACCCTAGCCCTCTACGGGGTTCAAAATATCACTTTGCCAATTCCACAACAACTGTCTTAGCGAAAGGCTTCTTGAGGGGAAAGGTGTAACTCTGTGAGATGATTTCACAGAACACAATGAAGTTTCTCAGAAATCTTCTTTCTCTTTGTTATCGGAGGATATTTCCTTTGGCCCAATAGCCTTCAAAGGGATCCGAAATATCTGTTCTCAGATTCCACAGAAATAAGGCTAGCAAAGAGATCCACGAAATACAGATGTAACTCTTTGAGATGAATTAACAGAACATTAAGCAGTTTCTCAGAAAGCTTCTTTCCAGATTTCATCTGAGGATATTTCCTTTCTCACCCTAGCCCTCTATGGGCTTCCAAATATCACTTTGCCAATTCCACAAGAACTGTCTTAGCGAAAGGCTTCTTGAGGGGAAAGCTGTAACTCTGTGAGATGATTTCACAGAACTCAAAGAAGTTTCTCAGAAAGCTTCTTTCTCTTTGTTATCGGAGGATATTTCCTTTGGCCCTATAGTCTTCAAAGGGATCCGAAATATCTGTTCCCAGATTCCACAGAAATAAGGCTAGCAAAGAGATCCACGAAATACAGATGTAACTCTGTGAGATGAATTAACAGAACACTAAGCAGTTTCTCAGAAAGCTTCTTTCCAGATTTCATCTGAGTATATTTCCTTTTTCACCATAGCCCTCTATGGGCTTCCAAATATCACTTTGCCAATTCCACAAGAACTGTCTTAGCGAAAGGCTTCTTGAGGGGAAAGCTGTAACTCTGTGAGATGATTTCACAAAACACAAAGAAGTTTCTGAGAAAGCTTCTTTCTCTTTGTTATCGGAGGATATTTCCTTTGGCCCTATAGTCTTCAAAGGGATCCGAAATATCTGTTCTCAGATTCCAAAGAAATAAGGCTAGCAAAGAGATCCACGAAATACAGATGTAACTCTGTGAGATGAATTAACAGAACACTAAGCAGTTTGTCAGAAAACTTCTATCAGATTTCATCTGAGGATATTTCCTTTTTCACCATAGTCCTCTATGGGCTTCCAAATATCACTTTGCCAATTCCACAAGAACTGTCTTAGCGAAAGCCTTCTTGAGGGGAAACCTGTAACTCTGTGAGATGATTTCACAGAACACAAAGAAGTTTCTGAGAAAGCTTCTTTCTCTTTGTTATCGGAGGATATTTCCTTTGGCCCTATAGACTTTAAAGGATTCCGAAATATCTGTTCTCAGATTCCACAGAAATAAGGCTAGCTAAGAGATCCATGAAATATAGATGTAACTCTGTGAGATGAATTAACAGAACACTAAGCAGTTTCTCAGAAAGCTTCTTTCCAGATTTCATCTGAGGATATTTCCTTTTTCACCATAGCCCTCTATGGGCTTCCAAATATCACTTTGCCAATTCCACAAGAACTGTCTTAGCGAAAGGCTTCTTGAGGGGAAAGCTGTAACTCTGTGAGATGATTTCACAGAACACAAAGAAGTTTATCAGAAAGCTTCTTTCTCTTTGTTATCGGAGGATATTTCCTTTGGCCCTATAGTCTTCAAAGGGATCCGAAATATCTGTTCTCAGATTCCACAGAAATAAGGCTAGCAAAGAGATCCACGAAATACAGATGTAACTCTGTGAGATGAATTAACAGAACACTAAGCAGTTTCTCAGAAAGCTTCTTTCCAGATTTCATCTGAGGATATTTCCTTTCTCACCGTAGCCCTCTATGGGCTTCCAAATATCACTTTGCCATATCCACAAGAACTGTCTTAGCGAAAGGCTTCTTGAGTGGAAAGCTGTAACTCTGTGAGATGATTTCACAGAACACAAAGAAGTTTCTCAGAAAGATTTTTCTCTTTGTTATCGGAGGATATTTCCTTTGGCCCTATAGTCTTCAAAGGGATCCGAAATATCTGTTCTCAGATTCCACAGAAATAAGGCTAGCAAAGAGATCCACGAAATACAGATGTAACTCTGTGAGATGAATTAACAGAACACTAAGCAGTTTCTCAGAAAGCTTCTTTCCAGATTTCATCTGAGGATATTTCCTTTTTCACCATAGCCCTCTATGTGCTTCCAAATATCACTTTGCCAATTCCACAAGAAGTGTCTTAGCGAAAGGCTTCTTGAGGGGAAAGCTGTAACTCTGTGAGATGATTTCACAGAACACAAAGAAGTTTCTCAGAAAGCTTCTTTCTCTTTGTTATCGGAAGATATTTCCTTTGGCCCTATAGTCTTCAAAGGGATCCGAAATATCTGTTCTCAGATTCCACAGAAATAAGGCTAGCAAAGAGATCCACGAAATACAGATATAACTCTGTGAGATGAAATAACAGAACACTAAGCAGTTTCTCAGAAAGCTTCTTTCCAGATTTCATCTGAGGATATTTCCTTTTTCACCATAGCCCTCTATGGGCTTCCAAATATCTCTTTGCCAATTCCACAAGAACTGTCTTAGCGAAAGGCTTCTTGAGGGGAAAGCTGTAACTCGATGAGATGATTTCACAGAACACAAAGAAGTTTCTCAGAAAGCTTCTTTCTCTTTGTTATCGGAGGATATTTCCTTTGACCCTATAGTCTTCAAAGGGATCCGAAATATCTGTTCTCAGATTCCACAGAAATAAGGCTAGCAAAGTGATCCACGAAATAAAGATGTAACTCTGTGAGATGAATTAACAGAACACTAAGCAGTTTCTCAGAAAGCTTCTTTCCAGATTTCATCTGAGGATATTTCCTTTCTCACCCTAGCCCTCTATGGGCTTCCAAATATCACTTTGCCAATTCCACAAGAACTGTCTTAGCGAAAGGCTTCTTCAGGGGAAAGCTGTAACTCTGTGAGATGATTTCACAGAACACAAAGAAGTTTCTCAGAAAGCTTCTTTCTCTTTGTTATCGCAGGATATTTCCTTTGGCCCTATAGTCTTCAAAGGGATCCGAAATATCTGTTCCCATATTCCACAGAAATAAGGCTAGCAAAGAGATCCACGAAATACAGATGTAACTCTGTGAGATGAATTAACAGAACACTAAGCAGTTTCTCAGAAAGCTTCTTTCCAGATTTCATCTGAGGATATTTCCTATTTCACCATAGCACTCTAAGGGCTTCCAAATATCACTTTGCCAATTCCACAAGAACTGTCTTAGCGAAAGGCTTCTTGAGGGGAAAGCTGTAACTCTGTGAGATGATTTCACAGAACACAAAGAAGTTTCTCAGAGACCTTCTTTCTCTTTGTTATCGGAGGATATTTCCTTTGGCCCTATAGTCTTCAAAGGGATCCGAAATATCTGTTCTCAGATTGCACAGAAATAAGGCTAGCAAAGCGATCCACGAAACACAGATGAAACTCTGTGAGATGAATTAACAGAACACTAAGCAGTTTGTCAGAAAGCTTCTTTCAGATTTCATCTGAGGATATTTCCTTTTTCACCATAGCCCTCTATGGGCTTCCAAATATCACTTTGCCAATTCCACAAGAACTGTCTTAGCGAAAGGCTTCTTGAGGGGAAACCTGTAACTCTGTGAGATGATTTCACAGAACACAAAGAAGTTTCTGAGAAAGCTTCTTTCTCTTTGTTATCGGAGGATATTTCCTTTGGCCCTATAGACTTTAAAGGATTCCGAAATATCTGTTCTCAGATTCCACAGAAATAAGGCTAGCTAAGAGATCCATGAAATATAGATGTAACTCTGTGAGATGAATTAACAGAACACTAAGCAGTTTCTCAGAAAGCTTCTTTCCAGATTTCATCTGAGGATATTTCCTGTTTCACCATAGCCCTCTATGGGCTTCCAAATATCACTTTGCCAATTCCACAAGAACTGTCTTAGCGAAAGGCTTCTTGAGGGGAAAGCTGTAACTCTGTGAGATGATTTCACAGAACACAAAGAAGTTTCTCATAAAGCTTTTTCTCTTTGTTATCGGAGGATATTTCCTTTGGCCCTATAGTCTTCAAAGGGATCCGAAATATCTGTTCTCAGATTCCACAGAAATAAGGCTAGCAAAGAGATCCACGAAATACAGATGTAACTCTGTGAGATGAATTAACAGAACACTAAGCAGTTTCTCAGAAAGCTTCTTTCCAGATTTCATCTGAGGATATTTCCTTTTTCACCATATCCCTCTATGGGCTTCCAAATATCACTTTGACAATTCCACGAGAACTGTCTTAGCGAAAGGCTTCTTGAGGGGAAACCTGTAACTTTGTGAGATGATTTCACAGAACACAAAGAAGTTTCTCAGAAAGCTTCTTTCTCTTTGTTATCGGAGGATATTTCCTTTCGCCCTATAGACTTTAAAGGGATCCGAAATATCTGTTCTCAGATTCCACAGAAATAAGGCCAGCAAAGAGATCCAGGAAATATAGATGTAACTCTGTGAGATGAATTAACAGAACACTAAGCAGTTTCTAAGAAAGCTTCTTTCCAGATTTCATCTGAGGATATTTCCTTTTTCACCATAGCCCTCTATGGGCTTCCAAATATCACTTTGCCAATTCCACAACAACTGTCTTAGCGAAAGGCTTCCTCAGGGGAAAGCTGTAACTCTGTGTGATGATTTCACAGAACACAAAGAAGTTTCTCAGAAAGCTTCTTTCTCTTTGTTATCGGAGGATATTTCCTTTGGCCCTATAGTCTTCAAAGGGATCCGAAATATCTGTTCTCAGATTCCACAGAAATAAGGCTAGCAAAGAGATCCACGAAATAAAGATGTAACTCTGTGAGATGAATTAACAGAACACTAAGCAGTTTCTCAGAAAGCTTCTTTCAGGTTTCATATGAGGATATTTCCTTTTTCACCATAGCCCTCTATGGGCTTCCAAATATCACTTTGCCAATTCCACAAGAACTGTCTTAGCGAAAGGCTTCTTGAGGGGAAACCTGTAATTCTGTGAGATGATTTCACAGAACACAAAGAAGTTTCTGAGAAAGCTTCTTTCTCTTTGTTATCGGAGGATATTTCCTTTGGCCCTATAGACTTTAAAGGGATCCGAAATATCTGTGCTCAGATTCCACAGAAATAAGGCTAGCAAAGAGATCCACGAAATAAAGATGTAACTCTGTGAGATGAATTAACAGAACACTAAGCAGTTTCTCAGAAAGCTTCTTTCCAGATTTCATCTGAGGATATTTCCTTTTTCACCCTAGCCCTCTACGGGGTTCAAAATATCACTTTGCCAATTCCACAACAACTGTCTTAGCGAAAGGCTTCTTGAGGGGAAAGGTGTAACTCTGTGAGATGATTTCACAGAACACAATGAAGTTTCTCAGAAATCTTCTTTCTCTTTGTTATCGGAGGATATTTCCTTTGGCCCAATAGCCTTCAAAGGGATCCGAAATATCTGTTCTCAGATTCCACAGAAATAAGGCTAGCAAAGAGATCCACGAAATACAGATGTAACTCTTTGAGATGAATTAACAGAACACTAAGCAGTTTCTCAGAAAGCTTCTTTCCAGATTTCATCTGAGGATATTTCCTTTCTCACCCTAGCCCTCTATGGGCTTCCAAATATCACTTTGCCAATTCCACAAGAACTGTCTTAGCGAAAGGCTTCTTGAGGGGAAAGCTGTAACTCTGTGAGATGATTTCACAGAACTCAAAGAAGTTTCTCAGAAAGCTTCTTTCTCTTTGTTATCGGAGGATATTTCCTTTGGCCCTATAGTCTTCAAAGGGATCCGAAATATCTGTTCCCAGATTCCACAGAAATAAGGCTAGCAAAGAGATCCACGAAATACAGATGTAACTCTGTGAGATGAATTAACAGAACACTAAGCAGTTTCTCAGAAAGCTTCTTTCCAGATTTCATCTGAGTATATTTCCTTTTTCACCATAGCCCTCTATGGGCTTCCAAATATCACTTTGCCAATTCCACAAGAACTGTCTTAGCGAAAGGCTTCTTGAGGGGAAAGCTGTAACTCTGTGAGATGATTTCACAAAACACAAAGAAGTTTCTGAGAAAGCTTCTTTCTCTTTGTTATCGGAGGATATTTCCTTTGGCCCTATAGTCTTCAAAGGGATCCGAAATATCTGTTCTCAGATTCCAAAGAAATAAGGCTAGCAAAGAGATCCACGAAATACAGATGTAACTCTGTGAGATGAATTAACAGAACACTAAGCAGTTTGTCAGAAAACTTCTATCAGATTTCATCTGAGGATATTTCCTTTTTCACCATAGTCCTCTATGGGCTTCCAAATATCACTTTGCCAATTCCACAAGAACTGTCTTAGCGAAAGCCTTCTTGAGGGGAAACCTGTAACTCTGTGAGATGATTTCACAGAACACAAAGAAGTTTCTGAGAAAGCTTCTTTCTCTTTGTTATCGGAGGATATTTCCTTTGGCCCTATAGACTTTAAAGGATTCCGAAATATCTGTTCTCAGATTCCACAGAAATAAGGCTAGCTAAGAGATCCATGAAATATAGATGTAACTCTGTGAGATGAATTAACAGAACACTAAGCAGTTTCTCAGAAAGCTTCTTTCCAGATTTCATCTGAGGATATTTCCTTTTTCACCATAGCCCTCTATGGGCTTCCAAATATCACTTTGCCAATTCCACAAGAACTGTCTTAGCGAAAGGCTTCTTGAGGGGAAAGCTGTAACTCTGTGAGATGATTTCACAGAACACAAAGAAGTTTATCAGAAAGCTTCTTTCTCTTTGTTATCGGAGGATATTTCCTTTGGCCCTATAGTCTTCAAAGGGATCCGAAATATCTGTTCTCAGATTCCACAGAAATAAGGCTAGCAAAGAGATCCACGAAATACAGATGTAACTCTGTGAGATGAATTAACAGAACACTAAGCAGTTTCTCAGAAAGCTTCTTTCCAGATTTCATCTGAGGATATTTCCTTTCTCACCGTAGCCCTCTATGGGCTTCCAAATATCACTTTGCCATATCCACAAGAACTGTCTTAGCGAAAGGCTTCTTGAGTGGAAAGCTGTAACTCTGTGAGATGATTTCACAGAACACAAAGAAGTTTCTCAGAAAGATTTTTCTCTTTGTTATCGGAGGATATTTCCTTTGGCCCTATAGTCTTCAAAGGGATCCGAAATATCTGTTCTCAGATTCCACAGAAATAAGGCTAGCAAAGAGATCCACGAAATACAGATGTAACTCTGTGAGATGAATTAACAGAACACTAAGCAGTTTCTCAGAAAGCTTCTTTCCAGATTTCATCTGAGGATATTTCCTTTTTCACCATAGCCCTCTATGTGCTTCCAAATATCACTTTGCCAATTCCACAAGAAGTGTCTTAGCGAAAGGCTTCTTGAGGGGAAAGCTGTAACTCTGTGAGATGATTTCACAGAACACAAAGAAGTTTCTCAGAAAGCTTCTTTCTCTTTGTTATCGGAAGATATTTCCTTTGGCCCTATAGTCTTCAAAGGGATCCGAAATATCTGTTCTCAGATTCCACAGAAATAAGGCTAGCAAAGAGATCCACGAAATACAGATATAACTCTGTGAGATGAAATAACAGAACACTAAGCAGTTTCTCAGAAAGCTTCTTTCCAGATTTCATCTGAGGATATTTCCTTTTTCACCATAGCCCTCTATGGGCTTCCAAATATCTCTTTGCCAATTCCACAAGAACTGTCTTAGCGAAAGGCTTCTTGAGGGGAAAGCTGTAACTCGATGAGATGATTTCACAGAACACAAAGAAGTTTCTCAGAAAGCTTCTTTCTCTTTGTTATCGGAGGATATTTCCTTTGACCCTATAGTCTTCAAAGGGATCCGAAATATCTGTTCTCAGATTCCACAGAAATAAGGCTAGCAAAGTGATCCACGAAATAAAGATGTAACTCTGTGAGATGAATTAACAGAACACTAAGCAGTTTCTCAGAAAGCTTCTTTCCAGATTTCATCTGAGGATATTTCCTTTCTCACCCTAGCCCTCTATGGGCTTCCAAATATCACTTTGCCAATTCCACAAGAACTGTCTTAGCGAAAGGCTTCTTCAGGGGAAAGCTGTAACTCTGTGAGATGATTTCACAGAACACAAAGAAGTTTCTCAGAAAGCTTCTTTCTCTTTGTTATCGCAGGATATTTCCTTTGGCCCTATAGTCTTCAAAGGGATCCGAAATATCTGTTCCCATATTCCACAGAAATAAGGCTAGCAAAGAGATCCACGAAATACAGATGTAACTCTGTGAGATGAATTAACAGAACACTAAGCAGTTTCTCAGAAAGCTTCTTTCCAGATTTCATCTGAGGATATTTCCTATTTCACCATAGCACTCTAAGGGCTTCCAAATATCACTTTGCCAATTCCACAAGAACTGTCTTAGCGAAAGGCTTCTTGAGGGGAAAGCTGTAACTCTGTGAGATGATTTCACAGAACACAAAGAAGTTTCTCAGAGACCTTCTTTCTCTTTGTTATCGGAGGATATTTCCTTTGGCCCTATAGTCTTCAAAGGGATCCGAAATATCTGTTCTCAGATTGCACAGAAATAAGGCTAGCAAAGCGATCCACGAAACACAGATGAAACTCTGTGAGATGAATTAACAGAACACTAAGCAGTTTGTCAGAAAGCTTCTTTCAGATTTCATCTGAGGATATTTCCTTTTTCACCATAGCCCTCTATGGGCTTCCAAATATCACTTTGCCAATTCCACAAGAACTGTCTTAGCGAAAGGCTTCTTGAGGGGAAACCTGTAACTCTGTGAGATGATTTCACAGAACACAAAGAAGTTTCTGAGAAAGCTTCTTTCTCTTTGTTATCGGAGGATATTTCCTTTGGCCCTATAGTATTCAAAGAATCCGAAATATCTGTTCTCAGATTCCGCAGAAATAAGGCTAGCAAAGAGTTCCACGAAATACAGATGTAACTCTGTGAGATGAATTAACAGAACACTGAGCAGTTTCTCAGAAAGCTTCTTTCCAGATTTCATCGGAGGATATTTCCTTTCTCAACATAGCCCTCTATGGGCTTCCAAATATCACTTTTCCAATTCTACGAGAACTGTCTTAGCGAAAGGCTTCTTGAGGGAAAAGCTGTAACTCTGTGAGATAATTTCACAGAACACAAAGAAGTTTCTCAGAAAGCTTCTTTCTCTTTGTTATCGGAGGATATTTCCTTTGGCCCTATAGTCTTCAAAGGGATCCGAAATATCTGTTCTCAGATTCCACAGAAATAAGGCTAGCAAAGAGATCCACGAAATACAGATGTAACTCTGTGAGATGAATTAACAGAACACTAAGCAGTTTCTCAGAAAGCTTCTTTCCAGATTTCATCTGAGGATATTTCCTTTTTCACCATAGCCCTCTATGGCCTTCCAAATATCTCTTTGCCAATTCCACAGGGAGTGTCTTAGCGAAAGGCTTCTTGAGGGGAAAGCTGTAACTCTGTGAGATGATTTCACAGTATACAAAGAAGTTTCTCAGAAAACTTCTTTCTCTTTGTTATCGGAGGATATTTCCTTTGGCCGTATAGTCTTCAAAGGGATCCGAAATATCTGTTCTCAGATTCCACAGAAATAATGCTAGCAAAGAGATCCACGAAATACAGATGTAACTCTGTGAGATGAATTAACAGAATACTAAGCAGTTTGTCAGAAAGCTTCTATCAGATTTCATCTGAGGATATTTCCTTTTTCACCATAGCCCTCTATGGGCTTCCAAATATCACTTTGCCAATTCCACAAGAACTGTCTTAGCGAAAGCCTTCTTGAGGGGAAACCTGTAACTCTGTGAGATGATTTCACAGAACACAAAGAAGTTTCTGAGAAAGCTTCTTTCTCTTTGTTATCGGAGGATATTTCCTTTGGCCCTATAGACTTTAAAGGATTCCGAAATATCTGTTCTCAGATTCCACAGAAATAAGGCTAGCTAAGAGATCCATGAAATATAGATGTAACTCTGTGAGATGAATTAACAGAACACTAAGCAGTTTCTCAGAAAGCTTCTTTCCAGATTTCATCTGAGGATATTTCCTTTTTCACCATAGCCCTCTATGGGCTTCCAAATATCACTTTGCCAATTCCACAAGAACTGTCTTAGCGAAAGGCTTCTTGAGGGGAAAGCTGTAACTCTGTGAGATGATTTCACAGAACACAAAGAAGTTTATCAGAAAGCTTCTTTCTCTTTGTTATCGGAGGATATTTCCCTTGGCCCTATAGTCTTCAAAGGGATCCGAAATATCTGTTCTCAGATTCCACAGAAATAAGGCTAGCAAAGAGATCCACGAAATACAGATGTAACTCTGTGAGATGAATTAACAGAACACTAAGCAGTTTCTCAGAAAGCTTCTTTCCAGATTTCATCTGAGGATATTTCCTTTCTCACCGTAGCCCTCTATGGGCTTCCAAATATCACTTTGCCATATCCACAAGAACTGTCTTAGCGAAAGGCTTCTTGAGTGGAAAGCTGTAACTCTGTGAGATGATTTCACAGAACACAAAGAAGTTTCTCATAAAGATTTTTCTCTTTGTTATCGGAGGTTATTTCCTTTGGCCCTATAGTCTTCAAAGGGATCCGAAATATCTGTTCTCAGATTCCACAGAAATAAGGCTAGCAAAGAGATCCACGAAATACAGATGTAACTCTGTGAGATGAATTAACAGAACACTAAGCAGTTTCTCAGAAAGCTTCTTTCCAGATTTCATCTGAGGATATTTCCTTTTTCACCATAGCCCTCTATGTGCTTCCAAATATCACTTTGCCAATTCCACAAGAAGTGTCTTAGCGAAAGGCTTCTTGAGGGGAAAGCTGTAACTCTGTGCGATGATTTCACAGAACACAAAGAAGTTTCTCAGAAAGCTTCTTTCTCTTTGTTATCGGAGGATATTTCCTTTGGCCCTATAGTCTTCAAAGGGATCCGAAATATCTGTTCTCAGATTCCACAGAAATAAGGCTAGCAAAGAGATCCACGAAATACAGATATAACTCTGTGAGATGAAATAACAGAACACTAAGCAGTTTCTCAGAAAGCTTCTTTCCAGATTTCATTTGAGGATATTTCCTTTTTCACCATAGCCCTCTATGGGATTCCAAATATCTCTTTGCCAATTCCACAAGAACTGTCTTAGCGAAAGGCTTCTTGAGGGGAAAGCTGTAACTCTGTGAGATGATTTCACAGAACACAAAGAAGTTTCTCAGAAAGCTTCTTTCTCTTTGTTATCGGAGGATATTTCCTTTGGCCCTATAGTCTTCAAAGGGATCCGAAATATCTGTTCTCAGATTCCACAGAAATAAGGCTAGCAAAGAGATCCACGAAATACAGATGTAACTCTGTGAGATGATTTCACAGAACACTAAGCAGTTTCTCAGAAAGCTTTTTTCCAGATTTCATCTGAGGATATTTCCCTTTTCACCATAGCCCTCTATGGACTTCCGAATATCACTTTGCCAATTCCACAAGAACTGTCTTAGCGAAAGGCTTCTTGAGGGGAAAGCTGTAACTCTGTGAGATGATTTCACAGAACACAAAGAAGTTTCTCAGAAAGCTTCTTTCTCTTTGTTATCGGAGGATATTTCCTTTGGCCCTATAGTCTTCAAAGGGATCCGAAATATCTGTTCTCAGATTCCACAGAAATAAGGCTAGCAAAGAGACCCACGAAATAAAGATGTAACTCTGTGAGATGAATTAACAGAACACTAAGCAGTTTCTCAGAAAGCTTCTTTACAGATTTCATCTGAGGATATTTCCTTTTTCACCATAGCCCTCTATGGGCTTCCAAATATCTCTTTGCCAATTCAACAAGAACTGTCTTAGCGAAAGGCTTCTTGAGGGGAAAGCTGTAACTCTGTGAGATGATTTCACAGAACACAAAGAAGTTTCTCAAAAAGCTTTTTTCTCTTTGTTATCGGAGGATATTTCCTTTGGCCCTATAGTCTTCAAAGGGATCCGAAATATCTGTTCTCAGATTCCACAGAAATAAGGCTAGCAAAGAGATCCACGAAATACAGATGTAACTCTGTGAGATGATTTCACAGAACACTAAGCAGTTTCTCAGAAAGCTTCTTTCCAGATTTCATCTGAGGATATTTACTTTTTCACCATAGCCCTCTATGGGCTTCGAAATAGCACTTTGCCAATTCCACAAGGACTGTCTTAGCGAAAGGCTTCTTGAGGGGAAACCTGAAACTTTGTGAGATGAATTAACAGAACACTAAGCAGTTTCTCAGAAAGCTTCTTTCCAGATTTCATCTGAGGATATTTCCTTTTTCACCATAGCCCTCTATGGGCTTCCAAATATCACTTTGACAATTCCACGAGAACTGTCTTAGCGAAAGGCTTCTTGAGGGGAAACCTGAAACTTTGTGAGATGATTTCACAGAACACAAAGAAGTTTCTCAGAAAGCTTCTTTCTCTTTGTTATCGGAGGATATTTCCTTTGGCCCTATAGACTTTAAAGGATTCCGAAATATCTGTTCTCAGATTCCACAGAAATAAGGCTAGCTAAGAGATCCATGAAATATAGATGTAACTCTGTGAGATGAATTAACAGAACACTAAGCAGTTTCTCAGAAAGCTTCTTTCCAGATTTCATCTGAGGATATTTCCTTTTTCACCATAGCCCTCTATGGGCTTCCAAATATCACTTTGCCAATTCCACAAGAACTGTCTTAGCGAAAGGCTTCTTGAGGGGAAAGCTGTAACTCTGTGAGATGATTTCACAGAACACAAAGAAGTTTATCAGAAAGCTTCTTTCTCTTTGTTATCGGAGGATATTTCCTTTGGCCCTATAGTCTTCAAAGGGATCCGAAATATCTGTTCTCAGATTCCACAGAAATAAGGCTAGCAAAGAGATCCACGAAATACAGATGTAACTCTGTGAGATGAATTAACAGAACACTAAGCAGTTTCTCAGAAAGCTTCTTTCCAGATTTCATCTGAGGATATTTCCTTTCTCACCGTAGCCCTCTATGGGCTTCCAAATATCACTTTGCCATATCCACAAGAACTGTCTTAGCGAAAGGCTTCTTGAGTGGAAAGCTGTAACTCTGTGAGATGATTTCACAGAACACAAAGAAGTTTCTCAGAAAGATTTTTCTCTTTGTTATCGGAGGATATTTCCTTTGGCCCTATAGTCTTCAAAGGGATCCGAAATATCTGTTCTCAGATTCCACAGAAATAAGGCTAGCAAAGAGATCCACGAAATACAGATGTAACTCTGTGAGATGAATTAACAGAACACTAAGCAGTTTCTCAGAAAGCTTCTTTCCAGATTTCATCTGAGGATATTTCCTTTTTCACCATAGCCCTCTATGTGCTTCCAAATATCACTTTGCCAATTCCACAAGAAGTGTCTTAGCGAAAGGCTTCTTGAGGGGAAAGCTGTAACTCTGTGCGATGATTTCACAGAACACAAAGAAGTTTCTCAGAAAGCTTCTTTCTCTTTGTTATCGGAAGATATTTCCTTTGGCCCTATAGTCTTCAAAGGGATCCGAAATATCTATTCTCAGATTCCACAGAAATAAGGCTAGCAAAGAGATCCACGAAATACAGATATAACTATGTGAGATGAAATAACAGAACACTAAGCAGTTTCTCAGAAAGCTTCTTTCCAGATTTCATTTGAGGATATTTCCTTTTTCACCATAGCCCTCTATGGGCTTCCAAATATCTCTTTGCCAATTCCACAAGAACTGTCTTAGCGAAAGGCTTCTTGAGGGGAAAGCTGTAACTCGATGAGATGATTTCACAGAACACAAAGAAGTTTCTCAGAAAGCTTCTTTCTCTTTGTTATCGGAGGATATTTCCTTTGACCATATAGTCTTCAAAGGGATCCGAAATATCTGTTCTCAGATTCCACAGAAATAAGGCTAGCAAAGTGATCCACGAAATAAAGATGTAACTCTGTGAGATGAATTAACAGAACACTAAGCAGTTTCTCAGAAAGCTTCTTTCCAGATTTCATCTGAGGATATTTCCTTTCTCACCCTAGCCCTCTATGGGCTTCCAAATATCACTTTGCCAATTCCACAAGAACTGTCTTAGCGAAAGGCTTCTTGAGGGGAAAGCTGTAACTCTGTGAGATGATTTCACAGAACACAAAGAAGTTTCTCAGAAAGCTTCCTTCTCTTTGTTATCGGAGGATATTTCCTTTGGCCCTATAGTCTTCAAAGGGATCCGAAATATCTGTTCCCATATTCCACAGAAATAAGGCTAGCAAAGAGATCCACGAAATACAGATGTAACTCTGTGAGATGAATTAACAGAACACTAAGCAGTTTCTCAGAAAACTTCTTTCCAGATTTCATCTGAGGATATTTCCTATTTCACCGTAGCACTCTAAGGGCTTCCAAATATCACTTTGCCAATTCCACAAGAACTGTCTTAGCGAAAGGCTTCTTGAGGGGAAAGCTGTAACTCTGTGAGATGATTTCACAGAACACAAAGAAGTTTCTCAGAGAGCTTCTTTCTCTTTGTTATCGGAGGATATTTCCTTTGGCCCTATAGTCTTCAAAGGGATCCGAAATATCTGTTCTCAGATTCCACAGAAATAAGGCTAGCAAAGCGATCCACGAAACACAGATGTAACTCTGTGAGATGAATTAACAGAACACTAAGCAGTTTGTCAGAAACCTTCTTTCAGATTTCATCTGAGGATATTTCCTTTTCAACCATAGCCCTCTTTGGGGTTCCAAATATCACTTTGCCAATTCCACAAGAACTGTCTTAGCGAAAGGCTTCTTGAGGGGAAACCTGTAACTCTGTGAGATGATTTCACAGAACACAAAGAAGTTTCTGAGAAAGCTTCTTTCTCTTTGTTATCGGAGGATATTTCCTTTGGCCCTATAGTATTCAAAGAATCCGAAATATCTGTTCTCAGATTCCGCAGAAATAAGGGTAGCAAAGAGTTCCACGAAATACAGATGTAACTCTGTGAGATGAATTAACAGAACACTGAGCAGTTTCTCAGAAAGCTTCTTTCCAGATTTCATCGGAGGATATTTCCTTTCTCAACATAGCCCTCTATGGGCTTCCAAATATCACTTTTCCAATTCTACGAGAACTGTCTTAGCGAAAGGCTTCTTGAGGGAAAAGCTGTAACTCTGTGAGATAATTTCACAGAACACAAAGAAGTTTCTCAGAAAGCTTCTTTCTCTTTGTTATCGGAGGATATTTCCTTTGGCCCTATAGTCTTCAAAGGGATCCGAAATATCTGTTCTCAGATTCCACAGAAATAAGGCTAGCAAAGAGATCCACGAAATACAGATGTAACTCTGTGAGATGAATTAACAGAACACTAAGCAGTTTCTCAGAAAGCTTCTTTCCAGATTTCATCTGAGGATATTTCCTTTTTCACCATAGCCCTCTATTGCCTTCCAAATATATCTTTGCCAATTCCACAGGGAGTGTCTTAGCGAAAGGCTTCTTGAGGGGAAAGCTGTAACTCTGTGAGATGATTTCACAGTATACAAAGAAGTTTCTCAGAAAACTTCTTTCTCTTTGTTATCGGAGGATATTTCCTTTGGCCGTATAGTCTTCAAAGGGATCCGAAATATCTGTTCTCAGATTCCACAGAAATAAGGCTAGCAAAGAGATCCACGAAATACAGATGTAACTCTGTGAGATGAATTAACAGAACACTAAGCAGTTTCTCAGAAAGCTTCTATCAGATTTCATCTGAGGATATTTCCTTTTTCACCATAGCCCTCTATGGGCTTCCAAATATCACTTTGCCAATTCCACAAGAACTGTCTTAGCGAAAGCCTTCTTGAGGGGAAACATGTAACTCTGTGAGATGATTTCACAGAACACAAAGAAGTTTCTGAGAAAGCTTCTTTCTCTTTGTTATCGGAGGATATTTCCTTTGGCCCTATAGTATTCAAAGAATCCGAAATATCTGTTCTCAGATTCCGCAGAAATAAGGCTAGCTAAGAGATCCATGAAATATAGATGTAACTCTGTGAGATGAATTAACAGAACACTAAGCAGTTTCTCAGAAAGCTTCTTTCCAGATTTCATCTGAGGATATTTCCTTTTTCACCATAGCCCTCTATGGGCTTCCAAATATCACTTTGCCAATTCCACAAGAACTGTCTTAGCGAAAGGCTTCTTGAGGGGAAAGCTGTAACTCTGTGAGATGATTTCACAGAACACAAAGAAGTTTATCATAAAGCTTCTTTCTCTTTGTTATCGGAGGATATTTCCTTTGGCCCTATAGTCTTCAAAGGGATCCGAAATATCTGTTCTCAGATTCCACAGAAATAAGGCTAGCAAAGAGATCCACGAAATACAGATGTAATTCTGTGAGATGAATTAACAGAACACTAAGCAGTTTCTCAGAAAGCTTCTTTCCAGATTTCATCTGAGGATATTTCCTTTCTCACCGTAGCCCTCTATGGGCTTCCAAATATCACTTTGCCATATCCACAAGAACTGTCTTAGCGAAAGGCTTCTTGAGTGGAAAGCTGTAACTCTGTGAGATGATTTCACAGAACACAAAGAAGTTTCTCAGAAAGATTTTTCTCTTTGTTATCGGAGGATATTTCCTTTGGCCCTATAGTCTTCAAAGGGATCCGAAATATCTGTTCTCAGATTCCACAGAAATAAGGCTAGCAAAGAGATCCACGAAATACAGATGTAACTCTGTGAGATGAATTAACAGAACACTAAGCAGTTTCTCAGAAAGCTTCTTTCCAGATTTCATCTGAGGATATTTCCTTTTTCACCATAGTCCTCTATGTGCTTCCAAATATCACTTTGCCAATTCCACAAGAAGTGTCTTAGCGAAAGGCTTCTTGAGGGGAAAGCTGTAACTCTGTGCGATGATTTCACAGAACACAAAGAAGTTTCTCAGAAAGCTTCTTTCTCTTTGTTATCGGAAGATATTTCCTTTGGCCCTATAGTCTTCAAAGGGATCCGAAATATCTGTTCTCAGATTCCACAGAAATAAGGCTAGCAAAGAGATCCACGAAATACAGATATAACACTGTGAGATGAAATAACAGAACACTAAGCAGTTTCTCAGAAAGCTTCTTTCCAGATTTCATTTGAGGATATTTCCTTTTTCACCATAGCCCTCTATGGGCTTCCAAATATCTCTTTGCCAATTCCACAAGAACTGTCTTAGCGAAAGGCTTCTTGAGGGGAAAGCTGTAACTCGATGAGATGATTTCACAGAACACAAAGAAGTTTCTCAGAAAGCTTCTTTCTCTTTGTTATCGGAGGATATTTCCTTTGACCATATAGTCTTCAAAGGGATCCGAAATATCTGTTCTCAGATTCCACAGAAATAAGGCTAGCAAAGTGATCCACGAAATAAAGATGTAACTCTGTGAGATGAATTAACAGAACACTAAGCAGTTTCTCAGAAAGCTTCTTTCCAGATTTCATCTGAGGATATTTCCTTTCTCACCCTAGCCCTCTATGGGCTTCCAAATATCACTTTGCCAATTCCACAAGAACTGTCTTAGCGAAAGGCTTCTTGAGGGGAAAGCTGTAACTCTGTGAGATGATTTCACAGAACACAAAGAAGTTTCTCAGAAAGCTTCCTTCTCTTTGTTATCGGAGGATATTTCCTTTGGCCCTATAGTCTTCAAAGGGATCCGAAATATCTGTTCCCATATTCCACAGAAATAAGGCTAGCAAAGAGATCCACGAAATACAGATGTAACTCTGTGAGATGAATTAACAGAACACTAAGCAGTTTCTCAGAAAGCTTCTTTCCAGATTTCATCTGAGGATATTTCCTATTTCACCATAGCACTCTAAGGGCTTCCAAATATCACTTTGCCAATTCCACAAGAACTGTCTTAGCGAAAGGCTTCTTGAGGGGAAAGCTGTAACTCTGTGAGATGATTTCACAGAACACAAAGAAGTTTCTCAGAGAGCTTCTTTCTCTTTGTTATCGGAGGATATTTCCTTTGGCCCTATAGTCTTCAAAGGGATCCGAAATATCTGTTCTCAGATTCCACAGAAATAAGGCTAGCAAAGCGATCCACGAAACACAGATGTAACTCTGTGAGATGAATTAACAGAACACTAAGCAGTTTGTCAGAAAGCTTCTTTCAGATTTCATCTGAGGATATTTCCTTTTCAACCATAGCCCTCTATGGGCTTCCAAATATCACTTTGCCAATTCCACAAGAACTGTCTTAGCGAAAGGCTTCTTGAGGGGAAACCTGTAACTCTGTGAGATGATTTCACAGAACACAAAGAAGTTTCTGAGAAAGCTTCTTTCTCTTTGTTATCGGAGGATATTTCCTTTGGCCCTATAGTATTCAAAGAATCCGAAATATCTGTTCTCAGATTCCGCAGAAATAAGGCTAGCAAAGAGTTCCACGAAATACAGATGTAACTCTGTGAGATGAATTAACAGAACACTGAGCAGTTTCTCAGAAAGCTTCTTTCCAGATTTCATCGGAGGATATTTCCTTTCTCAACATAGCCCTCTATGGGCTTCCAAATATCACTTTTCCAATTCTACGAGAACTGTCTTAGCGAAAGGCTTCTTGAGGGAAAAGCTGTAACTCTGTGAGATAATTTCACAGAACACAAAGAAGTTTCTCAGAAAGCTTCTTTCTCTTTGTTATCGGAGGATATTTCCTTTGGCCCTATAGTCTTCAAAGGGATCCGAAATATCTGTTCTCAGATTCCACACAAATAAGGCTAGCAAAGAGATCCACGAAATACAGATGTAACTCTGTGAGATGAATTAACAGAACACTAAGCAGTTTCTCAGAAAGCTTCTTTCCAGATTTCATCTGAGGATATTTCCTTTTTCACCATAGCCCTCTATTGCCTTCCAAATATATCTTTGCCAATTCCACAGGGAGTGTCTTAGCGAAAGGCTTCTTGAGGGGAAAGCTGTAACTCTGTGAGATGATTTCACAGTATACAAAGAAGTTTCTCAGAAAACTTCTTTCTCTTTGTTATCGGAGGATATTTCCTTTGGCCGTATAGTCTTCAAAGGGATCCGAAATATCTGTTCTCAGATTCCACAGAAATAAGGCTAGCAAAGAGTTCCACGAAATACAGATGTAACTCTGTGAGATGAATTAACAGAACACTAAGCAGTTTCTCAGAAAGCTTCTATCAGATTTCATCTGAGGATATTTCCTTTTTCACCATAGCCCTCTACGGGCTTCCAAATATCACTTTGCCAATTCCACAAGAACTGTCTTAGCGAAAGCCTTCTTGAGGGGAAAGCTGTAACTCTGTGAGATGATTTCACAGAACACAAAGAAGTTTATCAGAAAGCTTCTTTCTCTTTGTTATCGGAGGATATTTCCCTTGGCCCTATAGTCTTCAAAGGGATCCGAAATATCTGTTCTCAGATTCCACAGAAATAAGGCTAGCAAAGAGATCCACGAAATACAGATGTAACTCTGTGAGATGAATTAACAGAACACTAAGCAGTTTCTCAGAAAGCTTCTTTCCAGATTTCATCTGAGGATATTTCCTTTCTCACCGTAGCCCTCTATGGGCTTCCAAATATCACTTTGCCATATCCACAAGAACTGTCTTAGCGAAAGGCTTCTTGAGTGGAAAGCTGTAACTCTGTGAGATGATTTCACAGAACACAAAGAAGTTTCTCATAAAGATTTTTCTCTTTGTTATCGGAGGTTATTTCCTTTGGCCCTATAGTCTTCAAAGGGATCCGAAATATCTGTTCTCAGATTCCACAGAAATAAGGCTAGCAAAGAGATCCACGAAATACAGATGTAACTCTGTGAGATGAATTAACAGAACACTAAGCAGTTTCTCAGAAAGCTTCTTTCCAGATTTCATCTGAGGATATTTCCTTTTTCACCATAGCCCTCTATGTGCTTCCAAATATCACTTTGCCAATTCCACAAGAAGTGTCTTAGCGAAAGGCTTCTTGAGGGGAAAGCTGTAACTCTGTGCGATGATTTCACAGAACACAAAGAAGTTTCTCAGAAAGCTTCTTTCTCTTTGTTATCGGAGGATATTTCCTTTGGCCCTATAGTCTTCAAAGGGATCCGAAATATCTGTTCTCAGATTCCACAGAAATAAGGCTAGCAAAGAGATCCACGAAATACAGATATAACTCTGTGAGATGAAATAACAGAACACTAAGCAGTTTCTCAGAAAGCTTCTTTCCAGATTTCATTTGAGGATATTTCCTTTTTCACCATAGCCCTCTATGGGATTCCAAATATCTCTTTGCCAATTCCACAAGAACTGTCTTAGCGAAAGGCTTCTTGAGGGGAAAGCTGTAACTCTGTGAGATGATTTCACAGAACACAAAGAAGTTTCTCAGAAAGCTTCTTTCTCTTTGTTATCGGAGGATATTTCCTTTGGCCCTATAGTCTTCAAAGGGATCCGAAATATCTGTTCTCAGATTCCACAGAAATAAGGCTAGCAAAGAGATCCACGAAATACAGATGTAACTCTGTGAGATGATTTCACAGAACACTAAGCAGTTTCTCAGAAAGCTTTTTTCCAGATTTCATCTGAGGATATTTCCCTTTTCACCATAGCCCTCTATGGACTTCCGAATATCACTTTGCCAATTCCACAAGAACTGTCTTAGCGAAAGGCTTCTTGAGGGGAAAGCTGTAACTCTGTGAGATGATTTCACAGAACACAAAGAAGTTTCTCAGAAAGCTTCTTTCTCTTTGTTATCGGAGGATATTTCCTTTGGCCCTATAGTCTTCAAAGGGATCCGAAATATCTGTTCTCAGATTCCACAGAAATAAGGCTAGCAAAGAGACCCACGAAATAAAGATGTAACTCTGTGAGATGAATTAACAGAACACTAAGCAGTTTCTCAGAAAGCTTCTTTACAGATTTCATCTGAGGATATTTCCTTTTTCACCATAGCCCTCTATGGGCTTCCAAATATCTCTTTGCCAATTCAACAAGAACTGTCTTAGCGAAAGGCTTCTTGAGGGGAAAGCTGTAACTCTGTGAGATGATTTCACAGAACACAAAGAAGTTTCTCAAAAAGCTTTTTTCTCTTTGTTATCGGAGGATATTTCCTTTGGCCCTATAGTCTTCAAAGGGATCCGAAATATCTGTTCTCAGATTCCACAGAAATAAGGCTAGCAAAGAGATCCACGAAATACAGATGTAACTCTGTGAGATGATTTCACAGAACACTAAGCAGTTTCTCAGAAAGCTTCTTTCCAGATTTCATCTGAGGATATTTACTTTTTCACCATAGCCCTCTATGGGCTTCGAAATAGCACTTTGCCAATTCCACAAGGACTGTCTTAGCGAAAGGCTTCTTGAGGGGAAACCTGAAACTTTGTGAGATGAATTAACAGAACACTAAGCAGTTTCTCAGAAAGCTTCTTTCCAGATTTCATCTGAGGATATTTCCTTTTTCACCATAGCCCTCTATGGGCTTCCAAATATCACTTTGACAATTCCACGAGAACTGTCTTAGCGAAAGGCTTCTTGAGGGGAAACCTGAAACTTTGTGAGATGATTTCACAGAACACAAAGAAGTTTCTCAGAAAGCTTCTTTCTCTTTGTTATCGGAGGATATTTCCTTTGGCCCTATAGACTTTAAAGGATTCCGAAATATCTGTTCTCAGATTCCACAGAAATAAGGCTAGCTAAGAGATCCATGAAATATAGATGTAACTCTGTGAGATGAATTAACAGAACACTAAGCAGTTTCTCAGAAAGCTTCTTTCCAGATTTCATCTGAGGATATTTCCTTTTTCACCCTAGCCCTCTATGGGCTTCCAAATATCACTTTGCCAATTCCACAAGAACTGTCTTAGCGAAAGGCTTCTTGAGGGGAAAGCTGTAACTCTGTGAGATGATTTCACAGAACACAAAGAAGTTTATCAGAAAGCTTCTTTCTCTTTGTTATCGGAGGATATTTCCTTTGGCCCTATAGTCTTCAAAGGGATCCGAAATATCTGTTCTCAGATTCCACAGAAATAAGGCTAGCAAAGAGATCCACGAAATACAGATGTAACTCTGTGAGATGAATTAACAGAACACTAAGCAGTTTCTCAGAAAGCTTCTTTCCAGATTTCATCTGAGGATATTTCCTTTCTCACCGTAGCCCTCTATGGGCTTCCAAATATCACTTTGCCATATCCACAAGAACTGTCTTAGCGAAAGGCTTCTTGAGTGGAAAGCTGTAACTCTGTGAGATGATTTCACAGAACACAAAGAAGTTTCTCAGAAAGATTTTTCTCTTTGTTATCGGAGGATATTTCCTTTGGCCCTATAGTCTTCAAAGGGATCCGAAATATCTGTTCTCAGATTCCACAGAAATAAGGCTAGCAAAGAGATCCACGAAATACAGATGTAACTCTGTGAGATGAATTAACAGAACACTAAGCAGTTTCTCAGAAAGCTTCTTTCCAGATTTCATCTGAGGATATTTCCTTTTTCACCATAGCCCTCTATGTGCTTCCAAATATCACTTTGCCAATTCCACAAGAAGTGTCTTAGCGAAAGGCTTCTTGAGGGGAAAGCTGTAACTCTGTGCGATGATTTCACAGAACACAAAGAAGTTTCTCAGAAAGCTTCTTTCTCTTTGTTATCGGAAGATATTTCCTTTGGCCCTATAGTCTTCAAAGGGATCCGAAATATCTATTCTCAGATTCCACAGAAATAAGGCTAGCAAAGAGATCCACGAAATACAGATATAACTATGTGAGATGAAATAACAGAACACTAAGCAGTTTCTCAGAAAGCTTCTTTCCAGATTTCATTTGAGGATATTTCCTTTTTCACCATAGCCCTCTATGGGCTTCCAAATATCTCTTTGCCAATTCCACAAGAACTGTCTTAGCGAAAGGCTTCTTGAGGGGAAAGCTGTAACTCGATGAGATGATTTCACAGAACACAAAGAAGTTTCTCAGAAAGCTTCTTTCTCTTTGTTATCGGAGGATATTTCCTTTGACCATATAGTCTTCAAAGGGATCCGAAATATCTGTTCTCAGATTCCACAGAAATAAGGCTAGCAAAGTGATCCACGAAATAAAGATGTAACTCTGTGAGATGAATTAACAGAACACTAAGCAGTTTCTCAGAAAGCTTCTTTCCAGATTTCATCTGAGGATATTTCCTTTCTCACCCTAGCCCTCTATGGGCTTCCAAATATCACTTTGCCAATTCCACAAGAACTGTCTTAGCGAAAGGCTTCTTGAGGGGAAAGCTGTAACTCTGTGAGATGATTTCACAGAACACAAAGAAGTTTCTCAGAAAGCTTCCTTCTCTTTGTTATCGGAGGATATTTCCTTTGGCCCTATAGTCTTCAAAGGGATCCGAAATATCTGTTCCCATATTCCACAGAAATAAGGCTAGCAAAGAGATCCACGAAATACAGATGTAACTCTGTGAGATGAATTAACAGAACACTAAGCAGTTTCTCAGAAAACTTCTTTCCAGATTTCATCTGAGGATATTTCCTATTTCACCGTAGCACTCTAAGGGCTTCCAAATATCACTTTGCCAATTCCACAAGAACTGTCTTAGCGAAAGGCTTCTTGAGGGGAAAGCTGTAACTCTGTGAGATGATTTCACAGAACACAAAGAAGTTTCTCAGAGAGCTTCTTTCTCTTTGTTATCGGAGGATATTTCCTTTGGCCCTATAGTCTTCAAAGGGATCCGAAATATCTGTTCTCAGATTCCACAGAAATAAGGCTAGCAAAGCGATCCACGAAACACAGATGTAACTCTGTGAGATGAATTAACAGAACACTAAGCAGTTTGTCAGAAACCTTCTTTCAGATTTCATCTGAGGATATTTCCTTTTCAACCATAGCCCTCTTTGGGGTTCCAAATATCACTTTGCCAATTCCACAAGAACTGTCTTAGCGAAAGGCTTCTTGAGGGGAAACCTGTAACTCTGTGAGATGATTTCACAGAACACAAAGAAGTTTCTGAGAAAGCTTCTTTCTCTTTGTTATCGGAGGATATTTCCTTTGGCCCTATAGTATTCAAAGAATCCGAAATATCTGTTCTCAGATTCCGCAGAAATAAGGGTAGCAAAGAGTTCCACGAAATACAGATGTAACTCTGTGAGATGAATTAACAGAACACTGAGCAGTTTCTCAGAAAGCTTCTTTCCAGATTTCATCGGAGGATATTTCCTTTCTCAACATAGCCCTCTATGGGCTTCCAAATATCACTTTTCCAATTCTACGAGAACTGTCTTAGCGAAAGGCTTCTTGAGGGAAAAGCTGTAACTCTGTGAGATAATTTCACAGAACACAAAGAAGTTTCTCAGAAAGCTTCTTTCTCTTTGTTATCGGAGGATATTTCCTTTGGCCCTATAGTCTTCAAAGGGATCCGAAATATCTGTTCTCAGATTCCACAGAAATAAGGCTAGCAAAGAGATCCACGAAATACAGATGTAACTCTGTGAGATGAATTAACAGAACACTAAGCAGTTTCTCAGAAAGCTTCTTTCCAGATTTCATCTGAGGATATTTCCTTTTTCACCATAGCCCTCTATTGCCTTCCAAATATATCTTTGCCAATTCCACAGGGAGTGTCTTAGCGAAAGGCTTCTTGAGGGGAAAGCTGTAACTCTGTGAGATGATTTCACAGTATACAAAGAAGTTTCTCAGAAAACTTCTTTCTCTTTGTTATCGGAGGATATTTCCTTTGGCCGTATAGTCTTCAAAGGGATCCGAAATATCTGTTCTCAGATTCCACAGAAATAAGGCTAGCAAAGAGATCCACGAAATACAGATGTAACTCTGTGAGATGAATTAACAGAACACTAAGCAGTTTCTCAGAAAGCTTCTATCAGATTTCATCTGAGGATATTTCCTTTTTCACCATAGCCCTCTATGGGCTTCCAAATATCACTTTGCCAATTCCACAAGAACTGTCTTAGCGAAAGCCTTCTTGAGGGGAAACATGTAACTCTGTGAGATGATTTCACAGAACACAAAGAAGTTTCTGAGAAAGCTTCTTTCTCTTTGTTATCGGAGGATATTTCCTTTGGCCCTATAGTATTCAAAGAATCCGAAATATCTGTTCTCAGATTCCGCAGAAATAAGGCTAGCTAAGAGATCCATGAAATATAGATGTAACTCTGTGAGATGAATTAACAGAACACTAAGCAGTTTCTCAGAAAGCTTCTTTCCAGATTTCATCTGAGGATATTTCCTTTTTCACCATAGCCCTCTATGGGCTTCCAAATATCACTTTGCCAATTCCACAAGAACTGTCTTAGCGAAAGGCTTCTTGAGGGGAAAGCTGTAACTCTGTGAGATGATTTCACAGAACACAAAGAAGTTTATCATAAAGCTTCTTTCTCTTTGTTATCGGAGGATATTTCCTTTGGCCCTATAGTCTTCAAAGGGATCCGAAATATCTGTTCTCAGATTCCACAGAAATAAGGCTAGCAAAGAGATCCACGAAATACAGATGTAATTCTGTGAGATGAATTAACAGAACACTAAGCAGTTTCTCAGAAAGCTTCTTTCCAGATTTCATCTGAGGATATTTCCTTTCTCACCGTAGCCCTCTATGGGCTTCCAAATATCACTTTGCCATATCCACAAGAACTGTCTTAGCGAAAGGCTTCTTGAGTGGAAAGCTGTAACTCTGTGAGATGATTTCACAGAACACAAAGAAGTTTCTCAGAAAGATTTTTCTCTTTGTTATCGGAGGATATTTCCTTTGGCCCTATAGTCTTCAAAGGGATCCGAAATATCTGTTCTCAGATTCCACAGAAATAAGGCTAGCAAAGAGATCCACGAAATACAGATGTAACTCTGTGAGATGAATTAACAGAACACTAAGCAGTTTCTCAGAAAGCTTCTTTCCAGATTTCATCTGAGGATATTTCCTTTTTCACCATAGTCCTCTATGTGCTTCCAAATATCACTTTGCCAATTCCACAAGAAGTGTCTTAGCGAAAGGCTTCTTGAGGGGAAAGCTGTAACTCTGTGCGATGATTTCACAGAACACAAAGAAGTTTCTCAGAAAGCTTCTTTCTCTTTGTTATCGGAAGATATTTCCTTTGGCCCTATAGTCTTCAAAGGGATCCGAAATATCTGTTCTCAGATTCCACAGAAATAAGGCTAGCAAAGAGATCCACGAAATACAGATATAACACTGTGAGATGAAATAACAGAACACTAAGCAGTTTCTCAGAAAGCTTCTTTCCAGATTTCATTTGAGGATATTTCCTTTTTCACCATAGCCCTCTATGGGCTTCCAAATATCTCTTTGCCAATTCCACAAGAACTGTCTTAGCGAAAGGCTTCTTGAGGGGAAAGCTGTAACTCGATGAGATGATTTCACAGAACACAAAGAAGTTTCTCAGAAAGCTTCTTTCTCTTTGTTATCGGAGGATATTTCCTTTGACCATATAGTCTTCAAAGGGATCCGAAATATCTGTTCTCAGATTCCACAGAAATAAGGCTAGCAAAGTGATCCACGAAATAAAGATGTAACTCTGTGAGATGAATTAACAGAACACTAAGCAGTTTCTCAGAAAGCTTCTTTCCAGATTTCATCTGAGGATATTTCCTTTCTCACCCTAGCCCTCTATGGGCTTCCAAATATCACTTTGCCAATTCCACAAGAACTGTCTTAGCGAAAGGCTTCTTGAGGGGAAAGCTGTAACTCTGTGAGATGATTTCACAGAACACAAAGAAGTTTCTCAGAAAGCTTCCTTCTCTTTGTTATCGGAGGATATTTCCTTTGGCCCTATAGTCTTCAAAGGGATCCGAAATATCTGTTCCCATATTCCACAGAAATAAGGCTAGCAAAGAGATCCACGAAATACAGATGTAACTCTGTGAGATGAATTAACAGAACACTAAGCAGTTTCTCAGAAAGCTTCTTTCCAGATTTCATCTGAGGATATTTCCTATTTCACCATAGCACTCTAAGGGCTTCCAAATATCACTTTGCCAATTCCACAAGAACTGTCTTAGCGAAAGGCTTCTTGAGGGGAAAGCTGTAACTCTGTGAGATGATTTCACAGAACACAAAGAAGTTTCTCAGAGAGCTTCTTTCTCTTTGTTATCGGAGGATATTTCCTTTGGCCCTATAGTCTTCAAAGGGATCCGAAATATCTGTTCTCAGATTCCACAGAAATAAGGCTAGCAAAGCGATCCACGAAACACAGATGTAACTCTGTGAGATGAATTAACAGAACACTAAGCAGTTTGTCAGAAAGCTTCTTTCAGATTTCATCTGAGGATATTTCCTTTTCAACCATAGCCCTCTATGGGCTTCCAAATATCACTTTGCCAATTCCACAAGAACTGTCTTAGCGAAAGGCTTCTTGAGGGGAAACCTGTAACTCTGTGAGATGATTTCACAGAACACAAAGAAGTTTCTGAGAAAGCTTCTTTCTCTTTGTTATCGGAGGATATTTCCTTTGGCCCTATAGTATTCAAAGAATCCGAAATATCTGTTCTCAGATTCCGCAGAAATAAGGCTAGCAAAGAGTTCCACGAAATACAGATGTAACTCTGTGAGATGAATTAACAGAACACTGAGCAGTTTCTCAGAAAGCTTCTTTCCAGATTTCATCGGAGGATATTTCCTTTCTCAACATAGCCCTCTATGGGCTTCCAAATATCACTTTTCCAATTCTACGAGAACTGTCTTAGCGAAAGGCTTCTTGAGGGAAAAGCTGTAACTCTGTGAGATAATTTCACAGAACACAAAGAAGTTTCTCAGAAAGCTTCTTTCTCTTTGTTATCGGAGGATATTTCCTTTGGCCCTATAGTCTTCAAAGGGATCCGAAATATCTGTTCTCAGATTCCACACAAATAAGGCTAGCAAAGAGATCCACGAAATACAGATGTAACTCTGTGAGATGAATTAACAGAACACTAAGCAGTTTCTCAGAAAGCTTCTTTCCAGATTTCATCTGAGGATATTTCCTTTTTCACCATAGCCCTCTATTGCCTTCCAAATATATCTTTGCCAATTCCACAGGGAGTGTCTTAGCGAAAGGCTTCTTGAGGGGAAAGCTGTAACTCTGTGAGATGATTTCACAGTATACAAAGAAGTTTCTCAGAAAACTTCTTTCTCTTTGTTATCGGAGGATATTTCCTTTGGCCGTATAGTCTTCAAAGGGATCCGAAATATCTGTTCTCAGATTCCACAGAAATAAGGCTAGCAAAGAGTTCCACGAAATACAGATGTAACTCTGTGAGATGAATTAACAGAACACTAAGCAGTTTCTCAGAAAGCTTCTATCAGATTTCATCTGAGGATATTTCCTTTTTCACCATAGCCCTCTACGGGCTTCCAAATATCACTTTGCCAATTCCACAAGAACTGTCTTAGCGAAAGCCTTCTTGAGGGGAAACCTGTAACTCTGTGAGATGATTTCACAGAACACAAAGAAGTTTCTGAGAAAGCTTCTTTCTCTTTGTTATCGGAGGATATTTCCTTTGGCCCTATAGTCTTCAAAGGGATCCGAAATATCTGTTCTCAGATTCCACAGAAATAAGGCTAGCAAAGAGATCCACGAAATACAGATGTAACTCTGTGAGATGAATTAACAGAACACTAAGCAGTTTCTCAGAAAGCTTTTTTCCAGATTTCATCTGAGGATATTTCCCTTTTCACCATAGCCCTCTATGGGCTTCCGAATATCACTTTGCCAATTCCACAAGAACTGTCTTAGCGAAAGGCTTCTTGAGGGGAAAGCTGTAACTCTGTGAGATGATTTCACAGAACACAAAGAAGTTTCTCAGAAAGCTTCTTTCTCTTTGTTATCGGAGGATATTTCCTTTGGCCCTATAGTCTTCAAAGGGATCCGAAATATCTGTTCTCAGATTCCACAGAAATAAGGCTAGCAAAGAGACCCACGAAATAAAATGTAACTCTGTGAGATGAATTAACAGAACACTAAGCAGTTTCTCAGAAAGCTTCTTTACAGATTTCATCTGAGGATATTTCCTTTTTCACCATAGCCCTCTATGGGCTTCCAAATATCTCTTTGCCAATTCAACAAGAACTGTCTTAGCGAAAGGCTTCTTGAGGGGAAAGCTGTAACTCTGTGAGATGATTTCACAGAACACAAAGAAGTTTCTCAGAAAGCTTCTTTCTCTTTGTTATCGGAGGATATTTCCTTTGGCCCTATAGTCTTCAAAGGGATCCGAAATATCTGTTCTCAGATTCCACAGAAATAAGGCTAGCAAAGAGATCCACGAAATACAGATGTAACTCTGTGAGTTGATTTCACAGAACACTAAGCAGTTTCTCAGAAAGCTTCTTTCCAGATTTCATCTGAGGATATTTACTTTTTCACCATAGCCCTCTATGGGCTTCGAAATAGCACTTTGCCAATTCCACAAGGACTGTCTTAGCGAAAGGCTTCTTGAGGGGAAAGCTGTAACTCTGTGAGATGATTTCCCAGAACCCAAAGGAGTTTCTCAGAAAGCTTCTTTCTCTTTGTTATCGGAGGATATTTCCTTTGGCCCTATAGTCTTCAAAGGGATCCGAAATATCTGTTCTCAGATTCCACCGAAATAAGGCTAGCAAAGAGATCCACGAAATATAGATGTAACTCTGTGAGATGAATTAACAGAACACTAAGCAGTTTCTCAGAAAGCTTCTTTCCAGATTTCATCTGAGGATATTTCCTTTTTCACCATAGCCCTCTATGGGCTTCCAAATATCACTTTGACAATTCCACGAGAACTGTCTTAGCGAAAGGCTTCTTGAGGGGAAACCTGAAACTTTGTGAGATGATTTCACAGAACACAAAGAAGTTTCTCAGAAAGCTTCTTTCTCTTTGTTATTGGAGGATATTTCCTTTGGCCCTATAGACTTTAAAGGGATCCGAAATATCTGTTCTCAGATTCCACAGAAATAAGGCTAGCAAAGAGATCCACGAAATATAGATGTAACTCTGTGAGATGAATTAACAGAACACTAAGCAGTTTCTCAGAAAGCTTCTTTCCAGATTTCATCTGAGGATATTTCCTTTTTCACCATAGCCCTCTATGGGCTTCCAAATATCACTTTGCCAATTCCACAACAACTGTCTTAGCGAAAGGCTTCCTCAGGGGAAAGCTGTAACTCTGTGAGATGATTTCACAAAACACAAAGAAGTTTCTCAGAAAGCTTCTTTCTCTTTGTTATCGGAGGATATTTCCTTTGGCCCTATAGTATTCAAAGGGATCCGAAATATCTGTTCTCAGATTCCGCAGAAAAAAGGCTAGCAAAGAGTTCCACGAAATACAGATGTAACTCTGTGAGATGAATTAACAGAACACTGAGCAGTTTCTCAGAAAGCTTCTTTCCAGATTTCATCTGAGGATATTTCCTTTCTCAACATAGCCCTCTATGGGCTTCCAAATATCACTTTTCCAATTCTACGAGAACTGTCTTAGCGAAAGGCTTCTTGAGGGAAAAGTTGTAACTCTGTGAGATAATTTCACAGAAAACAAAGAAGTTTCTCAGAAAGCTTCTTTCTCTTTGTTATCGGAGGATATTTCCTTTGGCCCTATAGTCTTCAAAGGGATCCGAAATATCTGTTCTCAGATTCCACAGAAATAAGGCTAGCAAAGAGATCCACGAAATACAGATGTAACTCTGTGAGATGAATTAACAGAACACTAAGCAGTTTCTCAGAAAGCTTCTTTCCAGATTTCATCTGAGGATATTTCCTTTTTCACCATAGCCCTCTATGGCCTTCCAAATATCTCTTTGCCAATTCCACAGGGAGTGTCTTAGCGAAAGTCTTCTTGAGGGGAAAGCTGTAACTCTGTGAGATGATTTCACAGTATACAAAGAAGTTTCTCAGAAAACTTCTTTCTCTTTGTTATCGGAGGATATTTCCTTTGGCCGTATAGTCTTCAAAGGGATCCGAAATATCTGTTCTCAGATTCCACAGAAATAAGGCTAGCAAAGAGATCCACGAAATACAGATGTAACTCTGTGAGATGAATTAACAGAACACTAAGCAGTTTCTCAGAAAGCTTCTTTCCAGATTTCATCTGAGGATATTTCCTTTTTCACCATAGCCCTCTATGGGCTTCCAAATATCACTTTGCCAATTCCACAACAACTGTCTTAGCGAAAGGCTTCTTGAGGGGAAAGCTGTAACTCTGTGAGATGATTTCACAAAACACAAAGAAGTTTCTCAGAAAGCTTCTTTCTCTTTGTTATCGGAGGATATTTCCTTTGGCCCTATAGTATTCAAAGAATCCGAAATATCTGTTCTCAGATTCCGCAGAAATAAGGCTCGCAAAGAGATCCACGAAATACAGATGTAACTCTGTGAGAGGAATTAACAGAACACTAAGCAGTTTCTCAGAAAGCTTCTTTCCAGATTTCATCTGAGGATATTTCCTTTTTCACCATAGCCCTCTATGGGCTTCCAAATATCACTTTGCCAATTCCACAAGAACTGTCTTAGCGAAAGGCTTCTTGAGGGGAAACCTGTAACTCTGTGAGATGATTTCACAGAACACAAAGAAGTTTCTGAGAAAGCTTCTTTCTCTTTGTTATCGGAGGATATTTCCTTTGGCCCTATAGACTTAAAAGGGATCCGAAATATCTGTTCTCAGATTCCACAGAAATAAGGCTAGCAAAGAGATCCACGAAATAAAGATGTAACTCTGTGAGATGAATTAACAGAACACTAAGCAGTTTCTCAGAAAGCTTCTTTCCAGATTTCATCTGAGGATATTTCCTTTTTCACCCTAGCCCTCTACGGGGTTCAAAATATCACTTTGCCAATTCCACAACAACTGTCTTAGCGAAAGGCTTCTTGAGGGGAAAGCTGTAACTCTGTGAGATGATTTCACAGAACACAATGAAGTTTCTCAGAAATCTTCTTTCTCTTTGTTATCGGAGGATATTTCCTTTGGCCCTATAGCCTTCAAATGGATCCGAAATATCTGTTCTCAGATTCCATAGAAATAAGGCTGGCAAAGAGATCCAAGAAATACAGATGTAACTCTGTGAGATGAATTAACAGAACACTAAGCAGTTTCTCAGAAAGCTTCTTTCCAGATTTCATCTGAGGATATTTCCTTTCTCACCCTAGCCCTCTATGGGCTTCCAAATATCACTTTGCCAATTCCACAAGAACTGTCTTAGCGAAAGGCTTCTTGAGGGGAAAGCTGTAACTCTGTGAGATGATTTCACAGAACACAAAGACGTTTCTCAGAAAGCTTCTTTCTCTTTGTTATCGGAGGATATTTCCTTTGGCCCTATAGTCTTCAAAGGGATCCGAAATATCTGTTCCCAGATTCCACAGAAATAAGGCTAGCAAAGAGATCCACGAAATACAGATGTAACTCTGTGAGATGAATTAACAGAACACTAAGCAGTTTTTCAGAAATCTTCTTTCCAGATTTCATCTGAGGATATTTCCTTTTTCACCATAGCCCTCTATGGGCTTCCAAATATCACTTTGCCAATTCCACAAGAACTGTCTTAGCGAAAGGCTTCTTGAGGGGAAAGCTGTAACTCTGTGAGATGATTTCACAGAACACAAAGAAGTTTCTCAGAAAGCTTCTTTCTCTTTGTTATCGGAGGATATTTCCTTTGGCCCTATAGTCTTCAAAGGGATCCGAAATATCTGTTCTCAGATTCCAAAGAAATAAGGCTAGCAAAGAGATCCACGAAATACAGATGTAACTCTGTGAGAAGAATTAACAGAACACTAACCAGTTTGTCAGAAAGCTTCTATCAGATTTCATCTGAGGATAATTCCTTTTTCACCATAGCCCTCTATGGGCTTCCAAATATCACTTTGCCAATTACACAAGAACTGTCTTAGCGAAAGGCTTCTTGAGGGGAAACCTGTAACTCTGTGAGATGATTTCACAGAACACAAAGAAGTTTCTGAGAAAGCTTCTTTCTCTTTGTTATCGGAGGATATTTCCTTTGGCCCTATAGACTTTAAAGGATTCCGAAATATCTGTTCTCAGATTCCACAGAAATAAGGCTAGCTAAGAGATCCATGAAATATAGATGTAACTCTGTGAGATGAATTAACAGAACACTAAGCAGTTTCTCAGAAAGCTTCTTTCCAGATTTCATCTGAGGATATTTTCTTTTTCACCATAGCCCTCTATGGGCTTCCAAATATCACTTTGCCAATTCCACAAGAACTGTCTTAGCGAAAGGCTTCTTGAGGGGAAAGCTGTAACTCTGTGAGATGATTTCACAGAACACAAAGAAGTTTATCAGAAAGCTTCTTTCTCTTTGTTATCGGAGGATATTTCCTTTGGCCCTATAGTCTTCAAAGGGATCCGAAATATCTGTTCTCAGATTCCACAGAAATAAGGCTAGCAAAGAGATCCACGAAATACAGATGTAACTCTGTGAGATGAATTAACAGAACACTAAGCAGTTTCTCAGAAAGCTTCTTTCCAGATTTCATCTGAGGATATTTCCTTTCTCACCGTAGCCCTCTATGGGCTTCCAAATATCACTTTGCCATATCCACAAGAACTGTCTTAGCGAAAGGCTTCTTGAGTGGAAAGCTGTAACTCTGTGAGATGATTTCACAGAACACAAAGAAGTTTCTCATAAAGATTTTTCTCTTTGTTATCGGAGGATATTTCCTTTGGCCCTATAGTCTGCAAAGGGATCCGAAATATCTGTTCTCAGATTCCACAGAAATAAGGCTAGCTAAGAGATCCATGAAATACAGATGTAACTCTGTGAGATGAATTAACAGAACACTAAGCAGTTTCTCAGAAAGCTTCTTTCCAGATTTCATCTGAGGATATTTCCTTTTTCACCATAGCCCTCTATGGGCTTCCAAATATCACTTTGCCAATTCCACAAGAACTGTCTTAGCGAAAGGCTTCTTGAGGGGAAATGTGTAACTCTGTGAGATGATTTCACAGAACACAAAGAAGTTTCTCAGAAAGCTTCTTTCTCTTTGTTATCGGAGGATATTTCCTTTGGCCCTATAGTCTTCAAAGGGATCCGAAATATCTGTTCTCAGATTCCACAGAAATAAGGCTAGCAAAGAGATCCACGAAATACAGATGTAACTCTGTGAGATGAAAAAACAGAACACTAAGCAGTTTCTCAGAAAGCTTCTTTCCAGATTTCATTTGAGGATATTTCCTTTTTCACCATAGCCCTCTATGGGCTTCCAAATATCTCTTTGCCAATTCCACAAGAACTGTCTTAGCGAAAGGCTTCTTGAGGGGAAAGCTGTAACTCGATGAGATGATTTCACAGAACACAAAGAAGTTTCTCAGAAAGCTTCTTTCTCTTTGTTATCGGAGGATATTTCCTTTGGCCCTATAGTCTTCAAAGGGATCCGAAATATCTGTTCTCAGATTCCACAGAAATAAGGCTAGCAAAGAGATCCACGAAATAAAGATGTAACTCTGTGAGATGAATTAACAGAACACTAAGCAGTTTCTCAGAAAGCTTCTTTCAGGTTTCATCTGAGGATATTTCCTTTTTCACCATAGCCCTCTATGGGCTTCCAAATATCACTTTGCCAATTAAACAAGAACTGTCTTAGCGAAAGGCTTCTTGAGGGGAAACCTGTAACTCTGTGAGATGATTTCACAGAACACAAAGAAGTTTCTGAGAAAGCTTCTTTCTCTTTGCTATCGGAGGATATTTCATTTGGCCCTATAGACCTTAAAGGGATCCGAAATATCTGTTCTCAGATTCCACAGAAATAAGGCTAGCAAAGAGATCCACGAAATACAGATGTAACTCTGTGAGATGAATTAACAGAACACTAAGCAGTTTCTCAGAAAGCTTCTTTCCAGATTTCATCTGAGGATATTTCCTTTCTCACCCTAGCCCTCTATGGGCTTCCAAATATCACTTTGCCAATTCCACAAGAACTGTCTTAGCGAAAGGCTTCTTGAGGGGAAAGCTGTAACTCTGTGAGATGATTTCACAGAACACAAAGAAGTTTCTCAGAAAGCTTCTTTCTCTTTGTTATCGGAGGATATTTCCTTTGGCCCTATAGGCTTCAAAGGGATCCGAAATATCTGTTCTCAGATTCCACAGAAATAAGGCTAGCAAAGAGATCCACGAAATAAAGATGTAACTCTGTGAGATGAATTAACAGAACACTAAGCAGTTTCTCAGAAAGCTTCTTTCAGGTTTCATCTGAGGATATTTCCTTTTTCACCATAGCCCTCTATGGGCTTCCAAATATCACTTTGCCAATTAAACAAGAACTGTCTTAGCGAAAGGCTTCTTGAGGGGAAACCTGTAACTCTGTGAGATGATTTCACAGAACACAAAGAAGTTTCTGAGAAAGCTTCTTTCTCTTTGCTATCGGAGGATATTTCATTTGGCCCTATAGACCTTAAAGGGATCCGAAATATCTGTTCTCAGATTCCACAGAAATAAGGCTAGCAAAGAGATCCACGAAATACAGATGTAACTCTGTGAGATGAATTAACAGAACACTAAGCAGTTTCTCAGAAAGCTTCTTTCCAGATTTCATCTGAGGATATTTCCTTTCTCACCCTAGCCCTCTATGGGCTTCCAAATATCACTTTGCCAATTCCACAAGAACTGTCTTAGCGAAAGGCTTCTTGAGGGGAAAGCTGTAACTCTGTGAGATGATTTCACAGAACACAAAGAAGTTTCTCAGAAAGCTTCTTTCTCTTTGTTATCGGAGGATATTTCCTTTGGCCCTATAGGCTTCAAAGGGATCCGAAATATCTGTTCCCAGATTCCACAGAAATAAGGCTAGCAAAGAGATCCACGAAATACAGATGTAACTCTGTGAGATGAATTAACAGAACACTAAGCAGTTTCTCAGAAAGCTTCTTTCCAGATTTCATCTGAGGATATTTCCTTTTTCACCATAGCACTCTATGCGCTTCCAAATATCACTTTGCCAATTCCACAAGAACTGTCTTAGCGAAAGGCTTCTTGAGGGGAAAGCTGTAACTCTGTGAGATGATTTCACAGAACACAAAGAAGTTTCTCAGAGAGCTTCTTTCTCTTTGTTATCGGAGGATATTTCCTTTGGCCCTATAGTCTTCAAAGGGATCCGAAATATCTGTTCTCAGATTCCAAAGAAATAAGGCCAGCAAAGAGATCCACGAAATACAGATGTAACTCTGTGAGATGAATTAACAGAACACTAAGCAGTTTCTCAGAAAGCTTCTTTCCAGATTTCATCTGAGGATATTTCCTTTTTCACCATAGACCTCTATGGGCTTCGAAATATCACTTTGCCAATTCCACAAGAACTGTCTTAGCGAAAGGCTTCTTGAGGGGAAAGCTGTAACTCTGTGAGATGATTTCACAGAACACAAAGAAGTTTCTCAGAAAGCTTCTTTCTCTTTGTTATCGGAGGATATTTCCTTTGGCCCTATAGGCTTCAAAGGGATCCGAAATATCTGTTCCCAGATTCCACAGAAATAAGGCTAGCAAAGAGATCCACGAAATACAGATGTAACTCTGTGAGATGAATTAACAGAACACTAAGCAGTTTCTCAGAAAGCTTGTTTCCAGATTTCATCTGAGGATATTTCCTTTTTCACCATAGCCCTCTATGGGCTTCCAAATATCACTTTGACAATTCCACGAGAACTGTCTTAGCGAAAGGCTTCTTGAGGGGAAACCTGTAACTTTGTGAGATGATTTCACAGAACCCAAAGAAGTTTCTCAGAAAGCTTCTTTCTCTTTGTTATCGGAGGATATTTCCTTTGGCCCTATAGACTTTAAAGGGATCCGAAATATCTGTTCTCAGATTCCACAGAAATAAGGCTAGCAAAGAGATGCAGGAAATATAGATGTAACTCTGTGAGATGAATTAACAGAACACTAAGCAGTTTCTCAGAAAGCTTCTTTCCAGATTTCATCTGAGGATATTTCCTTTTTCAACATAGCCCTCTATGGCCTTCCAAATATCTCTTTGCCAATTCCACAGGGAGTGTCTTAGCGAAAGGCTTCTTGAGGGGAAAGCTATAACTCTGTGAGATGATTTCACAGTATACAAAGAAGTTTCTCAGAAAACTTCTTTCTCTTTGTTATCGGAGGATATTTCCTTTGGCCCTATAGTCTTCAAAGGGATCCGAAATATCTGTTCCCAGATTCCACAGAAATAAGGCTAGCAAAGAGATCCACGAAATACAGATGTAACTCTGTGAGATGAATTAACAGAACACTAAGCAGTTTCTCAGAAAGCTTCTTTCCAGATTTCATCTGAGGATATTTCCTTTTTCACCATAGCACTCTATGGGCTTCCAAATATCACTTTGCCAATTCCACAAGAACTGTCTTAGCGAAAGGCTTCTTGAGGGGAAAGCTGTAACTCTGTGAGATGATTTCACAGAACACAAAGAAGTTTCTCAGAGAGCTTCTTTCTCTTTGTTATCGGAGGATATTTCCTTTGGCCCTATAGTCTTCAAAGGGATCCGAAATATCTGTTCTCAGATTCCAAAGAAATAAGGCCAGCAAAGAGATCCACGAAATACAGATGTAACTCTGTGAGATGAATTAACAGAACACTAAGCAGTTTCTCAGAAAGCTTCTTTCCAGATTTCATCTGAGGATATTTCCTTTTTCACCATAGACCTCTATGGGCTTCGAAATATCACTTTGCCAATTCCACAAGAACTGTCTTAGCGAAAGGCTTCTTGAGGGGAAAGCTGTAACTCTGTGAGATGATTTCACAGAACACAAAGAAGTTTCTCAGAAAGCTTCTTTCTCTTTGTTATCGGAGGATATTTCCTTTGGCCCTATAGTCTTCAAAGCGATCCGAAATATCTGTTCTCAGATTCCACAGAAATAAGGCTAGCAAAGAGATCCACGAAACACAGATGTAACACTTTGAGATGAATTAACAGAACACTAAGCAGTTTGTCAGAAAGCTTCTTTCAGATTTCATCTGAGGATATTTCCTTTTTCACCATAGCCCTCTATGGGCTTCCAAATATCACTTTGCCAATTCCACAAGAACTGTCTTAGCGAAAGGCTTCTTGAGGGGAAACCTGTAATTCTGTGAGATGATTTCACAGAACACAAAGAAGTTTCTGAGAAAGCTTCTTTCTCTTTGTTATCGGAGGATATTTCCTTTGGCCCTATAGACTTTAAAGGATTCCGAAATATCTGTTCTCAGATTCCACAGAAATAAGGCTAGCTAAGAGATCCATGAAATATAGATGTAACTCTGTGAGATGAATTAACAGAACACTAAGCAGTTTCTCAGAAAGCTTCTTTCCAGATTTCATCTGAGGATATTTCCTTTTTCACCATAGCCCTCTATGGGCTTCCAAATATCACTTTGACAATTCCACGAGAACTGTCTTAGCGAAAGGCTTCTTGAGGGGAAAACTGAAACTTTGTGAGATGATTTCACAGAACACAAAGAAGTTTCTCAGAAAGCTTCTTTCTCTTTGTTATCGGAGGATATTTCCTTTGGCCCTATAGTCTTCAAAGGGATGCGAAATATCTGTTCTCAGATTCCACAGAAATAAGGCTAGCAAAGAGATCCACGAAATACAGATGTAACTCTGTGAGATGAATTAACAGAACACTAAGCAGTTTCTCAGAGAGCTTCTTTCCAGATTTCATCTGAGGATATTTCCTTTTTCACCATAGCCCTCTAAGGGCTTCCAAATATCACCTTGCGAATTCCACGAGAACTGTCTTAGCGAAAGGCTTCTTGAGGGGAAAGCTGTAACTCTGTGAGATAATTTCACAGAACACAAAGAAGTTTCTCAGAAAGCTTCTTTCTCTTTGTTATCGGAGGATATTTCCTTTGGCCCTATAGTCTTCAAAGGGATCCGAAATATCTGTTCTCAGATTCCACAGAAATAAGGCTAGCAAAGAGATCCACGAAATACAGATGTAACTCTGTGAGATAAATTAACAGAACACTAAGCAGTTTCTCAGAAGGCTTCTTTCCAAATTTCATCTGAGGATATTTCCTTTTTCACCATAGCCCACTATGGGCTTCCAAATATCACTTTGCCAATTCCACAAGAACTGTCTTAGCGAAAGGCTTCTTGAGGGGAAAGCTGTAACTCGATGAGATGATTTCACAGAACACAAAGAAGTTTCTCAGAAAGCTTCTTTCTCTTTGTTATCGGAGGATATTTCCTTTGGCAATATAGTCTTCAAAGGGATCCGAAATATCTGTTCTCAGATTCCACAGAAATAAGGCTAGCAAAGAGATCCACGAAATACAGATGTAACTCTGTGAGATGAATTAACAGAACACTAAGCAGTTTCTCAGAAAGCTTCTTTCAGGTTTCATCTGAGGATATTTCCTTTTTCACCACAGCCCTCTATGGGCTTCCACATATCACTTTGCCAATTCCACTAGAACTGTCTTAGGGAAAGGCTTCTTGAGGGGAAAGCTGTAACTCTGTGAGATGATTTCACAGAACACCAAGAAGTTTCTCAGAAAGCTTCTTTCTCTTTGTTATCGGAGGATATCTCCTTTGGCCCTATAGTATTCAAAGGAATCCGAAATATCTGTTCTCAGATTCCACAGAAATAAGGCTAGCAAAGAGTTCCACGAAATACAGATGTAACTCTGTGAGATGAATTAACAGAACACTAAGCAGTTTCTCAGAAAGCTTCTTTCCAGATTTCATCTGAGGATATTTCCTTTTTCACCATAGCCCTCTATGGGCTTCCAAATATCTCTTTGCCTATTCCACGGGGAGTGTCTTAGCGAAAGGCTTCTTGAGGGGAAACCTGTAACTCTGTGAGATGATTTCACAGAACACAAAGTAGTTTCTCAGAAAGCTTCTTTCTCTTTGTTATCGGAGGATATTTCCTTTGGCCCTATAGTCTTCAAAGGGATCCGAAATATCTGTTCTCAGATTCCACAGAAATAAGGCTAGCAAAGAGAACCACGAAATACAGATGTAACTCTGTGAGACGAATTAACAGAACAGTAAGCAGTTTCTCAGAAAGCTTCTTTACAGATTTCTTCTGAGGATATTTCCTTTTTCAACATAGCCCTCTCTGGGCTTCGAAATATCACTTTGCCAACTCCACAAGAACGGTCTTAGCGAAAGGCTTCTTGAGGGGAAAGCTGTAACTCTGTGAGATGATTTCACAGAACACAAAGAAGTTTCTCAGAAAGCTTCTTTCTCTTTGTTATCGGAGGATATTGCCTTTGGCCCTATAGACTTTAAAGGGATCCGAAATATCTGTTCTCAGATTCCACAGAAATAAGGCTAGCAAGGAGATCCACGCAATATGGATGTAACTCGGTGAGATGAATTAACAGAACACTAAGCAGTTTCTCAGAAAGCTTCTTTCCAGATTTCATCTGAGGATATTACCTTTTTCACCATAGCCCTCTATGGCCTTCCAAATATCTCTTTGCCAATTCCACAGGGAGTGTCTTAGCGAAAGGCTTCTTGAGGGGAAAGCTGTAACTCTGTGACATGATTTCACAGTATACAAAGAAGTTTCTCAGAAAACTTCTTTCTCTTTGTTATCGGAGAATATTTCCTTTGGCCGTATAGTCTTCAAAGGGATCCGAAATATCTGTTCTCAGATTCCACAGGAATAAGGCTAGCAAAGAGATCCACGAAATACAGATGTAACTCTGTGAGATGAATTAACAGAACACTAAGCAATTTCTGAGAAAGCTTCTTTCCAGATTTCATCTGAGGATATTTCCTTTTTCACCATAGCCCTCTATGGGCTTCCAAATATCACTTTGCCAATTACACAAGAACTGTCTTAGCGAAAGGCTTCTTGAGGGGAAAGCTGTAACTCTGTGAGATGATTTCACAGAATACAAAGAAGTTTCTCAGAAAGCTTCTTTCTCTTTGTTATCGGAGGATATTTCCTTTGGCCCTATAGTCTTCAAAGGGATCGGAAATATCTGTTCTCAGATTCCACAGAAATAAGGCTAGCAAAGAGATCCACGAAATACAGATGTAACTCTGTGAGATGAATTAACAGAACACTAAGCAGTTTCTCAGAAAGCTTCCTTCAGGTTTCATCTGAGGATATTTCCTTTTTCACCATAGCCCTCTATGGGCTTCCAAATATCACTTTGCCAATTCCACAAGAACTGTCTTAGCGAAAGGCTTCTTGAGGGGAAAGCTGTAACTCTGTGAGATGATTTCACAGAACACAAAGAAGTTTCGAGAAAGCTTCTTTCTCTTTGTTATCGGAGGATATTTCCTTTGGCCCTATAGACTTTAAAGGGATCCGTAATATCTGTTCTCAGATTCCACAGAAATAAGGCTAGCTAAGAGATCCACGAAATATGGATGTAACTCTGTGAGATGAATTAACAGAACACTAAGCAGTTTCTCAGAAAGCTTCTTTCCAGATTTCATCTGAGGATATTTCCTTTTTCACCATAGCCCACTATGGGCTTCGAAATAGCACTTTGCCAATTCCACAAGGACTGTCTTAGCGAAAGGCTTCTTGAGGGGAAAGCTGTAACTCTGTGAGATGATTTCACAGAACACCAAGAAGTTTCACAGAACCTTCTTTCTCTTTGTTATCGGAGGATTTTTCCTTTGGCCCTATAGTCTTCAAAGGGATCCGAAATATCTGTTCTCAGATTCCACAGAAATAAGGCTAGCAAAGAGATCCACGAAATACAGATGTAACTCTGTGAGATGAATTAACAGAACACTAAGGAGTTTCTCAGAAAGCTTCTTTCCAGATTTCATCTGAGGATATTTCCTTTCTCACCATAGCCCTCTATGGGCTTCCAAATATCACTTTGCCAATTCTACGAGAACTGTCTTAGCGAAAGGCTTCTTGAGGGAAAAGCTGTAACTCTGTGAGATAATTTCACAGAACACAAAGAAGTTTCTCAGAAAGCTTCTTTCTCTTTGTTATCGGAGGATATTTCCTTTGGCCCTATAGACTTTAAAGGGATCCGAAATATCTGTTCTCAGATTCCACAGAAATAAGGCTAGCTAAGAGATCCAGGAAATATAGATGTAACTCTGGGAGATGAATTAACAGAACACTAAGCAGTTTCTCAGAAAGCTTCTTTCCAGATTTCATCTGAGGATATTTCCTTTTTCACCATAGCCCTCTATGGGCTTCCAAATATCTCTTTGCCTATTCCACGGGGAGTGTCTTAGCGAAAGGCTTCTTGAGGGGAAACCTGTAACTCTGTGAGATGATTTCACAGAACACAAAGTAGTTTCTCAGAAAGCTTCTTTCTCTTTGTTATCGGAGGATATTTCCTTTGGCCCTATAGTCTTCAAAGGGATCCGAAATATCTGTTCTCAGATTCCACAGAAATAAGGCTAGCAAAGAGAACCACGAAATACAGATGTAACTCTGTGAGACGAATTAACAGAACAGTAAGCAGTTTCTCAGAAAGCTTCTTTACAAATTTCTTCTGAGGATATTTCCTTTTTCAACATAGCCCTCTCTGGGCTTCGAAATATCACTTTGCCAACTCCACAAGAACGGTCTTAGCGAAAGGCTTCTTGAGGGGAAAGCTGTAACTCTGTGAGATGATTTCACAGAACACAAAGAAGTTTCTCAGAAAGCTTCTTTATCTTTGTTATCGGAGGATATTGCCTTTGGCCCTATAGACTTTAAAGGGATCCGAAATATCTGTTCTCAGATTCCACAGAAATAAGGCTAGCAAGGAGATCCACGCAATATGGATGTAACTCGGTGAGATGAATTAACAGAACACTAAGCAGTTTCTCAGAAAGCTTCTTTCCAGATTTCATCTGAGGATATTACCTTTTTCACCATAGCCCTCTATGGCCTTCCAAATATCTCTTTGCCAATTCCACAGGGAGTGTCTTAGCGAAAGGCTTCTTGAGGGGAAAGCTGTAACTCTGTGACATGATTTCACAGTATACAAAGAAGTTTCTCAGAAAACTTCTTTCTCTTTGTTATCGGAGAATATTTCCTTTGGCCGTATAGTCTTCAAAGGGATCCGAAATATCTGTTCTCAGATTCCACAGGAATAAGGCTAGCAAAGAGATCCACGAAATACAGATGTAACTCTGTGAGATGAATTAACAGAACACTAAGCAATTTCTGAGAAAGCTTCTTTCCAGATTTCATCTGAGGATATTTCCTTTTTCACCATAGCCCTCTATGGGCTTCCAAATATCACTTTGCCAATTACACAAGAACTGTCTTAGCGAAAGGCTTCTTGAGGGGAAAGCTGTAACTCTGTGAGATGATTTCACAGAATACAAAGAAGTTTCTCAGAAAGCTTCTTTCTCTTTGTTATCGGAGGATATTTCCTTTGGCCCTATAGTCTTCAAAGGGATCGGAAATATCTGTTCTCAGATTCCACAGAAATAAGGCTAGCAAAGAGATCCACGAAATACAGATGTAACTCTGTGAGATGAATTAACAGAACACTAAGCAGTTTCTCAGAAAGCTTCTTTCAGGTTTCATCTGAGGATATTTCCTTTTTCACCACAGCCCTCTATGGGCTTCCACATATCACTTTGCCAATTCCACTAGAACTGTCTTAGGGAAAGGCTTCTTGAGGGGAAAGCTGTAACTCTGTGAGATGATTTCACAGAACACCAAGAAGTTTCTCAGAAAGCTTCTTTCTCTTTGTTATCGGAGGATATCTCCTTTGGCCCTATAGTATTCAAAGGAATCCGAAATATCTGTTCTCAGATTCCACAGAAATAAGGCTAGCAAAGAGTTCCACGAAATACAGATGTAACTCTGTGAGATGAATTAACAGAACACTAAGCAGTTTCTCAGAAAGCTTCTTTCCAGATTTCATCTGAGGATATTTCCTTTTTCACCATAGCCCTCTATGGGCTTCCAAATATCTCTTTGCCTATTCCACGGGGAGTGTCTTAGCGAAAGGCTTCTTGAGGGGAAACCTGTAACTCTGTGAGATGATTTCACAGAACACAAAGTAGTTTCTCAGAAAGCTTCTTTCTCTTTGTTATCGGAGGATATTTCCTTTGGCCCTATAGTCTTCAAAGGGATCCGAAATATCTGTTCTCAGATTCCACAGAAATAAGGCTAGCAAAGAGAACCACGAAATACAGATGTAACTCTGTGAGACGAATTAACAGAACAGTAAGCAGTTTCTCAGAAAGCTTCTTTACAGATTTCTTCTGAGGATATTTCCTTTTTCAACATAGCCCTCTCTGGGCTTCGAAATATCACTTTGCCAACTCCACAAGAACGGTCTTAGCGAAAGGCTTCTTGAGGGGAAAGCTGTAACTCTGTGAGATGATTTCACAGAACACAAAGAAGTTTCTCAGAAAGCTTCTTTCTCTTTGTTATCGGAGGATATTGCCTTTGGCCCTATAGACTTTAAAGGGATCCGAAATATCTGTTCTCAGATTCCACAGAAATAAGGCTAGCAAGGAGATCCACGCAATATGGATGTAACTCGGTGAGATGAATTAACAGAACACTAAGCAGTTTCTCAGAAAGCTTCTTTCCAGATTTCATCTGAGGATATTACCTTTTTCACCATAGCCCTCTATGGCCTTCCAAATATCTCTTTGCCAATTCCACAGGGAGTGTCTTAGCGAAAGGCTTCTTGAGGGGAAAGCTGTAACTCTGTGACATGATTTCACAGTATACAAAGAAGTTTCTCAGAAAACTTCTTTCTCTTTGTTATCGGAGAATATTTCCTTTGGCCGTATAGTCTTCAAAGGGATCCGAAATATCTGTTCTCAGATTCCACAGGAATAAGGCTAGCAAAGAGATCCACGAAATACAGATGTAACTCTGTGAGATGAATTAACAGAACACTAAGCAATTTCTGAGAAAGCTTCTTTCCAGATTTCATCTGAGGATATTTCCTTTTTCACCATAGCCCTCTATGGGCTTCCAAATATCACTTTGCCAATTACACAAGAACTGTCTTAGCGAAAGGCTTCTTGAGGGGAAAGCTGTAACTCTGTGAGATGATTTCACAGAATACAAAGAAATTTCTCAGAAAGCTTCTTTCTCTTTGTTATCGGAGGATATTTCCTTTGGCCCTATAGTCTTCAAAGGGATCGGAAATATCTGTTCTCAGATTCCACAGAAATAAGGCTAGCAAAGAGATCCACGAAATACAGATGTAACTCTGTGAGATGAATTAACAGAACACTAAGCAGTTTCTCAGAAAGCTTCCTTCAGGTTTCATCTGAGGATATTTCCTTTTTCACCATAGCCCTCTATGGGCTTCCAAATATCACTTTGCCAATTCCACAAGAACTGTCTTAGCGAAAGGCTTCTTGAGGGGAAAGCTGTAACTCTGTGAGATGATTTCACAGAACACAAAGAAGTTTCGAGAAAGCTTCTTTCTCTTTGTTATCGGAGGATATTTCCTTTGGCCCTATAGACTTTAAAGGGATCCGTAATATCTGTTCTCAGATTCCACAGAAATAAGGCTAGCTAAGAGATCCACGAAATATGGATGTAACTCTGTGAGATGAATTAACAGAACACTAAGCAGTTTCTCAGAAAGCTTCTTTCCAGATTTCATCTGAGGATATTTCCTTTTTCACCATAGCCCACTATGGGCTTCGAAATAGCACTTTGCCAATTCCACAAGGACTGTCTTAGCGAAAGGCTTCTTGAGGGGAAAGCTGTAACTCTGTGAGATGATTTCACAGAACACCAAGAAGTTTCACAGAACCTTCTTTCTCTTTGTTATCGGAGGATTTTTCCTTTGGCCCTATAGTCTTCAAAGGGATCCGAAATATCTGTTCTCAGATTCCACAGAAATAAGGCTAGCAAAGAGATCCACGAAATACAGATGTAACTCTGTGAGATGAATTAACAGAACACTAAGGAGTTTCTCAGAAAGCTTCTTTCCAGATTTCATCTGAGGATATTTCCTTTCTCACCATAGCCCTCTATGGGCTTCCAAATATCACTTTGCCAATTCTACGAGAACTGTCTTAGCGAAAGGCTTCTTGAGGGAAAAGCTGTAACTCTGTGAGATAATTTCACAGAACACAAAGAAGTTTCTCAGAAAGCTTCTTTCTCTTTGTTATCGGAGGATATTTCCTTTGGCCCTATAGACTTTAAAGGGATCCGAAATATCTGTTCTCAGATTCCACAGAAATAAGGCTAGCTAAGAGATCCAGGAAATATAGATGTAACTCTGGGAGATGAATTAACAGAACACTAAGCAGTTTCTCAGAAAGCTTCTTTCCAGATTTCTTCTGAGGATATTTCCTTTTTCACCATAGCCCTCTATGGGCTTCCAAATATCTCTTTGCCTATTCCACGGGGAGTGTCTTAGCGAAAGGCTTCTTGAGGGGAAACCTGTAACTCTGTGAGATGATTTCACAGAACACAAAGTAGTTTCTCAGAAAGCTTCTTTCTCTTTGTTATCGGAGGATATTTCCTTTGGCCCTATAGTCTTCAAAGGGATCCGAAATATCTGTTCTCAGATTCCACAGAAATAAGGCTAGCAAAGAGAACCACGAAATACAGATGTAACTCTGTGAGACGAATTAACAGAACAGTAAGCAGTTTCTCAGAAAGCTTCTTTACAAATTTCTTCTGAGGATATTTCCTTTTTCAACATAGCCCTCTCTGGGCTTCGAAATATCACTTTGCCAACTCCAAAAGAACGGTCTTAGCGAAAGGCTTCTTGAGGGGAAAGCTGTAACTCTGTGAGATGATTTCACAGAACACAAAGAAGTTTCTCAGAAAGCTTCTTTATCTTTGATATCGGAGGATATTGCCTTTGGCCCTATAGACTTTAAAGGGATCCGAAATATCTGTTCTCAGATTCCACAGAAATAAGGCTAGCAAGGAGATCCACGCAATATGGATGTAACTCGGTGAGATGAATTAACAGAACACTAAGCAGTTTCTCAGAAAGCTTCTTTCCAGATTTCATCTGAGGATATTACCTTTTTCACCATAGCCCTCTATGGCCTTCCAAATATCTCTTTGCCAATTCCACAGGGAGTGTCTTAGCGAAAGGCTTCTTGAGGGGAAAGCTGTAACTCTGTGACATGATTTCACAGTATACAAAGAAGTTTCTCAGAAAACTTCTTTCTCTTTGTTATCGGAGAATATTTCCTTTGGCCGTATAGTCTTCAAAGGGATCCGAAATATCTGTTCTCAGATTCCACAGGAATAAGGCTAGCAAAGAGATCCACGAAATACAGATGTAACTCTGTGAGATGAATTAACAGAACACTAAGCAATTTCTGAGAAAGCTTCTTTCCAGATTTCATCTGAGGATATTTCCTTTTTCACCATAGCCCTCTATGGGCTTCCAAATATCACTTTGCCAATTACACAAGAACTGTCTTAGCGAAAGGCTTCTTGAGGGGAAAGCTGTAACTCTGTGAGATGATTTCACAGAATACAAAGAAGTTTCTCAGAAAGCTTCTTTCTCTTTGTTATCGGAGGATATTTCCTTTGGCCCTATAGTCTTCAAAGGGATCGGAAATATCTGTTCTCAGATTCCACAGAAATAAGGCTAGCAAAGAGATCCACGAAATACAGATGTAACTCTGTGAGATGAATTAACAGAACACTAAGCAGTTTCTCAGAAAGCTTCTTTCAGGTTTCATCTGAGGATATTTCCTTTTTCACCATAGCCCTCTATGGGCTTCCAAATATCACTTTGCCAATTCCACAAGAACTGTCTTAGCGAAAGGCTTCTTGAGGGGAAAGCTGTAACTCTGTGAGATGATTTCACAGAACACAAAGAAGTTTCGAGAAAGCTTCTTTCTCTTTGTTATCGGAGGATATTTCCTTTGGCCCTATAGACTTTAAAGGGATCCGTAATATCTGTTCTCAGATTCCACAGAAATAAGGCTAGCTAAGAGATCCACGAAATATGGATGTAACTCTGTGAGATGAATTAACAGAACACTAAGCAGTTTCTCAGAAAGCTTCTTTCCAGATTTCATCTGAGGATATTTCCTTTTTCACCATAGCCCACTATGGGCTTCGAAATAGCACTTTGCCAATTCCACAAGGACTGTCTTAGCGAAAGGCTTCTTGAGGGGAAAGCTGTAACTCTGTGAGATGATTTCACAGAACACCAAGAAGTTTCACAGAACCTTCTTTCTCTTTGTTATCGGAGGATATTTCCTTTGGCCCTATAGTCTTCAAAGGGATCCGAAATATCTGTTCTCAGATTCCACAGAAATAAGGCTAGCAAAGAGATCCACGAAATACAGATGTAACTCTGTGAGATGAATTAACAGAACACTAAGGAGTTTCTCAGAAAGCTTCTTTCCAGATTTCATCTGAGGATATTTCCTTTCTCACCATAGCCCTCTATGGGCTTCCAAATATCACTTTGCCAATTCTACGAGAACTGTCTTAGCGAAAGGCTACTTGAGGGAAAAGCTGTAACTCTGTGAGATAATTTCACAGAACACAAAGAAGTTTCTCAGAAAGCTTCTTTCTCTTTGTTATCGGAGGATATTTCCTTTGGCCCTATAGACTTTAAAGGGATCCGAAATATCTGTTCTCAGATTCCACAGAAATAAGGCTAGCTAAGAGATCCAGGAAATATAGATGTAACTCTGGGAGATGAATTAACAGAACACTAAGCAGTTTCTCAGAAAGCTTCTTTCCAGATTTCATCTGAGGATATTTCCTTTTTCACCATAGCCCTCTATGGGCTTCCAAATATCTCTTTGCCTATTCCACGGGGAGTGTCTTAGCGAAAGGCTTCTTGAGGGGAAACCTGTAACTCTGTGAGATGATTTCACAGAACACAAAGTAGTTTCTCAGAAAGCTTCTTTCTCTTTGTTATCGGAGGATATTTCCTTTGGCCCTATAGTCTTCAAAGGGATCTGAAATATCTGTTCTCAGAATCCACAGAAATAAGGCTAGCAAAGAGAACCACGAAATACAGATGTAATTCTGTGAGACGAATTAACAGAACAGTAAGCAGTTTCTCAGAAAGCTTCTTTACAAATTTCTTCTGAGGATATTTCCTTTTTCAACATAGCCCTCTCTGGGCTTCGAAATATCACTTTGCCAACTCCACAAGAACGGTCTTAGCGAAAGGCTTCTTGAGGGGAAAGCTGTAACTCTGTGAGATGATTTCACAGAACACAAAGAAGTTTCTCAGAAAGCTTCTTTCTCTTTGTTATCGGAGGATATTGCCTTTGGCCCTATAGACTTTAAAGGGATCCGAAATATCTGTTCTCAGATTCCACAGAAATAAGGCTAGCAAGGAGATCCACGCAATATGGATGTAACTCGGTGAGATGAATTAACAGAACACTAAGCAGTTTCTCAGAAAGCTTCTTTCCAGATTTCATCTGAGGATATTACCTTTTTCACCATAGCCCTCTATGGCCTTCCAAATATCTCTTTGCCAATTCCACAGGGAGTGTCTTAGCGAAAGGCTTCTTGAGGGGAAAGCTGTAACTCTGTGACATGATTTCACAGTATACAAAGAAGTTTCTCAGAAAACTTCTTTCTCTTTGTTATCGGAGAATATTTCCTTTGGCCGTATAGTCTTCAAAGGGATCCGAAATATCTGTTCTCAGATTCCACAGGAATAAGGCTAGCAAAGAGATCCACGAAATACAGATGTAACTCTGTGAGATGAATTAACAGAACACTAAGCAATTTCTCAGAAAGCTTCTTTCCAGATTTCATCTGAGGATATTTCCTTTTTCACCATAGCCCTCTATGGGCTTCCAAATATCACTTTGCCAATTACACAAGAACTGTCTTAGCGAAAGGCTTCTTGAGGGGAAAGCTGTAACTCTGTGAGATGATTTCACAGAATACAAAGAAGTTTCTCAGAAAGCCTCTTTCTCTTTGTTATCGGAGGATATTTCCTTTGGCCCTATAGTCTTCAAAGGGATCCGAAATATCTGTTCTCAGATTCCACAGAAATAAGGCTAGCAAAGAGATCCACGAAATACAGATGTAACTCTGTGAGATGAATTAACAGAACACTAAGGAGTTTCTCAGAAAGCTTCTTTCCAGATTTCATCTGAGGATATTTCCTTTCTCACCATAGCCCTCTATGGGCTTCCAAATATCACTTTGCCAATTCTACGAGAACTGTCTTAGCGAAAGGCTTCTTGAGGGAAAAGCTGTAACTCTGTGAGATAATTTCACAGAACACAAAGAAGTTTCTCAGAAAGCTTCTTTCTCTTTGTTATCGGAGGATATTTCCTTTGGCCCTATAGACTTTAAAGGGATCCGAAATATCTGTTCTCAGATTCCACAGAAATAAGGCTAGCTAAGAGATCCACGAAATATAGATGTAACTCTGGGAGATGAATTAACAGAACACTAAGCAGTTTCTCAGAAAGCTTCTTTCCAGATTTCATCTGAGGATATTTCCTTTTTCACCATAGCCCTCTATGGGCTTCCAAATATCACTTTGCCAATTCCACAAGAACTGTGTTAGCGAAAGGCTTCTTGAGGGGAAAGCTGTATCTCTGTGAGATGATTTCACAGAACACCAAGAAGTTTCTCAGAAAGCTTCTTTCTCTTTGTTATCGGAGGATATCTCCTTTGGCCCTATAGTATTCAAAGGAATCCGAAATATCTGTTCTCAGATTCCACAGAAATAAGGCTAGCAAAGAGTTCCACGAAATACAGATGTAACTCTGTGAGATGAATTAACAGAACACTAAGCCGTTTCTCAGAAAGCTTCTTTCCAGATTTCATCTGAGGATATTTCCTTTTTCACCATTGCCCTCTATGGGCTTCCAAATATCTCTTTGCCTATTCCACGGGGAGTGTCTTAGCGAAAGGCTTCTTGAGGGGAAACCTGTAACTCTGTGAGATGATTTCACAGAACACAAAGTAGTTTCTCAGAAAGCTTCTTTCTCTTTGTTATCGGAGGATATTTCCTTTGGCCCTATAGTCTTCAAAGGGATCCGAAATATCTGTTCTCAGATTCCACAGAAATAAGGCTAGCAAAGAGATCCACGAAATACAGATGTAACTCTGTGAGACGAATTAACAGAACAGTAAGCGGTTTCTCAGAAAGCTTCTTTCCAGATTTCATCTGAGGATATTTCCTTTTTCAACATAGCCCTCTCTGGGCTTCGAAATATCACTTTGCCAACTCCAGAAGAACTGTCTTAGCGAAAGGCTTCTTGAGGGGAAACCTGTAACTCTGTGAGATGATTTCACAGAACACAAAGAAGTTTCTCAGAAAGCTTCCTTCTCTTTGTTATCGGAGGATATTGCCTTTGGCCCTATAGACTTTAAAGGGATCCGAAATATCTGTTCTCAGATTCCACAGAAATAAGGCTAGCAAGGAGATCCACGAAATATAGATGTAACTCTGTGAGATGAATTAACAGAACACTAAGCAGTTTCTCAGAAAGCTTCTTTCCAGATTTCATCTGAGGATATTTCCTTTTTCACCATAGCCCTCTATGGGCTTCCAAATATCTCTTTGCCAATTCCACAGGGAGTGTTTAGCGAAAGGCTTCTTGAGGGAAAAGCTGTAACTCTGTGACATGATTTCACAGTATACAAAGAAGTTTCTCAGAAAATTTCTTTCTCTATGTTATCGGAGAATATTTCCTTTGGCCGTATAGTCTTCAAAGGGATCCGAAATATCTGTTCTCAGATTCCACAGAAATAAGGCTAGCAAAGACGTCCACGAAATATAGATGTAACTCTGTGAGATAAATTAACAGAACACTAAGCAGTTTCTCAGAAGGCTTCTTTCCAAATTTCATCTGAGGATATTTCCTTTTTCACCATAGCCCTCTATGGGCTTCCAAATATCACTTTGCCAATTCCACAAGAACTGTCTTAGCGAAAGGCTTCTTGAGGGGAAAGCTGTAACTCGATGAGATGATTTCCCAGAACACAAAGAAGTTTCTCAGATAGCTTCTTTCTCTTTGTTATCGGAGGATATTTCCTTTGGCCCTATAGTCTTCAAAGGGATCCGAAATATCTGTTCTCAGATTCCACAGAAATAAGGCTAGCAAAGAGATCCACGAAATACAGATGTAACTCTGTGAGATGAAAAAACAGAACACTAAGCAGTTTCTCAGAAAGCTTCTTTCAGGTTTCATCTGAGGATATTTCCTTTTTCACCATAGCCCTCTATGGGCTTCCAAATATCACTTTGCCAATTCCACAAGAACTGTCTTAGCGAAAGGCTTCTTGAGGGGAAAGCTGTAACTCTGTGAGATGATTTCACAGAACACAAAGAAGTTTCGAGAAAGCTTCTTTCTCTTTGTTATCGGAGGATATTTCCTTTGGCCCTATAGACTTTAAAGGGATCCGTAATATCTGTTCTCAGATTCCACAGAAATAAGGCTAGCTAAGAGATCCACGAAATATGGATGTAACTCTGTGAGATGAATTAACAGAACACTAAGCAGTTTCTCAGAAAGCTTCTTTCCAGATTTCATGTGAGGATATTTCCTTTTTCACCATAGCCCACTATGGGCTTCGAAATAGCACTTTGCCAATTCCACAAGGACTGTGTTAGCGAAAGGCTTCTTGAGGGGAAAGCTGTAACTCTGTGAGATGATTTCACAGAACACCAAGAAGTTTCTCAGAACCTTCTTTCTCTTTGTTATCGGAGGATTTTTCCTTTGGCCCTATAGTCTTCAAAGGAATCCGAAATATCTGTTCTCAGATTCCACAGAAATAAGGCTAGCAAAGAGATCCACGAAATACAGATGTAACTCTGTGAGATGAATTAACAGAACACTAAGGAGTTTCTCAGAAAGCTTCTTTCCAGATTTCATCTGAGGATATTTCCTTTCTCACCATAGCCCTCTATGGGCTTCCAAATATCACTTTGCCAATTCTACGAGAACTGTCTTAGCGAAAGGCTTCTTGAGGGAAAAGCTGTAACTCTGTGAGATAATTTCACAGAACACAAAGAAGTTTCTCAGAAAGCTTCTTTCTCTTTGTTATCGGAGGATATTTCCTTTGGCCCTATAGACTTTAAAGGGATCCGAAATATCTGTTCTCAGATTCCACAGAAATAAGGCTAGCTAAGAGATCCACGAAATATAGATGTAACTCTGGGAGATGAATTAACAGAACACTAAGCAGTTTCTCAGAAAGCTTCTTTCCAGATTTCATCTGAGGATATTTCCTTTTTCACCATAGCCCTCTATGGGCTTCCAAATATCACTTTGCCAATTCCACAAGAACTGTGTTAGCGAAAGGCTTCTTGAGGGGAAAGCTGTATCTCTGTGAGATGATTTCACAGAACACCAAGAAGTTTCTCAGAAAGCTTCTTTCTCTTTGTTATCGGAGGATATCTCCTTTGGCCCTATAGTATTCAAAGGAATCCGAAATATCTGTTCTCAGATTCCACAGAAATAAGGCTAGCAAAGAGTTCCACGAAATACAGATGTAACTCTGTGAGATGAATTAACAGAACACTAAGCGGTTTCTCAGAAAGCTTCTTTCCAGATTTCATCTGAGGATATTTCCTTTTTCACCATTGCCCTCTATGGGCTTCCAAATATCTCTTTGCCTATTCCACGGGGAGTGTCTTAGCGAAAGGCTTCTTGAGGGGAAACCTGTAACTCTGTGAGATGATTTCACAGAACACAAAGTAGTTTCTCAGAAAGCTTCTTTCTCTTTGTTATCGGAGGATATTTCCTTTGGCCCTATAGTCTTCAAAGGGATCCGAAATATCTGTTCTCAGATTCCACAGAAATAAGGCTAGCAAAGAGATCCACGAAATACAGATGTAACTCTGTGAGACGAATTAACAGAACAGTAAGCGGTTTCTCAGAAAGCTTCTTTCCAGATTTCATCTGAGGATATTTCCTTTTTCAACATAGCCCTCTCTGGGCTTCGAAATATCACTTTGCCAACTCCAGAAGAACTGTCTTAGCGAAAGGTTTCTTGAGGGGAAACCTGTAACTCTGTGAGATGATTTCACAGAACACAAAGAAGTTTCTCAGAAAGCTTCTTTCTCTTTGTTATCGGAGGATATTGCCTTTGGCCCTATAGACTTTAAAGGGATCCGAAATATCTGTTCTCAGATTCCACAGAAATAAGGCTAGCAAGGAGATACACGAAATATAGATGTAACTCTGTGAGATGAAATAACAGAACACTAAGCAGTTTCTCAGAAAGCTTCTTTCCAGATTTCATCTGAGGATATTTCCTTTTTCACCATAGCCCTCTATGGGCTTCCAAATATCACTTTGCCAATTCCACAAGAACTGTCTTAGCGAAAGGCTTCTTGAGGGGAAAGCTGTAACTCGGTGACATGATTTCACAGAACACAAAGAAGTTTCGAGAAAGCTTCTTTCTCTTTGTTATCGGAGGATATTTCCTTTGGCCCTATAGACTTTAAAGGGATCCGTAATATCTGTTCTCAGATTCCACAGAAATAAGGCTAGCTAAGAGATCCACGAAATATGGATGTAACTCTGTGAGATGAATTAACAGAACACTAAGCAGTTTCTCAGAAAGCTTCTTTCCAGATTTCATCTGAGGATATTTCCTTTTTCACCATAGCCCACTATGGGCTTCGAAATAGCACTTTGCCAATTCCACAAGGACTGTCTTAGCGAAAGGCTTCTTGAGGGGAAAGCTGTAACTCTGTGAGATGATTTCACAGAACACCAAGAAGTTTCTCAGAACCTTCTTTCTCTTTGTTATCGGAGGATTTTTCCTTTGGCCCTATAGTCTTCAAAGGGATCCGAAATATCTGTTCTCAGATTCCACAGAAATAAGGCTAGCAAAGAGATCCACGAAATACAGATGTAACTCTGTGAGATGAATTAACAGAACACTAAGGAGTTTCTCAGAAAGCTTCTTTCCAGATTTCATCTGAGGATATTTCCTTTCTCACCATAGCCCTCTATGGGCTTCCAAATATCACTTTGCCAATTCTACGAGAACTGTCTTAGCGAAAGGCTTCTTGAGGGAAAAGCTGTATCTCTGTGAGATAATTTCACAGAACACAAAGAAGTTTCTCAGAAAGCTTCTTTCTCTTTGTTATCGGAGGATATTTCCTTTGGCCCTATAGACTTTAAAGGGATCCGAAATATCTGTTCTCAGATTCCACAGAAATAAGGCTAGCTAAGAGATCCACGAAATATAGATGTAACTCTGGGAGATGAATTAACAGAACACTAAGCAGTTTCTCAGAAAGCTTCTTTCCAGATTTCATCTGAGGATATTTCCTTTTTCACCATAGCCCTCTATGGGCTTCCAAATATCACTTTGCCAATTCCACAAGAACTGTGTTAGCGAAAGGCTTCTTGAGGGGAAAGCTGTATCTCTGTGAGATGATTTCACAGAACACCAAGAAGTTTCTCAGAAAGCTTCTTTCTCTTTGTTATCGGAGGATATCTCCTTTGGCCCTATAGTATTCAAAGGAATCCGAAATATCTGTTCTCAGATTCCACAGAAATAAGGCTAGCAAAGAGTTCCACGAAATACAGATGTAACTCTGTGAGATGAATTAACAGAACACTAAGCGGTTTCTCAGAAAGCTTCTTTCCAGATTTCATCTGAGGATATTTCCTTTTTCACCATTGCCCTCTATGGGCTTCCAAATATCTCTTTGCCTATTCCACGGGGAGTGTCTTAGCGAAAGGCTTCTTGAGGGGAAACCTGTAACTCTGTGAGATGATTTCACAGAACACAAAGTAGTTTCTCAGAAAGCTTCTTTCTCTTTGTTATCGGAGGATATTTCCTTTGGCCCTATAGTCTTCAAAGGGATCCGAAATATCTGTTCTCAGATTCCACAGAAATAAGGCTAGCAAAGAGATCCACGAAATACAGATGTAACTCTGTGAGACGAATTAACAGAACAGTAAGCGGTTTCTCAGAAAGCTTCTTTCCAGATTTCATCTGAGGATATTTCCTTTTTCAACATAGCCCTCTCTGGGCTTCGAAATATCACTTTGCCAACTCCAGAAGAACTGTCTTAGCGAAAGGTTTCTTGAGGGGAAACCTGTAACTCTGAGAGATGATTTCACAGAACACAAAGAAGTTTCTCAGAAAGCTTCTTTCTCTTTGTTATCGGAGGATATTGCCTTTGGCCCTATAGACTTTAAAGGGATCCGAAATATCTGTTCTCAGATTCCACAGAAATAAAGCTAGCAAGGAGATACACGAAATATAGATGTAACTCTGTGAGATGAATTAACAGAACACTAAGCAGTTTCTCAGAAAGCTTCTTTCCAGATTTCATCTGAGGATATTTCCTTTTTCACCATAGCCCTCTATGGGCTTCCAAATATCACTTTGCCAATTCCACAAGAACTGTCTTAGCGAAAGGCTTCTTGAGGGGAAAGCTGTAACTCTGTGAGATGATTTCACAGAACACAAAGAAGTTTCGAGAAAGCTTCTTTGTCTTTGTTATCGGAGGATATTTCCTTTGGCCCTATAGACTTTAAAGGGATCCGTAATATCTGTTCTCAGATTCCACAGAAATAAGGCTAGCTAAGAGATCCACGAAATATGGATGTAACTCTCTGAGATGAATTAACAGAACACTAAGCCGTTTCTCAGAAAGCTTCTTTCCAGATTTCATCTGAGGATATTTCCTTTTTCACCATAGCCCACTATGGGCTTCGAAATAGCACTTTGCCAATTCCACAAGGACTGTCTTAGCGAAAGGCTTCTTGAGGGGAAAGCTGTAACTCTGTGAGATGATTTCACAGAACACCAAGAAGTTTCTCAGAACCTTCTTTCTCTTTGTTATCGGAGGATTTTTCCTTTGGCCCTATAGTCTTCAAAGGGATCCGAAATATCTGTTCTCAGATTCCACAGAAATAAGGCTAGCAAAGAGATCCACGAAATACAGATGTAACTCTGTGAGATGAATTAACAGAACACTAAGGAGTTTCTCAGAAAGCTTCTTTCCAGATTTCATCTGAGGATATTTCCTTTCTCACCATAGCCCTCTATGGGCTTCCAAATATCACTTTGCCAATTCTACGAGAACTGTCTTAGCGAAAGGCTTCTTGAGGGAAAAGCTGTAACTCTGTGAGATAATTTCACAGAACACAAAGAAGTTTCTCAGAAAGCTTCTTTCTCTTTGTTATCGGAGGATATTTCCTTTGGCCCTATAGACTTTAAAGGGATCCGAAATATCTGTTCTCAGATTCCACAGAAATAAGGCTAGCTAAGAGATCCACGAAATATAGATGTAACTCTGGGAGATGAATTAACAGAACACTAAGCAGTTTCTCAGAAAGCTTCTTTCCAGGTTTCATCTGAGGATATTTCCTTTTTCACCATAGCCCTATTTTGTCTTCCAAATATCACTTTGCCAATTCCACAAGAACTGTCTTAGCGAAAGGCTTCTTGAGGGGAAAGCTGTAACTCTGTGAGATGATTTCACAGAACACAAAGAAGTTTCCGAGAAAGCTTCTTTCTCTTTGTTATCGGAGGATATTTCCATTGGCCCTATAGACTTTAAAGGGATCCGTAATATCTGTTCTCAGATTCCACAGAAATAAGGCTAGCTAAGAGATCCACGAAATATAGATGTAACTCTGTGAGATGAATTAACAGAACACTAAGCAGTTTCTCAGAAAGCTTATTTCCAGATTTCATCTGAGGATATTTCCTTTCTCACCATAGCCCTCTATGGGCTTCCAAATTTCACTTTGCCAATTCTACGAGAACTGTCTTAGCGAAAGGCTTCTTGAGGGAAAAGCTGTAACTCTGTGAGATAATTTCACAGAACACAAAGAAGTTTCTCAGAAAGCTTCTTTCTCTTTGTTATCGGAGGATATTTCCTTTGGCCCTATAGTCTTCAAAGGGATCCGAAATATCTGTTCTCAGATTCCACAGAAATAAGGCTAGCAAAGAGATCCACGAAATACAGATGTAACTCTGTGAGACGAATTAACAGAACAGTAAGCGGTTTCTCAGAAAGCTTCTTTCCAGATTTCATCTGAGGATATTTCCTTTTTCAACATAGCCCTCTCTGGGCTTCGAAATATCACTTTGCCAACTCCAGAAGAACTGTCTTAGCGAAAGGCTTCTTGAGGGGAAACCTGTAACTCTGTGAGATGATTTCACAGAACACAAAGAAGTTTCTCAGAAAGCTTCCTTCTCTTTGTTATCGGAGGATATTGCCTTTGGCCCTATAGACTTTAAAGGGATCCGAAATATCTGTTCTCAGATTCCACAGAAATAAGGCTAGCAAGGAGATCCACGAAATATAGATGTAACTCTGTGAGATGAATTAACAGAACACTAAGCAGTTTCTCAGAAAGCTTCTTTCCAGATTTCATCTGAGGATATTTCCTTTTTCACCATAGCCCTCTATGGGCTTCCAAATATCTCTTTGCCAATTCCACAGGGAGTGTTTAGCGAAAGGCTTCTTGAGGGAAAAGCTGTAACTCTGTGACATGATTTCACAGTATACAAAGAAGTTTCTCAGAAAATTTCTTTCTCTATGTTATCGGAGAATATTTCCTTTGGCCGTATAGTCTTCAAAGGGATCCGAAATATCTGTTCTCAGATTCCACAGAAATAAGGCTAGCAAAGACGTCCACGAAATATAGATGTAACTCTGTGAGATAAATTAACAGAACACTAAGCAGTTTCTCAGAAGGCTTCTTTCCAAATTTCATCTGAGGATATTTCCTTTTTCACCATAGCCCTCTATGGGCTTCCAAATATCACTTTGCCAATTCCACAAGAACTGTCTTAGCGAAAGGCTTCTTGAGGGGAAAGCTGTAACTCGATGAGATGATTTCCCAGAACACAAAGAAGTTTCTCAGATAGCTTCTTTCTCTTTGTTATCGGAGGATATTTCCTTTGGCCCTATAGTCTTCAAAGGGATCCGAAATATCTGTTCTCAGATTCCACAGAAATAAGGCTAGCAAAGAGATCCACGAAATACAGATGTAACTCTGTGAGATGAAAAAACAGAACACTAAGCAGTTTCTCAGAAAGCTTCTTTCAGGTTTCATCTGAGGATATTTCCTTTTTCACCATAGCCCTCTATGGGCTTCCAAATATCACTTTGCCAATTCCACAAGAACTGTCTTAGCGAAAGGCTTCTTGAGGGGAAAGCTGTAACTCTGTGAGATGATTTCACAGAACACAAAGAAGTTTCGAGAAAGCTTCTTTCTCTTTGTTATCGGAGGATATTTCCTTTGGCCCTATAGACTTTAAAGGGATCCGTAATATCTGTTCTCAGATTCCACAGAAATAAGGCTAGCTAAGAGATCCACGAAATATGGATGTAACTCTGTGAGATGAATTAACAGAACACTAAGCAGTTTCTCAGAAAGCTTCTTTCCAGATTTCATCTGAGGATATTTCCTTTTTCACCATAGCCCACTATGGGCTTCGAAATAGCACTTTGCCAATTCCACAAGGACTGTGTTAGCGAAAGGCTTCTTGAGGGGAAAGCTGTAACTCTGTGAGATGATTTCACAGAACACCAAGAAGTTTCTCAGAACCTTCTTTCTCTTTGTTATCGGAGGATTTTTCCTTTGGCCCTATAGTCTTCAAAGGGATCCGAAATATCTGTTCTCAGATTCCACAGAAATAAGGCTAGCAAAGAGATCCACGAAATACAGATGTAACTCTGTGAGATGAATTAACAGAACACTAAGGAGTTTCTCAGAAAGCTTCTTTCCAGATTTCATCTGAGGATATTTCCTTTCTCACCATAGCCCTCTATGGGCTTCCAAATATCACTTTGCCAATTCTACGAGAACTGTCTTAGCGAAAGGCTTCTTGAGGGAAAAGCTGTATCTCTGTGAGATAATTTCACAGAACACAAAGAAGTTTCTCAGAAAGCTTCTTTCTCTTTGTTATCGGAGGATATTTCCTTTGGCCCTATAGACTTTAAAGGGATCCGAAATATCTGTTCTCAGATTCCACAGAAATAAGGCTAGCTAAGAGATCCACGAAATATAGATGTAACTCTGGGAGATGAATTAACAGAACACTAAGCAGTTTCTCAGAAAGCTTCTTTCCAGATTTCATCTGAGGATATTTCCTTTTTCACCATAGCCCTCTATGGGCTTCCAAATATCACTTTGCCAATTCCACAAGAACTGTGTTAGCGAAAGGCTTCTTGAGGGGAAAGCTGTATCTCTGTGAGATGATTTCACAGAACACCAAGAAGTTTCTCAGAAAGCTTCTTTCTCTTTGTTATCGGAGGATATCTCCTTTGGCCCTATAGTATTCAAAGGAATCCGAAATATCTGTTCTCAGATTCCACAGAAATAAGGCTAGCAAAGAGTTCCACGAAATACAGATGTAACTCTGTGAGATGAATTAACAGAACACTAAGCGGTTTCTCAGAAAGCTTCTTTCCAGATTTCATCTGAGGATATTTCCTTTTTCACCATTGCCCTCTATGGGCTTCCAAATATCTCTTTGCCTATTCCACGGGGAGTGTCTTAGCGAAAGGCTTCTTGAGGGGAAACCTGTAACTCTGTGAGATGATTTCACAGAACACAAAGTAGTTTCTCAGAAAGCTTCTTTCTCTTTGTTATCGGAGGATATTTCCTTTGGCCCTATAGTCTTCAAAGGGATCCGAAATATCTGTTCTCAGATTCCACAGAAATAAGGCTAGCAAAGAGATCCACGAAATACAGATGTAACTCTGTGAGACGAATTAACAGAACAGTAAGCGGTTTCTCAGAAAGCTTCTTTCCAGATTTCATCTGAGGATATTTCCTTTTTCAACATAGCCCTCTCTGGGCTTCGAAATATCACTTTGCCAACTCCAGAAGAACTGTCTTAGCGAAAGGTTTCTTGAGGGGAAACCTGTAACTCTGAGAGATGATTTCACAGAACACAAAGAAGTTTCTCAGAAAGCTTCTTTCTCTTTGTTATCGGAGGATATTGCCTTTGGCCCTATAGACTTTAAAGGGATCCGAAATATCTGTTCTCAGATTCCACAGAAATAAAGCTAGCAAGGAGATACACGAAATATAGATGTAACTCTGTGAGATGAATTAACAGAACACTAAGCAGTTTCTCAGAAAGCTTCTTTCCAGATTTCATCTGAGGATATTTCCTTTTTCACCATAGCCCTCTATGGGCTTCCAAATATCACTTTGCCAATTCCACAAGAACTGTCTTAGCGAAAGGCTTCTTGAGGGGAAAGCTGTAACTCTGTGAGATGATTTCACAGAACACAAAGAAGTTTCGAGAAAGCTTCTTTGTCTTTGTTATCGGAGGATATTTCCTTTGGCCCTATAGACTTTAAAGGGATCCGTAATATCTGTTCTCAGATTCCACAGAAATAAGGCTAGCTAAGAGATCCACGAAATATGGATGTAACTCTCTGAGATGAATTAACAGAACACTAAGCCGTTTCTCAGAAAGCTTCTTTCCAGATTTCATCTGAGGATATTTCCTTTTTCACCATAGCCCACTATGGGCTTCGAAATAGCACTTTGCCAATTCCACAAGGACTGTCTTAGCGAAAGGCTTCTTGAGGGGAAAGCTGTAACTCTGTGAGATGATTTCACAGAACACCAAGAAGTTTCTCAGAACCTTCTTTCTCTTTGTTATCGGAGGATTTTTCCTTTGGCCCTATAGTCTTCAAAGGGATCCGAAATATCTGTTCTCAGATTCCACAGAAATAAGGCTAGCAAAGAGATCCACGAAATACAGATGTAACTCTGTGAGATGAATTAACAGAACACTAAGGAGTTTCTCAGAAAGCTTCTTTCCAGATTTCATCTGAGGATATTTCCTTTCTCACCATAGCCCTCTATGGGCTTCCAAATATCACTTTGCCAATTCTACGAGAACTGTCTTAGCGAAAGGCTTCTTGAGGGAAAAGCTGTAACTCTGTGAGATAATTTCACAGAACACAAAGAAGTTTCTCAGAAAGCTTCTTTCTCTTTGTTATCGGAGGATATTTCCTTTGGCCCTATAGACTTTAAAGGGATCCGAAATATCTGTTCTCAGATTCCACAGAAATAAGGCTAGCTAAGAGATCCACGAAATATAGATGTAACTCTGGGAGATGAATTAACAGAACACTAAGCAGTTTCTCAGAAAGCTTCTTTCCAGGTTTCATCTGAGGATATTTCCTTTTTCACCATAGCCCTATTTTGTCTTCCAAATATCACTTTGCCAATTCCACAAGAACTGTCTTAGCGAAAGGCTTCTTGAGGGGAAAGCTGTAACTCTGTGAGATGATTTCACAGAACACAAAGAAGTTTCCGAGAAAGCTTCTTTCTCTTTGTTATCGGAGGATATTTCCATTGGCCCTATAGACTTTAAAGGGATCCGTAATATCTGTTCTCAGATTCCACAGAAATAAGGCTAGCTAAGAGATCCACGAAATATAGATGTAACTCTGTGAGATGAATTAACAGAACACTAAGCAGTTTCTCAGAAAGCTTATTTCCAGATTTCATCTGAGGATATTTCCTTTCTCACCATAGCCCTCTATGGGCTTCCAAATTTCACTTTGCCAATTCTACGAGAACTGTCTTAGCGAAAGGCTTCTTGAGGGAAAAGCTGTAACTCTGTGAGATAATTTCACAGAACACAAAGAAGTTTCTCAGAAAGCTTCTTTCTCTTTGTTATCGGAGGATATTTCCTTTGGCCCTATAGTCTTCAAAGGGATCCGAAATATCTGTTCTCAGATTCCACAGAAATAAGGCTAGCAAAGAGAACCACGAAATACAGATGTAATTCTGTAAGATGAATTAACAGAACACTAAGCAGTTTCTCAGAAAGCTTCTTTCCAGATTTCATCTGAGGATATTTCCTTTTTCACCATAGCCCTCTATGGGCTTCCAAATATCTCTTTGCTAATTCCACAGGGAGTGTCTTAGCGAAAGGCTTCTTGAGGGGAAAGCTGTAACTCTGTGAGATGATTTCACAGTATACAAAGAAGTTTCTCAGAAAACTTCTTTCTCTTTGTTAACGGAGGATATTTCCTTTGGCCCTATAGTCTTCAAAGGGATCCGAAATATCTGTTCTCAGATTCCACAGAAATAAGGCTAGCAAAGAGATCCACGAAATACAGATGTAACTCTGTGAGATGAATTAACAGAACACTAAGCAGTTTCTCAGAAAACTTCTTTCCAGATTTCATCTGAGGATATTTCCTTTTTCACCATAGCCCTCTATGGGCTTCCAAATATCTCTTTGCCAGTTACACAAGAAGTGTCGTAGCGAAAGGCTTCTTGAGGGGAAAGCTGTAACTCTGTGAGATGATTTCACAGAACACAAAGAAGTTTCTCAGAAAGCTTCTTTCTCTTTGTTATCGGAGGATATTTCCTTTGGCCCTATAGTCTTCAAAGGGATCCGAAATATCTGTTCTCAGATTCCACAGAAATAAGGCTAGAAAGGAGATCCACGAAATACCGATGTAACTCTGTGAGATGAATTAACAGAACACTAAGCAGTTTCTCAGAAAGCTTCTTTCCAGATTTCATCTGAGGATATTTCCTTTTTCACCATAGCCCTCTAGGGGTTCCAAATATCACTTACCAATTCCACAAGAACTGTCTTAGCGAAAGGCTTCTTGAGGGGAAAGCTGTAACTCTGTGAGATGATTTCACAGAACACAAGGAAGTTTCCCAGAAAGATTCTTTCTCTTTGTTATCGGAGGATATTTACTTTGGCCATATGGTCTTCAAGGGAAACCGAAATATCTGTTCTCAGATTCCACAGAAATAAGGCTAGCAAAGAGATCCACGAAATACAGATGTAACTCTGTGAGTGGAAGTCACACATCACAGAGCAGTTTCTCAGAAAGCTTCTTTCCAGATTTCATCTAAGGATATTTCCTTTTTCACCATAGCCCTCTAAGGGCTTCCAAATATCACTTTGCCAATTCCACAAGAAGTGTCTTAGCGAAAGGCTTCTTGAGGGGAAAGCTGTAACTCTGTGAGATGATTTCACAGAACACTAAGAAGTTTCTCAGAAAGCTTCTTTCTCTTTGTTATCGGATGATATTTCCTTTGGCCCTATAGTCTTCAAAGGGATCCGAAATATCTGTTCTCAGATTCCACAGAAATAATGATAGCAAAGAGATCCACGAAATACAGATATAACTCTGTGAGATGAATTAACAGAACACTAAGCAGTTTCTCAGAAAGCTTCTTTCCAGATTTCATCTGAGGATATTTCCTTTTTCACCATAGCCCTCTATGGCCTTCCAAATATCTCTTTGCCAATTCCACAGGGAGTGTCTTAGCGAAAGGCTTCTTGAGGGGAAAGCTGTAACTCTGTGACATGATTTCACAGTATACAAAGAAGTTTCTCAGAAAACTTCTTTCTCTTTGTTATCGGAGAATATTTCCTTTGGCCGTATAGTCTTCAAAGGGATCCGAAATATCTGTTCTCAGATTCCACAGAAATAAGGCTAGCAAAGAGATCCACGAAATCCAGATGTAACTCTGTGAGATGAATTAACAGAACACTAAGCAATTTCTCAGAAAGCTTCTTTCCAGATTTCATCTGAGGATATTTCCTTTTTCACCATAGCCCTCTATGGGCTTCCAAATATCACTTTGCCAATTCCACAACAACTGTCTTAGCGAAAGGCCTCTTGAGGGGAAAGCTGTAACTCTGTGAGATGATTTCACAGAACACCAAGAAGTTTCTCAGAACCTTCTTTCTCTTTGTTATCGGAGGATTTTTCCTTTGGCCCTATAGTCTTCAAAGGGATCCGAAATATCTGTTCTCAGATTCCACAGAAATAAGGCTAGCAAAGAGATCCACGAAATACAGATGTAACTCTGTGAGATGAATTAACAGAACACTAAGGAGTTTCTCAGAAATCTTCTTTCCAGATTTCATCTGAGGATATTTCCTTTCTCACCATAGCCCTCTATGGGCTTCCAAATATCACTTTGCCAATTCTACGAGAACTGTCTTAGCGAAAGGCTTCTTGAGGGAATAGCTGTAACTCTGTGAGATAATTTCACAGAACACAAAGAAGTTTCTCAGAAAGCTTCTTTCTCTTTGTTATCGGAGGATATTTCCTTTGGCCCTATAGACTTTAAAGGGATCCGAAATATCTGTTCTCAGATTCCACAGAAATAAGGCTAGCTAAGAGATCCACGAAATATAGATGTAACTCTGGGAGATGAATTAACAGAACACTAAGCAGTTTCTCAGAAAGCTTCTTTCCAGATTTCATCTGAGGATATTTCCTTTTTCACCATAGCCCTCTATGGGCTTCCAAATATCACTTTGCCAATTCCACAAGAACTGTGTTAGCGAAAGGCTTCTTGAGGGGAAAGCTGTATCTCTGTGAGATGATTTCACAGAACACCAAGAAGTTTCTCAGAAAGCTTCTTTCTCTTTGTTATCGGAGGATATCTCCTTTGGCCCTATAGTATTCAAAGGAATCCGAAATATCTGTTCTCAGATTCCACAGAAATAAGGCTAGCAAAGAGTTCCACGAAATACAGATGTAACTCTGTGAGATGAATTTACAGAACACTAAGCCGTTTCTCAGAAAGCTTCTTTCCAGATTTCATCTGAGGATATTTCCTTTTTCACCATTGCCCTCTATGGGCTTCCAAATATCTCTTTGCCTATTCCACGGGGAGTGTCTTAGCGAAAGGCTTCTTGAGGGGAAACCTGTAACTCTGTGAGATGATTTCACAGAACACAAAGTAGTTTCTCAGAAAGCTTCTTTCTCTTTGTTATCGGAGGATATTTCCTTTGGCCCTATAGTCTTCAAAGGGATCCGAAATATCTGTTCTCAGATTCCACAGAAATAAGGCTAGCAAAGAGATCCACGAAATACAGATGTAACTCTGTGAGACGAATTAACAGAACAGTAAGCGGTTTCTCAGAAAGCTTGTTTCCAGATTTCATCTGAGGATATTTCCTTTTTCAACATAGCCCTCTCTGGGCTTCGAAATATCACTTTGCCAACTCCAGAAGAACTGTCTTAGCGAAAGGCTTCTTGAGGGGAAACCTGTAACTCTGTGAGATGATTTCACAGAACAGAAAGAAGTTTCTCAGAAAGCTTCTTTCTCTTTGTTATCGGAGGATATTGCCTTTGGCCCTATAGACTTTAAAGGGATCCGAAATATCTGTTCTCAGATTCCACAGAAATAAGGCTAGCAAGGAGATCCACGAAATATAGATGTAACTCTGTGAGATGAATTAACAGAACCCTAAGCAGTTTCTCAGAAAGCTTCTTTCCAGATTTCATCTGAGGATATTTCCTTTTTCACCATAGCCCTCTATGGGCTTCCAAATATCTCTTTGCCAATTCCACAGGGAGTGTCTTAGCGAAAGGCTTCTTGAGGGGAAAGCTGTAACTCTGTGACATGATTTCACAGTATACAAAGAAGTTTCTCAGAAAACTTCTTTCTCTTTGTTATCGGAGAATATTTCCTTTGGCCGTATAGTCTTCAAAGGGATCCGAAATATCTGTTCTCAGATTCCACAGAAATAAGGCTAGCAAAGAGATCCACGAAATACAGATGTAACTCTGTGAGATGAATTAACAGAACACTAAGCAATTTCTCAGAAAACTTCTTTCCAGATTTCATCTGAGGATATTTCCTTTTTCACCATAGCCCTCTATGGGCTTCCAAATATCACTTTGCCAATTACACCAGAACTGTCTTAGCGAAAGGCTTCTTGAGGGGAAAGCTGTAACTCTGTGAGATGATTTCACAGAATACAAAGAAGTTTCTCAGAAAGCTTCTTTCTCTTTGTTATCGGAGGATATTTCCTTTGGCCCTATAGTCTTCAAAGGGATCCGAAATATCTGTTCTCAGATTCCACAGAAATAAGGCTAGCAAAGACATCCACGAAATATAGATGTAACTCTGTGAGATATATTAACAGAACACTAAGCAGTTTCTCAGAAGGCTTCTTTCCAAATTTCATCTGAGGATATTTCCTTTTTCACCATAGCCCTCTATGGGCTTCCAAATATCACTTTGCCAATTCCACAAGAACTGTCTTAGCGAGAGGCTTCTTGAGGGGAAAGCTGTAACTCGATGAGATGATTTCACAGAACACAAAGAAGTTTCTCAGATAGCTTCTTTCTCTTTGTTATCGGAGGATATTTCCTTTGGCCCTATAGTCTTCAAAGGGATCCGAAATATCTGTTCTCAGATTCCACAGAAATAAGGCTAGCAAAGAGATCCACGAAATACAGATGTAACTCTGTGAGATGAATTAACAGAACACTAAGCAGTTTCTCAGAAAGCTTCTTTCAGGTTTCATCTGAGGATATTTCCTTTTTCACCATAGCCCTCTTTTGTCTTCCAAATATCACTTTGCCAATTCCACAAGAACTCTCTTAGCGAAAGGCTTCTTGAGGGGAAAGCTGTAACTCTGTGAGATGATTTCACAGAACACTAAGAAGTTTCTCAGAAAGCTTCTTTCTCTATGTTATCGGATGATATTTCCTTTGGCCCTATAGTCTTCAAAGGGATCCGAAATATCTGTTCTCAGATTCCACAGAAATAAGGCTAACAAAGAGATCCACGAAATACCGATGTAACTCTGTGAGTGGAGGTCACACATCACAGAACAGTTTCTCAGAAAGCTTCTTTACAGATTTCATCTGAGCATATTTCCTTTTTCACCATAGCCCTCTAAGGGCTTGCAAATATCACTTTGCCAATTGCACAAGAACTGTCTTAGCGAAAGGCTTCTTGAGGGGAAAGCTGTAACTCTGTGACATGATTTCACAGAACACAAAGAAGTCTCTCACAAAGCTTCTTTCTCTTTGTTATCGGAGGATATTTCCTTTGGCCCTATAGACTTTAAAGGGATCCGAAATATCTGTTCTCAGATTCCACAGAAATAAGGCTAGCAAAGAGATCCACGAAATACAGATGTAACTCTGTGAGATGAATTAACAGAACACTAAGCAGTTTCTCAGAAAGCTTCTTTCCAGATTTCATCTGATGATACTTCCTTTCTCACCATAGCCCTCTATGGGCCTCCAAATATCACTTTGCCAATTCCACAAGAACTGTCTTAGCGAAAGACTTCTTGAGGGGAAAGCTGTAACTCTGTGAGATGATTTCACAGAACACAAGGAAGTTTCTCAGAAAGCTTCTTTCTCTTTGTTATCGGAGGATATTTCCTTTGGCCCTATAGTCTTCAAGGGAAACCGAAATATCTGTTCTCAGATTCCACAGAAATAAGGCTAGCAAAGAGATCCACGAAATACAGATGTAACTCTGTGAGATGAATTAACAGAACACTAAGCAGTTTCTCAGAAAGCCTCTTTCCAGATTTCATCTGAGGATATTTCCTTTTTCACCATAGCCCTCTATGGGCCTCCAAATATCACTTTGCCAATTCCACCAGAACTGTCTTAGCGAAAGGCTTCTTGAGGGGAAAGCTGTAACTCTGTGAGATGATTTCACAGAACACAAAGAAGTTTCTCAGAAAGCTTCTTTCTCTTTGTTATCGGAGGATATTTACTTTGGCCCTACAGATTTTAAAGGGATCCGAAATATCTGTCCTCAGATTCCACAGAAATAAGGCTAGCAAAGAGATCCACGAAATACAGATGTAACTCTGTGAGATGAACTAACAGAACACTAAGCAGTTTCTCAGAAAGCTTCTTTCCAGATTTCATCTGAGGATATTTCCTTTTTCACCATAGCCCTCTATGGGCTTGCAAATATCACTTTGCCCACTCCACAAGAACTGTCTTAGTGAAAGGCTTCTTGAGGGGAAAGCTGTAACTCTGTGAGATGATTTCACAGAACACAAAGAAGTTTCTCAGAAAGCTTCTTTCTCTTTGTTATCGGAGGATATTTCCTTTGGCTCTCTAGTCTTCAAAAGGATCCGAAATATGTGTTCTCAGATTCCACAGAAATAAGGCAAACAAAGAGATCCACGAAATACAGATGTAACACTGTGAGATGAATTAACAGAACCCTAAGCAGTTTCTCAGAATGCTTCTTTCCAGTTTTCCTCTGAGGATATTTCCTTTTTCACCATAGCCCTCTATGGGCTTCCAAATATCACTTTGCCAATTCCACAAGAAGTGTCTTAGCGAAAGGCTTCTTGAGGGGAAAACTGTAACTCTGTGAGATGATTTCAGAGAACACAAAGAAGTTTCTCAGAAAGGTTCTTTCTCTTTGTTATCAGAGGATTTTTCCTTTGGCCCTATAGACTTTAAAGGGATCCGAAATATCTGTTCTCAGATTCCACAGAAATAAGGCTAACAAAGAGATCCACGAAATACAGATGTAACTCGGTGAGATGAATTAAGAGAACACTAAGCAGTCTCTCAGAAAGCTTCTTTCCAGATTTCGTCGGAGGATATTTCCTTTTTCACCATAGCCCTCTATGGGCTTCCAAATATCACTTTGCCAACTCCACAAGAAGTGTGTTAGCGAAAGGCTTCTTGAGGGGAAAGCTGTAACTCTGTGAGATGATTTCACAGAACACAAAGAAGTTTCTCAGAAAGGTTCTTTCTCTTTGTTATCGGAGGATATTTCCTTTGGCCCTATAGTCTTCAAAGGGATCCGAAATATCTGTTCTCAGATTCCACAGAAATAAGGCTAGCAAAGAGATCCACGAAATACAGATGTAACTCTGTGAGATGAATTAACAGAACACTAAGCAGTTTCTCAGAAACCTTCTTTCCAGTTTTCATCTGAGGATATTTCCTTTTTCACCATAGCCCTCTATGGGCTTCCAAATATCACTTTGCCAATTCCACAAGAAGTGTCTTAGAGAAAGGCTTCTTCAGGGGAAAGCTGTAACTCTGTGAGATGATTTCACAGAACACAAAGAAGTTTCTCAGAAAGCTTCTTTCTCTTTGTTATCGGAGGATATTTCCTTTGGCCCTATAGTCTTCAAAGAGTGCGGAAATATCTGTTCTCAGATTCCACAGAATATGGCTAGCAAAGAGATCCACGAAATACAGATGTAACTCTGTGAGATGAATTAACAGAACACTAAGCAGTTTCTCAGAAAGTTTCTTTCCAGATTTCATCTGAGGATATTTCCTTTTTCACCATAGCCCTCTTTGGGCTTCCAAATATCACTTTGCCAATTCCACAAGAAGTGTCTTAGCGAAAGGCTTCTTGAAGGGAAAGCTGTAACTCTGTGAGATGATTTCACAGAACACAAAGAAGTTTCTCAGAAAGCTTCTTTCCAGATTTCATCTGAGGATATTTCCTTTCTCACCATAGCCCTCTATGGGCTTCCAAATATCACTTTGCCAATTCCACGAGAACTGTCTTAGCGAAAGGCTTCTTGAGGGAAAAGCTGTAACTCTGTGAGATAATTTCACAGAACACAAAGAAGTTTCTCAGAAAGCTTCTTTCTCTTTGTTATCGGAGGATATTTCCTTTGGCCCTATAGACTTTAAAGGGATCCCAAATATCTGTTCTCAGATTCCACAGAAATAAGGCTGGCAAAGAGATCCACGAAATACAGATGTAACTCTCTGAGATGAATTAACAGAACACTAAGCAGTTTCTCAGAAAGCTTCTTTCCAGATTTCATCTGAGGATATTTCCTTTTTCACCATAGCCCTCTATGGGCTTCCAAATATCTCTTTGCCAATTCCACAGGGAGTGTCTTAGCGAAAGGCTTCTTGAGGGGAAAGCTGTAACTCTGTGACGTGATTTCACAGTATACAAAGAAGTTTCTCAGAAAACTTCTTTCTCTTTGTTATCGGAGAATATTTCCTTTGGCCGTATAGTCTTCAAAGGGATCCGAAATATCTGTTCTCAGATTCCACAGAAATAAGGCTAGCAAAGAGATCCACGAAATACAGATGTAACTCTGTGAGATGAATTAACAGAACACTAAGCAATTTCTCAGAAAACTTCTTTCCAGATTTCATCTGAGGATATTTCCTTTTTCACCATAGCCCTCTAAGGGCTTCCAAATATCACTTTGCCAATTACACAAGAACTGTCTTAGCGAAAGGCTTCTTGAGGGGAAAGCTGTAACTCTGTGAGATGATTTCACAGAATACAAAGAAGTTTCTCAGAAAGCTTCTTTCTCTTTGTTATCGGAGGATATTTCCTTTGGCCCTATAGTCTTCAAAGGGATCCGAAATATCTGTTCTCAGATTCCACAGAAATAAGGCTAGCAAAGACATCCACGAAATATAGATGTAACTCTGTGAGATAAATTAACAGAACACTAAGCAGTTTCTCAGAAGGCTTCTTTCCAAATTTCATCTGAGGATATTTCCTTTTTCACCATAGCCCTCTATGGGCTTCCAAATATCACTTTGCCAATTCCACAAGAACTGTCTTAGCGAAAGGCTTCTTGAGGGGAAAGCTGTAACTCGATGAGATGATTTCACAGAACACAAAGAAGTTTCTCAGATAGCTTCTTTCTCTTTGTTATCGGAGGATATTTCCTTTGGCCCTATAGCCTTCAAAGGGATCCGAAATATCTGTTCTCAGATTCCACAGAAATAAGGCTAGCAAAGAGATCCACGAAATACAGATGTAACTCTGTGAGATGAATTAACAGAACACTAAGCAGTTTCTCAGAAAGCTTCTTTCAGGTTTCATCTGAGGATATTTCCTTTTTCACCATAGCCCTCTTTTGTCTTCCAAATATCACTTTGCCAATTCCACAAGAACTGTCTTAGCGAAAGGCTTCTTGAGGGGAAAGCTGTAACTCTGTGAGATGATTTCACAGAACACAAAGAAGTTTCCGAGAAAGCTTCTTTCTCTTTGTTATCGGAGGATATTTCCTTTGGCCCTATAGACTTTAAAGGGATCCGTAATATCTGTTCTCAGATTCCACAGAAATAAGGCTAGCTAAGAGATCCACGAAATATAGATGTAACTCTGTGAGATGAATTAACAGAACACTAAGCAGTTTCTCAGAAAGCTTCTTTCCAGATTTCATCTGAGGATATTTCCTTTCTCACCATAGCCCTCTATGGGCTTCCAAATATCACTTTGCCAATTCTACGAGAACTGTCTTAGCGAAAGGCTTCTTGAGGGAAAAGCTGTAACTCTGTGAGATAATTTCACAGAACACAAAGAAGTTTCTCAGAAAGCTTCTTTCTCTTTGTTATCGGAGGATATTTCCTTTGGCCCTATAGTCTTCAAAGGGATCCGAAATATCTGTTCACAGATTCCACAGAAATAAGGCTAGCAAAGAGAACCACGAAATACAGATGTAATTCTGTAAGATGAATTAACAGAACACTAAGCAGTTTCTCAGAAAGCTTCTTTCCAGATTTCATCTGAGGATATTTCCTTTTTCACCATAGCCCTCTATGGGCTTCCAAATATCTCTTTGCCAATTCCACAGGGAGTGTCTTAGCGAAAGGCTTCTTGAGGGGAAAGCTGTAACTCTGTGAGATGATTTCACAGAACACAAAGAAGTTTCTCAGAAAGCTTCTTTCTCTTTATTATCGGAGGATATTTCCTTTGGCCCTATAGTCTTCAAAGGGATCCGAAATATCTGTTCTCAGATTCCACAGAAATAAGGCTAGAAAGGAGATCCACGAAATACAGATGTAACTCTGTGAGATGAATTAACAGAACACTAAGCAGTTTCTCAGAAAGCTTCTTTCCAGATTTCATCTGAGGATATTTCCTTTTTCACCATAGCCCTCTAGGGGTTCCAAATATCACTTACCAATTCCACAAGAACTGTCTTAGCGAAAGACTTCTTGAGGCGAAAGCTGTAACTCTGTGAGATGATTTCACAGAACACAAGGAAGTTTCCCAGAAAGATTCTTTCTCTTTGTTATCGGAGGATATTTACTTTGGCCATATGTTCTTCAAGGGAAACCGAAATATCTGTTCTCAGATTTCACAGAAATAAGGCTAACAAAGAGATCCACGAAATACAGATGTAACTCTGTGAGTGGCAGTCACACATCACAGAGCAGTTTCTCAGAAAGCTTCTTTCCAGATTTCATCTAAGGATATTTCCTTTTTCACCATAGCCCTCTAAGGGCTTCCAAATATCACTTTGCCAATTCCACAAGAAGTGTCTTAGCGAAAGGCTTCTTGAGGGGAAAGCTGTAACATTGTGAGATGATTTCACAGAACACTAAGAAGTTTCTCAGAAAGCTTCTTTCTCTTTGTTATCGGATGATATTTCCTTTGGCCCTATAGTCTTCAAAGGGATCCGAAATATCTGTTCTCAGATTCCACAGAAATAAGGCTAACAAAGAGATCCACGAAATACCGATGTAACTCTTTGAGTGGAGGTCACACATCACAGAACAGTTTCTCAGAAAGCTTCTTTCCAGATTTCATCTAATGATACTTCCTTTCTCACCATAGCCCTCTATGGGCCTCCAAATATCACTTTGCCAATTCCACAAGAACTGTCTTAGCGAAAGACTTCTTGAGGGGAAAGCTGTAACTCTGTGAGATGATTTCACAGAACACAAGGAAGTTTCTCAGAAAGCTTCTTTCTCTTTGTTATCGGAGGATATTTCCTTTGGCCCTATAGTCTTCAAGGGAAACCGAAATATCTGTTCTCAGATTCCACAGAAATAAGGCTAGCAAAGAGATCCACGAAATACAGATGTAACTCTGTGAGATGAATTAACAGAACACTAAGCAGTTTCTCAGAAAGCCTCTTTCCAGATTTCATCTGAGGATATTTCCTTTTTCACCATAGCTCTCTATGGGCCTCCAAATATCACTTTGCCAATTCCACCAGAACTGTCTTAGCGAAAGGCTTCTTGAGGGGAAAGCTGTAACTCTGTGAGATGATTTCACAGAACACAAAGAAGTTTCTCAGAAAGCTTCTTTCTCTTTGTTATCGGAGGATATTTCCTTTGGCTCTCTCGTCTTCAAAAGGATCCGAAATATGTGTTCTCAGATTCCACAGAAATAAGGCAAACAAAGAGATCCACGAAATACAGATGTAACACTGTGAGATGAATTAACAGAATCCTAAGCAGTTTCTCAGAATGCTTCTTTCCAGTTTTCCTCTGAGGATATTTCCTTTTTCACCATAGCCCTCTATGGGCTTCCAAATATCACTTTGCCAATTCCACAAGAAGTGTCTTAGCGAAAGGCTTCTTGAGGGGAAAACTGTAACTCTGTGAGATGATTTCAGAGAACACAAAGAAGTTTCTGAGAAAGGTTCTTTCTCTTTGTTATCAGAGGATTTTTCCTTTGGCCCTATAGACTTTAAAGGGATCCGAAATATCTGTTCTCAGATTCCACAGAAATAAGGCTAACAAAGAGATCCACGAAATACAGATGTAACTCGGTGAGATGAATTAAGAGAACACTAAGCAGTCTCTCAGAAAGCTTCTTTCCAGATTTCGTCGGAGGATATTTCCTTTTTCACCATAGCCCTCTATGGGCTTCCAAATATCTCTTTGCCAATTCCACAGGGAGTGTCTTAGCGAAAGGCTTCTTGATGGGAAAGCTGTAACTCTGTGAGATGATTTCACAGTATACAAAGAAGTTTCTCAGAAAACTTCTTTCTCTTTGTTAACGGAGGATATTTCCTTTGGCCATATAGTCTTCAAAGGGATCCGAAATATCTGTTCTCAGATTCCACAGAAATAAGGCTAGCAAAGAGATCCACGAAATACAGATGTAACTCTGTGAGATGAATTAACAGAACACTAAGCAGTTTCTCAGAAAACTTCTTTCCAGATTTCATCTGAGGATATTTCCTTTTTCAGCATAGCCCTCTATGGGCTTCCAAATATCTCTTTGCCAGGTACACAAGAAGTGTCGTAGCGAAAGGCTTCTTGAGGGGAAAGCTGTAACTCTGTGAGATGATTTCACAGAACACAAAGAAGTTTCTCAGAAAGCTTCTTTCTCTTTGTTATCGGAGGATATTTCCTTTGGCCCTATAGTCTTCAAAGGGATCCGAAATATCTGTTCTCAGATTCCACAGAAATAAGGCTAGAAAGGAGATCCACGAAATACAGATGTAACTCTGTGAGATGAATTAACAGAACACTAAGCAGTTTCTCACAAAGCTTCTTTCCAGATTTCATCTGAGGATATTTCCTTTTTCACCATAGCCCTCTAGGGGTTCCAAATATCACTTACCAATTCCACAAGAACTGTCTTAGCGAAAGACTTCTTGAGGGGAAAGCTGTAACTCTGTGAGATGATTTCACAGAACACAAGGAAGTTTCCCAGAAAGATTCTTTCTCTTTGTTATCGGAGGATATTTACTTTGGCCATATGGTCTTCAAGGGAAACCGAAATATCTGTTCTCAGATTCCACAGAAATAAGGCTAGCAAAGAGATCCACGAAATACAGATGTAACTCTGTGAGATGAATTAACAGAACACTAAGCAGTTTCTCAGAAAGCTTCTTTCCAGATTTCATCTGAGGATATTTCCTTTCTCACCATAGCCCTCTATGGGCCTCCAAATATCACTTTGCCAATTCTACAAGAACTGTCTTAGCGAAAGGCTTCTTGAGGGGAAAGCTGTAACTCTGTGAGATGATTTCACAGAACACAAAGAAGTTTCTCAGAAAGCTTCTTTCTCTTTGTTATCGGAGGATATTTCCTTTGGCCCTATAGTCTTCAAAGGGTGCCGAAATATCTGTTCTCAGATTTCACAGAAATAAGTCTAACAAAGAGATCCACGAAATACAGATGTAACTCTGTGAGTGGCAGTCACACATCACAGAGCAGTTTCTCAGAAAGCTTCTTTCCAGATTTCATCTAAGGATAATTCCTTTTTCACCATAGCCCTCTAAGGGCTTCCAAATATCACTTTGCCAATTCCACAAGAAGTGTCTTAGCGAAAGGCTTCTTGAGGGGAAAGCTGTAACTTTGTGAGATGATTTCACAGAACACTAAGAAGTTTCTCAGAAAGCTTCTTTCTCTTTGTTATCGGATGATATTTCCTTTGGCCCTATAGTCTTCAAAGGGATCCGAAATATCTGTTCTCAGATTCCACAGAAATAAGGCTAACAAAGAGATCCACGAAATACCGATGTAACTCTTTGAGTGGAGGTCACACATCACAGAACAGTTTCTCAGAAAGCTTCTTTCCAGATTTCATCTGAGCATATTTCCTTTTTCACCATAGCCCTCTAAGGGCTTGCAAATATCACTTTGCCAATTGCACAAGAACTGTCTTAGCGAAAGGCTTCTTCAGGGGAAAGCTGTAACTCCGTGAGATGATTTCACAGAACACAAAGAAGTCTCTCACAAAGCTTCTTTCTCTTTGTTATCGGAGGATATTTCCTTTGGCCCTATAGACTTTAAAGGGATCCGAAATATCTGTTCTCAGATTCCACAGAAATAAGGCTAGCAAAGAGATCCACGAAATACAGATGTAACTCTGTGAGATGAATTAACAGAACACTAAGCAATTTCTCAGAAAACTTCTTTCCAGATTTCATCTGAGGATATTTCCTTTTTCACCATAGCCCTCTATGGGCTTCCAAATATCACTTTGCCAATTCCACAAGAACTGTCTTAGCGAAAGGCTTCTTGAGGGGAAAGCTGTAACTCGATGAGATGATTTCACAGAACACAAAGAAGTTTCTCAGATAGCTTCTTTCTCTTTGTTATCGGAGGATATTTCCTTTGGCCCTATAGCCTTCAAAGGGATCCGAAATATCTGTTCTCAGATTCCACAGAAATAAGGCTAGCAAAGAGATCCACGAAATACAGATGTAACTCTGTGAGATGAATTAACAGAACACTAAGCAGTTTCTCAGAAAGCTTCTTTCAGGTTTCATCTGAGGATATTTCCTTTTTCACCATAGCCCTCTTTTGTCTTCCAAATATCACTTTGCCAATTCCACAAGAACTGTCTTAGCGAAAGGCTTCTTGAGGGGAAAGCTGTAACTCTGTGAGATGATTTCACAGAACACAAAGAAGTTTCCGAGAAAGCTTCTTTCTCTTTGTTATCGGAGGATATTTCCTTTGGCCCTATAGACTTTAAAGGGATCCGTAATATCTGTTCTCAGATTCCACAGAAATAAGGCTAGCTAAGAGATCCACGAAATATAGATGTAACTCTGTGAGATGAATTAACAGAACACTAAGCAGTTTCTCAGAAAGCTTCTTTCCAGATTTCATCTGAGGATATTTCCTTTCTCACCACAGCCCTCTATGGGCTTCCAAATATCACTTTGCCAATTCTACGAGAACTGTCTTAGCGAAAGGCTTCTTGAGGGAAAAGCTGTAACTCTGTGAGATAATTTCACAGAACACAAAGAAGTTTCTCAGAAAGCTTCTTTCTCTTTGTTATCGGAGGATATTTCCTTTGGCCCTATAGTCTTCAAAGGGATCCGAAATATCTGTTCACAGATTCCACAGAAATAAGGCTAGCAAAGAGAACCACGAAATACAGATGTAATTCTGTAAGATGAATTAACAGAACACTAAGCAGTTTCTCAGAAAGCTTCTTTCCAGATTTCATCTGAGGATATTTCCTTTTTCACCATAGCCCTCTATGGGCTTCCAAATATCTCTTTGCCAATTCCACAGGGAGTGTCTTAGCGAAAGGCTTCTTGATGGGAAAGCTGTAACTCTGTGAGATGATTTCACAGTATACAAAGAAGTTTCTCAGAAAACTTCTTTCTCTTTGTTAACGGAGGATATTTCCTTTGGCCCTATAGTCTTCAAAGGGATCCGAAATATCTGTTCTCAGATTCCACAGAAATAAGGCTAACAAAGAGATCCACGAAATACCGATGTAACTCTTTGAGTGGAGGTCACACATCACAGAACAGTTTCTCAGAAAGCTTCTTTCCAGATTTCATCTGATGATACTTCCTTTCTCACCATAGCCCTCTATGGGCCTCCAAATATCACTTTGCCAATTCCACAAGAACTGTCTTAGCGAAAGACTTCTTGAGGGGAAAGCTGTAACTCTGTGAGATGATTTCACAGAACACAAGGAAGTTTCTCAGAAAGCTTCTTTCTCTTTGTTATCGGAGGATATTTCCTTTGGCCCTATAGTCTTCAAGGGAAACCGAAATATCTGTTCTCAGATTCCACAGAAATAAGGCTAGCAAAGAGATCCACGAAATACAGATGTAACTCTGTGAGATGAATTAACAGAACACTAAGCAGTTTCTCAGAAAGCCTCTTTCCAGATTTCATCTGAGGATATTTCCTTTTTCACCATAGCTCTCTATGGGCCTCCAAATATCACTTTGCCAATTCCACCAGAACTGTCTTAGCGAAAGGCTTCTTGAGGGGAAAGCTGTAACTCTGTGAGATGATTTCACAGAACACAAAGAAGTTTCTCAGAAAGCTTCTTTCTCTTTGTTATCGGAGGATATTTCCTTTGGCTCTCTCGTCTTCAAAAGGATCCGAAATATGTGTTCTCAGATTCCACAGAAATAAGGCAAACAAAGAGATCCACGAAATACAGATGTAACACTGTGAGATGAATTAACAGAACCCTAAGCAGTTTCTCAGAATGCTTCTTTCCAGTTTTCCTCTGAGGATATTTCCTTTTTCACCATAGCCCTCTATGGGCTTCCAAATATCACTTTGCCAATTCCACAAGAAGTGTCTTAGCGAAAGGCTTCTTGAGGGGAAAACTGTAACTCTGTGAGATGATTTCAGAGAACACAAAGAAGTTTCTCAGAAAGGTTCTTTCTCTTTGTTATCAGAGGATTTTTCCTTTGGCCCTATAGACTTTAAAGGGATCCGAAATATCTGTTCTCAGATTCCACAGAAATAAGGCTAACAAAGAGATCCACGAAATACAGATGTAACTCGGTGAGATGAATTAAGAGAACACTAAGCAGTCTCTCAGAAAGCTTCTTTCCAGATTTCGTCGGAGGATATTTCCTTTTTCACCATAGCCCTCTATGGGCTTCCAAATATCTCTTTGCCAATTCCACAGGGAGTGTCTTAGCGAAAGGCTTCTTGATGGGAAAGCTGTAACTCTGTGAGATGATTTCACAGTATACAAAGAAGTTTCTCAGAAAACTTCTTTCTCTTTGTTGACGGAGGATATTTCCTTTGGCCATATAGTCTTCAAAGGGATCCGAAATATCTGTTCTCAGATTCCACAGAAATAAGGCTAGCAAAGAGATCCACGAAATACAGATGTAACTCTGTGAGATGAATTAACAGAACACTAAGCAGTTTCTCAGAAAACTTCTTTCCAGATTTCATCTGAGGATATTTCCTTTTTCAGCATAGCCCTCTATGGGCTTCCAAATATCTCTTTGCCAGGTACACAAGAAGTGTCGTAGCGAAAGGCTTCTTGAGGGGAAAGCTGTAACTCTGTGAGATGATTTCACAGAACACAAAGAAGTTTCTCAGAAAGCTTCTTTCTCTTTGTTATCGGAGGATATTTCCTTTGGCCCTATAGTCTTCAAAGGGATCCGAAATATCTGTTCTCAGATTCCACAGAAATAAGGCTAGAAAGGAGATCCACGAAATACAGATGTAACTCTGTGAGATGAATTAACAGAACACTAAGCAGTTTCTCACAAAGCTTCTTTCCAGATTTCATCTGAGGATATTTCCTTTTTCACCATAGCCCTCTAGGGGTTCCAAATATCACTTACCAATTCCACAAGAACTGTCTTAGCGAAAGACTTCTTGAGGGGAAAGCTGTAACTCTGTGAGATGATTTCACAGAACACAAGGAAGTTTCCCAGAAAGATTCTTTCTCTTTGTTATCGGAGGATATTTACTTTGGCCATATGGTCTTCAAGGGAAACCGAAATATCTGTTCTCAGATTCCACAGAAATAAGGCTAGCAAAGAGATCCACGAAATACAGATGTAACTCTGTGAGATGAATTAACAGAACACTAAGCAGTTTCTCAGAAAGCTTCTTTCCAGATTTCATCTGAGGATATTTCCTTTCTCACCATAGCCCTCTATGGGCCTCCAAATATCACTTTGCCAATTCTACAAGAACTGTCTTAGCGAAAGGCTTCTTGAGGGGAAAGCTGTAACTCTGTGAGATGATTTCACAGAACACAAAGAAGTTTCTCAGAAAGCTTCTTTCTCTTTGTTATCGGAGGATATTTCCTTTGGCCCTATAGTCTTCAAAGGGTGCCGAAATATCTGTTCTCAGATTTCACAGAAATAAGGCTAACAAAGAGATCCACGAAATACAGATGTAACTCTGTGAGTGGCAGTCACACATCACAGAGCAGTTTCTCAGAAAGCTTCTTTCCAGATTTCATCTAAGGATAATTCCTTTTTCACCATAGCCCTCTAAGGGCTTCCAAATATCACTTTGCCAATTCCACAAGAAGTGTCTTAGCGAAAGGCTTCTTGAGGGGAAAGCTGTAACTTTGTGAGATGATTTCACAGAACACTAAGAAGTTTTTCAGAAAGCTTCTTTCTCTTTGTTATCGGATGATATTTCCTTTGGCCCTATAGTCTTCAAAGGGATCCGAAATATCTGTTCTCAGATTCCACAGAAATAAGGCTAGCAAAGAGATCCACGAAATACAGATGTAACTCTGTGAGATGAATTAACAGAACACTAAGCAGTTTCTCAGAAAGCTTCTTTCCAGATTTCATCTGAGGATATTTCCTTTCTCACCATAGCCCTCTATGGGCTTCCAAATATCACTTTGCCAATTCTACGAGTACTGTCTTAGCGAAAGGCTTCTTGAGGGAAAAGCTGTAACTCTGTGAGATAATTTCACAGAACACAAAGAAGTTTCTCAGAAAGCTTCTTTCTCTTTGTTATCGGAGGATATTTCCTTTGGCCCTATAGTCTTCAAAGGGATCCGAAATATCTGTTCACAGATTCCACAGAAATAAGGCTAGCAAAGAGAACCACGAAATACAGATGTAATTCTGTAAGATGAATTAACAGAACACTAAGCAGTTTCTCAGAAAGCTTCTTTCCAGATTTCATCTGAGGATATTTCCTTTTTCACCATAGCCCTCTATGGGCTTCCAAATATCTCTTTGCCAATTCCACAGGGAGTGTCTTAGCGAAAGGCTTCTTGATGGGAAAGCTGTAACTCTGTGAGATGATTTCACAGTATACAAAGAAGTTTCTCAGAAAACTTCTTTCTCTTTGTTAACGGAGGATATTTCCTTTGGCCCTATAGTCTTCAAAGGGATCCGAAATATCTGTTCTCAGATTCCACAGAAATAAGGCTAGCAACGAGATCCACCAAATACAGATGTAACTCTGTGAGATGAATTAACAGAACACTAAGCAGTTTCTCAGAAAGCTTCTTTCCAGATTTCATCTGAGGATATTTCCTTTCTCACCATAGCCCTCTATGGGCCTCCAAATATCACTTTGCCAATTCCACAAGAACTGTCTTAGCGAAAGGCTTCTTGAGGGGAAAGCTGTAACTCAGTGAGATGATTTTACAGAACACAAAGAAGTTTCTCAGAAAACTTCTTTCTCTTTGTTGACGGAGGATATTTCCTTTGGCCATATAGTCTTCAAAGGGATCCGAAATATCTGTTCTCAGATTCCACAGAAATAAGGCTAGCAAAGAGATCCACGAAATACAGATGTAACTCTGTGAGATGAATTAACAGAACACTAAGCAGTTTCTCAGAAAACTTCTTTCCAGATTTCATCTGAGGATATTTCCTTTTTCAGCATAGCCCTCTATGGGCTTCCAAATATCTCTTTGCCAGGTACACAAGAAGTGTCGTAGCGAAAGGCTTCTTGAGGGGAAAGCTGTAACTCTGTGAGATGATTTCACAGAACACAAAGAAGTTTCTCAGAAAGCTTCTTTCTCTTTGTTATCGGAGGATATTTCCTTTGGCCCTATAGTCTTCAAAGGGATCCGAAATATCTGTTCTCAGATTCCACAGAAATAAGGCTAGAAAGGAGATCCACGAAATACAGATGTAACTCTGTGAGATGAATTAACAGAACACTAAGCAGTTTCTCACAAAGCTTCTTTCCAGATTTCATCTGAGGATATTTCCTTTTTCACCATAGCCCTCTAGGGGTTCCAAATATCACTTACCAATTCCACAAGAACTGTCTTAGCGAAAGACTTCTTGAGGGGAAAGCTGTAACTCTGTGAGATGATTTCACAGAACACAAGGAAGTTTCCCAGAAAGATTCTTTCTCTTTGTTATCGGAGGATATTTACTTTGGCCATATGGTCTTCAAGGGAAACCGAAATATCTGTTCTCAGATTCCACAGAAATAAGGCTAGCAAAGAGATCCACGAAATACAGATGTAACTCTGTGAGATGAATTAACAGAACACTAAGCAGTTTCTCAGAAAGCTTCTTTCCAGATTTCATCTGAGGATATTTCCTTTCTCACCATAGCCCTCTATGGGCCTCCAAATATCACTTTGCCAATTCTACAAGAACTGTCTTAGCGAAAGGCTTCTTGAGGGGAAAGCTGTAACTCTGTGAGATGATTTCACAGAACACAAAGAAGTTTCTCAGAAAGCTTCTTTCTCTTTGTTATCGGAGGATATTTCCTTTGGCCCTATAGTCTTCAAAGGGTGCCGAAATATCTGTTCTCAGATTTCACAGAAATAAGGCTAACAAAGAGATCCACGAAATACAGATGTAACTCTGTGAGTGGCAGTCACACATCACAGAGCAGTTTCTCAGAAAGCTTCTTTCCAGATTTCATCTAAGGATAATTCCTTTTTCACCATAGCCCTCTAAGGGCTTCCAAATATCACTTTGCCAATTCCACAAGAAGTGTCTTAGCGAAAGGCTTCTTGAGGGGAAAGCTGTAACTTTGTGAGATGATTTCACAGAACACTAAGAAGTTTTTCAGAAAGCTTCTTTCTCTTTGTTATCGGATGATATTTCCTTTGGCCCTATAGTCTTCAAAGGGATCCGAAATATCTGTTCTCAGATTCCACAGAAATAAGGCTAGCAAAGAGATCCACGAAATACAGATGTAACTCTGTGAGATGAATTAACAGAACACTAAGCAGTTTCTCAGAAAGCTTCTTTCCAGATTTCATCTGAGGATATTTCCTTTCTCACCATAGCCCTCTATGGGCTTCCAAATATCACTTTGCCAATTCTACGAGTACTGTCTTAGCGAAAGGCTTCTTGAGGGAAAAGCTGTAACTCTGTGAGATAATTTCACAGAACACAAAGAAGTTTCTCAGAAAGCTTCTTTCTCTTTGTTATCGGAGGATATTTCCTTTGGCCCTATAGTCTTCAAAGGGATCCGAAATATCTGTTCACAGATTCCACAGAAATAAGGCTAGCAAAGAGAACCACGAAATACAGATGTAATTCTGTAAGATGAATTAACAGAACACTAAGCAGTTTCTCAGAAAGCTTCTTACCAGATTTCATCTGAGGATATTTCCTTTTTCACCATAGCCCTCTATGGGCTTCCAAATATCTCTTTGCCAATTCCACAGGGAGTGTCTTAGCGAAAGGCTTCTTGATGGGAAAGCTGTAACTCTGTGAGATGATTTCACAGTATACAAAGAAGTTTCTCAGAAAACTTCTTTCTCTTTGTTAACGGAGGATATTTCCTTTGGCCCTATAGTCTTCAAAGGGATCCGAAATATCTGTTCTCAGATTCCACAGAAATAAGGCTAGCAAAGAGATCCACCAAATACAGATGTAACTCTGTGAGATGAATTAACAGAACACTAAGCAGTTTCTCAGAAAACTTCTTTCCAGATTTCATCTGAGGATATTTCCTTTTTCACCATAGCCCTCTAAGGGCTTCCAAATATCACTTTGCCAATTCCACAAGAAGTGTCTTAGCGAAAGGCTTCTTGAGGGGAAAGCTAACTCTGTGAGATGATTTCACAGAACACTAAGAAGTTTCTCAGAAAGCTTCTTTCTCTTTGTTATCGGATGATATTTCCTTTGGCCCTATAGTCTTCAAAGGGATCCGAAATATCTGTTCTCAGATTCCACAGAAATAAGGCTAACAAAGAGATCCACGAAATACCGATGTAACTCTTTGAGTGGAGGTCACACATCACAGAACAGTTTCTCAGAAAGCTTCTTTCCAGATTTCATCTGAGCATATTTCCTTTTTCACCATAGCCCTCTAAGGGCTTGCAAATATCACTTTGCCAATTGCACAAGAACTGTCTTAGCGAAAGGCTTCTTGAGGGGAAAGCTGTAACTCCGTGAGATGATTTCACAGAACACAAAGAAGTCTCTCACAAAGCTTCTTTCTCTTTGTTATCGGAGGATATTTCCTTTGGCCCTATAGACTTTAAAGGGATCCGAAATATCTGTTCTCAGATTCCACAGAAATAAGGCTAGCAAAGAGATCCACGAAATACAGATGTAACTCTGTGAGATGAATTAACAGAACACTAAGCAGTTTCTCAGAAAGCTTCTTTCCAGATTTCATCTGATGATACTTCCTTTCTCACCATAGCCCTCTATGGGCCTCCAAATATCACTTTGCCAATTCCACAAGAACTGTCTTAGCGAAAGACTTCTTGAGGGGAAAGCTGTAACTCTGTGAGATGATTTCACAGAACACAAGGAAGTTTCTCAGAAAGCTTCTTTCTCTTTGTTATCGGAGGATATTTCCTTTGGCCCTATAGTCTTCAAGGGAAACCGAAATATCTGTTCTCAGATTCCACAGAAATAAGGCTAGCAAAGAGATCCACGAAATACAGATGTAACTCTGTGAGATGAATTAACAGAACACTAAGCAGTTTCTCAGAAAGCCTCTTTCCAGATTTCATCTGAGGATATTTCCTTTTTCACCATAGCTCTCTATGGGCCTCCAAATATCACTTTGCCAATTCCACCAGAACTGTCTTAGCGAAAGGCTTCTTGAGGGGAAAGCTGTAACTCTGTGAGATGATTTCACAGAACACAAAGAAGTTTCTCAGAAAGCTTCTTTCTCTTTGTTATCGGAGGATATTTACTTTGGCCCTACAGATTTTAAAGGGATCCGAAATATCTGTCCTCAGATTCCACAGAAATAAGGCTAGCAAAGAGATCCACGAAATACAGATGTAACTCTGTGAGATGAACTAACAGAACACTAAGCAGTTTCTCAGAAAGCTTCTTTCCAGATTTCATCTGAGGATATTTCCTTTTTCACCATAGCCCTCTATGGGCTTGCAAATATCACTTTGCCAACTCCACAAGAACTGTCTTAGTGAAAGGCTTCTTGAGGGGAAAGCTGTAACTCTGTGAGATGATTTCACAGAACACAAAGAAGTTTCTCAGAAAGCTTCTTTCTCTTTGTTATCGGAGGATATTTCCTTTGGCTCTCTAGTCTTCAAAAGGATCCGAAATATGTGTTCTCAGATTCCACAGAAATAAGGCAAACAAAGAGATCCACGAAATACAGATGTAACACTGTGAGATGAATTAACAGAAACCTAAGCAGTTTCTCAGAATGCTTCTTTCCAGTTTTCCTCTGAGGATATTTCCTTTTTCACCATAGCCCTCTATGGGCTTCCAAATATCACTTTGCCAATTCCACAAGAAGTGTCTTAGCGAAAGGCTTCTTGAGGGGAAAACTGTAACTCTGTGAGATGATTTCAGAGAACACAAATAAGTTTCTCAGAAAGGTTCTTTCTCTTTGTTATCAGAGGATTTTTCCTTTGGCCCTTAGACTTTAAAGGGATCCGAAATATCTGTTCTCAGATTCCACAGAAATAAGGCTAACAAAGAGATCCACGAAATACAGATGTAACTCGGTGAGATGAATTAAGAGAACACTAAGCAGTCTCTCAGAAAGCTTCTTTCCAGATTTCGTCGGAGGATATTTCCTTTTTCACCATAGCCCTCTATGGGCTTCCAAATATCACTTTGCCAACTCCACAAGAAGTGTGTTAGCGAAAGGCTTCTTGAGGGGAAAGCTGTAACTCTGTGAGATGATTTCACAGAACACTAAGAAGTTTCTCAGAAAGGTTCTTTCTCTTTGTTATCGGAGGATATTTCCTTTGGCCCTATAGTCTTCAAAGGGATCCGAAATATCTGTTCTCAGATTCCACAGAAATAAGGCTAGCAAAGAGATCCACGAAATACAGATGTAACTCTGTGAAATGAATTAACAGAACACTAAGCAGTTTCTCAGAAAGCTTCTTTCCAGTTTTCATCTGAGGATATTTCCTTTTTCACCATAGCCCTCTATGGGCTTCCAAATATCACTTTGCCAATTCCACAAGAAGTGTCTTAGAGAAAGCCTTCTTGAGGGAAAAGCTGTAACTCTGTGAGATGATTTCACAGAACACAAAGAAGTTTCTCAGAAAGCTTCTTTCTCTTTGTTATCGGAGGATATTTCCTTTGGCCCTATAGTCTTCAAAGAGTGCGGAAATATCTGTTCTCAGATTCCACAGAATACGGCTAGCAAAGAGATCCACGAAATACAGATGTAACTCTGTGAGATGAATTAACAGAACACTAAGCAGTTTCTCAGAAAGTTTCTTTCCAGATTTCATCTGAGGATATTTCCTTTTTCACCATAGCCCTCTTTGGGCTTCCAAATATCACTTTGCCAATTCCACAAGAAGAGTCTTAGCGAAAGGCTTCTTGAAGGGAAAGCTGTAACTCTGTGAGAAGATTTCACAGAACACAAAGAAGTTTCTCAGAAAGCTTCTTTCTCTTTGTTATCGGAGGATATTTCCTTTAGCCCTATAGTCTTCAAAGGGATCCGAAATATCTGTTCTCAGATTCCACAGAAATAAGGCTAGCAAAGTGATCCACGAAATACAGATGTAACTCTGTGAGATGAATTAACAGAACACTAAGCAGTTTCTCAGAAAGCTTCTTTCCAGATTTCATCTGAGGATATATCCTTTTTCACCATAGCCCTCTATGGGCTTCCAAGTATCACTTTGCCAATGCCACAAGAACTGTCTTAGCAAAAGGCTTCTTGAGGGGAAAGCTGTAACTCTGTGAGTTGATTTCACAGAACACAAAGAAGTTTATCAGAAAGCTTCTTTCTCTTTGTTATTGGAGGATATTTCCTTTGGCCCTATAGTCTTCAAAGGGATCCGAAATATCTGTTCTCAGATTCCACAGAAATAAGGCTAACAAAGAGATCCACTAAATACAGGTGTAACTCTGTGAGTGGAAGACACACATCACAGAGCAGTTTCTCAGAAAACTTCTTTCCAGATTTCATCTGAGGATATTTCCTTTTTCACCATAGCCCTCTATGGGCTTCCAAATATCACTTTGCCAATTCCACAAGAACTGTCTTAGCGAAAGGCTTCTTGAGGCCAAAGCTGTAACTCTGTGAGATGATTTCACAGAACACAAAGAAGTTTCTCAGAAAGCTTCTTTCTCTTTGTTATCGGAGGATATTTACTTTGGCCCTACAGACTTTAAAGGGATCCGAAATATCTGTCCTCAGATTCCACAGAAAGAAGGCTAGCAAAGAGATCCACGAAATACAGATGTAACTCTGTGAGTGGAAGTCACACATCACAGAGCAGTTTCTCAGAAAGCTTCTTTCCAGATTTCATCTGAGGATATTTCCTTTTTCACCATAGCCCTCTAAGGGCTTCCAAATATCACTTTGCCAATTCCACAAGAAGTGTCTTAGCGAAAGGCTTCTTGAGGGGAAAGCTGTAACTCTGTGAGATGATTTCAGAGTACACAAAGAAGTTTCTCAGAAAGCTTCTTTCTCTTTGTTATCGGTTGATATTTCCTTTGGCCCTCTAGTCTTCAAAAGGATCCGAAATATGTGTTCTCAGATTCCACAGAAATAAGGCTAACAAAGAGATCCACGAAATACAGATGTAACACTGTGAGATGAATTAACAGAACCCTAAGCAGTTTCTCAGAATGCTTCTTTCCAGTTTTCCTCTGAGGATATTTCCTTTTTCACCATAGCCCTCTATGGGCTTCCAAATATCACTTTGCCAATTCCACAAGAAATGTCTTAGCGAAAGGCTTCTTGAGGGGCAAACTGTAACTCTGTGAGATGATTTCACAGAACACAAAGAAGTTTCTCAGAAAGGTTCTTTCTCTTTGTTATCAGAGGATTTTTCCTTTGGCCCTATAGACTTTAAAGGGATCCGAAATATCTGTTCTCAGATTCCACAGAAATAAGGCTAACAAAGAGATCCACGAAATACAGATGTAACTCTGAGTTTAAGTCACACATCACAGCGCAGTTTCTCAGAAAGCTTCTTTCCAGATTTCATCAGAGGATATTTCCTTTTTCACCATAGCCCTCTAAGGGCTTGCAAATATCACTTTGCCAATTCCAAAAGAACTGTCTTAGCAAAGGCTTCTTGAGGGGAAAGCTGTAACTCTGTGAGATGATTTCACAGAACACAAAGAAGTTTCTCATAAAGCTTCTTTCTCTTTGTTATCGGAGGATATTTACTTTGGCCCAATAGTCTTCAAAGGGATCCGAAATATCTGTTTTCAGATTCCACAGAAACAAGGCTAGCAAAGAGATCCACGAAATACAGATGTAATTCTGTGAGATGAATTAACAGAACACTAAGCAGTTTCTCAGAAAGCTTCTTTCCAGATTTCATCTGAGGATATTTCCTTTTTCACCATAGCCCTCTAGAGGTTCCAAATATCACTTTGCCAATTCCACAAGAACAGTCTAAGCGAAAGGCTTCTGGAGGGGAAAGCTGTAACTCTGTGAGCTGATTTCACAGAACACAAGGAAGTGTCTCAGAAGCTTCTTTCTCTTTGTTATCGGAGGATATTTCCTTTGGCCCTATAGTCTTCAAAGGGATCCGAAATATCTGTTCTCAGATTCCACAGAAATAAGGCTAACAAAGAGATCCACGAAATACAGATGTAACTCTGTGAGTGGAAGTCACACATCACAGAGCAGTTTCTCAGAAAACTTCTTTCCAGATTTCATCTGAGGATATTTCCTTTTTCACAATAGCCCTCTAGGGGTTCCAAATATCACTTTGCCAATTCCACAAGAACTGTCTTAGCGAAAGGCTTCTGGAGGGGAAAGCTGTAACTCTGTGAGATGATTTCACAGAACACAAAGAAGTCTCTCAGAAAGCTTCTTTCTCTTTGTTATCGGAGGATATTTCCTTTGGCCCTATAGACTTTAAAGGGATCAGAAATATCTGTTCTCAGATTCCACAGAAATAAGGCTAGCAAAGAGATCCACGAAATACAGATGTAACTCTGTGAGATGAATTAACAGAACACTAAGCAGTTTCTCAGAAAGCTTCTTTCAAGATTTCATCTGATGATAATTCCTTTCTCACCATAGCCCTCTATGGGCCTCCAAATATCACTTTGGCAGTTCCACAAGAACGGTCTTAGCGAAAGGCTTCTTGAGGGGAAAGCTGTAACTCTGTGAGATGATTTCACAGAACACAAAGAAGTTTCTCAGAAAGCTTCTTTCTCTTTGTTATCGGAGGATATTTCCTTTGGCCCTATAGTCTTCAAAGGGATCCGAAATATCTGTTCTCAGATTCCACAGAAATAAGGCTAACAAAGAGATCCACGAAATACAGATGTAACTCTGAGTGGAAGTCACACATCACAGCGCAGTTTCTCAGAAAGCTTCTTTCCAGATTTCATCAGAGGATATTTCCTTTTACACCATAGCCCTCTATGGGCTTGCAAATATCACTTTGCCAATTCCACAAGAACTGTCTTAGCGAAAGGCTTCTTGAGGGGAAAGCTGTAACTCTGTGAGATGATTTCACAGAACACAAAGAAGTTTCTCAGAAAGCTTCTTTCTCTTTGTTATCGGAGGATATTTACTTTGGCCCAATAGTCTTCAAAGGGATCCGAAATATCTGTTCTCAGATTCCACAGAAATAAGGCTAGCAAAGAGATCCACGAAATACAGATGTAACTCTGTGAGATGAATTAACAGAACACTAAGCAGTTTCTCACAAAGCTTCTTTCCAGATTTCATTTGAGGATATTTCCTTTTTCACCATAGCCCTCTAGGGGTTCCAAATATCACTTTGCCAATTCCACAAGAACTGTCTTAGCTAAAGGATTCTTGAGGGGAAAGCTGTAACTCTGTGAGCTGATTTCACAGAACACAAGGAAGTTTCTCAGAAGCTTCTTTCTCTTTGTTATCGGAGGATATTTCCTTTGGCCCTATAGTCTTCAAAGGGATCCGAAATATCTGTGCTCAGATTCCACAGAAATAAGGTTAACAAAGAGATCCACGAAATACATATGTAACTCTGTGAGTGGAAGTCACACATCACAGAGAAGTTTCTCAGAAAGCTTCTTTCCAGATTTCATCTGAGGATATTTCCTTTTTCACCATAGCCCTCTATGGGCTTGCAAATATCACTTTGCCAATTCCACAAGAACTGTCTTAGCGAAAGGCTTCTTAAGGGGAAAGCTGTAACTCTGTGAGATGATTTCACAGAACACAAAGAAGTTTCTCAGAAAGCTTCTTTCTCTTTGTTATCGGAGGATATTTCCTTTGGCCCTATAGTCTTCAAAGGGATCCGAAATATCTGTTCTCAGATTCCACAGAAATAAGGCTAGCAAAGAGATCCACCGAATACAGATGTAACTCTATGAGATGAATTAACAGAACACTAAGCAGTTTCTCAGAAAGATTCTTTCCAGATTTCATCTGAGGATATTTCCTTTTTCACCATAGCCCTCTATGGGCTTCCAAATATCACTTTGCCAATTCCACAAGAACTGTCTTAGCGAAAGGCTTCTTCAGGGGAAAGCTGTAACTCTGTGAGATGATTTCACAGAACACAAAGAAGTTTCTCAGAAAGCTTCTTTCTCTTTGTTATCGGAGGATATATCCTTTGGCCCTATCGTCTTCAAACGGATCCGAAATACCTGTTCTCAGATTCCACAGAAATAAGGCTATCAAAGAGATCCACGAAATACAGCTGTAACTCTGTGAGATGAATTCACAGAACACTAAGCAGCTTCTCAGAAAACTTCTTTCCAGATTTCATCTGAGGATATTTCCTTTTTCACCTTAGCCCTCTATGGGCTTCCAAATATCTCTTTGCCAATACTACAGGGAGTGTCTTAGCGAAAGGCTTCTTGAGGGGAAAGCTGTAACTCTGTGAGATGATTTCACAGATCACAAAGAAGTTTCTCAGAAAGCTTCTTTCTCTTTGTTATCGGAGGATATTTCCTTTGGCCCTATAGTCTTCAAAGGGATCCCAAATATCTGTTCTCGGATTCCACAGAAATAAGGCTAGCAAAGAGATCCACGAAATACAGATGTAACTCTCTGAAGTGAATTAACAGAAAACTAAGCAGTTTCGCAGAAAGCTTCTTTCCAGATTTCATTTGAGGATATTTCCTTTTTCACCATAGCCCTCTAGGGGCTTCCAAATATCACTTTTCCAATTCCACAAGAACTGTCTTAGCGAAAGGCTTCTTGAGGGGAAAGCTGTAACTCTGTGAGATGATTTCACAGAACACAAAGAAGTTTCTCAGAGAGCTTCTTTCTCTTTGTTATCGGAGGATATTTCCTTTGGCCCTATAGACTTTAAAGGGATCCGAAATATCTGTTCTCAGATTCCACAGAAATAAGGCTAGCAAAGAGATCCACGAAATATAGATGTAACACTGTGAGATGAATTAACAGAACACTAAGCAGTTTCTCAGAAAGCTTTTTTCCAGATTTCATCTGAGGATATTTCCTTTTTCACCATAGCCCTCTATGGGCTTGCAAATATCACTTTGCGAATTCCACAAGAACTGTCTTAGCGAATGGCTTCTTGAGGTGAAAGCTGTAACTCTGTGAGATGATTTCACAGAACACAAAGAAGTTTCTCAGAAAGCTTCTTTCTCTTTGTTATCGGAGGATATTTCCTTTGGCCCTATAGTCTTCAAAGGGATCCGAAATATCTGTTCTCAGATTCCACAGAAATAAGGCTAGCAAAGAGATCCACCGAATACAGATGAAACTCTATGAGATGAATTAAGAGAACACTAAGCAGTTTCTCAGAAAGCTTCTTTCCAGATTTCATCTGAGGATATTTCCTTTTTCACCATAGCCCTCTAGGGGCTTCCAAATATCACTTTGCCAATTCCACAAGAACTGTCTTAGCGAAAGGCTTCTTGAGGGGAAAGCTGTAACTCTGTGAGATGATTTCACAGAACACAAAGAAGTTTCTAAGAAAGCTTCTTTCTCTTTGTTATCGGAGGATATTTCTTTTGGCCCTATGGTCTTCAAATGGATCCGAAATATCTGTTCTCAGATTCCACAGAAATAAGGCTTGCAAAGAGATCCACGAAATACAGATGTAACTCTGTGAGATGAATAAACAGAACACTAAGCAGTTTCTCAGAAAGCTTCTTTCCAGATTTCATCTGAGGATATTTCCTTTTTCACCATAGCCCTCTATGGGCTTCCAAATATCACTTTGCCAATTCCACAAGAACTGTCTTAGCGAAAGGCTTCTTGAGGGGAAAGCTGTAACTCTGTGAGATGATTTCACAGAACACCAAGAAGTTTCTCAGAAAGCTTCTTTCTCTTTGTTATCGGAGGATATTTCCTTTGGCCCTATAGTCTTCAAAGGGATCCGAAATATCTGTTCTCAGATTCCACAGAAATAAGGCTAGCAAAGAGATCCACGAAATACAGATGTAACTCTGTGAGATGAATTAACAGAACACTAAGGAGTTTCTCAGAAAGCTTCTTTCCAGATTTCATCTGAGGATATTTCCTTTTTCACCATAGCCCTCTATGGGCTTCCAAATATCACTTTGCCAATTCTACGAGAACTGTCTTAGCGAAAGGCTTCTTGAGGGAAAAGCTGTATCTCTGTGAGATAATTTCACAGAACACAAAGAAGTTTCTCAGAAAGCTTCTTTCTCTTTGTTATCGGAGGATATTTCCTTTGGCCCTATAGACTTTAAAGGAATCCGAAATATCTGTTCTCAGATTCCACAGAAATAAGGCTAGCAAAGAGTTCCACGAAATACAGATGTAACTCTGTGAGATGAATTAACAGAACACTAAGCCGTTTCTCAGAAAGCTTCTTTCCAGATTTCATCTGAGGATATTTCCTTTTTCACCATAGCCCTCTATGGGCTTCCAAATATCTCTTTGCCTTTTCCACGGGGAGTGTCTTAGCGAAAGGCTTCTTGAGGGGAAACCTGTAACTCTGTGAGATGATTTCACAGAACACAAAGTAGTTTCTCAGAAAGCTTCTTTCTCTTTGTTATCGGAGGATATTTCCTTTGGCCCTATAGTCTTCAAAGGGATCCGAAATATCTGTTCTCAGATTCCACAGAAATAAGGCTAGCAAAGAGATCCACGAAATACAGATGTAACTCTGTGAGACGAATTAACAGAACAGTAAGCAGTTTCTCAGAAAGCTTCTTTCCAGATTTCATCTGAGGATATTTCCTTTTTCAACATAGCCCTCTCTGGGCTTCGAAATATCACTTTGCCAACTCCAGAAGAACTGTCTTAGCGAAAGGCTTCTTGAGGGGAAACCTGTAACTCTGTGAGATGATTTCACAGAACACAAAGAAGTTTCTCAGAAAGCTTCTTTCTCTTTGTTATCGGAGGATATTGCCTTTGGCCCTATAGACTTTAAAGGGATCCGAAATATCTGTTCTCAGATTCCACAGAAATAAGGCTAGCAAGGAGATCCACGAAATATAGATGTAACTCTGTGAGATGAATTAACAGAACACTAAGCAGTTTCTCAGAAAGCTTCTTTCCGGATTTCATCTGAGGATATTTCCTTTTTCACCATAGCCCTCTATGGGCTTCCAAATATCTCTTTGCCAATTCCACAGGGAGTGTCTTAGCGAAAGGCTGCTTGAGGGGAAAGCTGTAACTCTGTGACATGATTTCACAGTATACAAAGAAGTTTCTCAGAAATCTTCTTTCTCTTTGTTATCGGAGAATATTTCCTTTGGCCGTATAGTCTTCAAAGGGATCCGAAATATCTGTTCTCAGATTCCACAGAAAGAAGGCTAACAAAGAGATCCACGAGATACAGATGTAACTCTGTGAGATGAATTAACAGAACACTAAGCAATTTCTCAGAAAGCTTCTTTCCAGATTTCATCTGAGGATATTTCCTTTTTCACCATAGCCCTCTATGGGCTTCCAAATATCACTTTGCCAATTACACAAGAACTGTCTTAGCGAAAGGCTTCTTGAGGGGAAAGCTGTAACTCTGTGAGATGATTTCACAGAATACAAAGAAGTTTCTCAGAAAGCTTCTTTCTCTTTGTTATCGGAGGATATTTCCTTTGGCCCTATAGTCTTCAAAGGGATCCGAAATATCTGTTCTCAGATTCCACAGAAATAAAGCTAGCAAAGAGATCCACGAAATATAGACGTAACTCTGTGAGATAAATTAACAGAACACTAAGCAGTTTCTCAGAAAGCTTCTTTCCAAATTTCATCTGAGGATATTTCCTTTTTCACCATAGCCCTCTATGGGCTTCCAAATATCACTTTGCCAATTCCACAAGAACTGTCTTAGCGAAAGGCTTCTTGAGGGGAAAGCTGTAACTCGATGAGGTGATTTCACAGAACACAAAGAAGTTTCTCAGGTAGCTTCTTTCTCTTTGTTATCGGAGGATATTTCCTTTGGCCCTATAGACTTCAAAGGGATCCTAAATATCTGTTCTCAGATTCCACAGAAATAAGGCTAGCAAAGAGATCCACGAAATACAGATGTAACTCTGTGAGATGAATTAACAGAACACTAAGCAGTTTCTCAGAAAGCTTCTTTCAGGTTTCATCTGAGGATATTTCCTTTTTCACCTTAGCCCTCTATGGGCTTCCAAATATCACTTTGCCAATTCCACAAGAACTGTCTTAGCGAAAGGCTTCTTGAGGGGAAAGCTGTAACTCTGTGAGATGATTTCACAGAACACAAAGAAGTTTCCGAGAAAGCTTCTTTCTCTTTGTTATCGGAGGATATTTCCTTTGGCCCTATAGACTTTAAAGGGATCCGTAATATCTGTTCTCAGATTCCACAGAAATAAGGCTAGCTAAGAGATCCACGAAATATAGATGTAACTCTGTGAGATGAATTAACAGAACACTAAGCAGTTTCTCAGAAAGCTTCTTTCCAGATTTCATCTGAGGATATTTCCTTTCTCACCATAGCCCTCTATGGGCTTCAAATATCACTTTGCCAATTCTACGAGAACTGTCTTAGCGAAAGGCTTCTTGAGGGAAAAGCTGTAACTCTGTGAGATAATTTCACAGAACACAAAGAAGTTTCTCAGAAAGCTTCTTTCTCTTTGTTATCGGAGGATATTTCCTTTGGCCCTATAGTCTTCAAAGGGATCCGAAATATCTGTTCACAGATTCCACAGAAATAAGGCTAGCAAAGAGAACCACGAAATACAGATGTAATTCTGTAAGATGAATTAACAGAATATTAAGCAGTTTCTCAGAAAGCTTCTTTCCAGATTTCATCTGAGGATATTTCCTTTTTCACCATAGCCCTCTATGTGCTTCCAAATATCTCTTTGCCAATTCCACAGGGAGTGTCTTAGCGAAAGGCTTCTTGAGGGGAAAGCTGTAACTCTGTGAGATGATTTCACAGTATACAAAGAAGTTTCTCAGAAAACTTCTTTCTCTTTGTTAACGGAGGATAATTCCTTTGGCCCTATAGTCTTCAAAGGGATCCGAAATATCTGTTCTCAGATTCCACAGAAATAAGGCTAGCAAAGAGATCCACGAAATACAGATGTAACTCTGTGAGATGAATTAACAAAACACTAAGCAGTTTCTCAGAAAACTTCTTTCCAGATTTCATCTGAGGATATTTCCTTTTTCACCATAGCCCTCTATGGGCTTCCAAATATCTCTTTGCCAGATACACAAGAAGTGTCGAAGCGAAAGGCTTCTTGAGGGGAAAGCTGTAACTCTGTGAGATGATTTCACAGAACACAAAGAAGTTTCTCAGAAAGCTTCTTTCTCTTTGTTATCGGAGGATATTGCCTTTGGCCCTATAGACTTTAAAGGGATCCGAAATATCTGTTCTCAGATTCCACAGAAATAAGGCTAGCAAGGAGATCCACGAAATATAGATGTAACTCTGTGAGATGAATTAACAGAACACTAAGCAGTTTCTCAGAAAGCTTCTTTCCAGATTTCATCTGAGGATATTTCCTTTTTCACCATAGCCCTCTATGGCCTTCCAATTATCTCTTTGCCAATTCCACAGGGAGTGTCTTAGCGAAAGGCTTCTTGAAGGGAAAGCTGTAACTCTGTGACATGATATCACAGTATACAAAGAAGTTTCTCAGAAAACTTCTTTCTCTTTGTTATCGGAGAATATTTCCTTTGGCCGTATAGTCTTCAAAGGGATCCGAAATATCTGTTCTCAGATTCCACAGAAATAAGGCTAGCAAAGAGATCCACGAAATACAGATGTAACTCTGTGACATGAATTAACAGAACACTAAGCAATTTCTCAGAAAGCTTCTTTCCAGATTTCATCTGAGGATATTTCCTTTTTCACCATAGCCCTCTATGGGCTTCCAAATATCACTTTGCCAATTACACAAGAACTGTCTTAGCGAAAGGCTTCTTGAGGGGAAAGCTGTAACTCTGTGAGATGATTTCACAGAATACACAGAAGTTTCTCAGAAAGCTTCTTTCTCTTTGTTATCGGAGGATATTTCCTTTGCCCTATAGTCTTCAAAGGGATCCGAAATATCTGTTCTCAGATTCCACAGAAATAAAGCTAGCAAAGAGATCCACGAAATATAGACGTAACTCTGTGAGATAAATTAACAGAACACTAAGCAGTTTCTCAGAAGGCTTCTTTCCAAATTTCATCTGAGGATATTTCCTTTTTCACCATAGCCCTCTATGGGCTTCCAAATATCACTTTGCCAATTCCACAAGAACTGTCTTAGCGAAAGGCTTCTTGAGGGGAAAGCTGTAACTCTGTGAGATGATTTCACAGAACACCAAGAAGTTTCTCAGAAAGCTTCTTTCTCTTTGTTATCGGAGGATATCTCCTTTGGCCCTATAGTATTCAAAGGAATCCGAAATATGTGTTCTCAGATTCCACAGAAATAAGGCTAGCAAAGAATTCCACGAAATACAGATGTAACTCTGTGAGATGAATTAACAGAACACTAACCCGTTTCTCAGAAAGCTTCTTTCCAGATTTCATCTGAGGATATTTCCTTTTTCACCATAGCCCTCTATGGGTTTCCAAATATCTCTTTGCCTATTCCACGGGGAGTGTCTTAGCGAAAGGCTTCTTGAGGGGAAACCTGTAACTCTGTGAGATGATTTCACAGAACACAAAGTAGTTTCTCAGAAAGCTTCTTTCTCTTTGTTATCGGAGGATATTTCCTTTGGCCCTATAGTCTTCAAAGGGATCCGAAATATCTGTTCTCAGATTCCACAGAAATAAGGCTTGCAAAGAGATCCACGAAATACAGATGTAACTCTGTGAGGCGAATTAACAGAACAGTAAGCAGTTTCTCAGAAAGCTTCTTTCCAGATTTCATCTGAGGATATTTCCTTTTTCAACATAGCCCTCTCTGGGCTTCGAAATATCACTTTGCCAACTCCAGAAGAACTGTCTTAGCGAAAGCTTCTTGAGGGGAAACCTGTAACTCTGTGAGATGATTTCACAGAACACAAAGAAGTTTCTCAGAAAGCTTCTTTCTCTTTGTTATCGGAGGATATTGCCTTTGGCCCTATAGACTTTAAAGGGATCCGAAATATCTGTTCTCAGATTCCACAGAAATAAGGCTAGCAAGGAGATCCACGAAATATAGATGTAACTCTGTGAGATGAATTAACAGAACACTAAGCAGTTTCTCAGAAAGCTTCTTTCCAGATTTCATCTGAGGATATTTCCTTTCTCACCATAGCCCTCTATGGGCTTCGAAATATCACATTGCCAATTCTACGAGAACTGTCTTAGCGAAAGGCTTCTTGAGGGAAAAGCTGTAACTCTGTGAGATAATTTCACAGAACACAAAGAAGTTTCTCAGAAAGCTTCTTTCTCTTTGTTATCGGAGGATATTTCCTTTGGCCCTATAGTCTTCAAAGTTATCCGAAATATCTGTTCACAGATTCCACAGAAATAAGGCTAGCAAAGAGAACCACGAAATACAGATGTAATTCTGTAAGATGAATTAACAGAACACTAAGCAGTTTCTCAGAAAGCTTCTTTCCAGATTTCATCTGAGGATATTTCCTTTTTCACCATAGCCCTCTATGTGCTTCCAAATATCTCTTTGCCAATTCCACAGGGAGTGTCTTAGCGAAAGGCTTCTTGAGGGGAAAGCTGTAACTCTGTGAGATGATTTCACAGTATACAAAGAAGTTTCTCAGAAAACTTCTTTCTCTTTGTTAACGGAGGATATTTCCTTTGGCCCTATAGTCTTCAAAGGGATCCGAAATATCTGTTCTCAGATTCCACAGAAATAAGGCTAGCAAAGAGATCCACGAAATACAGATGTAACTCTGTGAGATGAATTAACAAAACACTAAGCAGTTTCTCAGAAAACTTCTTTCCAGATTTCATCTGAGGATATTTCCTTTTTCACCATAGCCCTCTATGGGCTTCCAAATATCTCTTTGCCAGATACACAAGAAGTGTCGTAGCGAAAGGCTTCTTGAGGGGAAAGCTGTAACTCTGTGAGATGATTTCACAGAACACAAAGAAGTTTCTCAGAAAGCTTCTTTCTCTTTGTTATCGGAGGATATTTCCTTTGGCCCTATAGTCTTCAAAGGGATCCGAAATATCTGTTCTCAGATTCCACAGAAATAAGGCTAGAAAGGAGATCCACGAAATACAGATGTAACTCTGTGAGATGAATTAACAGAACACTAAGCAGTTTCTCAGAAAGCTTCTTTCCAGATTTCATCTGAGGATATTTCCTTTTTCACCATAGCCCTCTAGGGGTTCCAAATATCACTTACCAATTCCACAAGAAGTGTCTTAGCGAAAGGCTTCTTGAGGGGAAAGCTGTAACTCTGTGAGATGATTTCACAGAACACAAGGAAGTATCCCAGAAAGATTCTTTCTCTTTGTTATCGGAGGATATTTACTTTGGCCATATGGTCTTCGAGGGAAACCGAAATATCTGTTCTCAGATTCCACAGAAATAAGGCTAGCAAAGAGATCCACGAAATACAGATGTAACTCTGTGAGATGAATTAACAGAACACTAAGCAGTTTCTCAGAAAGCTTCTTTCCAGATTTCATCTGAGGATATTTCCTTTCTCACCATAGCCCTCTATGGGCCTCCAAATATCACTTTGCCAATTCTACAAGAACTGTCTTAGCGATAGGCTTCTTGAGGGGAAAGCTGTAACTCTGTGAGATGATTTCACAGAACACAAAGAAGTTTCTCAGAAAGCTTCTTTCCCTTTGTTATCGGAGGATGTTTCCTTTGGCTCTATAGTCTTCAAAGGGATCCGAAATATCTGTTCTCAGATTCCACAGAAATAAGGCTAACAAAGAGATCCACGAAATACAGATGTAACTCTGTGAGTGGAAGTCACACATCACAGAGCATTTTCTCAGAAATCTTCTTTCCAGATTTCATCTAAGGATATTTCCTTTTTCACCATAGCCCTCTAAGGGCTTCCAAATATCACTTTGCCAATTCCACAAGAAGTGTCTTAGCGAAAGGCTTCTTGAGGGGAAAGCTGTAACTCTGTGAGATGATTTCACAGAACACTAAGAAGTTTCTCAGAAAGCTTCTTTCTCTTTGTTATCTGATGATATTTCCTTTGGCCCTATAGTCTTCAAAGGGATCCGAAATATCTGTTCTCAGATTCCACAGAAATAAGGCTAACAAAGAGATCCACGAAATACCGATGTAACTCTGTGAGTGGAGGTCACACATCACAGAACAGTTTCTCAGAAAGCTTCTTTCCAGATTTCATCTGAGCATATTTCCTTTTTCACCATAGCCCTCTAAGGGCTTGCAAATATCACTTTGCCAATTGCACAAGAACTGTCTTAGCGAAAGGCTTCTTGAGGGGAAAGCTGTAACTCTGTGAGATGATTTCACAGAACACAAAGAAGTCTCTCACAAAGCTTCTTTCTCTTTGTTATCGGAGGATATTTCCTTTGGCCCTATAGACTTTAAAGGGATCCGAAATATCTGTTCTCAGATTCCACAGAAATAAGGCTAGCAAAGAGATCCACGAAATACAGATGTAACTCTGTGAGATGAATTAACAGAACACTAAGCAGTTTCTCAGAAAGCTTCTTTCCAGATTTCATCAGATGATACTTCCTTTCTCACCATAGCCCTCTATGGGCCTCCAAATATCACTTTGCCAATTCCACAAGAACTGTCTTAGCGAAAGACTTCTTGAGGGGAAAGCTGTAACTCCGTGAGATGATTTCACAGAACACAAGGAAGTTTCTCAGAAAGTTTCTTTCTCTTTGTTATCGGAGGATATTTCCTTTGGCCCTATAGTCTTCAAGGGAAACCGAAATATCTGTTCTCAGATTCCACAGAAATAAGGCTAGCAAAGAGATCCACGAAATACAGATGTAACACTGTGAGATGAATTAACAGAACCCTAAGCAGTTTCTCAGAATGCTTCTTTCCAGTTTTCCTCTGAGGATATTTCCTTTTTCACCATAGCCCTCTATGGGCTTCCAAATATCACTTTGCCAATTCCACAAGAAGTGTCTTAGCGAAAGGCTTCTTGAGGGGAAAACTGTAACTCTGTGAGATGATTTCAGAGAACACAAAGAAGTTTCTCAGAAATGTTCTTTCTCTTTGTTATCAGAGGATTTTTCCTTTGGCCCTATAGACTTTAAAGGGATCCGAAATATCTGTTCTCAGATTCCACAGAAATAAGGCTAACAAAGAGATCCACGAAATACAGATGTAACTCGGTGAGATGAATTAAGAGAACACTAAGCAGTCTCTCAGAAAGCTTCTTTCCAGATTTCGTCGGAGGATATTTCCTTTTTCACCATAGCCCTCTATGGGCTTCCAAATATCACTTTGCCAACTCCACAAGAAGTGTGTTAGCGAAAGGCTTCTTGAGGGGAAAGCTGTAACTCTGTGAAATGATTTCACAGAACACAAAGAAGTTTCTCAGAAAGGTTCTTTCTCTTTGTTATCGGAGGATATTTCCTTTGGCCCTATAGTCTTCAAAGGGATCCGAAATATCTGTTCTCAGATTCCACAGAAATAAGGCTAGCAAAGAGATCCACGAAATACAGATGTAACTCTGTGAGATGAATTAACAGAACACTAAGCAGTTTCTCAGAAAGCTTCTTTCCAGATTTCATCTGAGGATATTTCCTTTTTCACCATAGCCCTCTATGGGCTTCCAAATATCACTTTGCCAATTCCACAAGAAGTGTCTTAGAGAAAGGCTTCTTGAGGGGAAAGCTGTAACTCTGTGAGATGATTTCACAGAACACAAAGAAGTTTCTCAGAAAGCTTCTTTCTCTTTGTTATCGGAGGATATTTCCTTTGGCTCTCTAGTCTTCAAAAGGATCCGAAATATGTGTTCTGAGATTCCACAGAAATAAGGCTAACAAAGAGATCCACGAAATACAGATGTAACACTGTGAGATGAATTAACAGAACCCTAAGCAGTTTCTCAGAATGCTTCTTTCCAGTTTTCCTCTGAGGATATTTCCTTTTTCACCATAGACCTCTATGGGCTTCCAAATATCACTTTGCCAATTCCACAAGAAGTGTCTTAGCGAAAGGCTTCTTGAGGGGAAAACTGTAACTCTGTGAGATGATTTCAGAGAACAAAAAGAAGTTTCTCAGAAAGGTTCTTTCTCTTTGTTATCAGAGGATTTTTCCTTTGGCCCTATAGACTTTAAAGGGATCCGAAATATCTGTTCTCAGATTCCACAGAAATAAGGCTAACAAAGAGATCCACGAAATACAGATGTAACTCGGTGAGATGAATTAAGAGAACACTAAGCAGTTTCTCAGAAAGCTTCTTTCCAGTTTTCATCTGAGGATATTTCCTTTTTCACCATAGCCCTCTATGGGCTTCCAAATATCACTTTGCCAATTCCACAAGAAGTGTCTTAGAGAAAGGCTTCTTGAGGGGAAAGCTGTAACTCTGTGAGATGATTTCACAGAACACAAAGAAGTTTCTCAGAAAGCTTCTTTCTCTTTGTTATCGGAGGATATTTCCTTTGGCCCTATAGTCTTCAAAGAGTGCAGAAATATCTGTTCTCAGATTCCACAGAATATGGCTAGCAAAGAGATCCACGAAATACAGATGTAACTCTGTGAGATGAATTAACAGAACACTAAGCAGTTTCTCAGAAAGTTTCTTTCCAGATTTCATCTGAGGATATTTCCTTTTTCACCATAGCCCTCTTTGGGCTTCCAAATATCACTTTGCCAATTCCACAAGAAGTGTCTTAGCGAAAGGCTTCTTGAAGGGAAAGCTGTAACTCTGTGAGATGATTTCACAGAACACAAAGAAGTTTCTCAGAAAGCTTCTTTCTCTTTGTTATCGGAGGATATTTCCTTTGGCCCTATAGTCTTCAAAGGGATCCGAAATATCTGTTCTCAGATTCCACAGAAATAAGGCTAGCAAAGTGATCCACGAAATACAGATGTAACTCTGTGAGATGAATTAACAGAACACTAAGCAGTTTCTCAGAAAGCTTCTTTCCAGATTTCATCTGAGGATATATCCTTTTTCACCATAGCCCTCTATGGGCTTCCAAATATCACTTTGCCAATGCCACAAGAACTGTCTTAGCAAAAGGCTTCTTGAGGGGAAAGCTGTAACTCTGTGAGTTGATTTCACAGAACACAAAGAAGTTTATCAGAAAGCTTCTTTCTCTTTGTTATAGGAGGATATTTCCTTTGGCCCTATAGTCTTCAAAGGGATCCGAAATATCTGTTCTCAGATTCCACAGAAATAAGGCTAACAAAGAGATCCACGAAATACAGGTGTAACTCTGTGAGTGGAAGTCACACATCACAGAGCAGTTTCTCAGAAAACTTCTTTCCAGATTTCATCTGAGGATATTTCCTTTTTCACCATAGCCCTCTATGGGCTTCCAAATATCACTTTGCCAATTCCACAAGAACTGTCTTAGCGAAAGGCTTCTTGAGGTCAAAGCTGTAACTCTGTGAGATGATTTCACAGAACACAAAGAAGTTTCTCAGAAAGCTTCTTTCTCTTTTTTATCGGAGGATATTTACTTTGGCCCTACAGACTTTAAAGGGATCCGAAATATCTGTCCTCAGATTCCACAGAAAGAAGGCTAGCAAAGAGATCCACGAAATACAGATGTAACTCTGTGAGTGGAAGTCACACATCACAGAGCAGTTTCTCAGAAAGCTTCTTTCCAGATTTCATCTGAGGATATTTCCTTTTTCACCATAGCCCTCTAAGGGCTTCCAAATATCACTTTGCCAATTCCACAAGAAGTGTCTTAGCGAAAGGCTTCTTGAGGGGAAAGCTGTAACTCTGTGAGATGATTTCAGAGTACACAAAGAAGTTTCTCAGAAAGCTTCTTTCTCTTTGTTATCGGAGGATATTTCCTTTGGCCCTATAGTCTTCAAAGGGATCCGAAATATCTGTTCTCAGATTCCACAGAAATAAGGCTAGCAAAGAGATCCACGAAATACAGATGTAACTCTGTGAGATGAATTAACAGAACACTAAGCAATTTCTCAGAAAGCTTCTTTCCAGATTTCATCAGATGATACTTCCTTTCTCACCATAGCCCTCTATGGGCCTCCAAATATCACTTTGCCAATTCCACAAGAACTGTCTTAGCGAAAGACTTCTTGAGGGGAAAGCTGTAACTCTGTGAGATGATTTCACAGAACACAAGGAAGTTTCTCAGAAAGCTTCTTTCTCTTTGTTATCGGAGGATATTTCCTTTGGCCCTATAGTCTTCAAGGGAAACCGAAATATCTGTTCTCAGATTCCACAGAAATAAGGCTAGCAAAGAGATCCACGAAATACAGATGTAACTCTGTGAGATGAATTAACAGAACACTAAGCAGTTTCTCAGAAAGCCTCTTTCCAGATTTCATCTGAGGATATTTCCTTTTTCACCATAGCCCTCTAGGGGCCTCCAAATATCACTTTGCCAATTCCACAAGAACTGTCTTAGCGAAAGGCTTCTTGAGGGGAAAGCTGTAACTCTGTGAGATGATTTCACAGAACACAAAGAAGTTTCTCAGAAAGCTTCTTTCTCTTTGTTATCGGAGGATATTTACTTTGGCCCTATAGTCTTCAAAGGGATCCGAAATATCTGTTCTCAGATTCCACAGAAATAAGCCGAGCAAAGATATCCACGAAATACAGATGTAACTCTGTGAGTGGAAGTCACACATCACAGAGCAGTTTCTCAGAAAGCTTATTTCCAGATTTCATCTGAGGATATTTCTTTTTTCATCATAGCCCTCTATGGGCTTCCAAATATCACTTTGCCAATTCCACAAGAACTGTCTTAGCGAAAGGATTCTTGAGGGGAAAGCTGTAACTCTGTGAGATGATTTCACAGAACACAAAGAAGTTTTTCAGATAGCTTCTTTCTCTTTTTAATCGGAGGATTTTTCCTTTGGCCCTATAGTCGTAAAGATATCCGAAATATCTGTTCTCAGATTCCAAAGAATTAAGGCTAGCAAAGAGATCCAGGAAATACTGTTGTAAGTCTGTGAGATGAATTAACAGATCGCTAAGCAGTTTCTCAGAAAGCTTCTTTCCAGATTTCATCTGAGGATATTTCCTTTTTCACCATAGCCCTCTATGTGCTTCCAAATATCACTTTGCCAATTCCACAAGAACTGTCTTAGCGAAAGGCTTCTTGAGGGGAAAGCTGTAACTCTGTGAGATGATTTCACAGAACACAAAGAAGTTTCTCAGAAAGCTTCTTTCTCTTTGTTATCGGAGGATACTTCCTTTGGCTCTATAGTCTTCAAAGGGATCGGAAATATCTGTTCTCAGATTCCACAGAAATAAGGCTAGCAAAGAGATCCACGAAATACAGATATAACTCTGTGAGATGAATTAACAGAACACTAAGCAGTTTCTCAGAAAGCTTCTTTGCAGATTTCATCTGAGGATATTTCCTTTTTCACTATAGACCTCTATGGGCTTCCAAATATCACTTTGCCAATTCCACAAGAACTGTCTTAGCGAAAGGCTTCTTGAGGGGAAAGGTGTAACTCTGTGAGATGATTTCACATAACACAAAGAAGTTTCTCAGAAAGCTTCTTTCTCTTTGTTATCGGAGGATATTTCCTTTGGCCCTATAGTGTTCAAAGGGATCCGAAATATCTGTTCTTAGATTCCACAGAAATAAGGCTACCCTAGAGATTCACGCAATACAGATTTAACTCTGTGAGTTGAATTAAAGGAAAACTAAGCTGTTTCTCAGAAAGCTTCTTTCCAGATTTCATAGGAGGATATTTCCTTTTTCACCATAGCCCTCTATGGGCTTCCAAATATCACTTTGCCAATTCCACAAGAAGTGTCTTAGCGAAAGGCTTCTTGAGGGGAAAGCTGTAACTCTGTGAGATGATTTCACAGAACACAAAGAAGTTTCTCAGAAAGCTTCTTTCTCTTTGTTCTCGGAGGATATTTCCTTTGGCCCTATAGTCTTCAAAGGGATCCGAAATGTCCGTTCTCAGATTCCACAGAAATAAGGCTAGTAAAGAGATCCACGAAATACAGATGTATCTCGTTGAGATGAATTAACAGAACCCTAAGCAGTTTCTCAGAAAGCTTCTTTCCAGATTTCGTGGGAGGATATTTCCTTTTTCACCGTAGCCCTCTATGGGCTCCAAATATCACTTTGCCGATTCCACAAAAACTGTCTTAGGGAAAGTCTTCTTGAGGGGAAAGCTGTAACTCTGTGAGATGATTTCACAGAACACTAAGAAGTTTCTAAGAAAGCTTCTTTCTCTATGTTATCGGAGGATATTTCCTTTGGCCTTATAGTCTTCAAAGGGATCCGAAATATCTGTTCTCAGATTCCACAGAAATAAGGCTAGTAAAGAGATCCACGAAATACTGATATAACTCTGTGAAATGAATTAACAGAACACTAAGCAGTTTCTCAGAAAGCTTCTTTCCAGATTTCATCTGAGGATATTTCCTTCTTCACCATAGCCCTTTATGGGCTTCCAAATATCACTTTGCCAATTCCACAAGAACTGTCTTAGCGAAAGGCTTCTTGAGGGGAAAGCTGTAACTCTGTGAGATGCTTTCACAGAACACAAAGAAGTTTATCAGAAAGCTTCTTTCTCTTTGTTTTCGGAGGATATTTCCCTAGGCCCTATTGTCTTCAAAGGGATCCGAAATATCTGTTCTCAGATTCCACAGAAATAAGGCTACCCAAAAGATCCACGCAATGTAGATGTAACTCTGTGAGATTAATTAGCAGAACACTAAGCAGTTTCTCAGAAGGCTTCTTTCCAGATTTCATCTGAGGATATTTCCTTTTTCACCATAGCCCTCTATGAGCTTCCAAATATCACTTTGCCAATTCCACAAGAACTGTCTTAGCGAAAAGCTTCTTGAGGGGAAGCTGTAACTCTTTGAGATGATTTCACAGAACACAAAGAAGTTTCTCAGAGAGCTTCTTTCTCGTTGTTATCAGAGGATATTTCCTTTGGCCCTATAGTCTTCAAAGGGATCCGAAATATCTTTTCTCAGATTCCACAGAAATAAGGCTAGCAAAGAGATCCACGAAATACAGATGTAACTCTGTGAGAGGAATTAACAGAACACTAAGCAGTTTCTCAGAAAGCTTCTTTCCAGATTTCATCTGAGGATATTTCCTTTTTCACCATAGCCCTCTATGGGTTTCCAAATATCACTTTGCCAATTCCACAAAAACTGTCTTAGCGAAAGGCTTCTTGAGGGGAAAGCTGTAACTCTGTGAGATGATTTCACAGAACACAAAGAAGTTTCTCAGAAAGCTTCTTTCTCTTTGTTACCGTAGGATATTTCCTTTGTCCCTATAGTCTTCAAAGGGATCCGAAATATCTGTTCTCAGATTCCACAGAAATAAGCCGAGCAAAGATATCCACGAAATACAGATGTAACTCTGTGAGTGGAAGTCACACATCACAGAGCAGTTTCTCAGAAACCTTCTTTCCAGATTTCATCTGTGGATATTGCTTTTTTCAACCTAGCCCTCTATGGGCTTCCAAATATCACTTTGCCAATTCCACAAGAACTGTCTTAGCGGAAGGATTCTTGAGGGGAAAGCTGTAACGCTGTGAGATGATTTCACAGAACATAAAGAAGTTTTTCAGAAAGCTTCTTTCTCTTTTTTATCGGAGGATATTTCCTTTGGCCCTATAGTCTTAAAGATATCTGAAATATCTGTTCTCAGATTCCACAGAAATAAGGCTAGCAAAGAGATCCAGGAAATACTGTTGTAAGTCTGTGAGATGAATTAACAGAACGCTAAGCAGTTTCTCAGAAAGCTTCTTTCCAGATTTCATCCGTGGATATTTCCTTTTTCACAATAGCCCTCTATGGGCATCCAAATATCACTTTGCCAATTCCACAAGAACTGTCTTAGCGAAAGGCTTCTTGAGGGGAAAGCTGTAACTCTGTGAGATGATTTCACAGAACACAACGAAGTTTCTCAGAAAGCTTCTTTCTCTTTGTTATCGGAGGATATTTCCTTTGGCCCTATAGTCTTCAAAGGGATCCGAAATATCTGTTCTCAGATTCCACAGAAATAAGCCGAGCAAAGATATCCACGAAATACAGATGTAACTCTGTGAGTGGAAGTCACACAACACAGAGCAGTTTCTCAGAAAGCGTATTTCCAGATTTCATCTGAGGATATTTCCTTTTTCACCATAGCCCTCTATGGGCTTCCAAATATCACTTTGAAAATTCCACAAGAAGTGTCTTAGCGAACGGCTTCTTGAGGGGAAAGCTGTAACTCTGTGAGATGATTTCACAGATCACAAAGAAGTTTCTCAGAAAGCTTCTTTCTCTTTGTTATCAGAGGATATTTCCTTTGACCCTATAGATTTTAAAGGGATCCGAAATATCTGTTCTCAGATTCCACAGAAATAAGGCTAGAAAAGAGATGTACGAAATACAGATGTAAATCTGTGATTGGAAGTCACACATCACAGAGCAGTTTCTCAGAAACCTTCTTTCCAGATTTCATCTGTGGATATTGCTTTTTTCAACATAGCCCTCTATGGGCTTCCAAATATCACTTTGCCAATTCCACAAGAACTGTCTTAGCGGAAGGATTCTTGAGGGGAAAGCTGTAACTCTGTGAGATGATTTCACAGAACACAAAGAAGTTTTTCAGAAAGCTTCTTTCTCTTTTTTATCGGAGGATATTTCCTTTGGCCCTATAGTCTTAAAGATATCCGAAATATCTGTTCTCAGATTCCACAGAAATAAGGCTAGCAAAGAGATCCAGGAAATACTGTTGTAAGTCTGTGAGATGAATTAACAGATCGCTAAGCAGTTTCTCAGAAAGCTTCTTTCCAGATTTCATCCGTGGATATTTCCTTTTTCACAATAGCCCTCTATGGGCATCCAAATATCACTTTGCCAATTCCACAAGAACTGTCTTAGCGAAAGGCTTCTTGAGGGGAAAGCTGTAACTCTGTGAGATGATTTCACAGAACACAACGAAGTTTCTCAGAAAGCTTCTTTCTCTTTGTTATCGGAGGATATTTCCTTTGGCCCTATAGTCTTCAAAGGGATCCGAAATATCTGTTCTCAGATTCCACAGAAATAAGCCGAGCAATGATATCCACGAAATACAGATGTAACTCTGTGAGTGGAAGTGACACAACACAGAGCAGTTTCTCAGAAAGGGTCTTTCCAGATGTCATCTGAGGATATTTCCTTTTTCACCATAGCCCTCTATGGGCTTCCAAATATCACTTTGAAAATTCCACAGGAAGTGTCTCAGCGAACGGCTTCTTGAGGGGAAAGCTGTATCTCTGTGAGATGATTTCACAGATCACAAAGAAGTTTCTCAGAAAGCTTCTTTCTCTTTGTTATCGGAGGATATTTCCTTTGGCCCTATAGAGTTTAAAGGGATCCGAAATATCTGTTCTCAGATTCCACAGAAATAAGGCTAGCAAAGAGATCCACGAAATACAGATGTAACTCTGTGAGTGGAAGTCACACATCACAGAGCAGTTTCTCAGAAAGCTTCTTTCCAGATTTTATCTGTGGATATTTCTTTTTTCATCATAGCCCTCTATGGGCTTCCAAATATCACTTTGCCAATTCCACAAGAACTGTCTTAGCGAAAGGATTCTTGAGGGGAAAGCTGTAACTCTGTGAGATGATTTCACAGAACACAAAGAAGTTTTTCAGAAAGCTTCTTTCTCTTTTTTATCGGAGGATATTTCCTTTGGCCCTATAGTCTTAAAGATATCCGAAATATCTGTTCTCAGATTCCACAGAAATAAGGCTAGCAAAGAGATCCAGGAAATACTGTTGTAAGTCTGTGAGATGAATTAACAGATCGCTAAGCAGTTTCTCAGGAAGCTTCTTTCCAGATTTCATCTGAGGATATTTCCTTTTTCACCATAGCCCTCTATGGGCTTCCAAATATCACTTTGCCGATTCCACAAAAACTGTCTTAGGGAAAGGCTTCTTGAGGGGAAAGCTGTAACTCTGTGAGATGATTTCACACAACACAAAGAAGTTTCTCAGAAAGCTTCTTTCTCTATGTTATCGTAGGATATATCCTTTGGCCCTATAGTCTTCAAAGGGATCCGAAATATCTGTTCTCAGATTCCACAGAAATAAGGCTAGCAAAGAGATCCACGAAATACTGATATAACTCTGTGAGATGAATTAACAGAACACTAAGCAGTTTCTCAGAAAGCTTCTTTCCAGATTTCATCTGAGGATATTTCCTTTTTCACCATAGCCCTCTATGTGCTTCCAAATATCACTTTTCCAATTCCACAAGAACTGTCTTAGCGAAAGGCTTCTTGAGGGGAAAGCTGTAACTCTGTGAGATGATTTCACAGAACACAAAGAAGTTTCTCAGAAAGCTTCTTTCTCTATGTTATGGGAGGATATTTCCTTTGGCCTTATAGTCTTCAAAGGGATCCGAAATATCTGTTCTCAGATACCACAGAAATAAGGCTAGCAAAGAGATCCACGAAATACTGATATAACTCTGTGAAATGAATTAACAGAACACTAAGCAGTTTCTCAGAAAGCTTCTTTCCAGATTTCATCTGAGGATATTTCCTTTTTCACCATAGCCCTCTATGGGCTTCCAAATATCACTTTGCCAATTCCACAAGAACTGTCTTAGGGAAAGGCTTCTTGAGGGGAAAGCTGTAACTCTGTGAGATGATTTCAGAGAACACAGAGAAGTTTCTCAGAAAGCTTCTTTCTCTTTGTTATTGGAGGATATTTCCTTTGGCCCTATAGCCTTCAAAGGGATCCGAAATATCTGTTCTCAGATTCCACAGAAATAAGGCTAGCAAAGAGATCCACGAAATACAGATATAACTCTGTGAGATGAATTAACAGAACACTAAGCAGTTTCTCAGAAATCTTCTTTCCCGATGTCGTCGGAGGATATTTCCTTTTTCACCGTAGCCCTCTATGGGCTCCATATATCACTTTCCCGATTCCACAAGAACTGTCTTAGGGAAAGGCTTCTTGAGGGGAAAGCTGTAACTCTGTGAGATGATTTCACAGAACACAAAGAGGTTTCTCAGAAAGCTTCTTTCTCTTTTTTATCGGAGGATATTTCCTTTGGCCCTATAGTCTTCAAAGGGATCCGAAATATCTGTTCTCAGATTCCACAGAAATAAGGCTAGCAAAGAGATCCAAGAAATACAAATATAACTCTGTGAGATGAATTAACAGAACACTAAGCAGTTTCTCAGAAAGCTTCTTTCCAGATTTCATCTGAGGATATTTCCTTTTTCACCATAGCCCTCTATGGGCTTCCAAATATCACTTTGCCAATTCCACAAGAACTGTCTTAGCGAAAGGCTTCTTGAGGGGAAAGCTGTAACTCTGTGAGATGATTTCACAGAACACAAAGAGGTTTCTCAGAAAGCTTCTTTCTCTTTTTTATCGGAGGATATTTCCTTTGGCCCTATAGTCTTCAAAGGGATCCGAAATATCTGTTCTCAGATTCCACAGAAATAAGGCTAGCAAAGAGATCCAAGAAATACAAATATAACTCTGTGAGATGAATTAACAGAACACTAAGCAGTTTCTCAGAAAGCTTCTTTCCAGATTTCATCTGAGGATATTTCCTTTTTCACCATAGCCCTCTATGGGCTTCCAAATATCACTTTGCCAATTCCACAAGAACTGTCTTAGCGAAAGGCTTCTTGAGGGGAAGCTGTAACTCTTTGAGATGATTTCACAGAACACAAAGAAGTTTCTCAGAGAGCTTCTTTCTCGTTGTTATCAGAGGATATTTCCTTTGGCCCTATAGTCTTCAAAGGGATCCGAAATATCTGTTGTCAGATTCCACAGAAATAAGGCTAGCAAAGAGATCCACGAAATACAGATGTAACTCTGTGAGAGGAATTAACAGAACACTAAGCAGTTTCTCACAAAGCTTCGTTCCAGATTTCATCTGAGGATATTTCCTTTTTCACCATAGCCCTCTATGGGCTTCCAAATATCACTTTGCCAATTCCACAAGAACTGTCTTAGCGAAAGGCTTCTTGAGGGGAAAGCTGTAACTCTGTGAGATGATTTCACGGAACACAAAGAAGTTTCTCAGAAAGCTTCTTTCTCTTTGTTACCGTAGGATATTTCCTTTGGCCCTATAGTCTTCAAAGGGATCCGAAATATCTGTTCTCAGATTCCACAGAAATAAGCCGAGCAAAGATATCCACGAAATACAGATGTAACTCTGTGAGTGGAAGTCACACATCACAGAGCAGTTTCTCAGAAAGCTTCTTTCCAGATTTCATCTGAGGATATTTCCTTTTTCATCATAGCCCTCTATGGGCTTCCAAATATCACTTTGCCAATTCCACTAGAAGTGTCTTAGCGACCGGCTTCTTGAGGGGAAAGCTGTAACTCTGTGAGATGATTTCACAGATCACAAAGAAGTTTCTCAGAAAGCTTCTTTCTCTTTGTTTTCAGAGGATATTTCCTTTGACCCTATAGATTTTAAAGGGATCCGAAATATCTGTTCTCAGATTCCACAGAAATAAGGCTAGCAAAGAGATCTACGAAATACAGATGTAAGTCTGTGATTGGAAGTCACACATCACAGAGCAGTTTCTCAGAAACCTTCTTTCCAGATTTCATCTGTGGATATTGCTTTTTTCAACATAGCCCTCTATGGGCTTCCAAATATCACTTTGCCAATTCCACAAGAACTGCCTTAGCGGAAGGATTCTTGAGGGGAAAGCTGTAACTCTGTGAGATGATTTCACAGAACACAAAGAAGTTTTTCAGAAAGCTTATTTCTCTTTTTTATCGGAGGATATTTCCTTTGGCCCTACAGTCTTAAAGATATCCGAAATATCTGTTCTCAGATTCCACAGAAATAAGGCTAGCAAAGAGATCCAGGAAATACTGTTGTAAGTGTGTGTGATGAATTAACAGATCGCTAAGCAGTTTCTCAGAAAGCTTCTTTCCAGATTTCATCCGTGGATATTTCCTTTTTCACTATAGACCTCTATGAGCTTCCAAATATCACTTTGCCAATTCCACAAGAACTGTCTTAGCGAAAGGCTTCTTGAGGGGAAAGCTGTAACTCTGTGAGATGATTTCACAGAACACTAAGAAGTTTCTCAGAAAGCTTCTTTCTCTTTGTTATCGGAGGATATTTCCTTTGGCCCTATAGTCTTCAAAGGGATCCGAAGTATCTGTTCTCAGATTCCACAGAAATAAGCCGAGCAAAGATATCCACGAAATACAGATGTAACTCTGTGAGTGGAAGTCACACATCACAGAGCAGTTTCTCAGAAAGCTTCTTTCCAGATTTCATCTGAGGATATTTCCTTTTTCACCATAGCTCTCTATGGGCTTCCAAATATCACTTTGAAAATTCCACAAGAAGTGTCTTAGCGAACGGCTTCTTGAGGGGAAAGCTGTAACTCTGTGAGATGATTTCACAGATCACAAAGAAGTTTCTCAGAAAGCTTCTTTCTCTTTGTTATCGGAGGATATTTCCTTTGGCCCTATAGAGTTTAAAGGGATCCGAAATATCTGTTCTCAGATTCCACAGAAATAAGGCTAGCAAAGAGATCCACAAAATACAGATGTAACTCTGTGAGTGGAAGTCACACATCACAGAGCAGTTTCTCAGAAAGCTTCTTTCCAGATTTCGTCGGAGGATATTTGCTTTTCCACCGTAGCCCTCTATGTGCTTCCAAATATCACTTTGCCAATTCCACAAGAACTGTCTTAGCGAAAGTTTTCTTGAGGGGAAAGCTGTAACTCTGTGAGATGATTTCACAGAACACAAAGAAGTTTTTCAGAAAGCTTCTTTCTCTTTTTTATCGGAGGATATTTCCTTTGGCCCTATAGTCTTAAAGATATCCGAAATATCTGTTCTCAGATTCCACAGAAATAAGGCTAGCAAAGAGATCCAGGAAATACTGTTGTAAGTCTGTGAGATGAATTAACAGATCGCTAAGCAGTTTCTCAGAAAACTTCTTTCCAGATTTCATCTGAGGATATTTCCTTTTTCACCATAGCCCTCTATGGGCTTCCAAATATCACTTTGCCGATTCCACAAAAACCGTCTTAGGGAAAGGCTTCTTGAGGGGAAAGCTGTAACTCTGTGAGATGATTTCACACAACACAAAGAAGTTTCTCAGAAAGCTTCTTTCTCTATGTTATCGTAGGATATTTCCTTTGGCCCTATAGTCTTCAGAGGGATCCGAAATATCTGTTCTCAGATTCCACAGAAATAAGGCTAGCAAAGAGATCCACGAAATACTGATATAAATCTTTGAAATGAATTAACAGAACACTAAGCAGTTTCTCAGAAAGCTTCTTTCCAGATTTCATCTGAGGATATTTCCTTTTTCACTATAGCCCTCTATGTGCTTCCAAATATCACTTTTCCAATTCCACAAGAACTGTCTTAGCGAAAGGCTTCTTGAGGGGAAAGCTGTAACTCTGTGAGATGATTTCACAGAACACAAAGAAGTTTCTCAGAAAGCTTCTTTCTCTTTGTTATAGGAGGATATTTCCTTTGGCCCTATAGTCTTCAAAAGGATCGGAAATATCTGTTCTCAGATTCCACAGAAATAAGGCTAGCAAAGAGATCCACGAAATACAGATATAACTCTGTGAGATGAATTAGCAGAAAACTAAGCAGTTTCTCAGAAAGCTTCTTTCCAGATTTCATCTGAGGATATTTCCTTTTTCACTATAGCCCTCTATGGGCTTCCAAATATCACTTTGCCAATTCCACAAGAACTGTCTTAGCGAAAGCCTTCTTGAGGGGAACGCTGTAACTCTGTGAGATGATTTCACAGAACACAAAGAAGTTTCTCAGAAAGCTTCTTTCTCTTTGTTATCGGAGGATACTTCCTTTGGCTCTATAGTCTTCAAAGGGATCCGAAATATCTGTTCTCAGATTCCACAGAAAGAAGGCTAGCAAAGAGATCCACGAAATACAGATGTAACTCTGTGAAATAAATTAACAGAACACTAAGCAGTTTCTCAGAAAGCTTCTTTCCAGATTTCGTCGGAGGATATTTCGTTTTCCACCGTATCCCTCTATGGGCTTCCAAATATCACTTCGCCGATTCCACAAAAACTGTCTTAGCGAAAGGCTTCTTGAGGAGAAAGCTGTAACTCTGTGAGATGATTTCACAGAACACAAAGAAGTTTCTCAGAAAGCTTCTTTCTCTTTGTTATCGCAGGATATTTCCTTTGGCCCTATAGTGTTCAAAGGGATCCGAAATACGTATTCTTAGATTCCACAGAAATAAGGCTACCCTAGAGATCCACGCAATACATATTTAACTCTGTGAGATGAATTAAAGGAAAACTAAGCAGTTTCTCAGAAAGCTTCTTTCCAGATTTCATCTGACGATATTTCCTTTTTCATCATAGCCCTCTAAGGGCTTCAAAATATCACTTTGCCAATTCCACAAGAACTGACTTAGCGGAAGGCTTCTTGAGGGGAAAGTTGTAAATCTGCGAGATGATTTCACAGAACACAAAGATGTTTCTCAGAAAACTTCTTTCTCTTTTTTATCGGAGGATTTTTCCTTTGGACCTATAGTCTTCAAAGGGATCCGAAATATCTATTCTCAGATTCCACAGAAATGAGGCTAACAACGAGATCCACGAAATACAGATGTAACTCTGTGAGTGGAAGTCACACATCACAGAGCAGTTTCTCAGAAAGCTTCTTTCCAGATTTCATTTGAGGATATTTCCTTTTTCACCATAGCCGTCTATGGGCTCCCAAATATCACTTTGCCAATTCCACAAGAACTGTCTAGCGAAAGGCTTCTTGAGGGGAAAGCTGTAACTCTGTGATATGATTTCACAGAACACAAAGAAGTTTCTCAGAAAGCTTCTTTCTCTTTGTTATCGGAGGATATATCATTTGGCCCTATAGTCTTCAAAGGGATCCGAAATATCTGTTCTCAGATTCCACAGAAATAAGGCTAGCAAAGAGATCCACGAAATACAGATGTAACTCTGCGAGTGGAAGTCACACATCACAGAGCAGTTTCTCAGAAAGCTTCTTTCCAGATTTCATCTGAGGATATTTCCTTTTTCACCATAGCCCTCTATGGGCTTCCAAATATCACTTTGCCAATTCCACAAGAACTGACTTAGCGAAAGGCTTCTTGAGGGGAAAGCTGTAACTCTGTGAGATGATTTCACAGAACACAAAGAAGTTTCTTAGAAAGCTTCTTTCTCTTTGTTATAGGAGGATATTTCCTTTGGCCCTATAGTCTTCAAAGGGATCGGAAATATCTGTTCTCAGATTCCACAGAAATAAGGCTAGCAAAGAGATCCACGAAATACAGATATAACTCTGTGAGATGAATTAACAGAACACTAAGCAGTTTCTCAGAAAGCTTCTTTCCAGATTTCATCTGAGGATATTTCCTTTTTCACTATAGACCTCTATGGGCTTCCAAATATCACTTTGCCAATTCCACAAGAACTGTCTAAGCGAAAAGCTTCTTGAGGGGAAAGCTGTAACTCTGTGAGATGATTTCACAGAACACAAAGAAGTTTCTCAGAAAGCTTCTTTCTCTTTGTTTTCGGAGGATATTTCCCTCGGCCCTATAGTCTTCAAAGGCATCCGAAATATCTGTTCTCAGATTCCACAGAAATAAGGCTACCCAAAAGATCCACGCAATGTAGATGTAACTCTGTGAGATTAATTAGCAGAACACTAAGCAGTTTCTCAGAAAGCTTCTTTCCAGATTTCATCTGAGGATATTTCCTTTTTCACCATAGCCCTCTATGGGCTTCCAAATATCACTTTTCCAATTCCACAAGAACTGTCTTAGGGAAAGGCTTCTTGAGGGGAAAGCTGTAACTCTGTGAGATGATTTCAGAGAACACAGAGAAGTTTCTCAGAAAGCTTCTTTCTCTTTGTTATTGGAGGATATTTCCTTTGGCCCTATAGCCTTCAAAGGGATCCGAAATATCTGTTCTCAGATTCCACAGAAATAAGGCTAGCAAAGAGATCCACGAAATACAGATGTAACTCTGTGAGATGAATTAACAGAACACTAAGCAGTTTCTCAGAAATCTTCTTTCCCGATGTTGTCGGAGGTATTTCCTTTTTAACCGTAGCCCTCTATGGGCTTCCATATATCACTTTCCCGATTCCACAAGAACTGTCTTAGGGAAAGGCTTCTTGAGGGGAAACCTGTAACTCTGTGAGATGATTTCACAGAACACAAAGAGTTTTCTCAGAAAGCTTCTTTCTCTTTTTTATCGGAGGATATTTCCTTTGGCCCTATAGTCTTCAAAGGGATCCGAAATATCTGTTCTCAGATTCCACAGAAATAAGGCTAGCAAAGAGATCCAAGAAATACAGATATAACTCTGTGAGATGAATTAACAGAACTCTAAGCAGTTTCTCAGAAAGCTTCTTTCCAGATTTCATCTGAGGATATTTCCTTTTTCACCATAGCCCTCTATGGGCTTCCAAATATCACTTTGCCAATTCCACAAGAACTGTCTTAGCGAAAGGCTTCTTGAGGGGAAGCTGTAACTCTTTGAGATGATTTCACAGAACACAAAGAAGTTTCTCAGAGAGCTTCTTTCTCGTTGTTATCAGAGGATATTTCCTTTGGCCCTATAGTCTTCAAAGGGATCCGAAATATCTGTTCTCAGATTCCACAGAAATAAGGCTAGCAAAGAGATCCACGAAATACAGATGTAACTCTGTGAGAGGAATTAACAGAACACTAAGCAGTTTCTCAGAAAGCTTCTTTCCAGATTTCATCTGAGGATATTTCCTTTTTCACCATAGCCCTCTATGGGCTTCCAAATATCACTTTTCCAATTCCACAAGAAGTGTCTTAGCGAAAGGCTTCTTGAGGGGAAAGCTGTAACTCTGTGAGATGATTTCACAGAACACAAAGAAGTTTCTCAGAAAGCTTCTTTCTCTTTGTTACCGTAGGATATTTCCTTTGGCCCTATAGTCTTCAAAGGGATCCGAAATATCTGTTCTCAGATTCCAAGGAAATAAGCCGAGAAAAGATATCCACGAAATACAGATGTAACTCTGTGAGTGGAAGTCACACATCACAGAGCAGTTTCTCAGAAAGCTTCTTTCCAGATTTCATCTGAGGATATTTCCTTTTTCATCATAGCCCTCTATGGGCTTCCAAATATCACTTTGCCAATTCCACTAGAAGTGTCTTAGCGAACGGCTTCTTGAGGGGAAAGCTGTAACTCTGTGAGATGATTTCACAGATCACAAAGAAGTTTCTCAGAAAGCTTCTTTCTCTTTGTTATCAGAGGATATTTCCTTTGACCCTATAGATTTTAAAGGGATCCGAAATATCTGTTCTCAGATTCCACAGAAATAAGGCTAGCAAAGAGATCTACGAAATACAGATGTAAGTCTGTGATTGGAAGTCACACATCACAGAGCAGTTTCTCAGAAACCTTCTTTCCAGATTTCATCTGTGTATTGCTTTTTTCAACATAGCCCTCTATGGGCTTCCGAATATCACTTTGCCAATTCCACAAGAACTGTCTTAGCGGAAGGATTCTTGAGGGGAAAGCTGTAACTCTGTGAGATGATTTCACAGAACACAAAGAAGTTTTTCAGAAAGCTTCTTTCTCTTTTTTATCGGAGGATATTTCCTTTGGCCCTATAGTCTTAAAGATATCCGAAATATCTGTTCTCAGATTCCACAGAAATAAGGCTAGCAAAGAGATCCAGGAAATACTGTTGTAAGTCTGTGAGATGAATTAACAGATCGCTAAGCAGTTTCTCAGAAAGCTTCTTTCCAGATTTCATCCGTGGATGTTTCCTTTTTCACAATAGCCCTCTATGGGCTTCCAAATATCACTTTGCCAATTCCACAAGAACTGTCTTAGCGAAAGGCTTCTTGAGGGGAAAGCTGTAACTCTGTGAGATGATTTCACAGAACACAAAGAAGTTTCTCAGAAAGCTTCTTTCTCTTTGTTATCGGAGGATATTTCCTTTGGCCCTATAGTCTTCAAAGGGATCCGAAATATCTGTTCTCAGATTCCACAGAAATAAGCCGAGCAAAGATATCCACGAAATACAGATGTAACTCTGTGAGTGGAGGTCACACATCACAGAGCAGTTTCTCAGAAAGCTTCTTTCCAGATTTCATCTGAGGATATTTCCTTTTTCACCATAGCCCTCTATGGGCTTCCAAATATCACTTTGAAAATTCCACAAGAAGTGTCTTAGCGAATGGCTTCTTGAGGGGAAAGCTGTAACTCTGTGAGATGATTTCACAGATCACAAAGAAGTTTCTCAGAAAGCTTCTTTCTCTTTGTTATCGGAGGATATTTCCTTTGGCCCTATAGAGTTTAAAGGGATCCGAAATGTCTGTTCTCAGATTCCACAGAAATAAGGCTAGCAAAGAGATCCACGAAATACAGATGTAACTCTGTGAGTGGAAGTCACACATCACAGAGCAGTTTCTCAGAAAGCTTCTTTCCAGATTTCATCTGTGGATATTTCTTTTTTAATCATAGCCCTCTATGGGCTTCCAAATATCACTTTGCCAATTCCACAAGAACTGTCTTAGCGAAAAGATTCTTGAGGGGAAAGCTGTAACTCTGTGAGATGATTTCACAGAACACAAAGAAGTTTTTCAGAAAGCTTCTTTCTCTTTTTTATCGGAGGATATTTCCTTTGGCCCTATAGTCTTAAAGATATCCGAAATATCTGTTCTCAGATTCCACAGAAATAAGGCTAGCAAAGAGATCCAAGAAATACAGATATAACTCTGTGAGATGAATTAACAGAACACTAAGCAGTTTCTCAGAAAGCTTCTTTCCAGATTTCATCTGAGGATATTTCCTTTTTCACCATAGCCCTCTATGGGCTTCCAAATATCACTTTGCCAATTCCACAAGAACTGTCTTAGCGAAAGGCTTCTTGAGGGGAAGCTGTAACTCTTTGAGATGATTTCACAGAACACAAAGAAGTTTCTCAGAGAGCTTCTTTCTCGTTGTTATCAGAGGATATTTCCTTTGGCCCTATAGTCTTCAAAGGGATCCGAAATATCTGTTCTCAGATTCCACAGAAATAAGGCTAGCAAAGAGATCCACGAAATACCGATATAACTCTGTGAGAGGAATTAACAGAACACTAAGCAGTTTCTCAGAAAGCTTCGTTCCAGATTTCATCTGAGGATATTTCCTTTTTCACCATAGCCCTCTATGGGCTTCCAAATATCACTTTGCCAATTCCACAAGAACTGTCTTAGCGAAAGGCTTCTTGAGGGGAAAGCTGTAACTCTGTGAGATGATTTCACAGAACACAAAGAAGGTTCTCAGAAAGCTTCTTTCTCTTTGTTACCGTAGGATATTTCCTTTGGCCCTATAGTCTTCAAAGGGATCCGAAATATCTGTTCTCAGATTCCACAGAAATAAGCCGAGCAACGATATCCACGAAATACAGATGTAACTCTGTGAGTGGAAGTCACACATCACAGAGCAGTTTCTCAGAAAGCTTCTTTCCAGATTTCATCTGAGGATATTTCCTTTTTCATCATAGCCCTCTATGGGCTTCCAAATATCACTTTGCCAATTCCACTAGAAGTGTCTTAGCGACCGGCTTCTTGAGGGGAAAGCTGTAACTCTGTGAGATGATTTCACAGATCACAAAGAAGTTTCTCAGAAAGCTTCTTTCTCTTTGTTTTCAGAGGATATTTCCTTTGACCCTATAGATTTTAAAGGGATCCGAAATATCTGTTCTCAGATTCCACAGAAATAAGGCTAGCAAAGAGATCTACGAAATACAGATGTAAGTCTGTGATTGGAAGTCACACATCACAGAGCAGTTTCTCAGAAACCTTCTTTCCAGATTTCATCTGTGGATATTGCTTTTTTCAACATAGCCCTCTATGGGCTTCCAAATATCACTTTGCCAATTCCACAAGAACTGCCTTAGCGGAAGGATTCTTGAGGGGAAAGCTGTAACTCTGTGAGATGATTTCACAGAACACAAAGAAGTTTTTCAGAAAGCTTCTTTCTCTTTTTTATCGGAGGATATTTCCTTTGGCCCTACAGTCTTAAAGATATCCGAAATATCTGTTCTCAGATTCCACAGAAATAAGGCTAGCAAAGAGATCCACGAAATACTGTTGTAAGTGTGTGTGATGAATTAACAGATCGCTAAGCAGTTTCTCAGAAAGCTTCTTTCCAGATTTCATCCGTGGATATTTCCTTTTTCACTATAGACCTCTATGAGCTTCCAAATATCACTTTGCCAATTCCACAAGAACTGTCTTAGCGAAAGGCTTCTTGAGGGGAAAGCTGTAACTCTGTGAGATGATTTCACAGAACACAAAGAAGTTTCTCAGAAAGCTTCTATCACTTTGTTATCGGAGGATATTTCCTTTGGCCCTATAGTCTTCAAAGGGATCCGAAATATCTGTTCTCAGATTCCACAGAAATAAGCCGAGCAAAGATATCCACGAAATACAGATGTAACTCTGTGAGTGGAAGTCACACATCACAGAGCAGTTTCTCAGAAAGCTTCTTTCCAGATTTCATCTGAGGATATTTCCTTTTTCACCATAGCCCTCTATGGGCTTCCAAATATCACTTTGAAAATTCCACAAGAAGAGTCTTAGCGAACGGCTTCTTGAGGGGAAAGCTGTAACTCTGTTGGATGATTTCACAGATCACAAAGAAGTTTCTCAGAAAGCTTCTTTCTCTTTGTTATCGGAGGATATTTCCTTTGGCCCTATAGAGTTTAAAGGGATCCGAAATATCTGTTCTCAGATTCCACAGAAATAAGGCTAGCAAAGAGATCCACGAAATACAGATGTAACTCTGTGAGTGGAAGTCACACATCACAGAGCAGTTTCTCAGAAAGCTTCTTTCCAGATTTCGTCGGAGGATATTTGCTTTTCCACCGTAGCCCTCTATGTGCTTCCAAATATCGCTTTGCCAATTCCACAAGAACTGACTTAGCGAAAGGTTTCTTGAGGGGAAAGCTGTAACTCTGTGAGATGATTTCACAGAACACAAAGAAGTTTTTCAGAAAGCTTCTTTCTCTTTTTTATCGGAGGATATTTCCTTTGGCCCTATAGTCTTAAAGATATCCGAAATATCTGTTCTCAGATTCCACAGAAATAAGGCTAGCAAAGAGATCCAGGAAATACTGTTGTAAGTCTGTGAGATGAATTAACAGATCGCTAAGCAGTTTCTCAGAAAACTTCTTTCCAGATTTCATCTGAGGATATTTCCTTTTTCACCATAGCCCTCTTGGGCTTCCAAATATCACTTTGCCGATTCCACAAAAACTGTCTTAGGGAAAGGCTTCTTGAGGGGAAAGCTGTAACTCTGTGAGATGATTTCACAGAACACAAAGAAGTTTCTCAGAAAGCTTCTTTCTCTATGTTATCGTAGGATATTTCCTTTGGCCCTATAGTCTTCAAAGGGATCCGAAATATCTGTTCTCAGATTCCACAGAAATAAGGCTAGCAAAGAGATCCACGAAATACTGATATAAATCTGTGAAATGAATTAACAGGACACTAAGCAGTTTCTCAGAAAGCTTCTTTCCAGATTTCATCTGAGGATATTTCCTTTTTCACCATAGCCCTCTATGTGCTTCCAAATATCACTTTTCCAATTCCACAAGAACTGTCTTAGCGAAAGGCTTCTTGAGGGGAAAGCTGTAACTCTGTGAGATGATTTCACAGAACACAAAGAAGTTTCTCAGAAAGCTTCTTTCTCTTTGTTATAGGAGGATATTTCCTTTGGCCCTATAGTCTTCAAAAGGATCGGAAATATCTGTTCTCAGATTCCACAGAAATAAGGCTAGCAAAGAGATCCACGAAATACAGATATAACTCTGTGAGATGAATTAACAGAACACTAAGCAGTTTCTCAGAAAGCTTCTTTCCAGATTTCATCTGAGGATATTTCCTTTTTCACTATAGCCCTCTAAGGGCTTCAAAATATCACTTTGCCAATTCCACAAGAACTGACTTAGCGGAAGGCTTCTTGAGGGGAAAGTTGTAAATCTGCGAGATGATTTCACAGAACACAAAGATGTTTCTCAGAAAACTTCTTTCTCTTTTTTATCGGAGGATTTTTCCTTTGGACCTATAGTCTTCAAAGGGATCCGAAATATCTGTTGTCAGATTCCACAGAAATGAGGCTAACAAGGAGATCCACGAAATACAGATGTAACTCTGTGAGTGGAAGTCACACATCACAGAGCAGTTTCTCAGAAAGCTTCTTTCCAGATTTCATTTGAGGATATTTCCTTTTTCACCATAGCCGTCTATGGGCTTCCAAATATCACTTTGCCAATTCCACAAGAACTGTCTAGCGAAAGTCTTCTTGAGGGGAAAGCTGTAACTCTGTGATATGATTTCACAGAACACAAAGAAGTTTCTCAGAAAGCTTCTTTCTCTTTGTTATCGGAGGATATATCATTTGGCCCTATAGTCTTCAAAGGGATCCGAAATATCTGTTCTCAGATTCCACAGAAATAAGGCTAGCAAAGAGATCCACGAAATACAGATGTAACTCTGCTAGTGGAAGTCACACATCACAGAGCAGTTTCTCAGAAAGCTTCTTTCCAGATTTCATCTGAGGATATTTCCTTTTTCACCATAGCCCTCTATGGGCTTCCAAATATCACTTTGCCAATTCCACAAGAACTGACTTAGCGAAAGGCTTCTTGAGGGGAAAGCTGTAACTCTGTGAGATGATTTCACAGAACACAAAGAAGTTTCTCAGAAAGCTTCTTTCTCTTTGTTATAGGAGGATATTTCCTTTGGCCCTATAGTCTTCAAAGCGATCGGAAATATCTGTTCTCAGATTCCACAGAAATAAGGCTAGCAAAGAGATCCACGAAATACAGATATAACTCTGTGAGATGAATTAACAGAACACTAAGCAGTTTCTCATAAAGCTTCTTTCCAGATTTCATCTGAGGATATTTCCTTTTTCACTATAGACCTCTATGGGCTTCCAAATATCACTTTGCCAATTCCACAAGAACTGTCTTAGCGAAAAGCTTCTTGAAGGGAAAGCTGTAACTCTGTGAGATGATTTCACAGAACACAAAGAAGTTTCTCAGAAAGCTTCTTTCTCTTTGTTTTCGGAGGATATTTCCCTAGGCCCTATAGTCTTCAAAGGGATCCGAAATATCTGTTCTCAGATTCCACAGAAATAAGGCTACCCAAAAGATCCACGCAATGTAGATGTAACTCTGTGAGATTAATTAGCAGAACACTAAGCAGTTTCTCAGAAAGCTTCTTTCCATATTTCATCTGAGGATATTTCCTTTTTCACCATAGCCCTCTATGGGCTTCCAAATATCACTTTTCCAATTCCACAAGAACTGTCTTAGGGAAAGGCTTCTTGAGGGGAAAGCTGTAACTCTGTGAGATGATTTCAGAGAACACAGAGAAGTTTCTCAGAAAGCTTCTTTCTCTTTGTTATTGGAGGATATTTCCTTTGGCCCTATAGCCTTCAAAGGGATCCGAAATATCTGTTCTCAGATTCCACAGAAATAAGGCTAGCAAAGAGATCCACGAAATACAGATATAACTCTGTGAGAGGAATTAACAGAACACTAAGCACTTTCTCAGAAAGCTTCTTTCCAGATTTCATCTGAGGATATTTCCTTTTTCACCATAGCCCTCTAGGGGTTCCAAATATCACTTTGCCAATTCCACAAGAACTGTCTTAGCGAAAGCCTTCTTGAGGCGAAAGCTGTAACTCTGTGAGATGATTTCACAGAACACAAAGAAGTTTCTCAGAAAGCTTCTTTCTCTTTGTTACCGTAGGATATTTCCTTTGGCCCTATAGTCTTCAAAGGGATCTGAAATATCTGTTCTCAGATTCCACAGAAATAAGCCGAGCAAAGATATCCACGAAATACAGATGTAACTCTGTGAGTGGAAGTCACACATCACAGAGCAGTTTCTCAGAAAGCTTCTTTCCAGATTTCATCTGAGGATATTTCCTTTTTCATCATAGCCCTCTATGGGCTTCCAAATATCACTTTGCCAATTCCACTGGAAGTGTCTTAGGGAACGGCTTCTTGAGGGGAAAGCTGTAACTCTGTGAGATGATTTCACAGATCACAAAGAAGTTTCTCAGAAAGCTTCTTTCTCTTTGTTATCAGAGGATATTTCCTTTGACCCTATAGATTTTAAAGGGATCCGAAATATCTGTTCTCAGATTCCACAGAAATAAGGCTAGCAAAGAGATCTACGAAATACAGATGTAAGTCTGTGATTGGAAGTCACACATCACAGAGCAGTTTCTCAGAAACCTTCTTTCCAGATTTCATCTGTGGATATTGCTTTTTTCAACATAGCCCTCTATGGGCTTCCAAATATCACTTTGCCAATTCCACAAGAACTGCCTTAGCGGAAGGATTCTTGAGGGGAAAGCTGAAACTCTGTGAGATGATTTCACAGAACACAAAGAAGTTTTTCAGAAAGCTTCTTTCTCTTTTTTATCGGAGGATATTTCCTTTGGCCCTATAGTCTTAAAGATATCCGAAATATCTGTTCTCAGATTCCACAGAAATAAGGCTAGCAAAGAGATCCAGGAAATACTGTTGTAAGTCTGTGAGATGAATTAACAGATCGCTAAGCAGTTTCTCAGAAAGCTTCTTTCCAGATTTCATCCGTGGATATTTCCTTTTTCACAATAGCCCTCTATGGGCTTCCAAATATCACTTTGCCAATTCCACAAGAACTGTCTTAGCGAAAGGCTTCTTGAGGGGAAAGCTGTAACTCTGTGTGATGATTTCACAGAACACAAAGAAGTTTCTCAGAAAGCTTCTTTCTCTTTGTTATCGGAGGATATTTCCTTTGGCCCTATAGTCTTCAAAGGGATCCGAAATATCTGTTCTCAGATTCCACAGAAATAAGCCGAGCAAAGATATCCACGAAATACAGATGTAACTCTGTGAGTGGAAGTCACACATCACAGAGCAGTTTCTCAGAAAGCTTCTTTCCAGATTTCATCTGAGGATATTTCCTTTTTCACCATAGCCCTCTATGGGCTTCCCAATATCACTTTGAAATTTCCACAAGAAGTGTCTTAGCGAACGGCTTCTTGAGGGGAAAGCTGTAACTCTGTGAGATGATTTCACAGATCACAAAGAAGTTTCTCAGAAAGCTTCTTTCTCTTTTTTATCGGAGGATATTTCCTTTGGCCCTATAGTCTTAAAGATATCCGAAATATCTGTTCTCAGATTCCACAGAAATAAGGCTAGCAAAGAGATCCAAAAAATACAGATATAACTCTGTGAGATGAATTAACAGAACACTAAGCAGTTTCTCAGAAAGCTTCTTTCCAGATTTCATCTGAGGATATTTCCTTTTTCACCATAGCCCTCTATGGGCTTCCAAATATCACTTTGCCAATTCCACAAGAACTGTCTTAGCGAAAGGCTTCTTGAGGGGAAGCTGTAACTCTTTGAGATGATTTCACAGAACACAAAGAAGTTTCTCAGAGAGCTTCTTTCTCGTTGTTATCAGAGGATATTTCCTTTGGCCCTATAGTCTTCAAAGGGATCCGAAATATCTGTTCTCAGATTCCACAGAAATAAGGCTAGCAAAGAGATCCACGAAATACAGATATAACTCTGTGAGATGAATTAACAGAACGCTAAGCAGTTTCTCAGAAAGCTTCTTTCCAGATTTCATCTGAGGATAATTTCCTTTTTCACTATAGCCCTCTATGGGCTTCCAAATATCACTTTGCCAATTCCACAAGAACTGTCTTAGCGAAAGCCTTCTTGAGGGGAAAGCTGTAACTCTGTGAGATGATTTCACAGAACACAAAGAAGTTTCTCAGAAAGCTTCTTTCTCTTTGTTATCGGAGGATACTTCCTTTGGCTCTATAGTCTTCAAAGGGATCCGAAATATCTGTTCTCAGATTCCACAGAAAGAAGGCTAGCAAAGAGATCCACAAAATACAGATATAACTCTGTGAGATGAATTAACAGAACACTAAGCAGTTTCTCAGAAAGCTTCTTTCCAGATTTCGTCGGAGGATATTTCGTTTTCCACCGTAGCCCTCTATGGGCTCCCAAATATCACTTCGCCGATTCCACAAAAACTGTCTTAGCGAAAGGCTTCTTGAGGGGAAAGCTGTAACTCTGTGAGATGATTTCACAGAACACAAAGAAGTTTCTCAGAAAGCTTCTTTCTCTTTGTTATCGGAGGATATTTCCTTTGGCCCTATTGTGTTCAAAGGGATCCGAAATATCTGTTCTTAGAATCCACAGAAATAAGGCTACCCTAGAGATCCACGAAATACAGATTTAAATCTGTGAGATGAATTAAAGGAAAACTAAGCAGTTTCTCAGAAAGCTTCTTTCCTGATTTCATCTGACGTTATTTCCTTTTTCACCATAGCCCTCTAGGGGCTTCCAAATATCACTTTGCCAATTCCACAAGAACTGTCTTAGCGAAAGGCTTCTTGAGGGGAAAGCTGTAACTCTGTGAGATGATTTCACAGAACACAAAGAAGTTTCTCAGAAAGCTTCTTTCTCTTTGTTATCGGAGGATATTTCCTTTGGCCCTATAGAGTTTAAAGGGATCCGAAATATCTGTTCTCAGATTCCACAGAAATAAGGCTAGCAAAGAGATCCACGAAATACAGATGTAACTCTGTGAGTGGAAGTCACACATCACAGAGCAGTTTCTCAGAAAGATTCTTTCCAGTTTACATCTGTGGATATTTCTTTTTTCCTCATAGCCCTCTATGGGCTTCCAAATATCACTTTGCCAATTCCACAAGAACTGTCTTAGCGAAAGGATTCTTGAAGGGAAAGCTGTAACTCTGTGAGATGATTTCACACAACACAAAGAAGTTTCTCAGAAAGCTTCTTTCTCTATGTTATCGTAGGATATTTCCTTTGGCCCTATAGTCTTCAAAGGGATCCGAAATATCTGTTCTCAGATTCCACAGAAATAAGGCTAGCAAAGAGATCCACGAAATACTGATATAACTCTGTGAAATGAATTAACAGAACACTAAGCAGTTTCTCAGAAAGCTTCTTTCCAGATTTCATCTGACGATATTTCCTTTTTCATCATAGCCCTCTAAGGGCTTCAAAATATCACTTTGCCAATTCCACAAGAACTGATTTAGCGGAAGGCTTCTTGAGGGGAAAGCTGTAAATCTGCGAGATGATTTCACAGAACACAAAGATGTTTCTCAGAAAACTTCTTTCTCTTTTTTATCGGAGGATTTTTCCTTTGGCCCTATAGTCTTCAATGGGATCCGAAATATCTGTTCTGAGATTCCACAGAAATGAGTCTAACAACGAGATCCACGAAATACAGATGTAACTCTGTGAGTGGAAGTCACACATCACAGAGCAGTTTCTCAGAAATCTTCTTTCCAGATTTCATTTGAGGATATTTCCTTTTTCACCATAGCCCTCTAGGGGCTTCCAAATATCACTTTTCCAATTCCACAAGAACTGTCTTAGCGAAAGGCTTCTTGAGGGGAAAGCTGTAACTCTGTGAGATGATTTCACAGAACACAAAGAAGTTTCTCAGAAAGCTTCTTTCTCTTTGTTATCGGAGGATATTTCCTTTGGCCCTATAGTCTTCAAAGGGATCCGAAATATCTGTTCTCAGATTCCACAGAAATAAGCCGAGCAAAGATATCCACGAAATACAGATGTAACTCTCTGAGTGGAAGTCACACATCACAGAGCAGTTTCTCAGAAAGCTTCTTTCCAGATTTCATCTGAGGATATTTCCTTTTTCACCATAGCCCTCTATGGGCTTCCAAATATCACTTTGCCAATTCCACAAGAAGTGTCTTAGCGAACGGCTTCTTGAGGGGAAAGCTGTAACTCTGTGAGATGATTTCACAGATCACAAAGAAGTTTCTCAGAAAGCTTCTTTCTCTTTGTTATCGGAGGATATTTCCTTTGGCCCTATAGAGTTTAAAGGGATCCGAAATATCTGTTCTCAGATTCCACAGAAATAAGGCTAGCAAAGAGATCCACGAAATACAGATGTAACTCTGTGAGTGGAAGTCACACATCACAGAGCAGTTTCTGAGAAAGCTTCTTTCCAGATTTCATCTGTGGATATTTCTTTTTTCATCATAGCCCTCTATGGGCTTCCAAATATCACTTTGCCAATTCTACAAGAACTGTCTTAGCGAAAGAATTCTTGAGGGGAATGCTGTAACTCTGTGAGATGATTTCACAGAACACAAAGAAGTTTTTCAGAAAGCTTCTTTCTCTTTTTTATCGGGGGATATTTCCTTTGGCCCTATAGTCTTAAAGATATCCGAAATATCTGTTCTCAGATTCCACAGAAATAAGGCTAGCAAAGAGATCCAGGAAATACTGTTGTAAGTCTGTGAGATGAATTAACAGATCGCTAAGCAGTTTCTCAGAAAGCTTCTTTCCAGATTTCATCTGAGGATATTTCCTTTTTCACCGTAGCCCTCTATGGGCTTCCAAATATCACTTTGCCAATTCCACAAGAACTGTCTTAGCGAAAGGCTTCTTGAGGGGAAAGCTGTAACTCTGTGAGATGATTTCACAGAACACAAAGAAGTTTCTCAGAAAGCTTCTTTCTCTTTGTTATCGGAGGATACTTCCTTTGGCTCTATAGTCTTCAAAGGGATCGAAAATATCTGTTCTCAGATTCCACAGAAATAAGGCTAGCAAAGAGATCCACGAAATACAGATATAACTCTGTGAGATGAATTAACAGAACACTAAGCAGTTTCTCAGAAAGCTTCTTTCCAGATTTCATCTGAGGATATTTCCTTTTTCACTATAGACCTCTATGAGCTTCCAAATATCACTTTGCCAATTCCACAAGAACTGTCTTAGCTAATGGCTTCTTGAGGGGAAAGCTGTAACTCTGTGAGATGATTTCACAGAACAAAAAGAAGTTTCTCAGAAAGCTTCTTTCTCTTTGTTATCGGAGGATATTTCCTTTGGCCCTATAGTTTTCAAAGGGACCCGAAATATCTGTTCTCAGATTCCACAGCAATAAGGCTACCCTAGAGATCCACGCAATACAGATTTAACTCTGTGAGATGAATTAAAGGAAAACTAAGCAGTTTCTCTGAAAGCTTCTTTCCAGATTTCATCCGAGGATATTTCCTTTTTCACCATAGCCCTCTATGGGCTTCCAAATGTCACTTTGCCAATTCCACAAGAAGTGTCTTAGCGAAAGTCTTCTTGAGGGGAAAGCTGTAACTCTGTGAGATGCTTTCACAGAACACAAAGAAGTTTCTCAGAAAGCTTCTTTCTCTTTGTTATCGGAGGATATTTCCTTTGGCCCTATAGAGTTTAAAGGGATCCGAAATGTCTGTTCTCAGATTCCACAGAAATAAGGCTAGCAAAGAAATCCACGAAATACAGATGTATCTCGTTGAGATGAATTAACAGAACCCTAAGCAGTTTCTCAGAAAGCTTCTTTCCAGATTTCGTCGGAGGATATTTCCTTTTTCACCATAGCCCTCTATGGGCTCCAAATATCACTTTGCCGATTCCATAAAAACTGTCTTAGGGAAAGTCTTCTTGAGGGGAAAGCTGTAACTCTGTGAGATGATTTCACAGAACACAAAGTAGTTTCTCAGAAAGCTTCTTTCTCTATGTTATCGGAGGATATTTCCTTTGGCCTTATAGTCTTAAAAGGGATCCGAAATATCTGTTCTCAGATTCCACAGAAATAAGGCCAGGAAACAGATCCACGAAATACTGATATAACTCTGTGAAATGAATTAACAGAACACTAAGCAGTTTCTCAGAAAGCTTCTTTCCAGATTTCATCTGAGGATATTTCCTTTATCACCATGGCCCTCTATGGGCTTCCAAATATCACTTTGCCAATTCCACAAGAAATGTCTTAGCGAAAGGCTTCTTGAGGGGAAAGCTGTAACTCTGTGGGATGATTTCACAGAACACAAAGAAGTTTATCAGAAAGCTTCTTTCTCTTTGTTTTCGGATGATATTTCCCTAGGCCCTATAGTCTTCAAAGGGATCCGAAATATCTGTTCTCAGATTCCACAGAAATAAGGCTACCCAAGAGATCCACCTAATGTAGATGTAACTCTGTGAGATTAATTAGCAGAACACTAAGCAGTTTCTCAGAAAGCTTCTTTCCAGATTTCATCTGAGGCTATTTCCTTTTTCACCATAGCCCTCTATGGGATTCCAAATATCACTTTGCCAATTCCACAAGAACTGTCTTAGGGAAAGGCTTCTTGAGGGGAAAGCTGTAACTCTGTGAGATGATTTCAGAGAACACAGAGAAGTTTCTCAGAAAGCTTCTTTCTCTTTGTTATTGGAGGATACTTCCTTTGGCCCTATAGCCTTCAAAGGGATCCGAAATATCTGTTCTCAGATTCCACAGAAATAAGGCTAGCAAAGAGATCCACGAAATACAGATGTAACTCTGTGAGATGAATTAACAGAACACTAAGCAGATTCTCAGAAGTCTTCTTTCCAGATGTCGACGGAGGATATTTCCTTTTTCACCGTAGCCCTCTATGGGCTTCCATATATCACTTTCCCGATTCCACAAGAACTGTCTTAGGGAAAGGCTTCTTGAGGGGAAAGCTGTAATTCTGTGAGATGATATCACAGAACACAAAGCGGTTTCTCAGAAAGCTTCTTTCTCTTTTTTATCGGAGGATATTTCCTTTGGCCCTGTAGTCTTCAAAGGGATCCGAAATATCTGTTCTCAGATTCCACAGAAATAAGGCTAGCAAAGAGATCCAAGAAATACAGATAAAACTCTGTGAGATGAATTAACAGAACACTAAGCAGTTTCTCAGAAAGCTTCTTCCAGATTTCATCTGAGGATATTTCCTTTTTCACCATAGCCCTCTAAGGGCTTCCAAATATCACTTTGCCAATTCCACAAGAACTGTCTTAGCGAAAGGCTTCTTGAGGGGAAAGCTGTAACTCTTTGAGATGATTTCACAGAACACAAAGAAGTTTCTCAGAGAGCTTCTTTCTCGTTGTTATCAGAGGATATTTCCTTTGGCCCTATAGTCTTCAAAGGGATCCGAAATATCTGTTCTCAGATTCCACAGAAATAAGGCTAGCAAAGAGATCCACGAAATACAGATGTAACTCTGTGAGAGGAATTAACAGAACAGTAAGCAGTTTCTCAGAAAGCTTCTTTCCAGATTTCATCTGAGGATATTTCCTTTTTCACCATAGCCCTCTATGAGCTTCCAAATATCACTTTGCCAATTCCACAAGAAGTGTCTTAGCGAACGGCTTCTTGATGGGAAAGCTGTGATTCTGTGAGATGATTTCACAGATCACAAAGAAGTTTCTCAGAAAGCTTCTTTCTCTTTGTTATCAGAGGATATTTCCTTTGACCCTATAGAGTTTAAAGGGATCCGAAATATCTGTTCTCAGATTCCACAGAAATAAGCCGAGCAAAGATATCCACGAAATACAGATGTAACTCTGTGAGTGGAAGTCACACATCACAGAGCAGTTTCTCAGAAAGCTTCTTTCCAGATTTCATCTGAGGATATTTCGTTTTTCACCATAGCCCTCTATGGGCTTCTAAATATCACTTTGCCAATTCCACAAGAACTGTCTTAGCGAAAGGCTTCTTGAGGGGAAAGCTGTAACTCTGTGAGATGATTTCACAGATCACAAAGAAGTTTCTCAGAAAGCTTCTTTCTCTTTGTTATCGGAGGATATTTCCTTTGGCCCTATAGAGTTTAAAGGGATCCGAAATATCTGTTCTCAGATTCCACAGAAAGAAGGCTAGCAAAGAGATCCACGAAATACAGATGTAACTCTGTGAGAAGAATTAACAGAACACTAAGCAGTTTCTCAGAAAGCTTCCTTCCAGATTTCGTCGGAGGATATTTCCTTTTCCACCGTAGCCCTCTATGGGCTTCCAAATATCACTTTGCCGATTCCACAAAAACTGTCTTAGGGAAAGGCTTCTTGAGGGGAAAGCTGTAACTCTGTGAGATGATTTCACACAACACAAAGAAGTTTCTCAGAAAGCTTCTTTCTCTATGTTATCGTAGGATATTTCCTTTGGCCCTATAGTCTTCAAAGGGATCCGAAATATCTGTTCTCAGATTCCACAGAAATAAGGCTAGCAAAGACATCCACGAAATACTGATATAACTCTGTGAAATGAATTGACAGAACACTAAGCAGTTTCTCAGAAAGCTTCTTTCCAGATTTCATCTGACGATATTTCCTTTTTCACCATAGCCCTCTATGTGCTTCCAAATATCACTTTTCTAATTCCACAAGAACTGTCTTAGCGAAAGACTTCTTGAGGGGAAAGCTGTAACTCTGTGAGATGATTTCACAGAACACAAAGAAGTTTCTCAGAAAGCTTCTTTATCTTTGTTATAGGAGGATATTTCCTTTGGCCCTATAGTCTTCAAAGGGATCGGAAATATCTGTTCTCAGACTCCACAGAAATAAGGCTAGCAAAGAGATCCACGAAATACAGATATAAATCTGTGAGATGAATTAACAGAACACTAAGCAGTTTCTCAGAAATCTTCTTTCCAGATTTCATCTGAGGATATTTCGTTTTTCACTATAGCCCTCTATGGGCTTCCAAATATCACTTTGCCAATTCCACAAGAACTGTCTTAGCGAAAGGCTTCTTGAGGGGAAAGCTGTAACTCTGTGAGATGATTTCACAGAACACAAAGAAGTTTCTCAGAAAGCTTCTTTCTCTTTGTTATCGCAGGATATTTCCTTTGGCCCTATAGTGTTCAAAGGGATCCGAAATATGTATTCTTAGATTCCACAGAAATAAGGCTACCCTAGAGATCCACGCAATACAGATTTAATTCTGTGAGATGAATTAAAGGAAAACTAAGCAGTTTCTCAGAAAGCTTCTTTCCAGATTTCATCTGACGATATTTCCTTTTTCATCATAGCCCTCTAAAGGCTTCAAAATATCACTTTGCCAATTCCACAAGAACTGACTTAGCGGAAGGCTTCTTGAGGGGAAAGTTGTAAATCTGCGAGATGATTTCACAGAACACAAAGATGTTTCTCAGAAAACTTCTTTCTCTTTTTTATCGGAGGATTTTTCCTTTGGACCTATAGTCTTCAAAGGGATCCGAAATATCTATTCTCAGATTCCACAGAAATGAGGCTAACAACGAGATCCACGAAATACAGATGTAACTCTGTGAGTGGAAGTCACACATCACAGAGCAGTTTCTCAGAAAGCTTCTTTCCAGATTTCATTTGAGGATATTTCCTTTTTCACCATAGCCGTCTATGGGCTCCCAAATATCACTTTGCCAATTCCACAAGAACTGTCTAGCGAAAGGCTTCTTGAGGGGAAAGCTGTAACTCTGTGATATGATTTCACAGAACACAAAGAAGTTTCTCAGAAAGCTTCTTTCTCTTTGTTATCGGAGGATATATCATTTGGCCCTATAGTCTTCAAAGGGATCCGAAATATCTGTTCTCAGATTCCACAGAAATAAGGCTAGCAAAGAGATCCACGAAATACAGATGTAACTCTGCGAGTGGAAGTCACACATCACAGAGCAGTTTCTCAGAAAGCTTCTTTCCAGATTTCATCTGAGGATATTTCCTTTTTCACCATAGCCCTCTATGGGCTTCCAAATATCACTTTGCCAATTCCACAAGAACTGACTTAGCGAAAGGCTTCTTGAGGGGAAAGCTGTAACTCTGTGAGATGATTTCACAGAACACAAAGAAGTTTCTCAGAAAGCTTCTTTCTCTTTGTTATAGGAGGATATTTCCTTTGGCCCTATAGTCTTCAAAGGGATCGGAAATATCTGTTCTCAGATTCCACAGAAATAAGGCTAGCAAAGAGATCCACGAAATACAGATATAACTCTGTGAGATGAATTAACAGAACACTAAGCAGTTTCTCAGAAAGCTTCTTTCCAGATTTCATCTGAGGATATTTCCTTTTTCACTATAGACCTCTATGGGCTTCCAAATATCACTTTGCCAATTCCACAAGAACTGTCTTAGCGAAAAGCTTCTTGAGGGGAAAGCTGTAACTCTGTGAGATGATTTCACAGAACACAAAGAAGTTTCTCAGAAAGCTTCTTTCTCTTTGTTTTCGGAGGATATTTCCCTCGGCCCTATAGTCTTCAAAGGGATCCGAAATATCTGTTCTCAGATTCCACAGAAATAAGGCTACCCAAAAGATCCACGCAATGTAGATGTAACTCTGTGAGATTAATTAGCAGAACACTAAGCAGTTTCTCAGAAAGCTTCTTTCCAGATTTCATCTGAGGATATTTCCTTTTTCACCATAGCCCTCTGTGGGCTTCCAAATATCACTTTGAAAATTCCACAAGAAGTGTCTTAGCGAACGGCTTCTTGAGGGGAAAGCTGTAACTCTGTGAGATGATTTCACAGATCACAAAGAAGTTTCTCAGAAAGCTTCTTTCTCTTTGTTATCGGAGGATATTTCCTTTGGCCCTATAGAGTTTAAAGGGATCCGAAATATCTGTTCTCAGATTCCACAGAAATAAGGCTAGCAAAGAGATCCACGAAATACAGATGTAACTCTGTGAGTGGAAGTCACACATCACAGAGCAGTTTCTCAGAAATCTTCTTTCCAGATTTCATCTGTGGATATTTCTTTTTTCATCATAGCCCTCTATGGGCTTCCAAATATCACTTTGCCAATTCCACAAGAACTGTCTTAGCGAAAGGATTCTTGAGGGGAAAGCTGTAACTCTGTGAGATGATTTCACAGAACACAAAGAAGTTTTTCAGAAAGCTTCTTTCTCTTTTTTATCGGAGGATATTTCCTTTGGCCCTATAGTCTTAAAGATATCCGAAATATCTGTTCTCAGATTCCACAGAAATAAGGCTAGCAAAGAGATCCAAGAAATACAGATATAACTCTGTGAGATGAATTAACAGAACACTAAGCAGTTTCTCAGAAAGCTTCTTTCCAGATTTCATCTGAGGATATTTCCTTTTTCACCATAGCCCTCTATGGGCTTCCAAATATCACTTTGCCAATTCCACAAGAACTGTCTTAGCGAAAGGCTTCTTGAGGGGAAGCTGTAACTCTTTGAGATGATTTCACAGAACACAAAGAAGTTTCTCAGAGAGCTTCTTTCTCGTTGTTATCAGAGGATATTTCCTTTGGCCCTATAGTCTTCAAAGGGATCCGAAATATCTGTTCTCAGATTCCACAGAAATAAGGCTAGCAAAGAGATCCACGAAATACAGATGTAACTCTGTGAGAGGAATTAACAGAACACTAAGCAGTTTCTCAGAAAGCTTCTTTCCAGATTTCATCTGTGGATATTGCTTTTTTCAACATAGCCCTCTATGGGCTTCCAAATATCACTTTGCCAATTCCACAAGAACTGTCTTAGCGGAAGGATCCTTGAGGGGAAAGCTGTAACTCTGTGAGATGATTTCACAGAACACAAAGAAGTTTTTCAGAAAGCTTCTTTCTCTTTTTTATCGGAGGATATTTCCTTTGGCCCTATAGTCTTAAAGATATCCGAAATATCTGTTCTCAGATTCCACAGAAATAAGGCTAGCAAAGAGATCCAGGAAATACTGTTTTAAGTCTGTGAGATGAATTAACAGATCGCTAAGCAGTTTCTCAGAAAGCTTCTTTCCAGATTTCATCCGTGGATATTTCCTTTTTCACAATAGCCCTCTATGGGCTTCCAAATATCACTTTGCCAATTCCACAAGAACTGTCTTAGCGAAAGGCTTCTTGAGGGGAAAGCTGTAACTCTGTGAGATGATTTCACAGAACACAAAGAAGTTTCTCAGAAAGCTTCTTTCTCTTTGTTATCGGAGGATATTTCCTTTGGCCCTATAGACTTCAAAGGGATCCGAAATATCTGTTCTCAGATTCCACAGAAATAAGCCGAGCAAAGATATCCACGAAATACAGATGTAACTCTGTGAGTGGAAGTCACACATCACAGAGCAGTTTCTCAGAAAGCTTCTTTCCAGATTTCATCTGAGGATATTTCCTTTTTCACCATAGCCCTCTATGGGCTTCCAAATATCACTTTGAAAATTCCACAAGAAGTGTCTTAGTGAACGGCTTCTTGAGGGGAAAGCTGTAACTCTGTGAGATGATTTCACAGATCACAAAGAAGTTTCTCAGAAAGCTTCTTTCTCTTTGTTATCGGAGGATATTTCCTTTGGCCCTATAGAGTTTAAAGGGATCCGAAATATATGTTCTCAGATTCCACAGAAATAAGGCTAGCAAAGAGATCCACGAAATACAGATGTAACTCTGTGAGTGGAAGTCACACATCACAGAGCAGTTTCTCAGAAAGCTTCTTTCCAGATTTCATCTGTGGATATTTCTTTTTTCATCATAGCCCTCTATGAGCTTCCAAATATCACTTTGCCAATTCCACAAGAACTGTCTTAGCGAAAGGATTCTTGAGGGGAAAGCTGTAACTCTGTGAGATGATTTCACAGAACACAAAGAAGTTTTTCAGAAAGCTTCTTTCTCTTTTTTATCGGAGGATATTTCCTTTGGCCCTATAGTCTTAAAGATATCCGAAATATCTGTTCTCAGATTCCACAGAAATAAGGCTAGCAAAGAGATCCAGGAAATACTGTTGTAAGTCTGTGAGATGAATTAACAGATCGCTAAGCAGTTTCTCAGAAAGCTTCTTTCCAGATTTCATCTGAGGATATTTCCTTTTTCACCGTAGCCCTCTATGGGCTTCCAAATATCACTTTCCCAATTCCACAAGAACTGTCTTAGCGAAAGGCTTCTTGAGGGGAAGCTGTAACTCTTTGAGATGATTTCACAGAACACAAAGAAGTTTCTCAGAGAGCTTCTTTCTCGTTGTTATCAGAGGATATTTCCTTTGGCCCTATAGTCTTCAAAGGGATCCGAAATATCTGTTCTCAGATTCCACAGAAATAAGGCTAGCAAAGAGATCCACGAAATACAGATGTAACTCTGTGAGAGGAATTAACAGAACACTAAGCAGTTTCTCAGAAAGCTTCTTTCCAGATTTCATCTGAGGATATTTCCTTTTTCACCATAGCCCTCTATGGGCTTCCAAATATCACTTTGCCAATTCCACAAGAACTGTCTTAGCGAAAGGCTTCTTGAGAGGAAAGCTGTAACTCTGTGAGATGATTTCACAGATCACCAAGAAGTTTCTCAGAAAGCTTCTTTCTCTTTGTTATCAGAGGATATTTCCTTTGACCCTATAGATTTTAAAGGGATCCGAAATATCTGTTCTCAGATTCCACAGAAATAAGGCTAGCAAAGAGATCTACGAAATACAGATGTAAGTCTGTGATTGGAAGTCACACATCACAGAGCAGTTTCTCAGACACCTTCTTTCCAGATTTCATCTGTGGATATTGCTTTTTTCAACATAGCCCTCTATGGGCTTCCAAATATCACTTTGCCAATTCCACAAGAACTGTCTTAGCGAAAGGCTTCTTGAGGGGAAAGCTGTAACTCTGTGAGATGATTTCACAGAACACAAAGAAGTTTTTCAGAAAGCTTCTTTCTCTTTTTTATCGGAGGATATTTCCTTTGGCCCTATAGTCTTAAAGATATCCGAAATATCTGTTCTCAGATTCCACAGAAATAAGGCTAGCAAAGAGATCCAGGAAATACTGTTGTAAGTCTGTGAGATGAACTAACAGATCGCTAAGCAGTTTCTCAGAAAGCTTCTTTCCAGATTTCATCCGTGGATATTTCCTTTTTCACAATAGCCCTCTATGGGCTTCCAAATATCACTTTGCCAATTCCACAAGAACTGTCTTAGCGAAAGGCTTCTTGAGGGGAAAGCTGTAACTCTGTGAGATGATTTCACAGAACACAAAGAAGTTTCTCAGAAAGCTTCTTTCTCTTTGTTATCGGAGGATATTTCCTTTGGCCCTATAGTCTTCAAAGGGATCCGAAATATCTGTTCTCAGATTCCACAGAAATAAGCCGAGCAAAGATATCCACGAAATACAGATGTAACTCTGTGAGTGGAAGTCACACATCACAGAGCAGTTTCTCAGAAAGCTTCTTTCCAGATTTCATCTGAGGATATTTCCTTTTTCACCATAGCCCTCTATGGGCTTCCAAATATCACTTTGAAAATTCCACAAGAAGTGTCTTAGCGAACGGCTTCTTGAGGGGAAAGCTGTAACTCTGTGAGATGATTTCACAGATCACAAAGAAGTTTCTCAGAAAGCTTCTTTCTCTTTGTTATCGGAGGATATTTCCTTTGGCCCTATAGAGTTTAAAGGGATCCGAAATATCTGTTCTCAGATTCCACAGAAATAAGGCTATCAAAGAGATCCACGAAATACAGATGTAACTCTGTGAGTGGAAGTCACACATCACAGAGCAGTTTCTCAGAAAGCTTCTTTCCAGATTTCATCTGTGGATATTTCTTTTTTCATCATAGCCCTCTATGGGCTTCCAAATATCACTTTGCCAATTCCACAAGAACTGTCTTAGCGAAAGGATTCTTGAGGGGAAAGCTGTAACTCTGTGAGATGATTTCACAGAACACAAAGAAGTTTTTCAGAAAGCTTCTTTCTCTTTTTTATCGGAGGATATTTCCTTTGGCCCTATAGTCTTAAAGATATCCGAAATATCTGTTCTCAGATTCCACAGAAATAAGGCTAGCAAAGAGATCCAAGAAATGCAGATATAACTCTGTGAGATGAATTAACAGAACACTAAGCAGTTTCTCAGAAAGCTTCTTTCCAGATTTCATCTGAGGATATTTCCTTTTTCACCATAGCCCTCTATGGGCTTCCAAATATCACTTTGCCAATTCCACAAGAACTGTCTTAGCGAAAGGCTTCTTGAGGGGAAGCTGTAACTCTTTGAGATGATTTCACAGAACACAAAGAAGTTTCTCAGAGAGCTTCTTTCTCGTTGTTATCAGAGGATATTTCCTTTGGCCCTATAGTCTTCAAAGGGATCGGAAATATCTGTTCTCAGATTCCACAGAAATAAGGCTAGCAAAGAGATCCACGAAATACAGATGTAACTCTGTGAGAGGAATTAACAGAACACTAAGCAGTTTCTCAGAAAGCTTCTTTCCAGATTTCATCTGAGGATATTTCCTTTTTCACCATAGCCCTCTATGGGCTTCCAAATATCACTTTGCCAATTCCACAAGAACTGTCTTAGCGAAAGGCTTCTTGAGGGAAAAGCTGTAACTCTGTGAGATGATTTCACAGAACACAAAGAAGTTTCTCAGAAAGCTTCTTTCTCTTTGTTATCAGAGGATATTTCCTTTGACCCTATAGATTTTAAAGGGATCCGAAATATCTGTTCTCAGATTCCACAGAAATAAGGCTAGCAATGAGATCTACGAAATACAGATGTAAGTCTGTGATTGGAAGTCACACATCACAGAGCAGTTTTTCAGAAACCTTCTTTCCAGATTTCATCTGTGGATATTGCTTTTTTCAACATAACCCTCTATGGGCTTCCAAATATCACTTTGCCAATTCCACAAGAACTGTCTTAGCGGAAGGATTCTTGAGGGGAAAGCTGTAACTCTGTGAGATGATTTCACAGAACACAAAGAAGTTTTTCAGAAAGCTTCTTTCTCTTTTTTATCGGAGGATATTTCCTTTGGCCCTATAGTCTTAAAGATATCCGAAATATCTGTTCTCAGATTCCACAGAAATAAGGCTAGCAAAGAGATCCAGGAAATACTGTTGTAAGTCTGTGAGATGAATTCACAGATCGCTAAGCAGTTTCTCAGAAAGCTTCTTTCCAGATTTCATCCGTGGATATTTCCTTTTTCACAATAGCCCTCTATGGGCTTCCAAATATCACTTTGCCAATTCCACAAGAACTGTCTTAGCGAAAGGCTTCTTGAGGGGAAAGCTGTAACTCTGTGAGATGATTTCACAGAACACAAAGAAGTTTCTCAGAAAGCTTCTTTCTCTTTGTTACCGGAGGATATTTCCTTTGGCCCTATAGTCTTCAAAGGGATCTGAAATATCTGTTCTCAGATTCCACAGAAATAAGCCGAGCAAAGATATCCACGAAATACAGATGTAACTCTGTGAGTGGAAGTCACACATCACAGAGCAGTTTCTCAGAAAGCTTCTTTCCAGATTTCATCTGAGGATATTTCCTTTTTCACCATAGCCCTCTAGGGGCTTCCAAATATCACTTTGAAAATTCCACAAGAAGTGTGTTAGCGAACGGCTTCTTGAGGGGAAAGCTGTAACTCTGTGAGATGATTTCACAGAACACAAAGAAGTTTCTCAGAAAGCTTCTTTCTCTTTGTTATCGGAGGATATTTCCTTTGGCCCTATAGAGTTTAAAGGGATCCGAAATATCTGTTCTCAGATTCCACAGAAATAAGGCTAGCAAAGAGATCCACGAAATACAGATGTAACTCTGTGAGTGGAAGTCACACATCACAGAGCAGTTTCTCAGAAAGCTTCTTTCCAGATTTCATCTGTGGATATTTCTTTTTTCCTCATAGCCCTCTATGGGCTTCCAAATATCACTTTGCCAATTCCACAAGAACTGTCTTAGCGAAAGGATTCTTGAAGGGAAAGCTGTAACTCTGTGAGATGATTTCACACAACACAAAGAAGTTTCTCAGAAAGCTTCTTTCTCTATGTTATCGTAGGATATTTCCTTTGGCCCTATAGTCTTCAAAGGGATCCGAAATATCTGTTCTCAGATTCCACAGTAATAAGGCTAGCAAAGAGATCCACGAAATACTGATATAACTCTGTGAAATGAATTAACAGAACACTAAGCAGTTTCTCAGAAAGCTTCTTTCCAGATTTCATCTGAGGATATTTCCTTTTTCACCATAACCCTCTATGGGCTTCCAAATATCACTTTGCCAATTCCACAAGAAGTGTCTTAGCGAAAGGCTTCTTGAGGGGAAAGCTGTAACTCTGTGAGATGATTTCACAGAACACAAAGAAGTTTCTCAGAAAGCTTCTTTCTCTTTGATATAGGAGGATATTTCCTTTGGCCCTATAGTCTTCAAAGGGATCGGAAATATCTGTTCTCAGATTCCACAGAAATAAGGATAGCAAAGAGATCCACAAAATACAGATATAACTCTGTGAGATGAATTAACAGAACGCTAAGCAGTTTCTCAGAAAGCTTCTTCCCAGATTTCATCTGAGGATAATTTCCTTTTTCACTATAGCCCTCTATGGGCTTCCAAATATCACTTTGCCAATTCCACAAGAACTGTCTTAGCGAAAGCCTTCTTGAGGGGAAAGCTGTAACTCTGTGAGATGATTTCACAGAACACAAAGAAGTTTCTCAGAAAGCTTCTTTCTCTTTGTTATCGGAGGATATTTCCTTTGGCTCTATAGTCTTCAAAGGGATCCGAAATATCTGTTCTCAGATTCCACAGAAAGAAGGCTAGCAAAGAGATCCACGAAATACAGATGTAACTCTGTGAGATGAATTAACAGAACACTAAGCAGTTTCTCAGAATGCTTCTTTCCAGATTTCGTCGGAGGATGTTTCCTTTTCCACCGTAGCCCTCTATGGGCTTCCAAATATCACTTCGCCGATACCACAAAAACTGTCTTAGCGAAAGGCTTCTTGAGGGGAAAGCTGTAACTCTGTGAGATGATTTCACAGATCACAAAGAAGTTTCTCAGAAAGCTTCTTTCTCTTTGTTATCGGAGGATGTTTCCTTTGGCCCTATAGAGTTTAAAGGGATCCGAAATATCTGTTCTCAGATTCCACAGAAATAAGGCTAGCAAAGAGATCCACGAAATACAGATGTAACTCTGTGAGTGGAATTCACACATCACAGAGCAGTTTCTCAGAAAGCTTCTTTCCAGATTTCATCTGTGGATATTTCTTTTTTCATCATAGCCCTCTTTAGGCTTCCAAATATCACTTTGCCAATTCTACAAGAACTGTCTTAGCGAAAGAATTCTTGAGGGGAAAGCTGTAACTCTGTGAGATGATTTCACAGAACACAAAGAAGTTTTTCAGAAAGCTTCTTTCTCTTTTTTATCGGAGGATATTTCCTTTGGCCCTATAGTCTTAAAGATATCCGAAATATCTGTTCTCAGATTCCACAGAAATAAGGCTAGCAAACAGATCCAGGAAATACTGTTGTAAGTCTGTGAGATGAATTAACAGATCGCTAAGCAGTTTCTCAGAAAGCTTCTTTCCAGATTTCATCTGAGGATATTTCCTTTTTCACCGTAGCCCTCTATGGGCTTCCAAATATCACTTTCCCAATTCCACAAGAACTGTCTTAGCGAAAGGCTTCTTGAGGGGAAGCTGTAACTCTTTGAGATGATTTCACAGAACACAAAGAAGTTTCTCAGAGAGCTTCTTTCTCGTTGTTATCAGAGGATATTTCCTTTGGCCCTATAGTCTTCAAAGGGATCCGAAATATCTGTTCTCAGATTCCACAGAAATAAGGCTAGCAAAGAGATCCACGAAATACAGATGTAACTCTGTGAGAGGAATTAACAGAACACTAAGCAGTTTCTCAGAAAGCTTCTTTCCAGATTTCATCTGAGGATATTTCCTTTTTCACCATAGCCCTCTATGGGCTTCCAAATATCACTTTGCCAATTCCACAAGAACTGTCTTAGCGAAAGGCTTCTTGAGAGGAAAGCTGTAACTCTGTGAGATGATTTCACAGATCACAAAGGAGTTTCTCAGAAAGCTTCTTTCTCTTTGTTATCAGAGGATATTTCCTTTGACCCTATAGATTTTAAAGGGATCCGAAATATCTGTTCTCAGATTCCACAGAAATAAGGCTAGCAAAGAGATCTACGAAATACAGATGTAAGTCTGTGATTGGAAGTCACACATCACAGAGCAGTTTCTCAGACACCTTCTTTCCAGATTTCATCTGTGGATATTGCTTTTTTCAACATAGCCCTCTATGGGCTACCAAATATCACTTTGCCAATTCCACAAGAACTGTCTTAGCGAAAGGCTTCTTGAGGGGAAAGCTGTAACTCTGTGAGATGATTTCACAGAACACAAAGAAGTTTTTCAGAAAGCTTCTTTCTCTTTTTTATCGGAGGATATTTCCTTTGGCCCTATAGTCTTAAAGATATCCGAAATATCTGTTCTCAGATTCCACAGAAATAAGGCTAGCAAAGAGATCCAGGAAATACTGTTGTAAGTCTGTGAGATGAATTAACAGATCGCTAAGCAGTTTCTCAGAAAGCTTCTTTCCAGATTTCATCCGTGGATATTTCCTTTTTCACAATAGCCCTCTATGGGCTTCCAAATATCACTTTGCCAATTCCACAAGAACTGTCTTAGCGAAAGGCTTCTTGAGGGGAAAGCTGTAACTCTGTGAGATGATTTCACAGAACACAAAGAAGTTTCTCAGAAAGCTTCTTTCTCTTTGTTATCGGAGGATATTTCCTTTGGCCCTATAGTCTTCAAAGGGATCCGAAATATCTGTTCTCAGATTCCACAGAAATAAGCCGAGCAAAGATATCCACGAAATACAGATGTAACTCTGTGAGTGGAAGTCACACATCACAGAGCAGTTTCTCAGAAAGCTTCTTTCCAGATTTCATCTGAGGATATTTCCTTTTTCACCATAGCCCTCTATGGGCTTCCAAATATCACTTTGAAAATTCCACAAGAAGTGTCTTAGCGAACGGATTCTTGAGGGGAAAGCTGTAACTCTGTGAGATGATTTCACAGATCACAAAGAAGTTTCTCAGAAAGCTTCTTTCTCTTTGTTATCGGAGGATATTTCCTTTGGCCCTATAGAGTTTAAAGGGATCCGAAATATCTGTTCTCAGATTCCACAGAAATAAGGCTAGCAAAGAGATCCACGAAATACAGATGTAACTCTGTGAGTGGAAGTCACACATCACAGAGCAGTTTCTCGGAAAGCTTCTTTCCAGATTTCATCTGTGGATATTTCTTTTTTCATCATAGCCCTCTATGGGCTTCCAAATATCACTTTGCCAATTCCACAAGAACTGTCTTAGCGAAAGGATTCTTGAGGGGAAAGCTGTAACTCTGTGAGATGATTTCACAGAACACAAAGAAGTTTTTCAGAAAGCTTCTTTCTCTTTTTTATCGGAGGATATTTCCTTTGGCCCTATAGTCTTAAAGATATCCGAAATATCTGTTCTCAGATTCCACAGAAATAAGGCTAGCAAAGAGATCCAAGAAATGCAGATATAACTCTGTGAGATGAATTAACAGAACACTAAGCAGTTTCTCAGAAAGCTTCTTTCCAGATTTCATCTGAGGATATTTCCTTTTTCACCATAGCCCTCTATGGGCTTCCAAATATCACTTTGCCAATTCCACAAGAACTGTCTTAGCGAAAGGCTTCTTGAGGGGAAGCTGTAACTCTTTGAGATGATTTCACAGAACACAAAGAAGTTTCTCAGAGAGCTTCTTTCTCGTTGTTATCAGAGGATATTTCCTTTGGCCCTATAGTCTTCAAAGGGATCGGAAATATCTGTTCTCAGATTCCACAGAAATAAGGCTAGCAAAGAGATCCACGAAATACAGATGTAACTCTGTGAGAGGAATTAACAGAACACTAAGCAGTTTCTCAGAAAGCTTCTTTCCAGATTTCATCTGAGGATATTTCCTTTTTCACCATAGCCCTCTATGGGCTTCCAAATATCACTTTGCCAATTCCACAAGAACTGTCTTAGCGAAAGGCTTCTTGAGGGAAAAGCTGTAACTCTGTGAGATGATTTCACAGAACACAAAGAAGTTTCTCAGAAAGCTTCTTTCTCTTTGTTATCAGAGGATATTTCCTTTGACCCTATAGATTTTAAAGGGATCCGAAATATCTGTTCTCAGATTCCACAGAAATAAGGCTAGCAATGAGATCTACGAAATACAGATGTAAGTCTGTGATTGGAAGTCACACATCACAGAGCAGTTTTTCAGAAACCTTCTTTCCAGATTTCATCTGTGGATATTGCTTTTTTCAACATAGCCCTCTATGGGCTTCCAAATATCACTTTGCCAATTCCACAAGAACTGTCTTAGTGGAAGGATTCTTGAGGGGAAAGCTGTAACTCTGTGAGATGATTTCACAGAACACAAAGAAGTTTTTCAGAAAGCTTCTTTCTCTTTTTTATCGGAGGATATTTCCTTTGGCCCTATAGTCTTAAAGATATCCGAAATATCTGTTCTCAGATTCCACAGAAATAAGGCTAGCAAAGAGATCCACGAAATACTGATATAACTCTGTGAAATGAATTAACAGAACACTAAGCAGTTTCTCAGACAGCTTCTTTCCAGATTTCATCTGAGGATAATTTCCTTTTTCACTATAGCCCTCTATGGGCTTCCAAATATCACTTTGCCAATTCCACAAGAACTGTCTTAGCGAAAGCCTTCTTGAGGGGAAAGCTGTAACTCTGTGAGATGATTTCACAGAACAGAAAGAAGTTTCTCAGAAAGCTTCTTTCTCTTTGTTATCGGAGGATACTTCCTTTGGCTCTATTGCCTTCAAAGGGATCCGAAATATCTGTTCTCAGATTCCACAGAAAGAAGGCTAGCAAAGAGATCCACGAAATACAGATGTAACTCTGTGAGATGAATTAACAGAACACTAAGCAGTTTCTCAGAAAGCTTCTTTCCAGATTTCGTCGGAGGATATTTCCTTTTCCACCGTAGCCCTCTATGGGCTTCCAAATATCACTTCGCCGATTCCACAAAAACTGTCTTAGCGAAAGGCTTCTTGAGGGGAAAGCTGTAACTCTGTGAGATGATTTCACAGAACACAAAGAAGTTTCTCAGAAAGCTTCTTTCTCTTTGTTATCGGAGGATATTTCCTTTGGCCCTATAGTGTTCAAAGGGATCCGAAATATCTGTTCTTAGATTCCACAGAAATAAGGCTACCCTAGAGATCCACGAAATACAGATTTAACTCTGTGAGATGAATTAAAGGAAAACTAAGCAGTTTCTCAGAAAGCTTCTTTCCAGATTTCATCTGACGATATTTCCTTTTTCATCATAGTCCTCTAAGGGCTTCAAAATATCACTTTGCCAATTCCACAAGAACTGATTTAGCGGAAGGCTTCTTGAGGGGATAGCTGTAAATCTGCGAGATGATTTCACAGAACACAAAGATGTTTCTCAGAAAACTTCTTTCTCTTTTTTATCGGAGGATTTTTCCTTTTGCCCTATAGTCTTCAATGGGATCCGAAATATCTGTTCTCAGATTCCACAGAAATGAGTCTAACAACGAGATCCACGAAATACAGATGTAACTCTGTGAGTGGAAGTCACACATCACAGAGCAGTTTCTCAGAAATCTTCTTTCCAGATTTCTTTTGAGGATATTTCCTTTTTCACCATAGCCCTCTAGGGGCTTCCAAATATCACTTTGTCAATTCCACAAGAACTGTCTTAGCGAAAGGCTTCTTGAGGGGAAAGCTGTAACTCTGTGAGATGATTTCACAGAACACAAAGAAGTTTCTCAGAAAGCTTCTTTCTCTTTGTTATCGGAGGATATTTCCTTTGGCCCTATAGTCTTCAAAGGGATCCGAAATATCTGTTCTCAGATTCCACAGAAATAAGCCGAGCAAAGATATCCACGAAATACAGATGTAACTCTCTGAGTGGAAGTCACACATCACAGAGCAGTTTCTCAGAAAGCTTCTTTCCAGATTTCATCTGAGGATATTTCCTTTTTCACCATAGCCCTCTATGGGCTTCCAAATATCACTTTGCCAATTCCATAAGAAGTGTCTTAGCGAACGGCTTCTTGAGGGGAAAGCTGTAACTCTGTGAGATGATTTCACAGATCACAAAGAAGTTTCTCAGAAAGCTTCTTTCTCTTTGTTATCGGAGGATATTTCCTTTGGCCCTATAGAGTTTAAAGGGATCCGAAATATCTGTTCTCAGATTCCACAGAAATAAGGCTAGCAAAGAGATCCACGAAATACAGATGTAACTCTGTGAGTGGAAGTCACACATCACAGAGCAGTTTCTCGGAAAGCTTCTTTCCAGATTTCATCTGTGGATATTTCTTTTTTCATCATAGCCCTCTATGGGCTTCCAAATATCACTTTGCCAATTCCACAAGAACTGTCTTAGCGAAAGGATTCTTGAGGGGAAAGCTGTAACTCTGTGAGATGATTTCACAGAACACAAAGAAGTTTTTCAGAAAGCTTCTTTCTCTTTTTTATCGGAGGATATTTCCTTTGGCCCTATAGTCTTAAAGATATCCGAAATATCTGTTCTCAGATTCCACAGAAATAAGGCTAGCAAAGAGATCCAAGAAATGCAGATATAACTCTGTGAGATGAATTAACAGAACACTAAGCAGTTTCTCAGAAAGCTTCTTTCCAGATTTCATCTGAGGATATTTCCTTTTTCACCATAGCCCTCTATGGGCTTCCAAATATCACTTTGCCAATTCCACAAGAACTGTCTTAGCGAAAGGCTTCTTGAGGGGAAGCTGTAACTCTTTGAGATGATTTCACAGAACACAAAGAAGTTTCTCAGAGAGCTTCTTTCTCGTTGTTATCAGAGGATATTTCCTTTGGCCCTATAGTCTTCAAAGGGATCGGAAATATCTGTTCTCAGATTCCACAGAAATAAGGCTAGCAAAGAGATCCACGAAATACAGATGTAACTCTGTGAGAGGAATTAACAGAACACTAAGCAGTTTCTCAGAAAGCTTCTTTCCAGATTTCATCTGAGGATATTTCCTTTTTCACCATAGCCCTCTATGGGCTTCCAAATATCACTTTGCCAATTCCACAAGAACTGTCTTAGCGAAAGGCTTCTTGAGGGAAAAGCTGTAACTCTGTGAGATGATTTCACAGAACACAAAGAAGTTTCTCAGAAAGCTTCTTTCTCTTTGTTATCAGAGGATATTTCCTTTGACCCTATAGATTTTAAAGGGATCCGAAATATCTGTTCTCAGATTCCACAGAAATAAGGCTAGCAATGAGATCTACGAAATACAGATGTAAGTCTGTGATTGGAAGTCACACATCACAGAGCAGTTTTTCAGAAACCTTCTTTCCAGATTTCATCTGTGGATATTGCTTTTTTCAACATAGCCCTCTATGGGCTTCCAAATATCACTTTGCCAATTCCACAAGAACTGTCTTAGTGGAAGGATTCTTGAGGGGAAAGCTGTAACTCTGTGAGATGATTTCACAGAACACAAAGAAGTTTTTCAGAAAGCTTCTTTCTCTTTTTTATCGGAGGATATTTCCTTTGGCCCTATAGTCTTAAAGATATCCGAAATATCTGTTCTCAGATTCCACAGAAATAAGGCTAGCAAAGAGATCCACGAAATACTGATATAACTCTGTGAAATGAATTAACAGAACACTAAGCAGTTTCTCAGAAAGCTTCTTTCCAGATTTCATCTGAGGATAATTTCCTTTTTCACTATAGCCCTCTATGGGCTTCCAAATATCACTTTGCCAATTCCACAAGAACTGTCTTAGCGAAAGCCTTCTTGAGGGGAAAGCTGTAACTCTGTGAGATGATTTCACAGAACAGAAAGAAGTTTCTCAGAAAGCTTCTTTCTCTTTGTTATCGGAGGATACTTCCTTTGGCTCTATTGCCTTCAAAGGGATCCGAAATATCTGTTCTCAGATTCCACAGAAAGAAGGCTAGCAAAGAGATCCACGAAATACAGATGTAACTCTGTGAGATGAATTAACAGAACACTAAGCAGTTTCTCAGAAAGCTTCTTTCCAGATTTCGTCGGAGGATATTTCCTTTTCCACCGTAGCCCTCTATGGGCTTCCAAATATCACTTCGCCGATTCCACAAAAACTGTCTTAGCGAAAGGCTTCTTGAGGGGAAAGCTGTAACTCTGTGAGATGATTTCACAGAACACAAAGAAGTTTCTCAGAAAGCTTCTTTCTCTTTGTTATCGGAGGATATTTCCTTTGGCCCTATAGTGTTCAAAGGGATCCGAAATATCTGTTCTTAGATTCCACAGAAATAAGGCTACCCTAGAGATCCACGAAATACAGATTTAACTCTGTGAGATGAATTAAAGGAAAACTAAGCAGTTTCTCAGAAAGCTTCTTTCCAGATTTCATCTGACGATATTTCCTTTTTCATCATAGTCCTCTAAGGGCTTCAAAATATCACTTTGCCAATTCCACAAGAACTGATTTAGCGGAAGGGTTCTTGAGGGGATAGCTGTAAATCTGCGAGATGATTTCACAGAACACAAAGATGTTTCTCAGAAAACTTCTTTCTCTTTTTTATCGGAGGATTTTTCCTTTTGCCCTATAGTCTTCAATGGGATCCGAAATATCTGTTCTCAGATTCCACAGAAATGAGTCTAACAACGAGATCCACGAAATACAGATGTAACTCTGTGAGTGGAAGTCACACATCACAGAGCAGTTTCTCAGAAATCTTCTTTCCAGATTTCTTTTGAGGATATTTCCTTTTTCACCATAGTCCTCTAGGGGCTTCCAAATATCACTTTGTCAATTCCACAAGAACTGTCTTAGCGAAAGGCTTCTTGAGGGGAAAGCTGTAACTCTGTGAGATGATTTCACAGAGCACAAAGAAGTTTCTCAGAAAGCTTCTTTCTCTTTGTTATCGGAGGATATTTCCTTTGGCCCTATAGTCTTCAAAGGGATCCGAAATATCTGTTCTCAGATTCCACAGAAATAAGCCGAGCAAAGATATCCACGAAATACAGATGTAACTCTCTGAGTGGAAGTCACACATCACAGAGCAGTTTCTCAGAAAGCTTCTTTCCAGATTTCATCTGAGGATATTTCCTTTTTCACCATAGCCCTCTATGGGCTTCCAAATATCACTTTGCCAATTCCATAAGAAGTGTCTTAGCGAACGGCTTCTTGAGGGGAAAGCTGTAACTCTGTGAGATGATTTCACAGATCACAAAGAAGTTTCTCAGAAAGCTTCTTTCTCTTTGTTATCGGAGGATATTTCCTTTGGCCCTATAGAGTTTAAAGGGATCCGAAATATCTGTTCTCAGATTCCACAGAAATAAGGCTAGCAAAGAGATCCACGAAATACAGATGTAACTCTGTGAGTGGAAGTCACACATCACAGAGCAGTTTCTCAGAAAGCTTCTTTCCAGATTTCATTTGTGGATATTTCTTTTTTCATCAGAGCCCTCTATGGGCTTCCAAATATCACTTTGCCAATTCTACAAGAACTGTCTTAGCGAAAGAATTCTTGAGGGGAAAGCTGTAACTCTGTGAGATGATTTCACAGAACACAAAGAAGTTTTTCAGAAAGCTTCTTTCTCTTTTTTATCGGAGGATATTTCCTTTGGCCCTATAGTCTTAAAGATATCCGAAATATCTGTTCTCAGATTCCACAGAAATAAGGCTAGCAAAGAGATCCAGGAAATACTGTTGTAAGTCTGTGAGATGAATTAACAGATCGCTAAGCAGTTTCTCAGAAAGCTTCTTTCCAGATTTCATCTGAGGATATTTCCTTTTTCACCGTAGCCCTCTATGGGCTTCCAAATATCACTTTGCCAATTCCACAAGAACTGTCTTAGCGAAAGGCTTCTTGAGGGGAAAGCTGTAACTCTGTGAGATGATTTCACAGAACACAAAGAAGTTTCTCAGAAAGCTTCTTTCTCTTTGTTATCGGAGGATACTTCCTTTGGCTCTATAGTCTTCAAAGGGATCGGAAATATCTGTTCTCAGATTCCACAGAAATAAGGCTAGCAAAGAGATCCACGAAATACAGATATAACTCTGTGAGATGAATTAACAGAACACTAAGCAGTTTCTCAGAAAGCTTCTTTCCAGATTTCATCTGAGGATATTTCCTTTTTCACTATAGACCTCTATGAGCTTCCAAATATCACTTTGCCAATTCCACAAGAGCTGTCTTAGCGAATGGCTTCTTGAGGGGAAAGCTGTAACTCTGTGAGATGATTTCACAGAACACAAAGAAGGTTCTCAGAAAGCTTCTTTCTCTTTGTTATCGGAGGATATTTCCTTTGGCCCTATAGTGTTCAAAGGGATCCGAAATATCTGTTCTCAGATTCCACAGAAATAAGGCTACCCTAGAGATCCACGCAATACAGATTTAACTCTGTGAGATGAATTAAAGGAAAACTAAGCAGTTTCTCTGAAAGCTTCTTTCCAGATTTCATCCGAGGATATTTCCTTTTTCACCATAGCCCTCTATGGGCTTCCAAATGTCACTTTGCCAATTCCACAAGAAGTGTCTTAGCGAAAGTCTTCTTGAGGGGAAAGCTGTAACTCTGTGAGATGCTTTCACAGAACACAAAGAAGTTTCTCAGAAAGCTTCTTTCTCTTTGTTATCGGAGGATATTTCCTTTGGCCCTATAGAGTTTAAAGGGATCCGAAATGTCTGTTCTCACATTCCACAGAAATAAGGCTAGCAAGGAGATCCACGAAATACAGATGTATCTCGTTGAGATGAATTAACAGAACCCTAAGCAGTTTCTCAGAAAGCTTCTTTCCAGATTTCGTCGGAGGATATTTCCTTTTTCACCATAGACCTCTATGGGCTCCAAATATCACTTTGCCGATTCCATAAAAACTGTCTTAGGGAAAGTCTTCTTGAGGGGAAAGCTGTAACTCTGTGAGATGATTTCACAGAACACAAAGTAGTTTCTCAGAAAGCTTCTTTCTCTATGTTATCGGAGGATATTTCCTTTGGCCTTATAGTCTTCAAAGGGATCTGAAATATCTGTTCTCAGATTCCACAGAAATGAGGCCAGGAAAGAGATCCCCAAAATACTGATATAACTCTGTGAAATGAATTAACAGAACACTAAGCAGTTTCTCAGAAAGCTTCTTTCCAGATTTCATCTGAGGATATTTCCTTTATCACCATGGCCCTCTATGGGCTTCCAAATATCACTTTGCCAATTCCACAAGAAATGTCTTAGCGAAAGGCTTCTTGAGGGGAAAGCTGTAACTCTGTGGGATGATTTCACAGAACACAAAGAAGTTTATCAGAAAGTTTCTTTCTCTTTGTTTTCGGATGATATTTCCCTAGGCCCTATAGTCTTCAAAGTGATCCGAAATATCTGTTCTCAGATTCCACAGAAATAAGGCTACCCAAGAGATCCACCTAATGTAGATGTAACTCTGTGAGATTAATTAGCAGAACACTAAGCAGTTTCTCAGAAAGCTTCTTTCCAGATTTCATCTGAGGATATTTCCTTTTTCACCATAGCCCTCTATGGGATTCCAAATATCACTTTGCCAATTCCACAAGAACTGTCTTAGGGAAAGGCTTCTTGAGGGGAAAGCTGTAACTCTGTGAGATGATTTCAGAGAACACAGAGAAGTTTCTCAGAAAGCTTCTTTCTCTTTGTTATTGGAGGATACTTCCTTTGTCCCTATAGCCTTCAAAGGGATCCGAAATATCTGTTCTCAGATTCCACAGAAATAAGGCTAGCAAAGAGATCCACGAAATACAGATGTAACTCTGTGAGATGAATTAACAGAACACTAAGCAGTTTCTCAGAAGTCTTCTTTCCAGATGTCGTCGGAGGATATTTCCTTTTTCACCGTAGCCCTCTATGGGCTTCCATATATCACTTTCCCGATTCCACAAGAACTGTCTTAGGGAAAGGCTTCTTGAGGGGAAAGCTGTAACTCTGTGAGATGATTTCACAGAACACAAAGCGGTTTCTCAGAAAGCTTCTTTCTCTTTTTTATCGGAGGATATTTCCTTTGGCCCTGTAGTCTTCAAAGGGATCCGAAATATCTGTTCTCAGATTCCACAGAAATAAGGCTAGCAAAGAGATCCAAGAAATACAGATAAAACTCTGTGAGATGAATTAACAGAACACTAAGCAGTTTCTCAGAAAGCTTCTTTCCAGATTTCATCTGAGGATATTTCCTTTTTCACCATAGCCCTCTATGGGCTTCCAAATATCACTTTGCCAATTCCACAAGAACTGTCTTAGCGAAAGGCTTCTTGAGGGGAAAGCTGTAACTCTTTGAGATGATTTCACAGAACACAAAGAAGTTTCTCAGAGAGCCTCTTTCTCGTTGTTATCAGAGGATATTTCCTTTGGCCCTATAGTCTTCAAAGGGATCCGAAATATCTGTTCTCAGATTCCACAGAAATAAGGCTAGCAAAGAGATCCACGAAATACAGATGTAACTCTGTGAGAGGAATTAACAGAACACTAAGCAGTTTCTCAGAAAGCTTCTTTCCAGATTTCATCTGAGGATATTTCCTTTTTCACCATAGCCCTCTATGGGATTCCAAATATCACTTTGCCAATTCCACAAGAACTGACTTAGGGAAAGGCTTCTTGAGGGGAAAGCTGTAACTCTGTGAGATGATTTCAGAGAACACAGAGAAGTTTCTCAGAAAGCTTCTTTCTCTTTGTTATTGGAGGATACTTCCTTTGGCCCTATAGCCTTCAAAGGGATCCGAAATATCTGTTCTCAGATTCCACAGAAATAAGGCTAGCAAAGAGATCCACGAAATACAGATGTAACTCTGTGAGATGAATTAACAGAACACTAAGCAGTTTCTCAGAAGTCTTCTTTCCAGATGTCGTCGGAGGATATTTCCTTTTTCACCGTAGCCCTCTATGGGCTTCCATATATCAGTTTCCCGATTCCACAAGAACTGTCTTAGGGAAAGGCTTCTTGAGGGGAAAGCTGTAACTCTGTGAGATGATTTCACAGAACACAAAGCGGTTTCTCAGAAAGCTTCTTTCTCTTTTTTATCGGAGGATATTTCCTTTGGCCCTGTAGTCTTCAAAGGGATCCGAAATATCTGTTCTCAGATTCCACAGAAATAAGGCTAGCAAAGAGATCCAAGAAATACAGATAAAACTCTGTGAGATGAATTAACAGAACACTAAGCAGTTTCTCAGAAAGCTTCTTTCCAGATTTCATCTGAGGATATTTCCTTTTTCACCATAGCCCTCTATGGGCTTCCAAATATCACTTTGCCAATTCCACAAGAACTGTCTTAGCGAAAGGCTTCTTGAGGGGAAAGCTGTAACTCTTTGAGATGATTTCACAGAACACAAAGAAGTTTCTCAGAGAGCCTCTTTCTCGTTGTTATCAGAGGATATTTCCTTTGGCCCTATAGTCTTCAAAGGGATCCGAAATATCTGTTCTCAGATTCCACAGAAATAAGGCTAGCAAAGAGATCCACGAAATACAGATGTAACTCTGTGAGAGGAATTAACAGAACACTAAGCAGTTTCTCAGAAAGCTTCTTTCCAGATTTCATCTGAGGATATTTCCTTTTTCACCATAGCCCTCTATGGGATTCCAAATATCACTTTGCCAATTCCACAAGAACTGTCTTAGGGAAAGGCTTCTTGAGGGGAAAGCTGTAACTCTGTGAGATGATTTCAGAGAACACAGAGAAGTTTCTCAGAAAGCTTCTTTCTCTTTGTTATTGGAGGATACTTCCTTTGGCCCTATAGCCTTCAAAGGGATCCGAAATATCTGTTCTCAGATTCCACAGAAATAAGGCTAGCAAAGAGATCCACGAAATACAGATGTAACTCTGTGAGATGAATTAACAGAACACTAAGCAGTTTCTCAGAAGTCTTCTTTCCAGATGTCGTCGGAGGATATTTCCTTTTTCACCGTAGCCCTCTATGGGCTTCCATATATCACTTTCCCGATTCCACAAGAACTGTCTTAGGGAAAGGCTTCTTGAGGGGAAAGCTGTAACTCTGTGAGATGATTTCACAGAACACAAAGCGGTTTCTCAGAAAGCTTCTTTCTCTTTTTTATCGGAGGATATTTCCTTTGGCCCTGTAGTCTTCAAAGGGATCCGAAATATCTGTTCTCAGATTCCACAGAAATAAGGCTAGCAAAGAGATCCAAGAAATACAGATAAAACTCTGTGAGATGAATTAACAGAACACTAAGCAGTTTCTCAGAAAGCTTCTTTCCAGATTTCATCTGAGGATATTTCCTTTTTCACCATAGCCCTCTATGGGCTTCCAAATATCACTTTGCCAATTCCACAAGAACTGTCTTAGCGAAAGGCTTCTTGAGGGGAAAGCTGTAACTCTTTGAGATGATTTCACAGAACACAAAGAAGTTTCTCAGAGAGCTTCTTTCTCTTTGTTATCAGAGGATATTTCCTTTGGCCCTATAGTCTTCAAAGGGATCCGAAATATCTGTTCTCAGATTCCACAGAAATAAGGCTACCCAAGAGATCCACGAAATACAGATGTAACTCTGTGAGAGGAATTAACAGAACACTAAGCAGTTTCTCAGAAAGCTTCTTTCCAGATTTCATCTGAGGATATTTCCTTTTTCACCATAGCCCTCTATGAGCTTCCAAATATCACTTTGCCAATTCCACAAGAAGTGTCTTAGCGAACGGCTTCTTGATGGGAAAGCTGTGACTCTGTGAGATGATTTCACAGATCACAAAGAAGTTTCTCAGAAAGCTTCTTTCTCTTTGTTATCGGAGGATATTTCCTTTGACCCTATAGAGTTTAAAGGGATCCGAAATATCTGTTCTCAGATTCCACAGAAATAAGCCGAGCAAAGATATCCACGAAATACAGATGTAACTCTGTGAGTGGAAGTCACACATCACAGAGCAGTTTCTCAGAAAGCTTCTTTCCAGATTTCATCTGAGGATATTTCCTTTTTCACCATAGCCCTCTATGGGCTTCTAAATATCACTTTGCCAATTCCACAAGAACTGTCTTAGCGAAAGGCTTCTTGAGGGGAAAGCTGTAACTCTGTGAGATGATTTCACAGATCACAAAGAAGTTTCTCAGAAAGCTTCTTTCTCTTTGTTATCGGAGGAAATTTCCTTTGGCCCTATAGAGTTTAAAGGGATCCGAAATATCTGTTCTCAGATTCCACAGAAAGAAGGCTAGCAAAGAGATCCACGAAATACAGATGTAACTCTGTGAGAAGAATTAAGAGAACACTAAGCAGGTTCTCAGAAAGCTTCCTTCCAGATTTCGTCGGAGGATATTTCCTTTTCCACCGTAGCCCTCTATGGGCTTCCAAATATCACTTTGCCGATTCCACAAAAACTGTCTTAGGGAAAGGCTTCTTGAGGGGAAAGCTGTAACTCTGTGAGATGATTTCACACAACACAAAGAAGTTTCTCAGAAAGCATCTTTCTCTATGTTATCGTAGGATATTTCCTTTGGCCCTATAGTCTTCAAAGGGATCCGAAATATCTGTTCTCAGATTCCACAGAAATAAGGCTAGCAAAGAGATCCACGAAATACTGATATAACTCTGTGAAATGAATTGACAGAACACTAAGCAGTTTCTCAGAAAGCTTCTTTCCAGATTTCATCTGACGATATTTCCTTTTTCACCATAGCCCTCTATGTGCTTCCAAATATCACTTTTCCAATTCCACAAGAACTGTCTTAGCGAAAGGCTTCTTGAGGGGAAAGCTGTATCTCTGTGAGATGATTTCACAGAACACAAAGAAGTTTCTCAGAAAGCTTCTTTCTCTTTGTTATAGGAGGATATTTCCTTTGGCCCTATAGTCTTCAAAGGGATCGGAAATATCTGTTCTCAGACTCCACAGAAATAAGGCTAGCAAAGAGATCCACGAAATACAGATATAACACTGTGAGATGAATAAACAGAACACTAAGCAGTTTCTCAGAAATCTTCTTTCCAGATTTCATCTGAGGATATTTCGTTTTTCACTATAGCCCTCTATGGGCTTCCAAATATCACTTTGCCAATTCCACAAGAACTGTCTTAGCGAAAGCCTTCTTGAGGGGAAAGCTGTAACTCTGTGAGATGATTTCACAGAACACAAAGAAGTTTCTCAGAAAGCTTCTTTCTCTTTGTTATCGGAGGATACTTCCTTTGGCTCTATAGTCTTCAAAGGGATCCGAAATATCTGTTCTCAGATTCCACAGAAAGAAGGCTAGCAAAGATATCCACGAAATACAGATGTAACTCTGTGAGATGAATTAACAGAACACTAAGCAGTTTCTCAGAAAGCTTCTTTCCAGATTTCATCTGAGGATATTTCCTTTTTCACCATAGCCCTCTATGGGCTTCCAAATATCACTTTTCCAATTCCACAAGAACTGTGTAGAGAAAGCCTTCTTGAGGGGAAAGCTGTAACTCTGTGAGATGATTTCACAGAACACAAAGAAGTTTCTCAGAAAGCTTCTTTCTCTTTTTTATCGGAGGATATTTCCTTTGGCCCTATAGTCTTCAAAGGGATCCGAAATATCTGTTCTCAGATTCCACAGAAATAAGGCTAGCAAAGAGATCCACGAAATACAGATGTAATCTGTGAGTGGAAGTCACACATCACAGAGCAGTTTCTCAGAAAGCTTCTTTCCAGATTTCATCTGTGGATATTTCCTTTTTCATCATAGCCCTCTATGGGCTTCCAAATATCACTTTACCAATTCCACAAGAACTGTCTTAGCGAAAGGCTTCTTTAGGGGAAAGCTGTAACTCTGTGAGATGATTTCACAGAACACAAAGAAGATTCTCAGAAAGCTTCTTTCTCTTTGTTATCGGAGGATATTTCCTTTGGCCCTATAGTCTTCAAAGGGACCCGAAATGTCTGTTCTCAGATTCCACAGAAATAAGGCTATCAAAGAGATCCAAGAAGTACAGATGTATCTCGTTGAGATGAATTAACAGAACACTAAGCAGTTTCTCAGAAAGCTTCTTTCCAGATTTCGTCGGAGGATATTTCCTTTTTCACCGTAGCCCTCTATGGGCTCCAAATATCACTTTGCCGATTCCACAAAAAATGTCTTAGGGAAAGTCTTCTTGAGGGGAAAGCTGTAACTCTGTGAGATGATTTCACAGAACACAAAGAAGTTTCTCAGAAAGCTTCTTTCTCTATGTTATCGAAGGATATTTCCTATGGCCCTATAGTCTTCAAAGGGATCCGAAATATCTGTTCTCAGATTCCACAGAAATAAGGCTAGCAAAGAGATCCACGAAATACTGATATAACTCTGTGAAATGAATTAACAGAACACTAAGCAGTTTCTCAGAAAGCTTCTTTCCAGATTTCATCTGAGGATATTTCCTTTTTCACCATAGCCCTCTATGGGCTTCCAAATATCACTTTTCCAATTCCACAAGAACTGTCTTAGCGAAAGGCTTCTTGAGGGGAAAGCTGTAACTCTGTGAGATGATTTCACAGAACACAAAGAAGTTTCTCAGAAAGCTTCTTTCTCTTTGTTTTCGGAGGATATTTCCCTAGGCCCTATAGTCTTCAAAGGGATCCGAAATATCTGTTCTCAGATTCCACAGAAATAAGGCTACCCAAGAGATCCACGCAATGTAGATGTAACTCTGTGAGATTAATTAGCAAAACACTAAGCAGTTTCTCAAAAAGCTTCTTTCCAGATTTCATCTGAGGATATTTCCTTTTTCACCATAGCCCTCTATGGGCTTCCAAATATCACTTTGCCAATTCCACAAAAACTGTCTTAGCGAAAGGCTTCTTGAGGGGAAAGCTGTAACTCTGTGAGATGATTTCAGAGAACACAGAGAAGTTTCTCAGAAAGCTTCTTTCTCTTTGTTATTGGAGGATATTTCCTTTGGCCCTATAGCCTTCAAAGGGATCCGAAATATCTGTTCTCAGATTCCACAGAAATAAGGCTAGCAAAGAGATCCACGAAATACAGATGTTACTCTGTAAGATTAATTAACAGAACACTAAGCAGTTTGTCAGAAATCTTCTTTCCAGATGTCGTCGGAGGATATTTCCTTTTTCACCGTAGCCCTCTAAGGGCTTCCATATATCTCTTTCCCGATTCCACAAGAACTGTCTTAGGGAAAGGCTTCTTGAGGGGAAAGCTGTAACTCTGTGAGACGATTTCACAGAACACAAAGAGGTTTCCCAGAAAGCTTCTTTCTCTTTTTCATCAGAGGATATTTCCTTTGGCCCAATAGTCTTCAAAGGGATCCGAAATATCTGTTCTCAGATTCCACAGAAATAAGGCTAGCAAAGAGATCCAAGAAATACAGATATAACTCTGTGAGATGAATTAACAGAACACTAAGCAGTTTCTCAGAAAGCTTCTTTCCAGATTTCATCTGAGGATATTTCCTTTTTCACCATAGCCCTCTATGGGCTTCCAAATATCACTTTGCCAATTCCACAAGAAGTGTCTTAGCGAAAGGCTTCTTGAGGGGAAAGCTGTAACTCTTTGAGATGATTTCACAGAACACAAAGTGGTTTCTCAGAAAGCTTCTTTCTCTTTTTTATCGTAGGATATTTCCTTTGGCCATATAGACTTCAAATGGATCCGAAATATCTGTTCTCAGATTCCACAGAAATAAGGCTAGCAAAGAGATTCACGAAATACAGATATAACTCTGTGAGATGAATTAACAGAACACTAAGCAGTTTCTCAGAAAGCTTCTTTCCAGATTTCATCTGAGGATATTTCCTTTTTCACCATTGCCCTCTGGGGGCTTCCAAATATCACTTTGCCAATTCCACAAGAACTGTCTTAGCGAAAGGCTTCTTGAGGGGAAAGCTGTAACTCTGTGAGATGATTTCACAGAACACAAAGAAGTTTCTCAGAAAGCTTCTTTCTCTTTTTTATCGCAGGATATTTCCTTTGGCCCTATAGTCTTCAAAGGGATCCGAAATATCTGTTCTCAGATTCCACAGAAATAAGGCTAGCAAAGAGATCCACGAAATACAGATGTAACTCTGTGAGTGGAAGTCACACATCAAAGAGCAGTTTCTCAGAAAGCTTCTTTCCAGATTTCATCTGTGGATATTTCCTTTTTCACCATAGCCCTCTAAGGGTTTCCCAATATCACCTTGCCAATTCCACAAGACCTGACTTAGCGAAAGGCGTCTTGAGGGGAAAGCTGTAACTCTGTGAGATGATTTCACAGAACACAAAGAAGTTTCTCAGAAAGCTTCTTTCTCTTTTTTATCGCAGGATTTTTCCTTTGGCCCTATAGTCTTAAAAGATATCCGAAATATCGGTTCTCAGATTCCACAGAAATAAGGCTAGCAAAGAGATCTACGAAATACTGTTGTAAGTCTGTGAGTTGAAGTAACAGAACGCTAAGCAGTTTCTCAGAAAGCTTCTTTCCGGATTTCATCTGAGGATATTTCCTTTTTCACCATAGCCCTCTATGGTCTTACAAATATCACTTTGAAAATTCCACAAGAACTGTCTTAGCGAAAGGCTTCTTGAGGGTAAAGCTGTAACTCTGTGAGATGATTTCACAGAACACAAAGAAGTTTCTCAGAAAGCTTCTTTCTCTTTGTTATCGGAGGATATTTCCTTTGGCCCTATAGTCTTCAAAGGGATCCGAAATATCTGTTCTCAGATTCCACAGAAAGAAGGCTAGCAAAGAGATCCACGAAATACAGATTTAACTCTGTGAGATGAATTAACAGTACTCTAAGCAGTTTCTCAGAAAGCTTCTTTCCAGATTTCATCTGAGGATATTTCCTTTTTCACCATAGCCCTCTATGGGCTTCCAAATATCACTTTGCCAATTCCACAAGAGCTGACTTAGCGAAAGGCTTCTTGAGGGGAAAGCTGTAACTCTGTGAGATGATTTCATAGAACACAAAGAAGTTTCTCAGAAAGCTTCTTTCTCTTTTTTATCGGAGGATATTTCCTTTGGCCCTATAGTCTTCAAAGGGATCCGAAATATCTGTTCTCAGATTCCACAGAAATAAGCCGAGCAAAGAGATCCACGAAATACAGATGTAACTCTGTGAGTGGAAGTCACACATCACAGAGCAGATTCTCAGAAAGCTTCTTTCCAGATTTCATCTGTGGATATTTCCTATTTCACCATAGCCCTCTATGGGTTACCAAATATCACTTTGCCAATTCCACAAGAACTGACTTAGCAAAAGGCTTCTTGAGGGGAAAGCTGTAACTCTGTGAGATGATTTCACAGAACACAAAGAAGTTTCTCAGAAAGCTTCTTTCTCTTTTTTATCAGAGGATTTTTCATTTCGCCCTATAGTCTTCAAAGATATTCGAAATATCTGTTCTCAGATTCTAGAGAAATAAGGCTAGCAAAGAGATCCACGAAATACTGTTGTAAGTCTGTGAGATGAATTAACAGAATCCTAAGCAGTTTCTCAGAAAGCTTCTTTCCAGATTTCATCTGAGGATATTTCCTTTTTCACCATAGCCCTCTATGGGCTTCCAAATATCACTTTGCCAATTCCAAAAGAACTGTCTTAACGAAAGGCTTCTTGAGGGGAAAGCTGTAACTTTGTGAGATGATTTCACAGAACACAAAGAGGTTTCTCAGAAAGCTTCTTTCTCTTTTTTATCGGAGGATATTTCCTTTGGCCCTATAGTCTTCAAAGGGATCCGAAATATCTGTTCTCAGATTCCACAGAAATAAGGCTAGCAAAGAGATCCACGAAATACACATATAACTCTGTGAGATGAATTAACAGAACACTAAGCAGTTTCTCAGAAAGCTTCTTTCCAGATTTCATCTGAGGATATTTCCTTTTTCAACATAGCCCTCTATGGGCTTCCAAATATCACTTTGCCAATTCCACAAGAACTGTCTTAGCGAAACGCTTCTTGAGGGGAAAGCTGTAACTCTGTGAGATGATTTCACAGAACACAAAGAAGTTTCTCAGAAAGCTTCTTTCTCTTTGTTATCGGAGGATATTTCCTTTGGCCCTATAGTCTTCAAAGGGATCCGAAATATCTGTTCTCAGATTCCACAGAAATAAGCCGAGCAAAGAGATCCACGAAATACAGATGTAACTCTGTGAGTGGAAGTCACACATCACAGAGCAGTTTCTCAGAAAGCTTCTTTCCAGATTTCATCTGAGGATAATTCCTTTTTCACCATAGCCCTCTATGGGCTTCCAAATATCACTTTGCCAATACCACAAGAACTGTCTTAGCGAAACGCTTCTTGAGGGGAAAGCTGTAATTCTGTGAGATGATTTCACAGAACACAAAGAAGTTTCTCAGAAAGCTTCTTTCTCTTTGTTATCGGAGGATATTTCCTTTGGCCCTATAGTCTTCAAAGGGATCCGAAATATCTGTTTTCTGATTCAACAGAAATTAGACGAGCAAAGAGATCCACGAAATACAGATGTAACTCTGTGAGTGGAAGTCACACATCACAGAGCAGTTTCTCAGAAAGCTTCTTTCCAGATTTCATCTGAGGATATATCCTTTGTCACCGCAGCCTTCTATGGGCTTCCAAATATCACTTTGCCAACCACAAGAACTCTCTTAGCGAAAGGCTTCTTGAGTGGAAAGCTGTAACTCTGTGAGATGATTTCACAGAACACAAAGAAGTTTCTCAGAAAGCTTCTTTCTCTTTGTTATCGGAGGATATTTCCTTTGGCCCTATAGTCTTCAACGGGATCCGAGATATCTGTTCTCAGTTTCCACAGAAATAAGGCTAGCAAAGAGATCCACGAAATACAGATGGAACTCTGTGAGTGGAAGTCACACATCACAAAGCAGATTCTCAGAAAGCTTCTTTCCAGAATTCATCTGTGGATATTTCCTTTTTCACCATAGACTTCTATGGGCTTCCTAATATCACTTTGCCAATTCCCCAAGAACTGACTTAGCGAATGGCTTCTTGAGGGGAAAGCTGTAACTCTGTGAGATGATTTCACAGAACACAAAGGAGTTTCTCAGAAAGCTTCTTTCTCTTTTTTATCGGAGGATTTTTCCTTTGGCCGTATAGTCATCAAAGATATCCGAAATATCTGTTCTCAGATTCCACAGAAATAAGGCTAGGAAAGAGATCCACGAAACACAGATGTAACTCTGTGAGATGAATTAACACAACACTAAGCAGTTTCTCAGAAAGCTTCTTTCCAGATTTCATCTGAGGATACTTCCTTTTTCACCATAGACCTCTATGGGCTTCCAAATATCACTTTGCCAATTCCACAAGAACTGTCTTAGCAAAAGGCTTCTTGAGGGAAAGGCTGTAACTCTGTGAGATGATTTCACAAAACACAAAGAAGTTTCTCAGAAAGCTTCTTTCTCTTTGTTATCGTAGGATATTTACTTTGGCCCTATAGTCTTCAAAGGGATCCGAAGTATCTGTTCTCAGATTCCACAGAAATAATGCTAGCAAAGTGAAACACGAAATAGACATGTAACTCTGTGAGATGAATTAACAGAACACTAACCAGTTTCTCAGAAAGCTTCTTTCCACATTTCATCTCAGGATATTTCCTTTTTCACCATAGCCCTCTATGGGCTTCCAAATATCACTTTGCCAATTCCACAAGAACTGTCTTAGCGAAAGGCTTCTTGAGGGGAAAGCTGTAACTCTGTGAGATGATTTCACAGAACACAAAGAAGTTTCTCAGCAAGTTCTTTCTCTTTATTATCGGAGGATATTTCCTTTGTCCCTATAGTCTTCAAAGGGATCCGAAATATCTGTTCTCAGATTCCACAGAAATAAGGCTAGCAAAGAGATCCACGAAATACAGATGTAACTCTGTGAGATGAATTAACAGAACACTAAGCAGTTTCTCAGAAAGCTTCTTTCCAGATTTCATCTGAGGATATTTCCTTTTTCACCATAGCCCTCTATGGGCTTCCAAATATCACTTAGCCAATTCAAAAAGAAGTGTCTTAGCGAAAGGCTTCTTGAGGGGAAAGCTGTAACTCTGTGAGATGATTTCACAGAACACAAAGAAGTTTCTCAGAAAGCTTCTTTCTCTTTGTTATCGGAGAATATTTCCTTTGGCCATATAGTCTTCATAGGGATCCAAAATATCTGTTTTCAGATTCCATAGAAATAAGGCTAGCAAAGAGATCCACGAAACACTGATGTAACTCTGTGAGATGAATTAACAGAACACTAAGCAGTCTCTCAGAAAGCTTCTTTCCAGATTTCATCTGAGGATATTTCCTTTTTCACCATAGCCCTCTATGGGCTTCCAAATATCACTTTGCCAATTCCACAAGAACTGTCGTAGCAAAAGGCTTTTTGAGGGAAAAGCTGTAACTCTGTGAGATGATTTCACGGAACACTAAGAAGTTTCTCAGGAAGATTCTTTCTCTTTGATATCGGAGGATATTTCCTTTGGCCCTATAGTCTTCAAATATATCCGAAGTATCTGTTCTCAGATTCCACAGAAATAAGGCTAGCAAAGAGATCCACGAAATACAGATGTAACTCTGTGAGATGAATTAACAGAACACTAAGCAGTTTCTCAGAAAGCTTCTTTCCAGATTTCATGTGAGGATATTTCCTTTTTCACCATAGCCCTCTGTGGGCTTCCAAATATCACTTTGCCAATACGACAAGAACTGTTTTGGCGAAAGGCTTTTTGAGGGGAAAGCTGAAACTCTGTGAGATGATTTCACAGAACACAAAGAAGTTTCTCAGAAAGCTTCTTTCTCTTTATTATCGGAGAATATTTCCTTTGGCCGTATAGTCTTCAAAGGGATCCGAAATATCTCTTTTCAGATTCCACAGAAATGAGGCTAGCAAAGAGATCCACGAAACACAGATATAACACTGTGAGATGAATTAACAGAACACTAAGGAGTTTCTCAGAAAGCTTCTTTCCAGATTTCATCTGAGGATATTTCCTTTTTCACAATAGCCCTCTAAGGGCTTCCAAATATCACTTTGCCAATTCCACAAGAACTGTCTTAGCGAAAGGCTTCTTGAGGGAAAAGCTGTAACTCTGTGAGATGATTTCACAGAACACAAAGAAGTTACTCAGAAAGCTTCTTTCTCTTTTTTATCGGAGGATATTTCCTTGGCCCTATAGTCTTCAAAGATATCCGAAATATCTGTTCTCAGTTTCCACAGAAATAAGGCTAGCAAAGAGATCCACGAAATACAGATGTAACTCTGTGAGTGGAAGTCAAACATCACAGAGCAGTTTATCAGAAAGCTTCTTTCCAGATTTCATCTGAGGATATTTCCTTTTTCACCATAGCCCTCTATGGGCTTCCAAATATCACTTTCCCAATTCCACAAGAACTGACTTAGCGAAAGGCTTCTGGAGGGGAAAGCTGTAACTTTGTGAGATGATTTCACAGAACACAAAGAAGTTTCTCAGAAAACTTCTTTCTCTTTGTTATCGGAGGTTTTTTCCTTTGGACCTAGTGTCTTCAAAGATATCCGAAATATTTGTTCTCAGATTCCACAGAAATAAGGCTAGCAAAGAGATCCACGAAAAACTATTGTAACTCTGTGAGATGAATTAACAGAACACTAAGCAGTTTCTCAGAAAGCTTCTTTCCAGATTTCATCTGAGGATATTTCCTTTTTCACCATAGCCCTCTATGGGCTTCCAAATATCACTTTGCCAATTCCACAAGAAGTGTCTTAGCGAAAGGCTTCTTGAGGGGAAAGCTGTAACTCTATGAGATGATTTCACAGAACAAAAGAAGTTTCTCAGAAAGCTTCTTTCTCTTTATTATCGGAGAATATTTCCTTTGGCCGTATAGTCTTCAAAGGGATCCGAAATATCTGTTTTCAGATTCCACAGAAATAAGGCTAGCAAAGAGATCCACGAAACACAGATATAACTCTGTGAGATGAATTAACAGAACACTAAGCAGTTTCTCGGAAAGCTTCTTTCCAGATTTCATCTGAGGATATTTCCTTTTTCACAATAGCCCTCTAAGGGCTTCCAAATATCACTTTGCCAATTCCACAAGAACTGTCTTAGCCAAAGGCTTCTTGAGGGAAAAGCTGTAACTCTGTGAGATGATTTCACAGAACACAAAGAAGTTTCTCAGAAAGCTTCTTTCTCTTTGTTAGCGGAGGATATTTACTTTGGCCCTATAGTCTTCAAAGGGATCCGAAGTATTTGTTCTCAGATTCCACAGAAATAAGGCTAGCAAAGAGATCCACGAAATACAGATGTAACTCTGTGAGGGGAAGTCACACATCACAGAGCAGTTTCTCAGAAAGCTTCTTTCCAGATTTCATCTGAGGATATTTCATTTTTCACCATAGCCCTCTACGGGCTTCCAAATATCACTTTGCCAATTCCACAAGAAGTGTCTTAGCGAAGGGATTTGAGGGAAAATCTGTAACTTTGTGAGATTATTTCACAGAACACAAAGAAGTTACTCAGAAAGCTTCTTTCTCTTTTTTATCGGAGGATATTTCCTTGACCCTATAGTGTTCAAAGATATCCGAAATATCGGTTCTCAGTTTCCACAGAAATAAGGCTAGCAAAGAGATCCAGGAAATACTGTTGTAAGTCTGTGAGATGAATTAACAGATCGCTAAGCAGTTTCTCAGAAAGCTTCTTTCCAGATTACATCCGTGGATATTTCCTTTTTCACAACAGCCCTCTATGGGCTTCCAAATATCACTTTGCCAATTCCACAAGAACTGTCTTAGCGAAAGGCTTCTTGAGGGGAAAGCTGTAACTCTGTGAGATGATTTCACAGAACACAAAGAAGTTTCTCAGAAAGCTTCTTTCTCTTTGTTATCGGAGGATATTTCCTTTGGCCCTATAGTCTTCAAAGGGATCTGAAATATCTGTTCTCAGATTCCACAGAAATAAGCCGAGCAAAGATATCCACGAAATACAGATGTAACTCTGTGAGTGGAAGTCACACATCACAGAGCAGTTTCTCAGAAAGCTTCTTTCCAGATTTCATCTGTGGATATTTCTTTTTTCATCATAGCCCTCTATGGGCTTGCAAATATCACTTTGCCAATTCCACAAGAACTGTCTTAGCGAAAGGATTCTTGAAGGGAAAGCTGTAACTCTGTGAGATGATTTCACACAACACAAAGAAGTTTCTCAGAAAGCTTCTTTCTCTTTGTTATAGGAGGATATTTCCTTTGGCCCTATAGTCTTCAAAGGGATCGGAAATATCTGTTCTCAGATTCCACAGAAATAAGGCTAGCAAAGAGATCCACGAAATACAGATATAACTCTGTTAGATGAATTAACAGAACGCTAAGCAGTTTCTCAGAAAGCTTCTTTCCAGATTTCATCTGAGGATAATTTCCTTTTTCACTATAGTCCTCTATGGGCTTCCAAATATCACTTTGCCAATTCCACAAGAACTGTCTTAGCGAAAGCCTTCTTGAGGGGAAAGCTGTAACTCTGTGAGATGATTTCACAGAACACAAAGAAGTTTCTCAGAAAGCTTCTTTCTCTTTGTTATCGGAGGATATTTCCTTTGGCCCTATAGTGTTCAAAGGGATCCGAAATATCTGTTCTTAGATTCCACAGAAATAAGGCTACCCTAGAGATCCACGAAATACAGATTTAACTCTGTGAGATGAATTAAAGGAAAACTAAGCAGTTTCTCAGAAAGCTTCTTTCCAGATTTCTTCTGACGATATTTCCTTTTTCATCATAGCCCTCTAAGGGCTTCAAAATATCACTTTGCCAATTCCACAAGAACTGACTTAGCGGAAGGCTTCTTGAGGGGCAAGCTGTAAATCTGCGAGATGATTTCACAGAACACAAAGATGTTTCTCAGAAAACTTCTTTCTCTTTTTTATCGGAGGATTTTTCCTTTGGCCCTATAGTCTTCAATGGGATCCGAAATATCTGTTCTCAGATTCCACAGAAATGAGGCTAACAACGAGATCCACGAAATACAGATGTAACTCTGTGAGTGGAAGTCACACATCACAGAGCAGTTTCTCAGAAAGCTTCTTTCCAGATTTCATTTGAGGATATTTCCTTTTTCACCGTAGCCCTCTATGGGCTTCCAAATATCACTTTGCCAATTCCACAAGAACTGTCTTAGCGAAAGGCTTCTTGAGGGGAAAGCTGTAACTCTGTGAGATGATTTCACAGAACACAAAGAAGTTTCTCAGAAAGCTTCTTTCTCTTTGTATCGGAGTATACTTGCTTTGGCTCTATAGTCTTCAAAGGGATCGGAAATATCTGTTCTCAGATTCCACAGAAATAAGGCTAGCAAAGAGATCCACGAAATACAGATATAATTCTGTGAGATGAATTAACACAACACTAAGCAGTTTCTCAGAAAGCTTCTTTCCACATTCCATCTGAGGATATTTCCTTTTTCACTATAGACCTCTATGAGCTTCCAAATATCACTTTGCCAATTCCACAAGAACTGTCTTAGCGAAAGGCTTCTTGAGGGGAAAGCTGTAACTCTGTGAGATGATTTCACAGAACACAAAGAAGTTTCTCAGAAAGCTTCTTTCTCTTTGTTATCGGAGGATATTTCCTTTGGCCCTATAGTGTTCAAAGGGATCCGAAATATCTGTTCTCAGATTCCACAGAAATAAGGCTACCCTAGAGATCCACGCAATACAGATTTAAATCTGTGAGATGAATTAAAGGAAAACTAAGCAGTTTCTCTGAAAGCTTCTTTCCATATTTCATCCGAGGATATTTCCTTTTTCACCATAGCCCTCTATGGGCTTCCAAATGTCACTTTGCCAATTCCACAAGAAGTGTCTTAGCGAAAGGCTTCTTGAGGGGAAAGCTGTAACTCTGTGAGATGCTTTCACAGAACACAAAGAAGTTTCTCAGAAAGCTTCTTTCTCTTTGTTATCGGAGGATATTTCCTTTGGCCCTATAGAGTTTAAAGGGATCCGAAATGTCTGTTCTCAGATTCCACAGAAATAAGGCTAGCAAAGAGATCCACGAAATACAGATGTATCTCGTTGAGATGAATTAACAGAACCCTAAGCAGTTTCTCAGAAAGCTTCTTTCCAGATTTCGTCGGAGAATATTTCCTTTTTCACCGTAGCCCTCTATGGGCTCCAAATATCACTTTGCCGATTCCACAAAAACTGTCTTAGGGAAAGTCTTCTTGAGGGGAAAGCTGTAACTCTGTGAGATGATTTCACAGAACACAAAGTAGTTTCTCAGAAAGCTTCTTTCTCTATGTTATCGGAGGATATTTCCTTTGGCCTTATAGTCTTCAAAGGGATCCGAAATATCTGTTCTCAGATTCCACAGAAATAAGGCCAGGAAAGAGATCCACGAAATACTGATATAACTCTGTGAAATGAATTAACAGAACACTAAGCAGTTTCTCAGAAAGCTTCTTTCCAGACTTCATCTGAGGATATTTCCTTTTTCACCATGGCCCTCTATGGGCTTCCAAATATCACTTTGCCAATTCCACAAGAAATGTCTTAGCGAAAGGCTTCTTGAGGGGAAAGCTGTAACTCTGTGGGATGATTTCACAGAACACAAAGAAGTTTATCAGAAAGCTTCTTTCTCTTTGTTTTCGGAGGATATTTCCCTAGGCCCTATAGTCTTCAAAGGGATCAGAAATATCTGTTCTCAGATTCCACAGAAATAAGGCTACCCAAGAGATCCACCTAATGTAGATGTAACTCTGTGAGATTAATTAGCAGAACACTAAGCAGTTTCTCAGAAAGCTTCTTTCCAGATTTCATCTGAGGATATTTCCTTTTTCACCATAGCCCTCTATGGGCTTCCAAATATCACTTTGCCAATTCCACAAGAACTGTGTTAGCGAAAGGCTTCTTGAGGGGAAAGCTGTAACTCTGTGAGATGATTTCAGAGAACACAGAGAAGTTTCTCAGAAAGCTTCTTTCTCTTTGTTATTGGAGGATACTTCCTTTGGCCCTATAGCCTTCAAAGGGATCCGAAATATCTGTTCTCTGATTCCACAGAAATAAGGCTAGCAAAGAGATCCACGAAATACAGATGTAACTCTGTGAGATGAATTAACAGAACACTAAGCAGTTTCTCAGAAATCTTCTTTCCAGATGTCGTCGGAGGATAGTTCCTTTTTCACCGTAGCCCTCTATGGGCTTCCATATATCACTTTCCCGATTCCACAAGAACTGTCTTAGCGAAAGGCTTCTTGAGGGGAAAGCTGTAACTCTGTGAGATGATTTCACAGAACACAAAGCGGTTTCTCAGAAAGCTTCTTTCTCTTTTTTATCGGAGGATATTTCCTTTGGCCCTGTAGTCTTCAAAGGGATCCGAAATATCTGTTCTCAGATTCCACAGAAATAAGGCTAGCAAAGAGATCCAAGAAATACAGATAAAACTCTGTGAGATGAATTAACAGAACACTAAGCAGTTTCTCAGAAAGCTTCTCTCCAGATTTCATCTGAGGATATTTCCTTTTTCACCATAGCCCTCTATGGGCTTCCAAATATCACTTTGCCAATTTCACAAAAACTGTCTTAGCGAAAGGCTTCTTGAGGGGAAAGCTGTAACTCTTTGAGATGATTTCACAGAACACAAAGAAGTTTCTCAGAGAGCTTCTTTCTCGTTGTTATCAGAGGATATTTCCTTTGGCCCTATACTCTTCAAAGGGATCCGAAATATCTGTTCTCAGATTCCACAGAAATAAGGCTAGCAAAGAGATCCACGAAATACAGATGTAACACTGTGAGAGGAATTAACAGAACACTAAGCAGTTTCTCAGAAAGCTTCTTTCCAGATTTCATCTGAGGATATTTCCTTTTTCACCATAGCCCTCTATGAGCTTCCAAATATCACTTTGCCAATTCCACAAGAAGTGTCTTAGCGAACGGCTTCTTGAGGGGAAAGCTGTAACTCTGTGAGATGATTTCACAGATCACAAAGAAGTTTCTCAGAAAGCTTCTTTCTCTTTGTTATCGGAGGATATTTCCTTTGACCCTATAGAGTTTAAAGGGATCCGAAATATCTGTTCTCAGATTCCACAGAAATAAGCCGAGCAAAGATATCCACGAAATACAGATGTAACTCTGTGAGTGGAAGTCACACATCACAGAGCAGTTTCTCAGAAAGCTTCTTTCCAGATTTCATCTGAGGATATTTCCTTTTTCACCATAGCCCTCTATGGGCTTCTATATATCACTTTGCCAATTCCACAAGAACTGTCTTAGCGAAAGGCTTCTTGAGGGGAAAGCTGTAACTCTATGAGATGATTTCACAGATCACAAAGAAGTTTCTCAGAAAGCTTATTTCTCTTTGTTATCGGAGGATATTTCCCTTGGCCCTATAGAGTTTAAAGGGATCTGAAATATCTGTTCTCAGATTTCACAGAAATAAGGCTAACAAAGAGATCCACGAAATACAGATGTAACTCTGTGAGAAGAATTAACAGAACACTAAGCAGTTTCTCAGAAAGCTTCTTTCCAGATTTCGTCGGAGGATATTTCCTTTTCCACCGTAGCCCTCTATGGGCTTCCAAATATCACTTTGCCGATTCCACAAAAACTGTCTTAGGGAAAGGCTTCTTGAGGGGAAAGCTGTAACTCTGTGAGATGATTTCACACAACACAAAGAAGTTTCTCAGAAAGCTTCTTTCTCTATGTTATCGTAGGATATTTCCTTTGGCCCTATAGTCTTCAAAGGGATCCGAAATATCTGTTCTCAGATTCCACAGAAATAAGGCTAGCAAAGAGATCCACGAAATACTGATATAACTCTGTGAAATGAATTGACAGAACACTAAGCAGTTTCTCAGAAAGCTTCTTTCCAGATTTCATCTGAGGATATTTCCTTTTTCACCATAGTCCTCTATGTGCTTCCAAATATCACTTTTCCAATTCCACAAGAACTGTCTTAGCGAAAGGCTTCTTGCGGGGAAAGCTGTAACTCTGTGAGATGATTTCACAGAACACAAAGAAGTTTCTCAGAAAGCTTCTTTCTCTTTGTTATAGGAGGATATTTCCTTTGGCCCTATAGTCTTCAAAGGGATAGGAAATATCTGTTCTCAGATTCCACAGAAATAAGGCTAGCAAAGAGATCCACGAAATACAGATATAACTCTGTGAGATGAATTAACAGTACACTAAGCAGTTTCTCAGAAAGCTTCTTTCCAGATTTCATCTGAGGATATTTCGTTTTTCACTATAGCCCTCTATGGGCTTCCAAATATCACTTTGCCAATTCCACAAGAACTGTCTTAGCGAAAGCCTTCTTGAGGGGAAAACTGTAACTCTGTGAGATGATTTCACAGAACACAAAGAAGTTTCTCAGAAAGCTTCTTTCTCTTTGTTATCGGAGGATACTTCCTTTGGCTCTATAGTCTTCAAAGGGATCCGAAATATCTGTTCTCAGATTCCACAGAAATAAGGCTACCCAAGAGATCCACGCAATGTAGATGTAACTCTGTGAGATGAATTAGCAAAACACTAAGCAGTTTCTCAGAAAGCTTCTTTCCAGATTTCATCTGAGGATATTTCCTTTTTCACCATAGCCCTCTATGGGCTTCCAAATATCACTTTGCCAATTCCACAAAAACTGTCTTAGCGAAAGGCTTCTTGAGGGGAAAGCTGTAACTCTGTGAGATGATTTCAGAGAACACAGAGAAGTTTCTCAGAAAGCTTCTTTCTCTTTGTTATTGGAGGATATTTCCTTTGGCCCTATAGCCTTCAAAGGGATCCGAAATATCTGTTCTCAGATTCCACAGAAATAAGGGTAGCAAAGAGATCCACGAAATGCAGATGTAACTCTGTAAGATTAATTAACAGAACACTAAGCAGTTTGTCAGAAATCTTCTTTCCAGATGTCGTCGGAGGATATTTCCTTTTTCACCGTAGCCCTCTAAGGGCTTCCATATATCTCTTTCCCGATTCCACAAGAACTGTCTAAGGGAAAGGCTTCTTGAGGGGAAAGCTGTAACTCTGTGAGACGATTTCACAGAACACAAAGAGGTTTCCCAGAAAGCTTCTTTCTCTTTTTCATCAGAGGATATTTCCTTTGGCCAAATAGTCTTCAAAGGGATCCGAAATATCTGTTCTCAGATTCCACAGAAATAAGGCTAGCAAAGAGATCCAAGAAATACAGATATAACTCTGTGAGATGAATTAACAGAACACTAAGCAGTTTCTCAGAAAGCTTCTTTCCAGATTTCATCTGAGGATATTTCCTTTTTCACCATAGCCCTCTATGGGCTCCCAAATATCACTTTGCCAATTCCACAAGAACTGTCTTAGCGAAAGGCTTCTTGAGGGGAAAGCTGTAACTCTTTGAGATGATTTCACAGAACACAAAGTGGTTTCTCAGAAAGCTTCTCTCTCTTTTTTATCGTAGGATATTTCCTTTGGCCATATAGACTTCAAATGGATCCGAAATATCTGTTCTCAGATTCCACAGAAATAAGGCTACCCTAGAGATCCACGCAATACAGATTTAACTCTGTGAGATGAATTAAAGGAAAACTAAGCAGTTTTTCAGAAAGCTTCTTTCCATATTTCATCCGAGGATATTTCCTTTTTCACCATAGCCCTCTATGGGCTTCCAAATGTCACTTTGCCAATTCCACAAGAAGTGTCTTAGCGAAAGGCTTCTTGAGGGGAAAGCTGTAACTCTGTGAGATGCTTTCACAGAACACAAAGAAGTTTCTCAGAAAGCTTCTTTCTCTTTGTTATCGGAGGATATTTCCTTTGGCCCTATAGAGTTTAAAGGGATCCGAAATGTCTGTTCTCAGATTCCACAGAAATAAGGCTAGCAAAGAGATCCACGAAATACAGATGTATCTCGTTGAGATGAATTAACAGGACCCTAAGCAGTTTCTCAGAAAGCTTCTTTCCAGATTTCGTCGGAGAATATTTCCTTTTTCACCGTAGCCCTCTATGGGCTCCAAATATCACTTTGCCGATTCCACAAAAACTGTCTTAGGGAAAGTCTTCTTGAGGGGAAAGCTGTAAATCTGTGAGATGATTTCACAGAACACAAAGTAGTTTCTCAGAAAGCTTCTTTCTCTATGTTATCGGAGGATATTTCCTTTGGCCTTATAGTCTTCAAAGGGATCCGAAATATCTGTTCTCAGATTCCACAGAAATAAGGCCAGGAAAGAGATCCACGAAATACTGATATAACTCTGTGAAATGAATTAACAGAACACTAAGCAGTTTCTCAGAAAGCTTCTTTCCAGATTTCATCTGAGGATATTTCCTTTTTCACCATGGCCCTCTATGGGCTTCCAAATATCACTTTGCCAATTCCACAAGAAATGTCTTAGCGAAAGGCTTCTTGAGGGGAAAGCTGTAACTCTGTGGAATGATTTCACAGAACACAAAGAAGTTTATCAGAAAGCTTCTTTCTCTTTGTTTTCGGAGGATATTTCCCTAGGCCCTATAGTCTTCAAAGGGATCAGAAATATCTGTTCTCAGATTCCACAGAAATAAGGCTACCCAAGAGATCCACCTAATGTAGATGTAACTCTGTGAGATTAATTAGCAGAACACTAAGCAGTTTCTCAGAAAGCTTCTTTCCAGATTTCATCTGAGGATATTTCCTTTTTCACCATAGCCCTCTATGGGCTTCCAAATATCACTTTGCCAATTCCACAAGAACTGTCTTAGGGAAAGGCTTCTTGAGGGGAAAGCTGTAACTCTGTGAGATGATTTCAGAGAACACAGAGAAGTTTCTCAGAAAGCTTCTTTCTCTTTGTTATTGGAGGATACTTCCTTTGGCCCTATAGCCTTCAAAGGGATCCGAAATATCTGTTCTCAGATTCCACAGAAATAAGGCTAGCAAAGAGATCCACGAAATACAGATGTAACTCTGTGAGATGAATTAACAGAACACTAAGCAGTTTCTCAGAAATCTTCTTTCCAGATTTCATCTGAGGATATTTCCTTTTTCACCATAGCCCTCTATGGGCTTCCAAATATCACTTTGCCAATTTCACAAGAACTGTCTTAGCGAAAGGCTTCTTGAGGGGAAAGCTGTAACTCTTTGAGATGATTTCACAGAACACAAAGAAGTTTCTCAGAGAGCTTCTTTCTCGTTGTTATCAGAGGATATTTCCTTTGGCCCTATAGTCTTCAAAGGGATCCGAAATATCTGTTCTCAGATTCCACAGAAATAAGGCTAGCAAAGAAATCCACGAAATACAGATGTAACACTGTGAGAGGAATTAACAGAACACTAAGCAGTTTCTCAGAAAGCTTCTTTCCAGATTTCATCTGAGGATATTTCCTTTTTCACCATAGCCCTCTATGAGCTTCCAAATATCACTTTGCCAATTCCACAAGAAGTGTCTTAGCGAACGGCTTCTTGAGGGGAAAGCTGTAACTCTGTGAGATGATTTCACAGATCACAAAGAAGTTTCTCAGAAAGCTTCTTTCTCTTTGTTATCGGAGGATATTTCCTTTGACCCTATAGAGTTTAAAGGGATCCGAAATATCTGTTCTCAGATTCCACAGAAATAAGCCGAGCAAAGATATCCACGAAATACAGATGTAACTCTGTGAGTGGAAGTCACACAACACAGAGCAGTTTCTCAGAAAGCTTCTTTCCAGATTTCATCTGAGGATATTTCCTTTTTCACCATAGCCCTCTATGGGCTTCTAAATATCACTTTGCCAATTCCACAAGAACTGTCTTAGCGAAAGGCTTCTTGAGGGGAAAGCTGTAACTCTATGAGATGATTTCACAGATCACAAAGAAGTTTCTCAGAAAGCTTATTTCTCTTTGTTATCGGAGGATATTTCCCTTGGCCCTATAGAGTTTAAAGGGATCCGAAATATCTGTTCTCAGATTTCACAGAAATAAGGCTAGCAAAGAGATCCACGAAATACAGATGTAACTCTGTGAGAAGAATTAACAGAACACTAAGCAGTTTCTCAGAAAGCTTCTTTCCAGATTTCGTCGGAGGATATTTCCTTTTCCACCGTAGCCCTCTATGGGCTTCCAAATATCACTTTGCCGATTCCACAAAAACTGTCTTAGGGAAAGGCTTCTTGAGGGGAAAGCTGTAACTCTGTGAGATGATTTCACACAACACAAAGAAGTTTCTCAGAAAGCTTCTTTCTCTATGTTATCGTAGGATATTTCCTTTGGCCCTATAGTCTTCAAAGGGATCCGAAATATCTGTTCTCAGATTCCACAGAAATAAGGCTAGCAAAGAGATCCACGAAATACTGATATAACTCTGTGAAATGAATTGACAGAACACCAAGCAGTTTCTCAGAAAGCTTCTTTCCAGATTTCATCTGAGGATATTTCCTTTTTCACCATAGCCCTCTATGTGCTTCCAAATATCACTTTTCCAATTCCACAAGAATTGTCTTAGCCAAAGGCTTCTTGCGGGGAAAGCTGTAACTCTGTGAGATGATTTCACAGAACACAAAGAAGTTTCTCAGAAAGCTTCTTTCTCTTTGTTATAGGAGGATATTTCCTTTGGCCCTATAGTCTTCAAAGGGATCGGAAATATCTGTTCTCAGATTCCACAGAAATAAGGCTAGCAAAGAGATCCACGAAATACAGATATAACTCTGTGAGATGAATTAACAGAACACTAAGCAGTTTCTCAGAAAGCTTCTTTCCAGATTTCATCTGAGGATATTTCGTTTTTCACTATAGCCCTCTATGGGCTTCCAAATATCACTTTGCCAATTCCACAAGAACTGTCTTAGCGAAAGCCTTCTTGAGGGGAAAGCTGTAACTCTGTGAGATGATTTCACAGAACACAAAGAAGTTTCTCAGAAAGCTTCTTTCTCTTTGTTATCGGAGGATACTTCCTTTGGCTCTATAGTCTTCAAAGGGATCCGAAATATCTGTTCTCAGATTCCACAGAAAGAAGGCTAGCAAAGAGATCCACGAAATACAGATGTAACTCTGTGAGATGAATTAACAGAACACTAAGCAGTTTCTCAGAAAGCTTCTTTCCAGATTTCATCTGAGGATATTTCCTTTTTCACCATAGCCCTCTATGGGCTTCCAAATATCACTTTGCCAATTCCACAAGAACTGTGTAGAGAAAGCCTTCTTGAGGGGAAAGCTGTAACTCTGTGAGATGATTTCACAGAACACAAAGAAGTTTCTCAGAAAGCTTCTTTCTCTATGTTATCGTAGGATATTTCCTTTGGCCCTATAGTCTTCAAAGGGATCCGAAATATCTGTTCTCAGATTCCACAGAAATAAGGCTAGCAAAGAGATCCACGAAATACTGATATAACTCTGTGAAATGAATTGACAGAACACTAAGCAGTTTCTCAGAAAGCTTCTTTCCAGATTTCATCTGAGGATATTTCCTTTTTCACCATAGCCCTCTATGTGCTTCCAAATATCACTTTTCCAATTCCACAAGAATTGTCTTAGCCAAAGGCTTCTTGCGGGGAAAGCTGTAACTCTGTGAGATGATTTCACAGAACACAAAGAAGTTTCTCAGAAAGCTTCTTTCTCTTTGTTATAGGAGGATATTTCCTTTGGCCCTATAGTCTTCAAAGGGATCGGAAATATCTGTTCTCAGATTCCACAGAAATAAGGCTAGCAAAGAGATCCACGAAATACAGATATAACTCTGTGAGATGAATTAACAGAACACTAAGCAGTTTCTCAGAAAGCTTCTTTCCAGATTTCATCTGAGGATATTTCGTTTTTCACTATAGCCCTCTATGGGCTTCCAAATATCACTTTGCCAATTCCACAAGAACTGTCTTAGCGAACGGCTTCTTGAGGGGAAAGCTGTAACTCTGTGAGATGATTTCACAGAACACAAAGAAGTTTCTCAGAAAGCTTCTTTCTCTTTGTTATCGGAGGATACTTCCTTTGGCTCTATAGTCTTCAAAGGGATCCGAAATATCTGTTCTCAGATTCCACAGAAAGAAGGCTAGCAAAGAGATCCACGAAATACAGATGTAACTCTGTGAGATGAATTAACAGAACACTAAGCAGTTTCTCAGAAAGCTTCTTTCCAGATTTCATCTGAGGATATTTCCTTTTTCACCATAGCCCTCTATGGGCTTCCAAATATCACTTTGCCAATTCCACAAGAACTGTGTAGTGAAAGCCTTCTTGAGGGGAAAGCTGTAACTCTGTGAGATGATTTCACAGAACACAAAGAAGTTTCTCAGAAAGCTTCTTTCTCTTTTTTATCGGAGGATATTTCCTTTGGCCCTATAGTCTTCAAAGGGATCCGAAATATCTGTTCTCAGATTCCACAGAAATAAGGCTAGCAAAGAGATCCACGAAATACAGATGTAATCTGTGAGTGGAAGTCACACATCACAGAGCAGTTTCTCAGAAAGCTTCTTTCTAGATTTCATCTGTGGATATTTCCTTTTTCATCATAGCCCTCTATGGGCTTCCAAATATCACTTTACCAATTCCACAAGAACTGTCTTAGCGAAAGGCTTCTTTAGGGGAAAGCTGTAACTCTGTGAGATGATTTCACAGAACACAAAGAAGTTTCTCAGAAAGCTTCTTTCTCTTTTTTAACGGAGGATTTTCCTTTGGCCCTATAGTCTTCAAAGATATCCGAAATATCTGTCTCAGATTCCACAGAAATAAGGCTAGCAAAGAGATCCACGAAATACTGTTGTAAGTCTGTGAGATGAATTAACAGAACGCTAAGCAGTTTCTCAGAAAGCTTCTTTCCGGATTTCATCTGAGGATAGTTCCTTTTTCACCATAACCCTCTATGGGCTTCCAAATATCACTTTGCCAATTCCACAAGAAGTGTCTTAGCGAAAGGCTTCTTGAGGGGAAAGCTGTAACTCTGTGAGATGATTTCACAGAACACAAAGAAGTTTCTCAGAAAGCTTCTTTCTCTTTGTTATCGGAGGATATTTCCTTTGGCCCTATAGTCTTCAAAGGGATCCGAAATGTCTGTTCTCAGATTCCACAGAAATAAGGCTATCAAAGAGATCCAAGAAATACAGATGTATCTCGTTGAGATGAATTAACAGAACACTAAGCAGTTTCTCAGAAAGCTTCTTTCCAGATTTCGTCAGAGGATATTTCCTTTTTCACCGTAGCCCTCTATGGGGTCCAAATATCACTTTGCCGATTCCACAAAAAATGTCTTAGGGAAAGTCTTCTTGAGGGGAAAGCTGTAACTCTGTGAGATGATTTCACAGAACACAAAGAAGTTTCTCAGAAAGCTTCTTTCTCTATGTTATCGAAGGATATTTCCTATGGCCCTATAGTCTTCAAAGGGATCCGAAATATCTGTTCTCAGATTCCACAGAAATAAGGCTAGCAAAGAGATCCACGAAATACTGATATAACTCTGTGAAATGAATTAACAGAACACTAAGCAGTTTCTCAGAAAGCTTCTTTCCAGATTTCATCTGAGGATATTTCCTTTTTCACCATAGCCCTCTATGCGCTTCCAAATATCACTTTTCCAATTCCACAAGAACTTTTGTCTTAGCGAAAGGCTTCTTGAGGGGAAAGCTGTAACTCTGTGAGATGATTTCACAGAACACAAAGAAGTTTCTCAGAAAGCTTCTTTCTCTTTGTTTTCGGAGGATATTTCCCTAGGCCCTATAGTCTTCAAAGGGATCCGAAATATCTGTTCTCAGATTCCACAGAAATAAGGTTACCCAAGAGATCCACGCAATGTAGATGTAACTCTGTGAGATTAATTAGCAAAACACTAAGCAGTTTCTCAGAAAGCTTCTTTCCAGATTTCATCTGAGGATATTTCCTTTTTCACCCTAGCCCTCTATGGGCTTCCAAATATCACTTTGCCAATTCCACAAAAACTGTCTTAGCGAAAGGCTTCTTGAGGGGAAAGCTGTAACTCTGTGAGATGATTTCAGAGAACACAGAGAAGTTTCTCAGAAAGCTTCTTTATCTTTGTTATTGGAGGATATTTCCTTTGGACCTATAGCCTTCAAAGGGATCCGAAATATCTGTTCTCAGATTCCACAGAAATAAAGCTAGCAAAGAGATCCACGAAATATAGACGTAACTCTGTGAGATAAATTAACAGAACACTAAGCAGTTTCTCAGAAGGCTTCTTTCCAAATTTCATCTGAGGATATTTCCTTTTTCACCATAGCCCTCTATGGGCTTCCAAATATCACTTTGCCAATTCCACAAGAACTGTCTTAGCGAAAGGCTTCTTGAGGGGAAAGCTGTAACTCGATGAGGTGATTTCACAGAACACAAAGAAGTTTCTCAGGTAGCTTCTCTCTCTTTGTTATCGGAGGATATTTCCTTTGGCCCAATAGTCTTCAAAGGGATCCGAAATATCTGTTCTCAGATTCCACAGAAATAAGGCTAGCAAAGAGATCCAAGAAATACAGATATAACTCTGTGAGATGAATTAACAGAACACTACGCAGTTTCTCAGAAAGCTTCTTTCCAGATTTCATCTGAGGATATTTCCTTTTTCACCATAGCCCTCTATGGGCTTCCAAATATCACTTTGCCAATTCCACAAGAACTGTCTTAGCGAAAGGCTTCTTGAGGGGAAAGCTGTAACTCTTTGAGATGATTTCACAGAACACAAAGTGGTTTCTCAGAAAGCTTCTTTCTCTTTTTTATCGTAGGATATTTCCTTTGGCCATATAGACTTCAAATGGATCCGAAATATCTGTTCTCAGATTCCACAGAAATAAGGCTAGCAAAGAGATACACGAAATACAGATATAACTCTGTGAGATGAATTAACAGAACACTAAGCAGTTTCTCAGAAAGCTTCTTTCCAGATTTCATCTGTGGATATTTCCTTTTTCACCATAGCCCTCTAAGGGTTTCCCAATATCACTTTGCCAATTCCACAAGACCTGACTTAGCGAAAGGCGTCTTGAGGGAAAAGCTGTAACTCTGTGAGATGATTTCACAGAACACAAAGAAGTTTCTCAGAAAGCTTCTTTCTCTTTTTTATCGCAGGATTTTTCCTTTGGCCCTATAGTCTTAAAAGATATCCGAAATATCGGTTCTCAGATTCCACAGAAATAAGGCTAGCAAAGAGATCCACGAAATACTGTTGTAAGTCTGTGAGTTGAAGTAACAGAACGCTAAGCAGTTTCTCAGAAAGCTTCTTTCCGGATTTCATCTGAGGATATTTCCTTTTTCACCATAGCCCTCTATGGTCTTACAAATATCACTTTGAAAATTCCACAAGAACTGTCTTAGCGAAAGGCTTCTTGAGGGTAAAGCTGTAACTCTGTGAGATGATTTCACAGAACACAAAGAAGTTTCTCAGAAAGCTTCTTTCTCTTTGTTATCGGAGGATATTTCCTTTGGCCCTATAGTCTTCAAAGGGATCCGAAATATCTGTTCTCAGATTCCACAGAAATAAGGCTAGCAAATAGATCCACGAAATACAGATGTAACTCTGTGAGATGAATTAACAGAACACTAAGCAGTTTCTCAGAAAGCTTCTTTCCAGATTTCGTCGTAGGATATTTCCTTTTTCACCATAGCCCTCTATGGGCTTCCAAATATCACTTTCCCAATTCCACAAGAGCTGTCTTAGCGAAAGGTTTCTTGAGGGGAAAGCTGTAACTCTGTGAGATGATTTCACAGAACACAAAGAAGTTTCTCAGAAAGCTTCTTTCTCTTTTTTATCGGAGGATATTTCCTTTGGCCCTATAGTCTTCAAAGGGATCCGAAATATCTGTTCTCAGATTCCACAGAAATAAGCCGAGCAAAGAGATCCACGAAATACAGATATAACTCTGTGAGTGGAAGTCACACATCACAGAGCAGATTCTCAGAAAGCTTCTTTCCAGATTTCATCTGTGGATATTTCCTATTTCACCATAGCCCTCTATGGGCTTCCAAATATCACTTTGCCAATTCCACAAGAACTGACTTAGCAAAAGGCTTCTGGAGGGGAAAGCTGTAACTCTGTGAGATGATTTCACAGAACACAAAGAAGTTTCTCAGAAAGCTTCTTTCTCTTTTTTATCAGAGGATTTTTCCTTTCGCCCTATAGTCTTCAAAGATATCCGAAATATCTGTTCTCAGATTCTAGAGAAATAAGGCTAGCAAAGAGATCCACGAAATACTGTTGTAAGTCTGTGAGATGAATTAACAGAATCCTAAGCAGTTTCTCAGAAAGCTTCTTTCCAGATTTCATCTGAGGATATATCCTTTGTCACCATAGCCCTCTATGGGCTTCCAAATATCACTTTGCCAATTCCAAAAGAACTGTCTTAACGAAAGGCTTCTTGAGGGGAAAGCTGTAACTCTGTGAGATGATTTCACAGAACACAAAGAGGTTTCTCAGAAAGCTTCTTTCTCTTTTTTATCGGAGGGTATTTCCTTTGGCCCTATAGTCTTCAAAGGGATCCGAAATATCTGTTCTCAGATTCCACAGAAATAAGGCTAGCAAAGAGATCCACGAAATACACATATAACTCTGTGAGATGAATTAACAGAACACTAAGCAGTTTCTCAGAAAGCTTCTTTCCAGATTTCATCTGAGGATATTTCCTTTTTCACCATAGCCCTCTATGGGCTTCCAAATATCACTTTGCCAATTCCACAAGAACTGTCTTAGCGAAACGCTTCTTGAGGGGAAAGCTGTAACTCTGTGAGATGATTTCACAGAACACAAAGAAGTTTCTCAGAAAGCTTCTTTCTCTTTGTTATCGGAGGATATTTCCTTTGGCCGTATAGTCTTCAAAGGGATCCGAAATATCTGTTCTCAGATTCCACAGAAATAAGCCGAGCAAAGAGATCCACGAAATACAGATGTAACTCTGTGAGTGGAAGTCACACATCAAAGAGCAGTTTCTCAGAAAGCTTCTTTCCAGATTTCAAATGAGGATAGTTCCTTTTTCACCATAGCCCTCTATGGGCTTCCAAATATGACTTTGCAAATTCCACAAGAAGTGTCTTAGCGAAAGGCTTCTTGAGGTGAAAGCTGTAACTCTGTGAGATGATTTCACAGAACACAAAGAAGTTTCTCAGAAAGTTTCTTTCTCTTTGTTATCGGAGGATATTTCCTTTGGCCCTATAGACTTCAAAGGGATCCGAAATATCTGTTCCCAGATTCCACAGAAATAAGGCTAGCAAAGAGATCCACGAAATAGAGATGTAACTCTGTGAGTGGAAGTCACACATCACAGAGCAGTTTCTCAGAAAGCTTCTTTCCAGATTTCATCTGAGGATATATCCTTTGTCACCATAGCCTTCTATGGGCTTCCAAATATCACTTTGCCAACCACAAGAACTCTCTTAGCGAAAGGCTTCTTGGGTGGAAAGCTGTAACTCTGTGAGATGATTTCACAGAACACAAAGAAGTTTCTCAGAAAGCTTCTTTCTCTTTTTTATCGGAGGATTTTTCCTTTGGCCCTATAGTCTTCAAAGATATCCGAAATATCTGTTCTCAGATTCCACAGAAATAAGGCTAGCAAAGAGATCCACTAAATACTGTTGTAAGTCTGTGAGATGAATTAAAAGAACGCTAAGCAGTTTCTCAGAAAGCTTCTTTCAAGATTTCATCTGAGGATAATTCCTTTTTCAACATAGCCCTCTATGGGCTTCCAAATATCACTTTGCCAATACCACAAGAAATGTCTTAGCGAAACGCTTCTTGAGGGGAAAGCTGTAATTCTGTGAGATGATTTCACAGAACACAAAGAAGTTTCTCAGAAAGCTTCTTTCTCTTTGTTATCGGAGGATATTTCCTTTGGCCCTATAGTCTTCAAAGGGATCCGAAATATCTGTTTTCTGATTCAACAGAAATTAGCCGAGCAAAGAGATCCACGAAATACAGATGTAACTCTGTGAGTGGAAGTCACACATCACAGAGCAGTTTCTCAGAAAGCTTCTTTCCAGATTTCATCTGAGGATATATCCTTTGTCACCGTAGCCTTCTATGGGCTTCCAAATATCACTTTGCCAACCACAAGAACTCTCTTAGCGAAAGGCTTCTTGAGTGGAAAGCTGTAACTCTGTGAGATGATTTCACAGAACACAAAGAAGTTTCTCAGAAAGCTTCTTTCTCTTTTTTATCGGAGGATTTTTCCTTTGGCCCTATAGTCTTCAAAGATATCCGAAATATCTGTTCTCAGATTCCACAGAAATAAGGCTAGCAAAGAGATACACTAAATACTGTTGTAAGTCTGTGACATGAATGAAAAGAACGCTAAGCAGTTTCTCAGAAAGCTTCTTTCCAGATTTCATCTGAGGATATTTCCTTTTTCACCATAGCCCTCTATGGGCTTCCAAATATCACTTTGCCAATTCCACAAGAACAGTCTTAGCGAAAGTCTTCTTGAGAGGAAAGCTGTAACTCTGTGAGATGATTTCACAGAAAACAGAGAAGTTTCTCAGAAAGCTTCTTTCTCTTTGTTATCGGAGGATATTTCCTTTGGCCCTATAGTCTTCAAAGGGATCCGAAATATCTGTTCCCAGATTCCACAGAAATAAGTCTAGCAAAGAGATCCACGAAATACGGATGTAACACTTTGAGTGGAAGTCACACATCACAGAGCAGTTTCTCAGAAAGCTTCTTTCCAGATTTCATCTGTGGATATTTCCTTTTTCACCATAGCCCTCTATGGGCTTCCAAATATCACTTTGCCAATTCCACAAGAACTGAGTTAGCGAAAGGCTTCTTGAGGGGAAAGCTGTAAATCTGTGAGATGATTTCACAGAACACAAAGAAGTTTCTCAGAAAGCTTCTTTCTCTTTTTTATCGGAGGATTTTTCCTTTCGCCCTATAGTCTTCAAAGGGATCCGAAATATCTGTTCTCAGATTTCACAGAAATAAGGCTAACAAAGAGATCCACGAAATACAGATGTAACTCTGTGAGTGGAAGTCACACATCACAGAGCAGTTTCTCAGAAAGCTTCATTCCAGATTTCATCTGAGGATATTTCCTTTTTCACCATAGCCCTCTAAGGGCTTCCAAATATCACTTTGCCAATTCCATAAGAACTGTCTTAGCGAAAGGCTTCTTGTGGGGAAAGCTGTAACTCTGTGAGATGATTTCACAGAACACAAAGAAGTTTCTCAGAAAGCTTCTTTCTCTTTGTTATCGGAGGATATTTCCTTTGGCCCTATAGTCTTCAAAGGGATCCGAAATATCTGTTCTCATATTCCACAGAAATAAGGCTAGCAAAGAGATCCACGAAATACAGATGTAACTCTGTGAGATGAATTAACAGAACACTAAGCAGTTTCTCAGAAAGCTTCTTTCCAGATTTCATCTGAGGATATTTCCTTTTTCACCATAGCCCTCTATGGGCTTCCAAATATCACTTTGCCAATTCCACAAGAACTGTCTTAGCGAAAGGCTTCTTGAAGGGAAAGCTCTAAATCTCTGAGATGATTTCACAGAACACAAAGAAGTTTCTCAGAAAGCTTCTTTCTCTTTGTTATCGGAGGATATTTCCTTTGGCCCTATAGTCTTCAAAGGGATCCGAATTATCTGTTCTCAGAATCCACAGAAATAAGGCTAGCAAAGATATCCACGAAATACCGATGTAACTCTGCGAGTGGAAGTCACACATCACAGAGAAGTTTCTCAGAAAGCTTCTTTCCAGATTTCATCTGAGGATATTTCCTTTTTCACCATAGCCCTCTATGGGCTTCCAAATATCACTTTGCCAATTCCACAAGAGCTGACTTAGCGAAAGGCTTCTTGAGGGGAAAGCTGTAACTCTGTGAGATGATTTCACAGAACACAAAGAAATTTCTCAGAAAGCTTCTTTCTCTTTGTTATCGGAGGATATTTCCTTTGGCCCTATAGTCTTCAAAGGGATCCAAAATATCTGTTCTCACATTCCACAGAAATAAGGCTAGCATAGTGATCCACGATATACAGATGTAACTCTGTGAGATGAATTAACAGAACACTAAGCAGTTTCTCAGAAAGCTTCTTTCCAGATGTCATTTGAGGATATTTCCTTTTTCATCATAGCCCTCTAGGGGCTTCCAAATATCACTTTGCCAATTCCACAAGAACAGTCTTAGCGAAAGGCTACTTGAGGGGAAATCTGTAACTCAGTGAGATGATTTCACAGAACACAAAGAAGTTTCAAAGAAAGCTTCTTTCTCTTTGTTATCGGAGGATATTTCCTTTGGCCCTATAGTCTTCAAAGGGATCCGAAATATCTGTTCTCAGATTCCACAGAAATAAGGCTAGCAAAGAGATCCACGAAATACAGATGTAACTCTGTGAGTGGAAGTCACACATCACAGAGCAATTTCTCATAAAGCTTCTTTCCAGATTTCATCTGAGGATATTTCCTTTTTCACCATAGCCCTCTATGGGCTTCCAAATATCACTTTGCCAATTCCACAAGAACTGTCTTAGCGAAAGGCTTCTTTAGGGGAAAGCTGTAACTCTGTGAGATGATTTCACAGAACACAAAGAAGTTTCTCAGAAAGCTTCTTTCTCTTTGTTATCGGAGGATATTTCCTTTGGCCCTATATTCTTCAAAGGGATCCGAAATATCTGTTCTCAGATTCCACAGAAATAATGCTCGCAAAGAGATCCACGAAATACAGATGTAACTCTGTGAGATGAATTAACAGAACACTAAGCAGTTTCTCAGAAAGCTTCTTTCCACATTTCATCTGAGGATATTTCCTTTTTCACCATAGCCCACTATGGGCTTCCAAATATCACTTTGCCAATTCCACAAAAAGTGTCGTAGCAAAAGGCTTCTTGACGGGAAAGCTGTAACTCTGTGAGAAGATTTCACAGAACACAAACAAGTTTCTCAGGCAGCTTCTTTCTCTTTGTTATCGGAGGATATTTAGTTTGGCCCTATAGTCTTCAAAGAGATCAGAAATATCTCCTCTCAGATTCCACAGAAATAAGGCTAGCAAAGAGATCCACAAAATACAGATGTAACTCTGTGAGTGGAAGTCATACATCACAGAGCAGTTTCTCAGAAAGCTTCTTTCCAGATTTCATCTGGGGATATTTCCTTTTTCACCATAGCCCTCTATGGGCTTCCCAATATCACTTTGCAAGTTCCACAAGAACTGTCTTAGCGAAAGGCTTCTAGAGGGGAAAGCTGTAACTCTGTTAGATGATTTCACAGAACACAAAGAAGTTTCTCAGAAAGCTTCTTTCTCTTTGTTATCGGAGGATATTTCCTTTGGCCCTATAGTCTTCAAAGGGATCCAAAATATCTGTTCTCAGATTCCACAGAAATAAGGCTAGCAAAGAGATCCAGGAAATACAGATGTAACTCTGTGAGATGAATTTATAGAACAGTAAGCAGTTTCTCAAAAAGCTTCTTTCCACATTTCATCTTAGGATATTTCCTTTTTCACCATAGCCCTCTATGGGCTTCCAAATATCACTTTGCCACTTCCACAAGAACTGTCTTAGCGAAAGGCTTCTTGCAGGGAAAGCTGTAACTATGTGAGATGATTTCACAGAACACAAAGAAGTTTCTCAGAAAGCTTCTTTCTCTTTGTTATCGGAGGATATTTCCTTTGGCCCTATAGTCTTCAACGGGATCCGAGATATCTGTTCTCAGTTTCCACAGAAATAAGGCTAGCAAAGAGATCCACGAAATACAGATGTAACTCTGTGAGTGGAAGTCACACATCACAGAGCAGTTTCTCAGAAAGCTTTCCACATTTCATCTGAGGATATTTCCTTTTTCACCACAGCCCTCTATTGGCTTCCAAATATCACTTTGCCAATTCCACAAGAACTGACTTAGCAAAAGGTTCTTGAAGGGAAAGCTGTAACTCTGTGAGAAGATTTCACGGGACACAAAGAAGTTTCTCAGGAAGCTTCTTTCTCTTTTTTATCGGAGGATATTTCCTTTGGCCCTATATTCTTCAAAGGTATCCAAAATATCTATTCTCAGATTCCACAGAAATAATGCTAGCAAAGAGATCCACGAAATACAGATGTAACTCTGTGAGATGAATTAACAGGACACTAAGCAGTTTCTCAGAAAGCTTCTTTCCACATTTCATCTGAGGATATTTCCTTTTTCACCAAAGCCCTCTATGGGCTTCCAAATATCACTTTGCCAATTCCACAAACAGTGTCTTAGCGAAAGGCTTCTTGAGGGGAAAGCTGTAACTCTGTGAGAAGATTTCACAGAACACAAACAAGTTTCTCAGGAAGCTTCTTTCTCTTTGTTATCGGAGGATATTTAGTTTGGCCCTATAGTCTTCAAAGAGATCAGAAATATCTTTTCTCAGATTCCACAGAAATAAGGCTAGGAAAGAGATCCACAAAATACAGATGTAACTCTGTGAGTGGAAGTCACACATCACAAAGCAGATTCTCAGAAAGCTTCTTTCCAGATTTCATCTGGGGATATTTCCTTTTTCACCATAGCCCTCTATGGGCTTCCAAATATCACTTTGCAAGTTCCACAAGAACTGTCTTAGCGAAAGGCTTCTAGAGGGGAAAGCTGTAACTCTGTGACATGATTTCACGGAACACAAAGAAGTTTCTCAGAAAGCTTCTTTCTCTTTGTTATCGGAGGATATTTCCTTTGGCCCTAGAGTCTTCAATGGCATCCGAAATATGTGTTCTCAAATTCCACAGAAATAAGGCTAACAAAGAGATCCACGAAATACAGATGTAACTCTGTGAGTGGAAGTCACACATCACAGAGCAGTTTCTCAGAAAGCTTCTTTCCAGATTTCATCTGAGGATATTTCCTTTTTCACCATAGCCCTTTAAGGGTCTCCAAATATCACTTTGCCAATTCCACAAGAACTGTCTTAGCGAAAGGCTACTTGATTTGAAAGCTGTAACTCTGTGAGTAGATTTCACGGAACACAAAGAAGTTTCTCAGGAAGCTTCTTTCTCTTTGTTATCGGAGGATATTTCCTTCGGCCCTATAGTCTTCAAAGGGATCCGAAGTATTTGTTCTCAGATTCCACAGAAATAAGGCTAGCAAAGACATCCAGGAAATGCAGATGTAACTCTGTGAGTGGAAGTCACACATCACAGAGCAGTTTCTCAGAAAGCTTCTTTCCAGAATTCATCTGTGGATATTTCCTTTTTCACCATAGACTTCTATGGGCTTCCTAATATCACTTTGCCAATTCCCCAAGAACTGACTTAGCGAATGGCTTCTTGAGGGGAAAGCTGTAACTCTGTGAGATGATTTCACAGAACACAAAGGAGTTTCTCAGAAAGCTTCTTTCTCTTTTTTATCGGAGGATTTTTCCTTTGGCCGTATAGTCATCAAAGATATCCGAAATATCTGTTCTCAGATTCCACAGAAATAAGGCTAGGAAAGAGATCCACGAAACACAGATGTAACTCTGTGAGATGAATTAACACAACACTAAGCAGTTTGTCAGAAAGTTTTTTCCAGATTTCATCTGAGGATACTTCCTTTTTCACCATAGACCTCTATGGGCTTCCAAATATCACTTTTCCAATTCCACAAGAACTGTCTTAGCAAAAGGCTTCTTGAGGGAAAGGCTGTAACTCTGTGAGATGATTTCACAAAACACAAAGAAGTTTCTCAGAAAGCTTCTTTCTCTTTGTTATCGGAGGATATTTACTTTGGCCCTATAGTCTTCAAAGGGATCCGAAGTATCTGTTCTCAGATTCCACAGAAATAATGCTAGCAAAGTGAAACACGAAATAGACATGTAACTCTGTGAGATGAATTAACAGAACACTAACCAGTTTCTCAGAAAGCTTCTTTCCACATTTCATCTCAGGATATTTCCTTTTTCACCGTAGCCCTCTATGGGCTTCCAAATATCACTTTGCCAATTCCACAAGAACTGTCTTAGCGAAAGGCTTCTTGAGGGGAAAGCTGTAACTCTGTGAGATGATTTCACAGAACACAAAGAAGTTTCTCAGCAAGTTCTTTCTCTTTATTATCGGAGGATATTTCTTTTGGCCCTATAGTCTTCAAAGGGATCCGAAATATCTGTTCTCAGATTCCACAGAAATAAGGCTAGCAAAGAGATCCACGAAATACAGATGTAACTCTGTGAGATGAATTAACAGAACACTAAGCAGTTTCTCAGAAAGCTTCTTTCCAGATTTCATCTGAGGATATTTCCTTTTTCACCATAGCCCTCTATGGGCTTCCAAATATCACTTTGCCAATTCCACAAGAACTGTCTTAGCAAAAGGCTTCTTGAGGGAAAAGCTGTAACTCTGTGAGATGATTTCACGGAACACTAAGAAGTTTCTCAGGAAGCTTCTTTCTCTTTGATATCGGAGGATATTTCCTTTGGCCCTATAGTCTTCAAAGATATCCGAAGTATCTGTTCTCAGATTCCACAGAAATAAGGCTAGCAAAGACATCCACGAAATACAGATGTAACTCTGTGAGATGAATTAACAGAACACTAAGCAGTTTCTCAGAAAGCTTCTTTCCAGATTTCATGTGAGGATATTTCCTTTTTCACCATAGCCCTCTGTGGGCTTCCAAATATCACTTTGCCAATACCACAAGAACTGTTTTGGCGAAAGGCTTTTTGAGGGGAAAGCTGAAACTCTGTGAGATGATTTCACAGAACACAAAGATGTTTCTCAGAAAGCTTCTTTCTCTTTATTATCAGAGAATATTTCCTTTGGCCGTATAGTCTTCAAAGGGATCCGAAATATCTGTTTTCAGATTCCACAGAAATGAGGCTAGCAAAGACATCCACGAAACACAGATATAACTCTGTGAGATGAATTAACAGAACACTAAGGAGTTTCTCAGAAAGCTTCTTTCCAGATTTCATCTGAGGATATTTCCTTTTTCACAATAGCCCTCTAAGGGCTTCCAAATATCACTTTGCCAATTCCACAAGAACTGTCTTAGCAAAAGGCTTCTTGAGGGAAAAGCTGTAACTCTGTGAGATGATTTCACAGAACACAAAGAAGTTACTCAGAAAGCTTCTTTCTCTTTTTTATCGGAGGATATTTCCTTGGCCCTATAGTCTTCAAAGATATCCGAAATATCTGTTCTCAGTTTCCACAGAAATAAGGCTAGCAAAGAGATCCACGAAATACAGATGTAACTCTGTGAGTGGAAGTCAAACATCACAGAGCAGTTTATCAGAAAGCTTCTTTCCACATTTCATCTGAGGATATTTCCTTTTTCACCATAGCCCTCTATGGGCTTCCAAATATCACTTTCCCAATTCCACAAGAACTGACTTAGCGAAAGGCTTCTGGAGGGGAAAGCTGTAACTTTGTGAGATGATTTCACAGAACACAAAGAAGTTTCTCAGAAAACTTCTTTCTCTTTGTTATCGGAGGTTTTTTCCTTTGGACCTAGTGTCTTCAAAGATATCCGAAATATTTGTTCTCAGATTCCACAGAAATAAGGCTAGCAAAGAGATCCACGAAAAACTATTGTAACTCTGTGAGATGAATTAACAGAACACTAAGCAGTTTCTCAGAAAGCTTCTTTCAAGATTTCATCTGAGGATATTTCCTTTTTCACCATAGCCCTCTATGGGCTTCCAAATATCACTTTGCCAATTCCACAAGAAGTGTCTTAGCGAAAGGCTTCTTGAGGGGAAAGCTGTAACTCTATGAGATGATTTCACAGAACACAAAGAAGTTTCTCAGAAAGCTTCTTTCTCTTTATTATCGGAGAATATTTCCTTTGGCCGTATAGTCTTCAAAGGGATCCGAAATATCTGTTTTCAGATTCCACAGAAATAAGGCTAGCAAAGAGATCCACGAAACACAGATATAACTCTGTGAGATGAATTAACAGAACACTAAGCAGTTTCTCGGAAAGCTTCTTTCCAGATTTCATCTGAGGATATTTCCTTTTTCACAATAGCCCTCTAAGGGCTTCCAAATATCACTTTGCCAATTCCACAAGAACTGTCTTAGCCAAAGGCTTCTTGAGGGAAAAGCTGTAACTCTGTGAGATGATTTCACAGAACACAAAGAAGTTTCTCAGAAAGCTTCTTTCTCTTTGTTAGCGGAGGATATTTACTTTGGCCCTATAGTCTTCAAAGGGATCCGAAGTATTTGTTCTCAGATTCCACAGAAATAAGGCTAGCAAAGAGATCAACGAAATACAGATGTAACTCTGTGAGTGGAAGTCACACATCACAGAGCAGTTTCTCAGAAAGCTTCTTTCCAGAATTCATCTGAGGATATTTCATTTTTCACCATAGCCCTCTACGGGCTTCCAAATATCACTTTGCCAATTCCACAAGAAGTGTCTTAGCGAAGGGATTTGAGGGAAAATCTGTAACTTTGTGAGATGATTTCACAGAACACAAAGAAGTTACTCAGAAAGCTTCTTTCTCTTTTTTATCGGAGGATATTTCCTTGACCCTATAGTCCTCAAAGATATCCGAAATATCGGTTCTCAGTTTCCACAGAAATAAGGCTAGCAAAGAGATCCACGAAATACAGATGTAACTCTGTGAGTGGAAATCAAACATCACAGAGCAGTTTCTCAGAAAGCTTCTTTCCAGATTTCATCTGAGGATATTTCCTTTTTCACCGTAGCCCTTTAAGGGCTTCCAAATATCACTTTGCCAATTCCACAAGAACTGTCTTAGTGAAAGGCTTCTGGAGGGGAAAGCTGTAACTCTGTGAGAAGATTTCACGGAACAGAAAGAATTTTCTCAGGAAGCTTCTTTCTCTTTGTTATCGGAGGATATTTCCTTTGGCCCTATAGTCTTCAAAGGGATCCGAAATATCTATTCTCATATTCCACAGAAATAATGCTAGCAAAGAGATCCACGAAATACAGATGTAACTTTGTGAGATGAATTAACAGAACACTTAGCAGTTTCTCAGAAAGCTTCTTTCCACATTTCATCTGAGGATATTTCCTTTTTCACCATAGCCCTCTAGGGGCTTCCAAATATCACTTTGCCAATTCCACAAGAACTGTCTTAGCGAAGGGATTTGAGGGAAAAGCTGTAACTATGTGAGATGATTTCACAGAACACAAAGAAGTTACTCAGAAAGCTTCTTTCTCTTTTTTATCGAAGGATATTTCCTTTGGCCCTATAGTCTTCAAAGATATCCGAAATATCTGTTCTCAGTTTCCACAGAAATAAGGCTAGCAAACAGATCCACGAAATACAGATGTAACTCTGTGAGTGGAAGTCACACATCACAGAGCAGTTTCTCAGAAAGCTTCTTTCCAGATTTCATCTGAGGATATTTCCTTTTTCACCATAGCCCTCTATGGGCTTCCAAATATCACTTTGCCAACTCCACAAGAAGTTTCTTAGCGAAAGGCTTCTTGAGGGGAAAGCTGTAACTCTGTGGGATGATTTCACAGAACACAAAGAAGTTTCTCAGAAAGCTTCTTTCTCTTTGTTATTGGAGGATATTTCCTTGACCCTATAGTCTTCAAAGATATCCGAAATATCGGTTCTCAGTTTCCACAGAAATAAGGCTAGCAAAGAGATCCACGAAATACAGATGTAACTCTGTGAGTGGAAATCAAACATCACAGAGCAGTTTCTCAGAAAGCTTCTTTCCAGATTTCATCTGAGGATATTTCCTTTTTCACCGTAGCCCTTTAAGGGCTTCCAAATATCACTTTGCCAATTCCACAAGAACTGTCTTAGCGAAAGGCTTCTTGAAGGGAAAGCTGTAACTCTGGGAGATGATTTCACAGAACACAAAGAAGTTTCTCAGAAAGCTTCTTTCTCTTTGTTATCGGAGGATTTTCCTTTGGCCCTATAGTCTTCAAAGATATCCGAAATATCTGTTCTCAGATTCCACAGAAATAAGACTAGCAAAGAGATCCACGAAATAATGTTGTAAGTCTGTGAGATGAATTAACAGAACGCTAAGCAGTTTCTCAGAAAGCTTCTTTCCAGATTTCATCTGAGGATATTTCCTTTTTCACCATAGCCCTCTATGGGCTTCCAAATATCACTTTGCCAATTCCACAAGAAGTGTCTTAGCGAAAGGCTTCTTGAGGGGAAAGCTGTAACTCTGTGAGATGATTTCACAGAACACAGAGAAGTTTTTCAGAAAGCTTCTTTCTCTTTGTTATCGGAGGATATTTCCTTTGGCCCTATAGTCTTCAAAGGGATCCGAAATATCTGTTCTCAGATTCCACAGAAATAAGGCTAGCAAAGAGATCCACGAAATACAGATGTAACACTGTGAGATGCAATAACAGAACACTAAGCAGTTTCTCAGAAAGCTTCTTTCCACACTTCATCTGAGGTAATTTCCTTTTTCAACATAGCCCTCTATGGGCTTCGAAATATCACTTTGCCAATTCCACAAGAACTGTCTTAGCGAAAGGCTTCTTGAGGGGAAAGCTGTAACTCTGAGAGATGATTCCACAGAACACAAAGAAGTTTCTCAGAAAGCTTCTTTCTCTTTGTTATCGGAGGATATTTCCTTTGGCCCTATAGTCTTCAAAGGGATCCGAAATATCTGTTCTCAGATTCCACAGAAATAAGGCTAGCAAAGAGATCCACGAAATACAGATGTAACTATGTGAGATGAATTAACAGAACACTAAGCAGTTTCTCAGAAAGCTTCTTTCCAGATTTCATCTGAGGATATTTCCTTTTTCACGATAGCCCTCTATGGGCTTCCATATATCACTTTTCCAATTTCACAAGAACTGTCTTAGCGAAAGGCTTCTTGAGGGGAAAGCTGTAACTCTGTGAGATGATTTCACAGAACACAAAGAAGTTTCTCAGAAAGCTTCTTTCTCTTTGTTATCGGAGGATATATCCTTTGGCCCTATAGTCTTCAAAGGGATCCGAAATATCTCTTCTCAGATTCCACAGAAATAAGGCTAGCAAAGAGATCCACGAAATACAGATGTAACTCTGTGAGTGGAAGTCACACATCACAGAGCAGTTTCTCAGAAAGCTTCTTTCCAGATTTCATCTGAGGATATTTCCTTTTTCACCATAGCCCTCTATGGGCTTCCAAATATCACTTTGCCAATTCCACAAGAACTGTCTTAACGAAAGGCATCTTGAGGGGAAAGCTGTAACTCTGTGACATGATTTCACAGAACACAAAGAAGTTTCTCAGAAAGCTTCTTTCTCTTTGTTATCGGAGGATATTTCCTTTTACCCTATAGTCTTCAAAGGGATCCGAAATGTCTGTTCTCAGATTCCACAGAAATAAGGCGACCCTAGAGATCCACGCAATACAGATATAACTCTGTGAGATAAATTAACAGAACCCTAAGCAGTTTCTCAGAAAGCTTCTTTCCAGATTTCATCTGAGGATATTTCCTTTTTCACCATAGCCCTCTATGGGCTTCCAAATATCACTTTGCCAATTCCACAAGAAGTGTCTTAGCAAAAGGCTTCTTGAGGGGAAAGCTGTAACTCTGTGAGATGATTTCACAGAACACAGAGAAGTTTCTCAGAAAGATTCTTTCTCTTTGTTATCGGAGGATATTTCCTTTGGCCCTATAGTCTTCAAAGGGATCCGAAATATCTGTTCTCAGATTCCACAGAAATAAGGCTAGCAAAGAGATCCACGAAATACAGATGTAACACTGTGAGATGAATTAACAGAACACTAAGCAGTTTCTCAGAAAGCTTCTTTCCAGACTTAATCTTAGCATATTTCCTTTTTCACCATAGCCCTCTATGGGCTTCGAAATATCACTTTGCCAATTCCACAACAACTGTCTTAGCGAAAGGCTTCTTGTGGAGAAAGCTGTAACTCTGAGAGATGATTTCACAGAACACAAAGAAGTTTCTCAGAAAGCTTCTTTCTCTTTGTTATCGGAGGATATTTCCTTTGGCCCTATAGTCTTCAAAGGGATCCGAAATATCTGTTCTTAGATTCCACAGAAATAAGGCTACCCTAGAGATCCACGCAATACAGATTTAACTCTGTGAGATGAATTAAAGGAAAACTAAGCAGATTCTCAGAAAGCTTCTTTCCAGATTTCATCTGAGGATTTTTCCTTTTTCATCATAGCCCTCTAAGGGCTAGAAAATATCACTTTGCCAATTCCACAAGAACTGACTTAGCGAAAGGCTTCTTGAGGGGAAAGCTGTAACTCTGTGAGATGATTTCACAGAACACAAAGAAGTTTCTCAGAAAGCTTCTTTCTCTTTGTTATCGGAGGATATATCCTTTGGCCCTATAGTCTTCAAAGGGATCCGAAATATCTGTTCTCAGATTCCACACAAATAAGGCTAGCAAAGAGATCCACGAAATACAGATGTAACTATGTGAGTGGAAGTCACACATCACAGAGCAGTTTCTCAGAAAGCTTCTTTCCAGATTTCATCTGAGGATATTTCCTTTTTCACCATAGCCCTCTATGGGCTTCCAAATATCACTTTGCCAATTCCACAAGAACTGACTTAGCGAAAGGCTTCTTGAGGGGAAAGCTGTAACTCTGTGAGATGATTTCACAGAACACAAAGAAGTTTCTCATAAACCTTCTTTCTCTTTTTTATAGGAGGATATTTCCTTTGGCCGTATAGTCTTCAAAGGGATTGGAAATATCTGTTCTCAGATTCCACAGAAATAAGGCTAGCAAAGAGATCCACGAAATACAGATATAACTCTGTGAGATGAATTAACAGAACACTAACCAGTTTCTCAGAAAGCTTCTTTCCAGATTTCATCTGAGGATATTTCCTTTTTCACTATAGCCCTCTATGGGCTTCCAAATATCACTTTTCCAATTCCACAAGAACTGTCTTAGCGAAAGGCTTCTTGAGGGGAAGCTGTAACTCTGTGAGATGATTTCACAGAACACAAAGAAGTTTCTCAGAAAGCTTCTTTCTCTTTGTTATCGCAGGATATTTCCTTTGGCCCTATAGTGTTCAAAGGGATCCGAATTATCTGTTCTTAGATTCCACAGAAATAAGGCTACCCTAGAGATCCACGCAATACAGATTTAACTCTGTGAGATGAATTAAAGGAAAACTAAGCAATTTCTCAGAAAGCTTCTTTACAGATTTCATCTGAGGATATTTCCTTTTTCACCATAGCCCTCTATGGGCTTCCAAATATCACTTTGCCAATTCCACAAGAAGTGTCTTAGCGAACGGCTTCTTGAGGGGAAAGCTGTAACTCTGTGAGATGATTTCACAGATCACAAAGAAGTTTCTCAGAAAGCTTCTTTCTCTTTGTTATCGGAGGATATTTCCTTTGACCCTATAGAGTTTAAAGGGATCCGAAATATCTGCTCTCAGATTCCACAGAAATAAGGCTAGCAAAGAGATCCACGAAATACAGATGTAACTCTGTGATTGGAAGTCACACATCAGAGAGCAGTTTCTCAGAAACCTTCTTTCCAGATTTCATCTGTGGATATTTCTTTTTTCAACATAGCCCTCTATGGGCTTCCAAATATCTCTTTGCCAATTCCACAAGAAGTGTCTTAGCGGAAGGATTCTTGAGGGGAAAGCTGTAACTCTGTGAGATGATTTCACAGAACACAAAGAAGTTTTTCAGAAAGCTTCTTTCTCTTTTTTATCGGAGGATATTTCCCTTGCCCTATAGTCTTAAAGATATCTGAAATATCTGTTCTCAGATTCCTCAGAAATAAGGCTAGCAAAGAGATCCAGGAAATACTGTTGTAAGTCTGTGAGATGAATTAACAGATCGCTAAGCAGTTTCTCAGAAAGCTTCTTTCCAGATTTCATCTGAGGATATTTCCTTTTTCACCATAGCCCTCTATGCGCTTCCAAATATCACTTTGACAATTCCACAAGAACTTTCTTAGCGAAAGGCTTCTTGAGGGGAAAGCTGTAACTCTGTGAGATGATTTCACAGAACACAAAGAAGTTTCTCAGAAAGCTTCTTTTTTTTTTTTATCGGAGGATATTTCCTTTGGCCCTATAGTCTTCAAAGGGATCCGAAATATCTGTTCTCAGATTCCACAGAAATAAGGATAGCAAAGAGATCCACGAAATACAGATGTAACTCTGTGAGTGGAAGTCACACATCACAGAGCAGTTTCTCAGAAAGCTTCTTTCCAGATTTCATCTGTGGATATTTCCTTTTTCATCATAGCCCTCTATGGGCTTCCAAATACCACTTTACCAATTCCACAAGAACTATCTTAGCGAAAGGCTTCTTTAGGGGAAAGCTGTAACTCTGTGAGATGATTTCACAGAACACAAAGAAGTTTCTCAGAAAGCTTCTTTCTCTTTTTTATCGGAGGATTTTCCTTTGGCCCTATAGTCTTCAAAGATATCCGAAATATCTGTCTCAGATTCCACAGAAATAAGGCTAGCAAAGAGATCCACGAAATACTGTTGTAAGTCTGTGAGATGAATTAACAGAACGCTAAGCAGTTTCTCAGAAAGCTTCTTTCCAGATTTCATCTGAGGATGTTTCCTTTTTCACCATAGCCCTCTATGGTCTTCCAAATATCACTTTGCCAATTACACAAGAAGTGTCTTAGCGAAAGGCTTCTTGAGGGGAAAGCTGTAACTCTGTGAGATGATTTCTCAGAACACAAAGAAGTTTCTCAGAAAGCTTCTTTCTCTTTGTTATCGGAGGATATTTCCTTTGGCCCTATAGTCTTCAAAGGGATCCGAAATGTCTGTTCTCTGATTCCACAGAAATAAGGCTACCCAAGAGATCCACGCAATGTAGATGTAACTCTGTGAGATTAATTAGCAAAACACTAAGGAGTTTCTCAGAAAGCTTCTTTCCAGATTTCATCTGAGGATATTTCCTTTTTCACCATAGCCCTCAATGGGCTTCCAAATATCACTTTGCCAATTCCACAGAACTGTCTTAGCGAAAGGCTTCTTGAGGGGAAAGCTGTAACTCTGTGGGATGATTTCACAGAACACAAAGAAGTTTCTCAGAAAGCTTCTTTCTCTTTGTTATTGGAGGATATTTCCTTGACCCTATAGTCTTCAAAGATATCCGAAATATCGGTTCTCAGTTTCCACAGAAATAAGGCTAGCAAAGAGATCCACGAAATACAGATGTAACTCTGTGAGTGGAAATCAAACATCACAGAGCAGTTTCTCAGAAAGCTTCTTTCCAGATTTCATCTGAGGATATTTCCTTTTTCACCGTAGCCCTTTAAGGGCTTCCAAATATCACTTTGCCAATTCCACAAGAAGTGTCTTAGCGAAAGGCTTCTTGAAGGGAAAGCTGTAACTCTGGGAGATGATTTCACAGAACACAAAGAAGTTTCTCAGAAAGCTTCTTTCTCTTTGTTATCGGAGGATTTTCCTTTGGCCCTATAGTCTTCAAAGATATCCGAAATATCTGTTCTCAGATTCCACAGAAATAAGGCTAGCAAAGAGATCCACGAAATAATGTTGTAAGTCTGTGAGATGAATTAACAGAACGCTAAGCAGTTTCTCAGAAAGCTTCTTTCCAGATTTCATCTGAGGATATTTCCTTTTTCACCATAGCCCTCTATGGGCTTCCAAATATCACTTTGCCAATTCCACAAGAAGTGTCTTAGCGAAAGGCTTCTTGAGGGGAAAGCTGTAACTCTGCGAGATGATTTCACAGAACACAGAGAAGTTTTTCAGAAAGCTTCTTTCTCTTTGTTATCGGAGGATATTTCCTTTGGCCCTATAGTCTTCAAAGGGATCCGAAATATCTGTTCTCAGATTCCACAGAAATAAGGCTAGCAAAGAGATCCACGAAATACAGATGTAACACTGTGAGATGCAATAACAGAACACTAAGCAGTTTCTCAGAAAGCTTCTTTCCAGACTTCATCTGAGGTAATTTCCTTTTTCAACATAGCCCTCTATGGGCTTCGAAATATCACTTTGCCAATTCCACAAGAACTGTCTTAGCGAAAGGCTTCTTGAGGGGAAAGCTGTAACTCTGAGAGATGATTCCACAGAACACAAAGAAGTTTCTCAGAAAGCTTCTTTCTCTTTGTTATCGGAGGATATTTCCTTTGGCCCTATAGTCTTCAAAGGGATCCGAAATATCTGTTCTCAGATTCCACAGAAATAAGGCTAGCAAAGAGATCCACGAAATACAGATGTAACTATGTGAGATGAATTAACAGAACACTAAGCAGTTTCTCAGAAAGCTTCTTTCCAGATTTCATCTGAGGATATTTCCTTTTTCACGATAGCCCTCTATGGGCTTCCATATATCACTTTTCCAATTTCACAAGAACTGTCTTAGCGAAAGGCTTCTTGAGGGGAAAGCTGTAACTCTGTGAGATGATTTCACAGAACACAAAGAAGTTTCTCAGAAAGCTTCTTTCTCTTTGTTATCGGAGGATATATCCTTTGGCCCTATAGTCTTCAAAGGGATCCGAAATATCTGTTCTCAGATTCCACAGAAATAAGGCTAGCAAAGAGATCCACGAAATACAGATGTAACTCTGTGAGTGGAAGTCACACATCACAGAGCAGTTTCTCAGAAAGCTTCTTTCCAGATTTCATCTGAGGATATTTCCTTTTTCACCATAGCCCTCTATGGGCTTCCAAATATCACTTTGCCAATTCCACAAGAACTGTCTTAGCGAAATGCTTCTTGAGGGGAAAGCTGTAACTCTGTGAGATGATTTCACAGAACACAAAGAAGTTTCTCAGAAAGCTTCTTTCTCTTTGTTATCGGAGGATATTTCCTTTGGCCCTATAGTCTTCAAAGGGATCCGAAATATCTGTTCTCAGATTCCACAGAAATAAGGCTAGCAAAGAGATCCACGAAATACAGATGTAACTATGTGAGATGAATTAACAGAACACTAAGCAGCTTCTCAGAAAGCTTCTTTCCAGATTTCATCTGAGGATATTTCCTTTTTCACCATAGCCCTCTATGGGTTTCCAAATATCACTTTGCCAATTCCACAAGAACTGGCTTAGCGAAAGGCTACTTGAGGGGGAAGCTGTAACTCTGTGAGATGATTTCACAGAAAACAAAGAAGTTTCTCAGAAAACTTCTTTCTCTTTTTTATCGGAGGATTTTTCCTTTGTCCCTATAGTCTTCAAAGATATCCGAAATATCTGCTCTCAGATTCCACAGAAATAAGGCTAGCAAAAAGATCCACTAAATACTGTTTTAAGTCTGTGAGATGAATTAGCCGAACGCTAAGCAGTTTCCCAGAAAGCTTCTTTCCAGATTTCATCTGAGGATATTTCCTTTTTCACCATAGCCCTCTATGGGCTTCCAAATATCACTTTGCCAACTCCACAAGAAGTTTCTTAGCGAAAGGCTTCTTGAGGGGAAAGCTGTAACTCTGTGGGATGATTTCACAGAACACAAAGAAGTTTCTCAGAAAGCTTCTTTCTCTTTGTTATTGGAGGATTTTTCCTTTGTCCTACAGTCTTCAAAGATATCCGAAATATCTGTTCTCAGATTCCACAGAAATAAGGCTAGCAAATAGATCCAGGAAATACTGTTGTAAGTCTGTGAGATGAATTAACAGAAGGCTAAGCAGTTTCTCAGAAAGCTTCTTTCCAGATTTCATCTGAGGATATTTCCTTTTTCACCATAGCCCTCTATGGGCTTCCAAATATCACTTTGCCAATTCCACAAGAACTGTCTTAACGAAAGGCATCTTGAGGGGAAAGCTGTAACTCTGTGACATGATTTCACAGAACACAAAGAAGTTTCTCAGAAAGCTTCTTTCTCTTTGTTATCGGAGGATATTTCCTTTTACCCTATAGTCTTCAAAGGGATCCGAAATGTCTGTTCTCAGATTCCACAGAAATAAGGCGACCCTAGAGATCCACGCAATACAGATATAACTCTGTGAGATAAATTAACAGAACCCTAAGCAGTTTCTCAGAAAGCTTCTTTCCAGATTTCATCTGAGGATATTTCCTTTTTCACCATAGCCCTCTATGGGCTTCCAAATATCACTTTGCCAATTCCACAAGAAGTGTCTTAGCAAAAGGCTTCTTGAGGGGAAAGCTGTAACTCTGTGAGATGATTTCACAGAACACAGAGAAGTTTCTCAGAAAGATTCTTTCTCTTTGTTATCGGAGGATATTTCCTTTGGCCCTATAGTCTTCAAAGGGATCCGAAATATCTGTTCTCAGATTCCACAGAAATAAGGCTAGCAAAGAGATCCACGAAATACAGATGTAACACTGTGAGATGAATTAACAGAACACTAAGCAGTTTCTCAGAAAGCTTCTTTCCAGACTTAATCTTAGCATATTTCCTTTTTCACCATAGCCCTCTATGGGCTTCGAAATATCACTTTGCCAATTCCACAACAACTGTCTTAGCGAAAGGCTTCTTGTGGAGAAAGCTGTAACTCTGAGAGATGATTTCACAGAACACAAAGAAGTTTCTCAGAAAGCTTCTTTCTCTTTGTTATTGGAGGATTTTTCCTTTGTCCTACAGTCTTCAAAGATATCCGAAATATCTGTTCTCAGATTCCACAGAAATAAGGCTAGCAAATAGATCCAGGAAATACTGTTGTAAGTCTGTGAGATGAATTAACAGAAGGCTAAGCAGTTTCTCAGAAAGCTTCTTTCCAGATTTCATCTGAGGATATTTCCTTTTTCACCATAGCCCTCTATGGGCTTCCAAATATCACTTTGCCAATTCCACAAGAACTGTCTTAACGAAAGGCATCTTGAGGGGAAAGCTGTAACTCTGTGACATGATTTCACAGAACACAAAGAAGTTTCTCAGAAAGCTTCTTTCTCTTTGTTATCGGAGGATATTTCCTTTTACCCTATAGTCTTCAAAGGGATCCGAAATGTCTGTTCTCAGATTCCACAGAAATAAGGCGACCCTAGAGATCCACGCAATACAGATATAACTCTGTGAGATAAATTAACAGAACCCTAAGCAGTTTCTCAGAAAGCTTCTTTCCAGATTTCATCTGAGGATATTTCCTTTTTCACCATAGCCCTCTATGGGCTTCCAAATATCACTTTGCCAATTCCACAAAAAGTGTCTTAGCAAAAGGCTTCTTGAGGGGAAAGCTGTAACTCTGTGAGATGATTTCACAGAACACAGAGAAGTTTCTCAGAAAGATTCTTTCTCTTTGTTATCGGAGGATATTTCCTTTGGCCCTATAGTCTTCAAAGGGATCCGAAATATCTGTTCTCAGATTCCACAGAAATAAGGCTAGCAAAGAGATCCACGAAATACAGATGTAACACTGTGAGATGAATTAACAGAACACTAAGCAGTTTCTCAGAAAGCTTCTTTCCAGACTTAATCTTAGCATATTTCCTTTTTCACCATAGCCCTCTATGGGCTTCGAAATATCACTTTGCCAATTCCACAACAACTGTCTTAGCGAAAGGCTTCTTGTGGAGAAAGCTGTAACTCTGAGAGATGATTTCACAGAACACAAAGAAGTTTCTCAGAAAGCTTCTTTCTCTTTGTTATCGGAGGATATTTCCTTTGGCCCTATAGTCTTCAAAGGGATCCGAAATATCTGTTCTTAGATTCCACAGAAATAAGGCTACCCTAGAGATCCACGCAATACAGATTTAACTCTGTGAGATGAATTAAAGGAAAACTAAGCAGATTCTCAGAAAGCTTCTTTCCAGATTTCATCTGAGGATTTTTCCTTTTTCATCATAGCCCTCTAAGGGCTAGAAAATATCACTTTGCCAATTCCACAAGAACTGACTTAGCGAAAGGCTTCTTGAGGGGAAAGCTGTAACTCTGTGAGATGATTTCACAGAACACAAAGAAGTTTCTCAGAAAGCTTCTTTCTCTTTGTTATCGGAGGATATATCCTTTGGCCCTATAGTCTTCAAAGGGATCCGAAATATCTGTTCTCAGATTCCACACAAATAAGGCTAGCAAAGAGATCCACGAAATACAGATGTAACTATGTGAGTGGAAGTCACACATCACAGAGCAGTTTCTCAGAAAGCTTCTTTCCAGATTTCATCTGAGGATATTTCCTTTTTCACCATAGCCCTCTATGGGCTTCCAAATATCACTTTGCCAATTCCACAAGAACTGACTTAGCGAAAGGCTTCTTGAGGGGAAAGCTGTAACTCTGTGAGATGATTTCACAGAACACAAAGAAGTTTCTCATAAACCTTCTTTCTCTTTTTTATAGGAGGATATTTCCTTTGGCCGTATAGTCTTCAAAGGGATTGGAAATATCTGTTCTCAGATTCCACAGAAATAAGGCTAGCAAAGAGATCCACGAAATACAGATATAACTCTGTGAGATGAATTAACAGAACACTAACCAGTTTCTCAGAAAGCTTCTTTCCAGATTTCATCTGAGGATATTTCCTTTTTCACTATAGCCCTCTATGGGCTTCCAAATATCACTTTTCCAATTCCACAAGAACTGTCTTAGCGAAAGGCTTCTTGAGGGGAAAGCTGTAACTCTGTGAGATGATTTCACAGAACACAAAGAAGTTTCTCAGAAAGCTTCTTTCTCTTTGTTATCGCAGGATATTTCCTTTGGCCCTATAGTGTTCAAAGGGATCCGAATTATCTGTTCTTAGATTCCACAGAAATAAGGCTACCCTAGAGATCCACGCAATACAGATTTAACTCTGTGAGATGAATTAAAGGAAAACTAAGCAATTTCTCAGAAAGCTTCTTTACAGATTTCATCTGAGGATATTTCCTTTTTCACCATAGCCCTCTATGGGCTTCCAAATATCACTTTGCCAATTCCACAAGAAGTGTCTTAGCGAACGGCTTCTTGAGGGGAAAGCTGTAACTCTGTGAGATGATTTCACAGATCACAAAGAAGTTTCTCAGAAAGCTTCTTTCTCTTTGTTATCGGAGGATATTTCCTTTGACCCTATAGAGTTTAAAGGGATCCGAAATATCTGCTCTCAGATTCCACAGAAATAAGGCTAGCAAAGAGATCCACGAAATACAGATGTAACTCTGTGATTGGAAGTCACACATCAGAGAGCAGTTTCTCAGAAACCTTCTTTCCAGATTTCATCTGTGGATATTTCTTTTTTCAACATAGCCCTCTATGGGCTTCCAAATATCTCTTTGCCAATTCCACAAGAACTGTCTTAGCGGAAGGATTCTTGAGGGGAAAGCTGTAACTCTGTGAGATGATTTCACAGAACACAAAGAAGTTTTTCAGAAAGCTTCTTTCTCTTTTTTATCGGAGGATATTTCCCTTGCCCTATAGTCTTAAAGATATCTGAAATATCTGTTCTCAGATTCCTCAGAAATAAGGCTAGCAAAGAGATCCAGGAAATACTGTTGTAAGTCTGTGAGATGAATTAACAGATCGCTAAGCAGTTTCTCAGAAAGCTTCTTTCCAGATTTCATCTGAGGATATTTCCTTTTTCACCATAGCCCTCTATGCGCTTCCAAATATCACTTTGACAATTCCACAAGAACTTTCTTAGCGAAAGGCTTCTTGAGGGGAAAGCTGTAACTCTGTGAGATGATTTCACAGAACACAAAGAAGTTTCTCAGAAAGCTTCTTTTTTTTTTTTATCGGAGGATATTTCCTTTGGCCCTATAGTCTTCAAAGGGATCCGAAATATCTGTTCTCAGATTCCACAGAAATAAGGATAGCAAAGAGATCCACGAAATACAGATGTAACTCTGTGAGTGGAAGTCACACATCACAGAGCAGTTTCTCAGAAAGCTTCTTTCCAGATTTCATCTGTGGATATTTCCTTTTTCATCATAGCCCTCTATGGGCTTCCAAATACCACTTTACCAATTCCACAAGAACTATCTTAGCGAAAGGCTTCTTTAGGGGAAAGCTGTAACTCTGTGAGATGATTTCACAGAACACAAAGAAGTTTCTCAGAAAGCTTCTTTCTCTTTTTTATCGGAGGATTTTCCTTTGGCCCTATAGTCTTCAAAGATATCCGAAATATCTGTCTCAGATTCCACAGAAATAAGGCTAGCAAAGAGATCCACGAAATACTGTTGTAAGTCTGTGAGATGAATTAACAGAACGCTAAGCAGTTTCTCAGAAAGCTTCTTTCCAGATTTCATCTGAGGATGTTTCCTTTTTCACCATAGCCCTCTATGGTCTTCCAAATATCACTTTGCCAATTACACAAGAAGTGTCTTAGCGAAAGGCTTCTTGAGGGGAAAGCTGTAACTCTGTGAGATGATTTCTCAGAACACAAAGAAGTTTCTCAGAAAGCTTCTTTCTCTTTGTTATCGGAGGATATTTCCTTTGGCCCTATAGTCTTCAAAGGGATCCGAAATGTCTGTTCTCTGATTCCACAGAAATAAGGCTACCCAAGAGATCCACGCAATGTAGATGTAACTCTGTGAGATTAATTAGCAAAACACTAAGGAGTTTCTCAGAAAGCTTCTTTCCAGATTTCATCTGAGGATATTTCCTTTTTCACCATAGCCCTCAATGGGCTTCCAAATATCACTTTGCCAATTCCACAGAACTGTCTTAGCGAAAGGCTTCTTGAGGGGAATGCTGTAACTCAGTGAGATGATTTCAGAGAAGACAGAGAAGTTTCTCAGAAAGTTTCTTTCTCTTTGTTATTGGAGGATATTTCCTTTGGCCCTATAGCCTTCAAAGGGATCCGAAATATCTGTTCTCAGATTCCCCAGAAATAAAGCTAGCAAAGAGATCCACGAAATACAGATGTAACTCTGTCAGATGAATTAACAGAACACTAAGCAGTTTCTCAAAAATCTTCTTTCCAGATGTCGTCGGAGGATATTTCCTTTTTCACCGTAGCCCTCTATGGGCTTCCATATATCTCTTTCCCGATTCCACAAGAACTGTCTCAGGGAAAGGCTTCTTGAGGGGAAAGCTGTAACTCTGTGAGATGATTTCACAGAACACAAAGAGGTTTCTCAGAAAGCTTCTTTCTCTTTTTCATCAGAGGATATTTCCTTTGGCCCTATAGTCTTCAAAGGGATCCGAAATATCTGTTCTCAGATTCCACAGAAATAATGCTAGCAAAGAGATCCAAGAAATACAGATATAACTCTGTGAGATGAATTAACAGAACACTAAGCAGTTTCTCAGAAAGCTTCTTTCCAGATTTCATCTGAGGATATTTCCTTTTTCACCATAGCCCTCTATGGGCTTCCAAATATCACTTTGCCAATTCCACAAGAACTGTCTTAGCGAAAGGCTTCTTGAGGGGAAAGCTGTAACTCTTTGAGATGATTTCACAGAACACAAAGCGGTTTCTCAGAAAGCTTCTTTCTCTTTTTTATCGTAGGATATTTCCTTTGGCGCTATAGACTTCAAATGGATCCGAAATATCTGTTCTCAGATTCCACAGAAATAAGGCTAGCAAAGAGATCCACGAAATACAGATATAACTCTGTGAGATGAATTAACAGAACACTAAGCAGTTTCTCAGAAAGCTTCTTTCCAGATTTCATCTTAGGATATTTCCTTTTTCACCATAGCCCTCTGGGGGCTTCCAAATATCACTTTGCCATTTCCACAAGAACTGTCTTAGCGAAAGGCTTCTTGAGGGGAAAGCTGTAACTCTGTGAGATGATTTCACAGAACACAAAGAAGTTTCTCAGAAAGCTTCTTTCTCTTTTTTATCGCAGGATATTTCCTTTGGCCCTATAGTCTTCAAAGGGATCCGAAATATCTGTTCTCAGATTCCACAGAAATAAGGCTAGCAAAGAGATCCACGAAATACAGATGTAACTCTGTGAGTGGAAGTCACACATCACAGAGCAGTTTCTCAGAAAGCTTCTTTCCAGATTTCATCTGTGGATATTTCCTTTTTCATCATAGCCCTCTATGGGCTTCCAAATACCACTTTACCAATTCCAAAAGAACTATCTTAGCGAAAGGCTTCTTTAGGGGAAAGCTGTAACTCTGTGAGATGATTTCACAGAACACAAAGAAGTTTCTCAGAAAGCTTCTTTCTCTTTTTTATCGGAGGATTTTCCTTTGGCCCTATAGTCTTCAAAGATATCCGAAATATCTGTCTCAGATTCCACAGAAATAAGGCTAGCAAAGAGATCCACGAAATACTGTTGTAAGTCTGTGAGATGAATTAACAGAACGCTAAGCAGTTTCTCAGAAAGCTTCTTTCCAGATTTCATCTGAGGATGTTTCCTTTTTCACCATAGCCCTCTATGGTCTTCCAAATATCACTTTGCCAATTACACAAGAAGTGTCTTAGCGAAAGGCTTCTTGAGGGGAAAGCTGTAACTCTGTGAGATGATTTCTCAGAACACAAAGAAGTTTCTCAGAAAGCTTCTTTCTCTTTGTTATCAGAGGATATTTCCTTTGGCCCTTTAGTCTTCAACGGGATCCGAAAAGTCTGTTCTCAGATTCCACAGAAATAAGGCTACCCAAGAGATCCACGCAATGTAGATGTAACTCTGTGAGATTAATTAGCAAAACACTAAGGAGTTTCTCAGAAAGCTTCTTTCCAGATTTCATCTGAGGATATTTCCTTTCTCACCATAGCCCTCAATGGGCTTCCAAATATCACTTTTCCAATTCCACAGAACTGTCTTAGCGAAAGGCTTCTTGAGGGGAATGCTGTAACTCAGTGAGATGATTTCAGAGAAGACAGAGAAGTTTCTCAGAAAGTTTCTTTCTCTTTGTTATTGGAGGATATTTCCTTTGGCCCTATAGCCTTCAAAGGGATCCGAAATATCTGTTCTCAGATTCCCCAGAAATAAGGCTAGCAAAGAGATCCACGAAATACAGATGTAACTCTGTCAGATGAATTAACAGAACACTAAGCAGTTTCTCAAAAATCTTCTTTCCAGATGTCGTCGGAGGATATTTCCTTTTTCACCGTAGCCCTCTAAGGGCTTCCAAATATCACCTTGCGAATTCCACGAGAACTGTCTTAGCGAAAGGCTTCTTGAGGGGAAAGCTGTAACTCTGTGAGATAATTTCACAGAACACAAAGAAGTTTCTCAGAAAGCTTCTTTCTCTTTGTTATCGGAGGATAATTCCTTTGGCCCTATAGTCTTCAAAGGGATCCGAAATATCTGTTCTCAGATTCCACAGAAATAAGGCTAGCAAAGAGATCCACGAAATACAGATGTAACTCTGTGAGATGAATTAACAGAACACTAAGCAGTTTCTCAGAAAGCTTCTTTCCAGATTTCATCTGAGGATATTTCCTTTTTCACCATAGCCCTCTATGGGCTTCCAAATATCACTTTGCCAATTCCACAAGAACTGTCTTAGCGAAAGGCTTCTTGAGGGGAAAGCTGTAACTCTGTGAGATGATTTCACAGAACAGAAAGTATATTCTCAGAAAGCTTCTTTCTCTTTGTTATCGGAGGATATTTCCTTTGGCCCTATAGACTTTAAAGGGATCCGAAATATCTGTTCTCAGATTCCACAGAAATAAGGCTAGCAAAGAAATCCACGAAATATAGATGTAACACTGTGAGATGAATTAACAGAACACTAAGCAGTTTCTCAGAAAGCTTCTTTCCAGATTTCATCTGAGGATATTTCCTTTTTCACCATAGCCCTCTGGGGGCTTCCAAATATCACTTTGCCATTTCCACAAGAACTGTCTTAGCGAAAGGCTTCTTGAGGGAAAAGCTGTAACTCTGTGAGATGATTTCACAGAACACAAAGAAGTTTCTCAGAAAGCTTCTTTCTCTTTTTTATCGCAGGATATTTCCTTTGGCCCTATAGTCTTCAAAGGGATCCGAAATATCTGTTCTCAGATTCCACAGAAATAAGGCTCGCAAAGAGATCCACGAAATACAGATGTAACTCTGTGAGTGGAAGTCACACATCAAAGAGCAGTTTCTCAGAAAGCTTCTTTCCAGATTTCATCTGTGGATATTTCCTTTTTCACCATAGCCCTCTAAGGGTTTCCCAATATCACTTTGCCAATTCCACAAGACCTGACTTAGCGAAAGGCTTCTTGAGGGGAAAGCTGTAACTCTGTGAGATGATTTCACAGAACACAAAGAAGTTTCTCAGAAAGCTTCTTTCTCTTTGTTATCGGAGGATTTTTCCTTTGGCCCTATAGTCTTCAAAGATATCCGAAATATCTGTTCTCAGATTCCACAGAAATAAGGCTAGCAAAGAGATCCACGAAATACTGTTGTAAGTCTTTGAGATGAATTAACAGAACGCTAACCAGTTTCTCAGAAAACTTCTTTGCAGATTTCATCTGAGGATATTTCCTTTTTCACCATAGCCCTCTATGGGCTTCCAAATATCACTTTGCCAATTCCACAAGAACTGTCTTAGCGAAAGGCTTCTTGAGGGGAAAGCTGTAACTCTGTGAGATGATTTCACAGAACACAAATAAATTTCTCAGAAAGCTTCCTTCTCTTTGTTATCGGAGGATATTTCCTTTGGCCCTATAGTCTTCAAAGGGATCCGAAATATCTGTTCTCAGATTCCACAGAAATAAGGCTAGCAAAGAGATCCACGAAATACAGATATAACTCTGTGAGATGAATTAACAGAACACTAAGCAGTTTCTCAGAAAGCTTCTTTCCAGATTTCGTCGGAGGATATTTCCTTTTACACCGTAGCCCTCTATGGGTTTCCAAATATCACTTTGCTGATTCCACAAGAACTGTCTTAGGGAAAGGCTTCTTGAGGGGAAAGCTGTAACTCTGTGAGATGATTTCACAGAACACAAAGAAGATTCTCAGAAAATTTCTTTCTCTTTTTTATCGGAGGATATTTCCTTTGGCCTTATAATCTTCAAAGGGATCCGAAATATCTGTTCTCAGATTCCACAGAAATAAGGCTAGCAAAGAGATCCACGAAATACAGATGTAACTCTGTGTGTGGAAGTCACACATCACAGAGCAGTTTCTCAGAAAGCTTCTTTCCAGATTTCATCTGAGGATATTTCCTTTTTCTCCATAGCACTCTATGGGCTTCCAAATATCACTTTGCCAATTCCAAAAGAAGTGTCTTAGCGAAAGGGTTCTTGAGGGGAAAGCTGTAACTCTGTGAGATGATTTCACAGAACACAAAGAAGTTTCTCAGAAAGCTTCTTTATCTTTTTTATCGCAGGATTTTTCCTTTGGCCCTATAGTCTTCAAAGATATCCGAAATATCTGTTCTCAGATTCCACAGAAATAAGGTAGAAAAGAGACCCACGAAATACTGTTGTAAGTCTGTGAGTTGAAGTAACAGAACGCTAAGCAGTTTCTCAGAAAGCTTCTTTCCGGATTTCATCTGAGGATATTTCCTTTTTCACCATAGCCCTCTATGGTCTTACAAATATCACTTTGCCAATTCCACAAGAACTGTCTTAGCGAAAGGCTTCTTGAGGGGAAAGCTGTAACTCTGTGAGATGATTTCACAGAACACAAAGAAGTTTCTCAGAAAGCTTCTTTCTCTTTGTTATCGGAGGATATTTCCTTTGGCCCAATAGTCTTCAAAGGGATCCGAAGTATCTGTTCTCAGATTCCACAGAAATAAGGCTAGCAAATAGATCCACGAAATTCTGATGTAACTCTGTGAGATGAATTAACAGAACACTAAGCAGTTTCTCAGAAAGCTTCTTTCCAGATTTCGTCGGAGGATATTTCCTTTTTCACCATAGCCCTCTATGGTCTTACAAATATCACTTTGCCAATTACACAAGAAGTGTCTTAGCGAAAGGCTTCTTGAGGGGAAAGCTGTAACTCTGTGAGATGATTTCTCAGAACACAAAGAAGTTTCTCAGAAAGCTTCTTTCTCTTTGTTATCAGAGGATATTTCCTTTGGCCCTTTAGTCTTCAACGGGATCCGAAAAGTCTGTTCTCAGATTCCACAGAAATAAGGCTACCCAAGAGATCCACGCAATGTAGATGTAACTCTGTGAGATTAATTAGCAAAACACTAAGGAGTTTCTCAGAAAGCTTCTTTCCAGATTTCATCTGAGGATATTTCCTTTCTCACCATAGCCCTCAATGGGCTTCCAAATATCACTTTTCCAATTCCACAGAACTGTCTTAGCGAAAGGCTTCTTGAGGGGAATGCTGTAACTCAGTGAGATGATTTCAGAGAAGACAGAGAAGTTTCTCAGAAAGTTTCTTTCTCTTTGTTATTGGAGGATATTTCCTTTGGCCCTATAGCCTTCAAAGGGATCCGAAATATCTGTTCTCAGATTCCCCAGAAATAAGGCTAGCAAAGAGATCCACGAAATACAGATGTAAATCTGTCAGATGAATTAACAGAACACTAAGCAGTTTCTCAAAAATCTTCTTTCCAGATGTCGTCGGAGGATATTTCCTTTTTCACCGTAGCCCTCTAAGGGCTTCCAAATATCACCTTGCGAATTCCACGAGAACTGTCTTAGCGAAAGGCTTCTTGAGGGGAAAGCTGTAACTCTGTGAGATAATTTCACAGAACACAAAGAAGTTTCTCAGAAAGCTTCTTTCTCTTTGTTATCGGAGGATAATTCCTTTGGCCCTATAGTCTTCAAAGGGATCCGAAATATCTGTTCTCAGATTCCACAGAAATAAGGCTAGCAAAGAGATCCACGAAATACAGATGTAACTCTGTGAGATGAATTAACAGAACACTAAGCAGTTTCTCAGAAAGCTTCTTTCCAGATTTCATCTGAGGATATTTCCTTTTTCACCATAGCCCTCTATGGGCTTCCAAATATCACTTTGCCAATTCCACAAGAACTGTCTTAGCGAAAGGCTTCTTGAGGGGAAAGCTGTAACTCTGTGAGATGATTTCACAGAACAGAAAGTATATTCTCAGAAAGCTTCTTTCTCTTTGTTATCGGAGGATATTTCCTTTGGCCCTATAGACTTTAAAGGGATCCGAAATATCTGTTCTCAGATTCCACAGAAATAAGGCTAGCAAAGAAATCCACGAAATATAGATGTAACACTGTGAGATGAATTAACAGAACACTAAGCAGTTTCTCAGAAAGCTTCTTTCCAGATTTCATCTGAGAATATTTCCTTTTTCACCATAGCCCTCTGGGGGCTTCCAAATATCACTTTGCCATTTCCACAAGAACTGTCTTAGCGAAAGGCTTCTTGAGGGGAAAGCTGTAACTCTGTGAGATGATTTCACAGAACACAAAGAAGTTTCTCAGAAAGCTTCTTTCTCTTTTTTATCGCAGGATATTTCCTTTGGCCCTATAGTCTTCAAAGGGATCCGAAATATCTGTTCTCAGATTCCACAGAAATAAGGCTCGCAAAGAGATCCACGAAATACAGATGTAACTCTGTGAGTGGAAGTCACACATCAAAGAGCAGTTTCTCAGAAAGCTTCTTTCCAGATTTCATCTGTGGATATTTCCTTTTTCACCATAGCCCTCTAAGGGTTTCCCAATATCACTTTGCCAATTCCACAAGACCTGACTTAGCGAAAGGCTTCTTGAGGGGAAAGCTGTAACTCTGTGAGATGATTTCACAGAACACAAAGAAGTTTCTCAGAAAGCTTCTTTCTCTTTGTTATCGGAGGATTTTTCCTTTGGCCCTATAGTCTTCAAAGATATCCGAAATATCTGTTCTCAGATTCCACAGAAATAAGGCTAGCAAAGAGATCCACGAAATACTGTTGTAAGTCTTTGAGATGAATTAACAGAACGCTAACCAGTTTCTCAGAAAACTTCTTTGCAGATTTCATCTGAGGATATTTCCTTTTTCACCATAGCCCTCTATGGGCTTCCAAATATCACTTTGCCAATTCCACAAGAACTGTCTTAGCGAAAGGCTTCTTGAGGGGAAAGCTGTAACTCTGTGAGATGATTTCACAGAACACAAATAAATTTCTCAGAAAGCTTCCTTCTCTTTGTTATCGGAGGATATTTCCTTTGGCCCTATAGTCTTCAAAGGGATCCGAAATATCTGTTCTCAGATTCCACAGAAATAAGGCTAGCAAAGAGATCCACGAAATACAGATATAACTCTGTGAGATGAATTAACAGAACACTAAGCAGTTTCTCAGAAAGCTTCTTTCCAGATTTCGTCGGAGGATATTTCCTTTTACACCGTAGCCCTCTATGGGTTTCCAAATATCACTTTGCTGATTCCACAAGAACTGTCTTAGGGAAAGGCTTCTTGAGGGGAAAGCTGTAACTCTGTGAGATGATTTCACAGAACACAAAGAAGATTCTCAGAAAATTTCTTTCTCTTTTTTATCGGAGGATATTTCCTTTGGCCTTATAATCTTCAAAGGGATCCGAAATATCTGTTCTCAGATTCCACAGAAATAAGGCTAGCAAAGAGATCCACGAAATACAGATGTAACTCTGTGTGTGGAAGTCACACATCACAGAGCAGTTTCTCAGAAAGCTTCTTTCCAGATTTCATCTGAGGATATTTCCTTTTTCTCCATAGCACTCTATGGGCTTCCAAATATCACTTTGCCAATTCCAAAAGAAGTGTCTTAGCGAAAGGGTTCTTGAGGGGAAAGCTGTAACTCTGTGAGATGATTTCACAGAACACAAAGAAGTTTCTCAGAAAGCTTCTTTCTCTTTTTTATCGCAGGATTTTTCCTTTGGCCCTATAGTCTTCAAAGATATCCGAAATATCTGTTCTCAGATTCCACAGAAATAAGGTAGCAAAGAGATCCACGAAATACTGTTGTAAGTCTGTGAGTTGAAGTAACAGAACGCTAAGCAGTTTCTCAGAAAGCTTCTTTCCGGATTTCATCTGAGGATATTTCCTTTTTCACCATAGCCCTCTATGGTCTTACAAATATCACTTTGCCAATTCCACAAGAACTGTCTTAGCGAAAGGCTTCTTGAGGGGAAAGCTGTAACTCTGTGAGATGATTTCACAGAACACAAAGAAGTTTCTCAGAAAGCTTCTTTCTCTTTGTTATCGGAGGATATTTCCTTTGGCCCAATAGTCTTCAAAGGGATCCGAAGTATCTGTTCTCAGATTCCACAGAAATAAGGCTAGCAAATAGATCCACGAAATTCTGATGTAACTCTGTGAGATGAATTAACAGAACACTAAGCAGTTTCTCAGAAAGCTTCTTTCCAGATTTCGTCGGAGGATATTTCCTTTTTCACCGTAGCCCACTATAGGCTTCCAAATATCACTTTGCCGATTCCACAAGAACTGTCTTAGGGAAAGGCTTCTTGAGGGGAAAGCTGTAACTCTGAGAGATGATTTCACAGAACACAAAGAAGTTTCTCAGAAAGCTTCTTTCTCTTTTTTATCGGAGGATATTTCCTTTGGCCCTATAGTCTTCAAAGGGATCCGAAATATCTGTTCTCAGATTCCACAGAAATAAGGCTAGCCAAGAGATCCACGAAATACAGATGTAATTCTGTGAGATGAATTAACAGAACACTAAGAAGTTTCTCAGAGAGCTTCTTTCCAGATTTCATCTGAGGATATTTCCTTTTTCACCATAGCCCTCTTTGAGCTTCCAAATATCACTTTGCCAATTCCACAACAACTGTCTTAGCGAAAGGCTTCTTGAGGGGAAAGCTGTAACTCTGTGAGATGATTTCACAGAACACAAAGAAGTTTCTCAGAAAGCTTCTTTCTCTTTTTTATCGGAGGATATTTCCTTTGGCCCTATAGTCTTCAAAGGCATCCGAAATATCTGTACTCAGAATCCACAGAAATAAGGCTAGCCAAGAGATGCACGAAATACAGATATAACTCTGTAAGATGAATTAACAGAACACTAAGCAGTTTCTCAGAAAGCTTCTTTCCAGATTTCATCTGAGGATATTTCCTTTTTCACCATAGCCCTCTATGGGCTTCCAAATATCACTTTGCAAATTCCGCAAGAACTGTCGTAGCGAAAGGCTTCTGGAGGGGAAAGCTGTAACTCTGTGAGATGATTTCACAGAACACAAAGAAGTTTCTCAGAAAGCTTCTTTCTCTTTGTTATCGGAGGATATTTCCTTTGGCCCCATAGCCTTGAAAGGGAACCGAAATATCTGTTCTCAGATTCCACAGAAATAAGGCTAGCAAAGAGATCCAGGAAATACAGATGTAACTCTGTGTGTGGAAGTCACACATCACAGAGCAGTTTTTCAGAAAGCTTCTTTCCAGATTTCATCTGAGGATATTTCCTTTTTCAACATAGCCCTCTATGGGCTTCAAAATATCACTTTGCAAATTCCACAAGAACTGTCTTAGCGAAAGGCTTCTTGAGGGGAAAGCTGTAACTCTGTGAGATGATTTCACAGAACACAGAGAAGTTTCTCAGAAAGCTTCTTTCTCTTTGTTATCGGAGAATATTTCCTTAGGCCCTATAGTCTTCAAAGGGATCCGAAATATCTGTTCTCAGATTCCACAGAAAGAAGGCTAGCAAAGAGATCCACGAAATACAGATGTAACTCTGTGAGATGAATTAACAGAACACTAAGCAGTTTCTCAGAAATCTTCTTTCCAGATGTCGTCGGAGGATATTTCCGTTTTCACCGTAGCCCTCTATGGGCTTCCATATATCACTTTGAGGATTCCACAAGAACTGTCTTAGGGAAAGGCTTCTTGAGGGGAAAGCTGTAACTCTGTGAGATGATTTCACAGAACACAAAGAGGTTTCTCAGAAAGCTTCTTTCTCTTTTTTATCGGAGGATATTTCCTTTGGCCCTATAGTCTTCAAAGGGATCCGAAATATCTGTTCTCAGATTCCACAGAAATAAGGCTAGCAAAGAGATCCACGAAATACAGATATAACTCTGTGAGATGAATTAACAGACACTAAGCAGTTTCTCAGAAAGCTTCTTTCCAGATTTCATCTGAGGATATTTCCTTTTTCAAAATTGCCCTCTATGGGCTTCCAAATATCACTTTGCCAATTCCACAAGAACTGTCTTAGCGAAAAGCTTCTTGAGGGGAAAGCTGTAACTCTGTGAGATGATTTCACAGAACACAAAGAAGTTTCTCAGAAAGCTTCTTTCTCTTTTTTATCGGAGGATATTTCCTTTGGCCCTATTGTCTTCAAAGGGATCCGAAATATCTGTTCTCAGATTCCACAGAAATAAGGCTAGCAAAGAGACCCACGAAATACAGATGTAACTCTGTGAGATGAATTAACAGAACACTAAGCAGTTTCTCAGAAAGCTTCTTTCCAGATTTCATCTGAGGATATTTCCTTTTTCACCATAGCCCTCTATGGGCTTCCAAATATCACTTTGCCAATTCCACAAGAACTGTCTTAGCGAAAGGCTTCTTGAGGGGAAAGCTGTAACTCTGTGAGATGATTTCACAGAACACAAAGAAGTTTCTCAGAAAGCTTCTTTCTCTTTGTTATCGGAGGATATTTCCTTTGGCCCTATAGTCTTCAAAGGGATCCGAAATATCTCTTCTCAGATTCCACAGATATAAGGCTAGCAAAGAGATACACGAAACACAGATATAACTCTGTGAGATGAATTAAAAGAACACTAAGCAGTTTCTCAGAAAGCTTCATTCCAGATTTCATCTGAGGATATTTCCTTTTTCACCATAGACCTCTAGGGGCTTCCAAATATCACTTTGTCAATAACACAGGAAGTGTCTTAGCGAACGGCTTCTTGAGGGGAAAGCTGTAACTCTGTGAGATGATTTCACAGAACAAAAAGAAGTTTCTTAGAAAGATTCTTTCTCTTTGTTATCGGAGGATATTTCCTTTGGCCCTATATTCTTCAAAGGGATCGGAAATATCAGTTCAGAGTTTCCACAGAAATAAGGCTAGCAAAGAGATCCACGAAATACAGATATATCTCTGTGAGTGGAAGTCCCACATCACAGAGCATTTTCTCAAAAAGCTTCTTTCCAGATTTCATTGAGGATATTTCTTTTTTCACCCCAGCCCTCTATGGGCTTCCAAATATCACTTTGCCAATTCCACAAGAACTGTCTTAGGGAAAGGCTTCTTGAGGGGAAAGCTGTAACTCTGTGAAATGATTTCACAGTACACAAAAAAGTTTCTCAGAAAGCTTCTTTCTCTTTGTTATCGGAGGATATTTCCTATGGACCTATAGTCTTCGAAGGGATCCGAAATATCTCTTCTCAGATTCCACAGAAATAAGGCTAGCAAAGAGTTCCACGAAACACAGATGTAACACTGTGAGTGGAAGTGACAAATCACAGAGCAGTTTCTCAGAAAGCTTCTTTCCAGATTTCATCTGAGGATATTTCCTTTTTCACCATAGCCCTCTATGGGCTTCCAATTATCACTTTGCCAATTCCACAAGAACTGTCTTAGCGAAAGGCTTCTTGAGGGGAAAGCTGTAACTCTGTGAGATGATTTCACAGAACACAAAGAAGTTTCTCAGAAGCTTCTTTCTCTTTGTTATCGGAGGATATTTCCTTTGGCCCTATAATCTTCAAAGGGATCCGAAATATCTGTTCTCAGATTCCACAGAAATAAGGCTAGCAAAGAGATCCACGAAATACAGATGTAACTCTGTCAGATGAATTAACAGAACACTAAGCAGTTTCTCAGAAAGCTTCTTTCCAGATTTCGTCGGAGGATGTTTCCTTTTTCAACATAGCTCTCTATGGGCTTCCAAATATCACTTTGCCGATTCCACAAGAACTGTCTCAGGGAAAGGCTTCTTGAGGAGAAAGCTGTAACTCTGTGAGATGATTTCACAGAACACAAAGAAGTTTCTCAGAAACCTTCTTTCCCTTTTTTATCGGAGGATATTTAATTTGGCCCTATAGTCTTCAAAGGGATCCGAAATATCAGTTCTCAGATTCCACAGAAATAAGGCTAGCAAAGAGATCCACGAAATACAGATGTAACTCTGTGAGATGAATTAACAGAACACTAAGCAGTTTCTCAGAAAGCTTCTTTCCAGATTTCATCTGAGGATATTTCCTTTTTCACCATAGCCCTCTAAGGGCTTCCAGATATCACTTTCTCAATTCCACAAAAACTGTCTTAGCGAAAGGCTTCTTGAGGGGAAAGCTGTAACTCTGTGAGATGATTTCACAGAACACAAAGAAGTTTCTCAGAAAACTTCTTTCTTTTTGTTATCGGAGCATATTTCCTTTGGCCCTGTAGTCTACAAAGGTATCCGAAATATCTGTTCTCATATTCCACAGAAATAAGGCTAGCAAAGAGATTCTCGCAATACAGATGTAACTCTGTGAATGGAAGTCACACATCACAGAGCAGTTTCTCAGAAAGCTTCTTTGCAGATTTCATCTGAGGATATTTCCTTTTTCCCCATAGCCCTCTATGGGCTTCCAAATATCCCTTTGCCAATTCCACAAGAACTGACTTAGCGAAAGCCTTCTTGAGGGGAAAGCTGTAACTCTGTGAGATGATTTCACAGAACACAAAGAAGTTTCTGAGAAAGCTTCTTTCTCTTTGTTATCGGAGGATATATCCTTTGGCCCTATAGTCTTCAAAGTGATCCGAATTATCTGTTCTCAGATTGCACAGAAATAACGCTAGCAAAGAGATCCACGAAATACAGATATATCTCTGTGAGTGGAAGTCCCACGTCACAGAGCAGTTTCTCAGAAAGCTTCTTTCCAGATTTCATCTGAGGATATTTCCTTTTTCACCATAGCCCTCTATGGGCTTCCAAATATCACTTTGCCTATTCCACAAGAAATGTCTTAGTGAAAGGCTTCTTGAGGGGAATGCTGTAACTCTGTGAGATGATTTCACAGAACACAAAGAAGTTTCTCAGAAAGCTTCTTTCGCTTTGTTATCGGAAGATATTTCCTTTGGCCCTATAGTCTTCAAAGGGATCCGAAATATCTGTTCACATATTCCACAGAAATAAGGTAGCAAAGAAATCCACGAAAAACAGATGTAACTCAGTGAGTGGAAGAAACACATCACAGAGCAGTTTCTCAGAAAGCTTCTTTCCAGATTTCATCTGAGGATTTTTCCTTTTTCACCATAGCCCTCTATGGGCTTCCAAATATCACTTTGCCTATTCCACAAGAACTGTCTTAGCGAAAGCCATATTGAGCGGAAAGCTGTAACTCTGTGAGATGATTTCACAGAACACAAAGAAGTTTCTCAGAAAGCTTCTTTCTCTTTGTTATCGGAGGATATTTCCTTTGGCCCTATACTCTTCAAAGGGATCCGAAATATCTGTTCTCAGATTCCACAAAAATAAGGCTAGCAAAGAGATCCACGAAATGCAGATGTAACTCTGTGTGTGGAAGTCGCACATCACAGAGCAGTTTGTCAGAAAGCTTCTTTCCAGATTTCATCTGAGGATATTTCCTTTTTCAGCATAGCCTTCTATGGGCTACCAAATATCACTTTTCCAATTCCACAAGAAGTGCCTTAGCGAAAGGCTTCTTGTGGGGAAATCTGTAACTCTGTGAGATGATTTCACGGAACACAGAGATGTTTCCCAGAAAGCATCTTTCTCTTTGTTATTGGAGGATATTTCCTTTGGCCCTATAGTCTTCAAAGGGATCCGAAATATCTGTTCTCAGATTCCACAGAAATAACGCTAGCTAAGAGATCCACGAAATACAGATGTAACTCTGTGAGAGGAATTAACAGAACACTAAGCAGTTTCTCAGAAAGCTTCTTTCCAGATTTCATCTGAGGATATTTCCTTTTTCACCATAGCGCTCTATGGGCTTCCAAATATCTCTTTGCCAATTCCACAAGAAGTGTCTTAGCGAAAGGCTTCTTGAGGGGAAAGCTGTAGCTCTGTGAGATGATTTCACAGAACACAAAGAAGTTTCTCAGAAAGCTTCTTTCTCTTTGTTATCGGAGGATATTTCCTTGGCCCTATAGTCTTCAAAGGGATCCGAAATATCTGTTCTCAGATTCCACAGAAATAAGGCTAGCCAAGTGATCCACGAAATACAGATGTAACTCTGTGAGATGAATTAACAGAACACTAAGCAGTTTCTCAGAAAGCTTCTTTCCAGATTTCATCTGAGGATATTTCATTTTCACCATAGCCTTCTATGGGCTTCCAAATATCACTTTGCCAATTCCACAAGAACTGTCTTAGCGAAAGGCTTCTTGAGGGGAAAGCTGTAACTCTGTGAGATGATTTCACAGAACACAAAGATGTTTCTCAGAAAGCTTCTTTCTCTTTGTTATCGGAGGATATTTCCTTTGGCCCTATAGTCTTCATGGGGATCCGAAATATCTGATCTCAGATTCCACAGAAATAAGGCTAGCCAAGAGATCCACGAAATACAAATGTAACTCTGTGAGATGAATTAACAGAACACTAAGCAGTTTCTCAGAAAGCTTCTTTCCAGATGTCGTCGGAGGATATTTCCTTTTTCACTGTAGCCCTCTATGGGCTTCCATATATCACTTTGAGGATTCCACAAGAACTGTCTTAGGGAAAGGCTTCTTGAGGGGAAAGCTGTAACTCTGTGAGATGATTTCACAGAACACAAAGAGGTTTCTCAGAAAGCTTCTTTCTCTTTTTTATCGGAGGATATTTCCTTTGGCCCTATAGTCTTCAAAGGGATCCGAAATATCTGTTCTCAGATTCCACAGAAATAAGGCTAGCAAAGAGATCCACGAAATACAGATGTAACTCTGTGAGATGAATTAACAGAACACTAAGCAGTTTCTCAGAAAGCTTCTTTCCAGATTTCGTCGGAGGATGTTTCCTTTTTCAACATAGCTCTCTATGGGCTTCCAAATATCACTTTGCCGATTCCACAAGAACTGTCTCAGGGAAAGGCTTCTTGAGGAGAAAGCTGTAACTCTGTGAGATGATTTCACAGAACACAAAGAAGTTTCTCAGAAACCTTCTTTCCCTTTTTTATCGGAGGATATTTAATTTGGCCCTATAGTCTTCAAAGGGATCCGAAATATCAGTTCTCAGATTCCACAGAAATAAGGCTAGCAAAGAGATCCACGAAATACAGATGTAACTCTGTGAGATGAATTAACAGAACACTAAGCAGTTTCTCAGAAAGCTTCTTTCCAGATTTGACCTGAGGATATTTCCTTTTTCACCATAGCCCTCTATGGGCTTCCAGATATCACTTTCTCAATTCCACAAGAACTGTCTTAGCGAAAGGCTTCTTGAGGGGAAAGCTGTAACTCTGTGAGATGATTTCACAGAACACAAAGAAGTTTCTCAGAAAACTTCTTTCTTTTTGTTATCGGAGCATATTTCCTTTGGCCCTGTAGTCTACAAAGGTATCCGAAATATCTGTTCTCATATTCCACAGAAATAAGGCTAGCAAAGAGATTCTCGCAATACAGATGTAACTCTGTGAATGGAAGTCACACATCACAGAGCAGTTTCTCAGAAAGCTTCTTTGCAGATTTCATCTGAGGATATTTCCTTTTTCCCCATAGCCCTCTATGGGCTTCCAAATATCCCTTTGCCAATTCCACAAGAACTGACTTAGCGAAAGCCTTCTTGAGGGGAAAGCTGTAACTCTGTGAGATGATTTCACAGAACACAAAGAAGTTTCTGAGAAAGCTTCTTTCTCTTTGTTATCGGAGGATATATCCTTTGGCCCTGTAGTCTTCAAAGTGATCCGAATTATCTGTTCTCAGATTGCACAGAAATAACGCTAGCAAAGAGATCCACGAAATACAGATATATCTCTGTGAGTGGAAGTCCCACGTCACAGAGCAGTTTCTCAGAAAGCTTCTTTCCAGATTTCATCTGAGGATATTTCCTTTTTCACCATAGCCCTCTATGGGCTTCCAAATATCACTTTGCCTATTCCACAAGAAATGTCTTAGTGAAAGGCTTCTTGAGGGGAATGCTGTAACTCTGTGAGATGATTTCACAGAACACAAAGAAGTTTCTCAGAAAGCTTCTTTCGCTTTGTTATCGGAAGATATTTCCTTTGGCCCTATAGTCTTCAAAGGGATCCGAAATATCTGTTCCCATATTCCACAGAAATAAGGTAGCAAAGAAATCCACGAAAAACAGATGTAACTCAGTGAGTGGAAGAAACACATCACAGAGCAGTTTCTCAGAAAGCTTCTTTCCAGATTTCATCTGAGGATTTTTCCTTTTTCACCATAGCCCTCTATGGGCTTCCAAATATCACTTTGCCTATTCCACAAGAACTGTCTTAGCGAAAGCCATATTGAGCGGAAAGCTGTAACTCTGTGAGATGATTTCACAGAACACAAAGACGTTTCTCAGAAAGCTTCTTTCTCTTTGTTATCGGAGGATATTTCCTTTGGCCCTATACTCTTCAAAGGGATCCGAAATATCTGTTCTCAGATTCCACAAAAATAAGGCTAGCAAAGAGATCCACGAAATGCAGATGTAACTCTGTGTGTGGAAGTCGCACATCACAGAGCAGTTTGTCAGAAAGCTTCTTTCCAGATTTCATCGGAGGATATTTCCTTTTTCAGCATAGCCTTCTATGGGCTACCAAATATCACTTTTCCAATTCCACAAGAAGTGCCTTAGCGAAAGGCTTCTTGTGGGGAAATCTGTAACTCTGTGAGATGATTTCACGGAACACAGAGATGTTTCCCAGAAAGCATCTTTCTCTTTGTTATTGGAGGATATTTCCTTTGGCCCTATAGTCTTCTAAGGGATCCGAAATATCTGTTCTCAGATTCCACAGAAATAACGCTAGCTAAGAGATCCACGAAATACAGATGTAACTCTGTGAGAGGAATTAACAGAACACTAAGCAGTTTCTCAGAAAGCTTCTTTCCAGATTTCATCTGAGGATATTTCCTTTTTCACCATAGCCCTCTATGGGCTTCCAAATATCACTTAGCCAATTCCACAAGAAGTGTCTTAGCGAAAGGCTTCTTGAGGGGAAAGCTGTAGCTCTGTGAGATGATTTCACAGAACACAAAGAAGTTTCTCAGAAAGCTTCTTTCTCTTTGTTATCGGAGGATATTTCCTTGGCCCTATAGTCTTCAAAGGGATCCGAAATATCTGTTCTCAGATTCCACAGAAATAAGGCTAGCCAAGAGATCCACGAAATACAGATGTAACTCTGTGAGATGAATTAACAGAACACTAAGCAGTTTCTCAGAAAGCTTCTTTCCAGATTTCATCTGAGGATATTTCATTTTCACCATAGCCTTCTATGGGCTTCCAAATATCACTTTGCCAATTCCACAAGAACTGTCTTAGCGAAAGGCTTCTTGAGGGGAAGCTGTAACTCTGTGAGATGATTTCACAGAACACAAAGATGTTTCTCAGAAAGCTTCTTTCTCTTTGTTATCGGAGGATATTTCCTTTGGCCCTATAGTCTTCATGGGGATCCGAAATATCTGATCTCAGATTCCACAGAAATAAGGCTAGCCAAGAGATCCACGAAATACAAATGTAACTCTGTGAGATGAATTAACAGAACACTAAGCAGTTTCTCAGAAAGCTTCTTTCCAGATGTCGTCGGAGGATATTTCCTTTTTCACTGTAGCCCTCTATGGGCTTCCATATATCACTTTGAGGATTCCACAAGAACTGTCTTAGGGAAAGGCTTCTTGAGGGGAAAGCTGTAACTCTGTGAGATGATTTCACAGAACACAAAGAGGTTTCTCAGAAAGCTTCTTTCTCTTTGTTATCGGAGGATATTTCCTTTGGCCCCATAGCCTTGAAAGGGAACCGAAATATCTGTTCTCAGATTCCACAGAAATAAGGCTAGCAAAGAGATCCAGGAAATACAGATGTAACTCTGTGTGTGGAAGTCACACATCACAGAGCAGTTTTTCAGAAAGCTTCTTTCCAGATTTCATCTGAGGATATTTCCTTTTTCAACATAGCCCTCTATGGGCTTCAAAATATCACTTTGCAAATTCCACAAGAACTGTCTTAGCGAAAGGCTTCTTGAGGGGAAAGCTGTAACTCTGTGAGATGATTTCACAGAACACAGAGAAGTTTCTCAGAAAGCTTCTCTCTCTTTGTTATCGGAGAATATTTCCTTAGGCCCTATAGTCTTCAAAGGGATCCGAAATATCTGTTCTCAGATTCCACAGAAAGAAGGCTAGCAAAGAGATCCACGAAATACAGATGTAACTCTATGAGATGAATTAACAGAACACTAAGCAGTTTCTCAGAAATCTTCTTTCCAGATGTCGTCGGAGGATATTTCCGTTTTCACCGTAGCCCTATATGGGCTTCCATATATCACTTTGAGGATTCCACAAGAACTGTCTTAGGGAAAGGCTTCTTGAGGGGAAAGCTGTAACTCTGTGAGATGATTTCACAGAACACAAAGAGGTTTCTCAGAAAGCTTCTTTCTCTTTTTTATCGGAGGATATTTCCTTTGGCCCTATAGTCTTCAAAGGGATCCGAAATATCTGTTCTCAGATTCCACAGAAATAAGGCTAGCAAAGAGATCCACGAAATACAGATATAACTCTGTGAGATGAATTAACAGACACTAAGCAGTTTCTCAGAAAGCTTCTTTCCAGATTTCATCTGAGGATATTTCCTTTTTCAAAATTGCCCTCTATGGGCTTCCAAATATCACTTTGCCAATTCCACAAGAACTGTCTTAGCGAAAGGCTTCTTGAGGGGAAAGCTGTAACTCTGTGAGATGATTTCACAGAACACAAAGAAGTTTCTCAGAAAGCTTCTTTCTCTTTTTTATCGGAGGATATTTCCTTTGGCCCTATTGTCTTCAAAGGGATCCGAAATATCTGTTCTCAGATTCCACAGAAATAAGGCTAGCAAAGAGACCCACGAAATACAGATGTAACTCTGTGAGATGAATTAACAGAACACTAAGCAGTTTCTCAGAAAGCTTCTTTCCAGATTTCATCTGAGGATATTTCCTTTTTCACCATAGCCCTCTATGGGCTTCCAAATATCACTTTGCCAATTCCACAAGAACTGTCTTAGCGAAAGGCTTCTTGAGGGGAAAGCTGTAACTCTGTGAGATGATTTCACAGAACACAAAGAAGTTTCTCAGAAAGCTTCTTTCTCTTTGTTATCGGAGGATATTTCCTTTGGCCCTATAGTCTTCAAAGGGATCCGAAATATCTCTTCTCAGATTCCACAGATATAAGGCTAGCAAAGAGATACACGAAACACAGATATAACTCTGTGAGATGAATTAACAGAACACTAAGCAGTTTCTCAGAAAGCTTCATTCCAGATTTCATCTGAGGATATTTCCTTTTTCACCATAGACCTCTAGGGGCTTCCAAATATCACTTTGTCAATAACACAGGAAGTGTCTTAGCGAACGGCTTCTTGAGGGGAAAGCTGTAACTCTGTGAGATGATTTCACAGAACAAAAAGAAGTTTCTTAGAAAGATTCTTTCTCTTTGTTATCGGAGGATATTTCCTTTGGCCCTATATTCTTCAAAGGGATCGGAAATATCAGTTCAGAGTTTCCACAGAAATAAGGCTAGCAAAGAGATCCACGAAATACAGATATATCTCTGTGAGTGGAAGTCCCACATCACAGAGCATTTTCTCAAAAAGCTTCTTTCCAGATTTCATTGAGGATATTTCTTTTTTCACCCCAGCCCTCTATGGGCTTCCAAATATCACTTTGCCAATTCCACAAGAACTGTCTTAGGGAAAGGCTTCTTGAGGGGAAAGCTGTAACTCTGTGAAATGATTTCACAGTACACAAAAAAGTTTCTCAGAAAGCTTCTTTCTCTTTGTTATCGGAGGATATTTCCTATGGACCTATAGTCTTCGAAGGGATCCGAAATATCTCTTCTCAGATTCCACAGAAATAAGGCTAGCAAAGAGTTCCACGAAACACAGATGTAACACTGTGAGTGGAAGTGACAAATCACAGAGCAGTTTCTCAGAAAGCTTCTTTCCAGATTTCATCTGAGGATATTTCCTTTTTCACCATAGCCCTCTATGGGCTTCCAATTATCACTTTGCCAATTCCACAAGAACTGTCTTAGCGAAAGGCTTCTTGAGGGGAAAGCTGTAACTCTGTGAGATGATTTCACAGAACACAAAGAAGTTTCTCAGAAGCTTCTTTCTCTTTGTTATCGGAGGATATTTCCTTTGGCCCTATAATCTTCAAAGGGATCCGAAATATCTGTTCTCAGATTCCACAGAAATAAGGCTAGCAAAGAGATCCACGAAATACAGATGTAACTCTGTCAGATGAATTAACAGAACACTAAGCAGTTTCTCAGAAAGCTTCTTTCCAGATTTCGTCGGAGGATGTTTCCTTTTTCAACATAGCTCTCTATGGGCTTCCAAATATCACTTTGCCGATTCCACAAGAACTGTCTCAGGGAAAGGCTTCTTGAGGAGAAAGCTGTAACTCTGTGAGATGATTTCACAGAACACAAAGAAGTTTCTCAGAAACCTTCTTTCCCTTTTTTATCGGAGGATATTTAATTTGGCCCTATAGTCTTCAAAGGGATCCGAAATATCAGTTCTCGGATTCCACAGAAATAAGGCTAGCAAAGAGATCCACGAAATACAGATGTAACTCTGTGAGATGAATTAACAGAACACTAAGCAGTTTCTCAGAAAGCTTCTTTCCAGATTTCATCTGAGGATATTTCCTTTTTCACCATAGCCCTCTATGGGCTTCCAGATATCACTTTCTCAATTCCACAAAAACTGTCTTAGCGAAAGGCTTCTTGAGGGGAAAGCTGTAACTCTGTGAGATGATTTCACAGAACACAAAGAAGTTTCTCAGAAAACTTCTTTCTTTTTGTTATCGGAGCATATTTCCTTTGGCCCTGTAGTCTACAAAGGTATCCGAAATATCTGTTCTCATATTCCACAGAAATAAGGCTAGCAAAGAGATTCTCGCAATACAGATGTAACTCTGTGAATGGAAGTCACACATCACAGAGCAGTTTCTCAGAAAGCTTCTTTGCAGATTTCATCTGAGGATATTTCCTTTTTCCCCATAGCCCTCTATGGGCTTCCAAATATCCCTTTGCCAATTCCACAAGAACTGACTTAGCGAAAGCCTTCTTGAGGGGAAAGCTGTAACTCTGTGAGATGATTTCACAGAACACAAAGAAGTTTCTGAGAAAGCTTCTTTCTCTTTGTTATCGGAGGATATATCCTTTGGCCCTATAGTCTTCAAAGTGATCCGAATTATCTGTTCTCAGATTGCACAGAAATAACGCTAGCAAAGAGATCCACGAAATACAGATATATCTCTGTGAGTGGAAGTCCCACGTCACAGAGCAGTTTCTCAGAAAGCTTCTTTCCAGATTTCATCTGAGGATATTTCCTTTTTCACCATAGCCCTCTATGGGCTTCCAAATATCACTTTGCCTATTCCACAAGAAATGTCTTAGTGAAAGGCTTCTTGAGGGGAATGCTGTAACTCTGTGAGATGATTTCACAGAACACAAAGAAGTTTCTCAGAAAGCTTCTTTCGCTTTGTTATCGGAAGATATTTCCTTTGGCCCTATAGTCTTCGAAGGGATCCGAAATATCTGTTCCCATATTCCACAGAAATAAGGTAGCAAAGAAATCCACGAAAAACAGATGTAACTCAGTGAGTGGAAGAAACACATCACAGAGCAGTTTCTCAGAAAGCTTCTTTCCAGATTTCATCTGAGGATTTTTCCTTTTTCACCATAGCCCTCTATGGGCTTCCAAATATCACTTTGCCTATTCCACAAGAACTGTCTTAGCGAAAGCCATATTGAGCGGAAAGCTGTAACTCTGTGAGATGATTTCACAGAACACAAAGAAGTTTCTCAGAAAGCTTCTTTCTCTTTGTTATCGGAGGATATTTCCTTTGGCCCTATACTCTTCAAAGGGATCCGAAATATCTGTTCTCAGATTCCACAAAAATAAGGCTAGCAAAGAGATCCACGAAATGCAGATGTAACTCTGTGTGTGGAAGTCGCACATCACAGAGCAGTTTGTCAGAAAGCTTCTTTCCAGATTTCATCTGAGGATATTTCCTTTTTCAGCATAGCCTTCTATGGGCTACCAAATATCACTTTTCCAATTCCACAAGAAGTGCCTTAGCGAAAGGCTTCTTGTGGGGAAATCTGTAACTCTGTGAGATGATTTCACGGAACACAGAGATGTTTCCCAGAAAGCATCTTTCTCTTTGTTATTGGAGGATATTTCCTTTGGCCCTATAGTCTTCAAAGGGATCCGAAATATCTGTTCTCAGATTCCACAGAAATAACGCTAGCTAAGAGATCCACGAAATACAGATGTAACTCTGTGAGAGGAATTAACAGAACACTAAGCAGTTTCTCAGAAAGCTTCTTTCCAGATTTCATCTGAGGATATTTCCTTTTTCACCATAGCGCTCTATGGGCTTCCAAATATCTCTTTGCCAATTCCACAAGAAGTGTCTTAGCGAAAGGCTTCTTGAGGGGAAAGCTGTAGCTCTGTGAGATGATTTCACAGAACACAAAGAAGTTTCTCAGAAAGCTTCTTTCTCTTTGTTATCGGAGGATATTTCCTTGGCCCTATAGTCTTCAAAGGGATCCGAAATATCTGTTCTCAGATTCCACAGAAATAAGGCTAGCCAAGAGATCCACGAAATACAGATGTAACTCTGTGAGATGAATTAACAGAACACTAAGCAGTTTCTCAGAAAGCTTCTTTCCAGATTTCATCTGAGGATATTTCATTTTCACCATAGCCTTCTATGGGCTTCCAAATATCACTTTGCCAATTCCACAAGAACTGTCTTAGCGAAAGGCTTCTTGAGGGGAAAGCTGTAACTCTGTGAGATGATTTCACAGAACACAAAGATGTTTCTCAGAAAGCTTCTTTCTCTTTGTTATCGGAGGATATTTCCTTTGGCCCTATAGTCTTCATGGGGATCCGAAATATCTGATCTCAGATTCCACAGAAATAAGGCTAGCCAAGAGATCCACGAAATACAAATGTAACTCTGTGAGATGAATTAACAGAACACTAAGCAGTTTCTCAGAAAGCTTCTTTCCAGATGTCGTCGGAGGATATTTCCTTTTTCACTGTAGCCCTCTATGGGCTTCCATATATCACTTTGAGGATTCCACAAGAACTGTCTTAGGGAAAGGCTTCTTGAGGGGAAAGCTGTAACTCTGTGAGATGATTTCACAGAACACAAAGAGGTTTCTCAGAAAGCTTCTTTCTCTTTTTTATCGGAGGATATTTCCTTTGGCCCTATAGTCTTCAAAGGGATCCGAAATATCTGTTCTCAGATTCCACAGAAATAAGGCTAGCAAAGAGATCCACGAAATACAGATGTAACTCTGTCAGATGAATTAACAGAACACTAAGCAGTTTCTCAGAAAGCTTCTTTCCAGATTTCGTCGGAGGATGTTTCCTTTTTCAACATAGCTCTCTATGGGCTTCCAAATATCACTTTGCCGATTCCACAAGAACTGTCTCAGGGAAAGGCTTCTTGAGGAGAAAGCTGTAACTCTGTGAGATGATTTCACAGAACACAAAGAAGTTTCTCAGAAAGCTTCTTTCCCTTTTTTATCGGAGGATATTTAATTTGGCCCTATAGTCTTCAAAGGGATCCGAAATATCAGTTCTCAGATTCCACAGAAATAAGGCTAGCAAAGAGATCCACGAAATACAGATGTAACTCTGTGAGATGAATTAACAGAACACTAAGCAGTTTCTCAGAAAGCTTCTTTCCAGATTTGACCTGAGGATATTTCCTTTTTCACCATAGCCCTCTATGGGCTTCCAGATATCACTTTCTCAATTCCACAAGAACTGTCTTAGCGAAAGGCTTCTTGAGGGGAAAGCTGTAACTCTGTGAGATGATTTCACAGAACACAAAGAAGTTTCTCAGAAAACTTCTTTCTTTTTGTTATCGGAGCATATTTCCTTTGGCCCTGTAGTCTACAAAGGTATCCGAAATATCTGTTCTCATATTCCACAGAAATAAGGCTAGCAAAGAGATTCTCGCAATACAGATGTAACTCTGTGAATGGAAGTCACACATCACAGAGCAGTTTCTCAGAAAGCTTCTTTGCAGATTTCATCTGAGGATATTTCCTTTTTCCCCATAGCCCTCTATGGGCTTCCAAATATCCCTTTGCCAATTCCACAAGAACTGACTTAGTGAAAGCCTTCTTGAGGGGAAAGCTGTAACTCTGTGAGATGATTTCACAGAACACAAAGAAGTTTCTGAGAAAGCTTCTTTCTCTTTGTTATCGGAGGATATATCCTTTGGCCCTGTAGTCTTCAAAGTGATCCGAATTATCTGTTCTCAGATTGCAAAGAAATAACGCTAGCAAAGAGATCCACGAAATACAGATATATCTCTGTGAGTGGAAGTCCCACGTCACAGAGCAGTTTCTCAGAAAGCTTCTTTCCAGATTTCATCTGAGGATATTTCCTTTTTCACCATAGCCCTCTATGGGCTTCCAAATATCACTTTGCCTATTCCACAAGAAATGTCTTAGTGAAAGGCTTCTTGAGGGGAATGCTGTAACTCTGTGAGATGATTTCACAGAACACAAAGAAGTTTCTCAGAAAGCTTCTTTCGCTTTGTTATCGGAAGATATTTCCTTTGGCCCTATAGTCTTCAAAGGGATCCGAAATATCTGTTCCCATATTCCACAGAAATAAGGTAGCAAAGAAATCCACGAAAAACAGATGTAACTCAGTGAGTGGAAGAAACACATCACAGAGCAGTTTCTCAGAAAGCTTCTTTCCAGATTTCATCTGAGGATTTTTCCTTTTTCACCATAGCCCTCTATGGGCTTCCAAATATCACTTTGCCTATTCCACAAGAACTGTCTTAGCGAAAGCCATATTGAGCGGAAAGCTGTAACTCTGTGAGATGATTTCACAGAACACAAAGACGTTTCTCAGAAAGCTTCTTTCTCTTTGTTATCGGAGGATATTTCCTTTGGCCCTATACTCTTCAAAGGGATCCGAAATATCTGTTCTCAGATTCCACAAAAATAAGGCTAGCAAAGAGATCCACGAAATGCAGATGTAACTCTGTGTGTGGAAGTCGCACATCACAGAGCAGTTTGTCAGAAAGCTTCTTTCCAGATTTCATCGGAGGATATTTCCTTTTTCAGCATAGCCTTCTATGGGCTACCAAATATCACTTTTCCAATTCCACAAGAAGTGCCTTAGCGAAAGGCTTCTTGTGGGGAAATCTGTAACTCTGTGAGATGATTTCACGGAACACAGAGATGTTTCCCAGAAAGCATCTTTCTCTTTGTTATTGGAGGATATTTCCTTTGGCCCTATAGTCTTCTAAGGGATCCGAAATATCTGTTCTCAGATTCCACAGAAATAACGCTAGCTAAGAGATCCACGAAATACAGATGTAACTCTGTGAGAGGAATTAACAGAACACTAAGCAGTTTCTCAGAAAGCTTCTTTCCAGATTTCATCTGAGGATATTTCCTTTTTCACCATAGCCCTCTATGGGCTTCCAAATATCACTTAGCCAATTCCACAAGAAGTGTCTTAGCGAAAGGCTTCTTGAGGGGAAAGCTGTAGCTCTGTGAGATGATTTCACAGAACACAAAGAAGTTTCTCAGAAAGCTTCTTTCTCTTTGTTATCGGAGGATATTTCCTTGGCCCTATAGTCTTCAAAGGGATCCGAAATATCTGTTCTCAGATTCCACAGAAATAAGGCTAGCCAAGAGATCCACGAAATACAGATGTAACTCTGTGAGATGAATTAACAGAACACTAAGCAGTTTCTCAGAAAGCTTCTTTCCAGATTTCATCTGAGGATATTTCATTTTCACCATAGCCTTCTATGGGCTTCCAAATATCACTTTGCCAATTCCACAAGAACTGTCTTAGCGAAAGGCTTCTTGAGGGGAAAGCTGTAACTCTGTGAGATGATTTCACAGAACACAAAGATGTTTCTCAGAAAGCTTCTTTCTCTTTGTTATCGGAGGATATTTCCTTTGGCCCTATAGTCTTCATGGGGATCCGAAATATCTGATCTCAGATTCCACAGAAATAAGGCTAGCCAAGAGATCCACGAAATACAAATGTAACTCTGTGAGATGAATTAACAGAACACTAAGCAGTTTCTCAGAAAGCTTCTTTCCAGATGTCGTCGGAGGATATTTCCTTTTTCACTGTAGCCCTCTATGGGCTTCCATATATCACTTTGAGGATTCCACAAGAACTGTCTTAGGGAAAGGCTTCTTGAGGGGAAAGCTGTAACTCTGTGAGATGATTTCACAGAACACAAAGAGGTTTCTCAGAAAGCTTCTTTCTCTTTTTTATCGGAGGATATTTCCTTTGGCCCTATAGTCTTCAAAGGGATCCGAAATATCTGTTCTCAGATTCCACAGAAATAAGGCTAGCAAAGAGATCCACGAAATACAGATGTAACTCTGTCAGATGAATTAACAGAACACTAAGCAGTTTCTCAGAAAGCTTCTTTCCAGATTTCGTCGGAGGATGTTTCCTTTTTCAACATAGCTCTCTATGGGCTTCCAAATATCACTTTGCCGATTCCACAAGAACTGTCTCAGGGAAAGGCTTCTTGAGGAGAAAGCTGTAACTCTGTGAGATGATTTCACAGAACACAAAGAAGTTTCTCAGAAAGCTTCTTTCCCTTTTTTATCGGAGGATATTTAATTTGGCCCTATAGTCTTCAAAGGGATCCGAAATATCAGTTCTCAGATTCCACAGAAATAAGGCTAGCAAAGAGATCCACGAAATACAGATGTAACTCTGTGAGATGAATTAACAGAACACTAAGCAGTTTCTCAGAAAGCTTCTTTCCAGATTTGACCTGAGGATATTTCCTTTTTCACCATAGCCCTCTATGGGCTTCCAGATATCACTTTCTCAATTCCACAAGAACTGTCTTAGCGAAAGGCTTCTTGAGGGGAAAGCTGTAACTCTGTGAGATGATTTCACAGAACACAAAGAAGTTTCTCAGAAAACTTCTTTCTTTTTGTTATCGGAGCATATTTCCTTTGGCCCTGTAGTCTACAAAGGTATCCGAAATATCTGTTCTCATATTCCACAGAAATAAGGCTAGCAAAGAGATTCTCGCACTACAGATGTAACTCTGTGAATGGAAGTCACACATCACAGAGCAGTTTCTCAGAAAGCTTCTTTGCAGATTTCATCTGAGGATATTTCCTTTTTCCCCATAGCCCTCTATGGGCTTCCAAATATCCCTTTGCCAATTCCACAAGAACTGACTTAGTGAAAGCCTTCTTGAGGGGAAAGCTGTAACTCTGTGAGATGATTTCACAGAACACAAAGAAGTTTCTGAGAAAGCTTCTTTCTCTTTGTTATCGGAGGATATATCCTTTGGCCCTGTAGTCTTCAAAGTGATCCGAATTATCTGTTCTCAGATTGCAAAGAAATAACGCTAGCAAAGAGATCCACGAAATACAGATATATCTCTGTGAGTGGAAGTCCCACGTCACAGAGCAGTTTCTCAGAAAGCTTCTTTCCAGATTTCATCTGAGGATATTTCCTTTTTCACCATAGCCCTCTATGGGCTTCCAAATATCACTTTGCCTATTCCACAAGAAATGTCTTAGTGAAAGGCTTCTTGAGGGGAATGCTGTAACTCTGTGAGATGATTTCACAGAACACAAAGAAGTTTCTCAGAAAGCTTCTTTCGCTTTGTTATCGGAAGATATTTCCTTTGGCCCTATAGTCTTCAAAGGGATCCGAAATATCTGTTCCCATATTCCACAGAAATAAGGTAGCAAAGAAATCCACGAAAAACAGATGTAACTCAGTGAGTGGAAGAAACACATCACAGAGCAGTTTCTCAGAAAGCTTCTTTCCAGATTTCATCTGAGGATTTTTCCTTTTTCACCATAGCCCTCTATGGGCTTCCAAATATCACTTTGCCTATTCCACAAGAACTGTCTTAGCGAAAGCCATATTGAGCGGAAAGCTGTAACTCTGTGAGATGATTTCACAGAACACAAAGACGTTTCTCAGAAAGCTTCTTTCTCTTTGTTATCGGAGGATATTTCCTTTGGCCCTATACTCTTCAAAGGGATCCGAAATATCTGTTCTCAGATTCCACAAAAATAAGGCTAGCAAAGAGATCCACGAAATGCAGATGTAACTCTGTGTGTGGAAGTCGCACATCACAGAGCAGTTTGTCAGAAAGCTTCTTTCCAGATTTCATCGGAGGATATTTCCTTTTTCAGCATAGCCTTCTATGGGCTACCAAATATCACTTTTCCAATTCCACAAGAAGTGCCTTAGCGAAAGGCTTCTTGTGGGGAAATCTGTAACTCTGTGAGATGATTTCACGGAACACAGAGATGTTTCCCAGAAAGCATCTTTCTCTTTGTTATTGGAGGATATTTCCTTTGGCCCTATAGTCTTCTAAGGGATCCGAAATATCTGTTCTCAGATTCCACAGAAATAACGCTAGCTAAAAGATCCACGAAATACAGATGTAACTCTGTGAGAGGAATTAACAGAACACTAAGCAGTTTCTCAGAAAGCTTCTTTCCAGATTTCATCTGAGGATATTTCCTTTTTCACCATAGCCCTCTATGGGCTTCCAAATATCACTTAGCCAATTCCACAAGAAGTGTCTTAGCGAAAGGCTTCTTGAGGGGAAAGCTGTAGCTCTGTGAGATGATTTCACAGAACACAAAGAAGTTTCTCAGAAAGCTTCTTTCTCTTTGTTATCGGAGGATATTTCCTTGGCCCTATAGTCTTCAAAGGGATCCGAAATATCTGTTCTCAGATTCCACAGAAATAAGGCTAGCCAAGAGATCCACGAAATACAGATGTAACTCTGTGAGATGAATTAACAGAACACTAAGCAGTTTCTCAGAAAGCTTCTTTCCAGATTTCATCTGAGGATATTTCATTTTCACCATAGCCTTCTATGGGCTTCCAAATATCACTTTGCCAATTCCACAAGAACTGTCTTAGCGAAAGGCTTCTTGAGGGGAAAGCTGTAACTCTGTGAGATGATTTCACAGAACACAAAGATGTTTCTCAGAAAGCTTCTTTCTCTTTGTTATCGGAGGATATTTCCTTTGGACCTATACACTTCAAAGGGATCCGAAATATCTGTTCTCAGATTCCACAGAAATAAGGCTAGCCAAGAGATACACGAATTACAGATGTAACTCTGTGAGATGAATTAACATAACACTAAGCAGTTTCTCAGAAAGCTTCTTTCCAGATTTCATCTGAGGATATTTCCTTTTTCACTGTAGCCCTCTATGGGCTTCCATATATCACTTTGAGGATTCCACAAGAACTGTCTTAGGGAAAGGCTTCTTGAGGGGAAAGCTGTAACTCTGTGAGATGATTTCACAGAACACAAAGAGGTTTCTCAGAAAGCTTCTTTCTCTTTTTTATCGGAGGATATTTCCTTTGGCCCTATAGTCTTCAAAGGGATCCGAAATATCTGTTCTCAGATTCCACAGAAATAAGGCTAGCAAAGAGATCCACGAAATACAGATGTAACTCTGTCAGATGAATTAACAGAACACTAAGCAGTTTCTCAGAAAGCTTCTTTCCAGATTTCGTCGGAGGATGTTTCCTTTTTCAACATAGCTCTCTATGGGCTTCCAAATATCACTTTGCCGATTCCACAAGAACTGTCTCAGGGAAAGGCTTCTTGAGGAGAAAGCTGTAACTCTGTGAGATGATTTCACAGAACACAAAGAAGTTTCTCAGAAAGCTTCTTTCCCTTTTTTATCGGAGGATATTTAATTTGGCCCTATAGTCTTCAAAGGGATCCGAAATATCAGTTCTCAGATTCCACAGAAATAAGGCTAGCAAAGAGATCCACGAAATACAGATGTAACTCTGTGAGATGAATTAACAGAACACTAAGCAGTTTCTCAGAAAGCTTCTTTCCAGATTTGACCTGAGGATATTTCCTTTTTCACCATAGCCCTCTATGGGCTTCCAGATATCACTTTCTCAATTCCACAAGAACTGTCTTAGCGAAAGGCTTCTTGAGGGGAAAGCTGTAACTCTGTGAGATGATTTCACAGAACACAAAGAAGTTTCTCAGAAAACTTCTTTCTTTTTGTTATCGGAGCATATTTCCTTTGGCCCTGTAGTCTACAAAGGTATCCGAAATATCTGTTCTCATATTCCACAGAAATAAGGCTAGCAAAGAGATTCTCGCAATACAGATGTAACTCTGTGAATGGAAGTCACACATCACAGA